>NC_086097.1:6835000-8035000 GCF_963921235.1 Mobula hypostoma | reverse complement strand
ATTAAGTGGGTTTGGTGTTTAAGCCTGTGTATATATATATATATATAGAGAGAGAGAGAGAGGGGGGGGCAGAGAGATAGGATGCCTATAATTTTTGAGCTCATTGTTGTATTTGTCACTGTGGAATAGAAAGTGAGTTTTTAAGT
Source organism: Mobula hypostoma (assembly GCF_963921235.1). Classification (NCBI taxonomy): domain Eukaryota; kingdom Metazoa; phylum Chordata; class Chondrichthyes; order Myliobatiformes; family Myliobatidae; genus Mobula; species Mobula hypostoma. Next base: position 8,034,854 of record NC_086097.1, on the reverse strand, counting down.
CTGGCAGGACCAAAGGGTTTTGGGACTGGTGAGGGTGGAGTGCAGTGGGAGGGGTGTGGGACAGGGAGCAGAGAAAGAGTGGGTGGAACAGGCGCAGATGTACCCAGCCCTAAAACACCAGGCAAGATCATTTGTTTCCAAAGGATTGGATTATTAATCATTACAGAATGTCCCTCTGGTGCTTCCTGCTCCCTCGCCACTCCCTCCCCTCTTTCCCAATCCTGATTTCACTCTCCCTGCCCCCTTCCCACTCTCAGTCCACAATATAAACCCATATCAGAATCATGTGTAGCCCGCCCCCCCCCCCACCCCCGGCCACCCTCAGGGTCGCTCGGCTCACTGTCGTCTAGGGAAACAGCCCTCGGCCCCCGCAATCTGGGTAATTCGTTTGTGTGGATGCTGTGTGAGGTACCCCATCACTCACATATGTCTTGAATTCTTTTCTTTTGCAGCAACAGTACAGCGCAATACGTAAAAATAACTGCAATATTGTGCAAAAGTCTTAGGCACCCTAGCTTCATAGATAGATAGATAGATACTTTATTGATCCCAAAAGGAAATTACAGTGTCACAGTAGCATTTGAAGTGCACAGATATAAATATTAGAAGAGAAAAATATATGTGCCTACAACATAAAACATAAAGTGAAATGTGTGTTTGCATCAAGGTCCAACACTATCGGAGGACCGTGCAGCTGGCAAGTACCTGTATCATCATGCTTCCAGTAGCAGCTTAGCATGCCTGCAGTTTACTGACCCAATTGTACGTTGTGGAATGAGGGAGCACCCAGAGGTAATGCACGTGGACACAGGGAGTACATACAGACAGCGGGAGGATTGAAGCCAGGTTTCTGGTACTGTAATCATGTTATGATAACTACAACACAAACACTAGTGTCGCTACACACTTACGAGGGGTGATTGATAAGATCGTGGCCTAATGCAGAAGGCGTCAATTTTAGAAAACCTAGCACATTTATTTTTCAACATAGTCCCCTCCTACATTGACACACTTAGTCCAGCGGTCGTGGAGCATACGGATCTTGGACCACCAGAAAGCGTCCACAGATGGGTGATTGATAAGTTTGTGGCCTAAGGTAGAAGGAAATGAGTCATACAGCTCTTGTTACATGCACATGCAGGTCAGCTCTTTGAGTGATTATGCAGAGGTTTGAAGTTAATAACTGATCAGTTAATAACTCATCAGGGGTGATTGATAAGTTCGTGGCCTAAGGTCGAAGGAAACGAGTTATTAACTTTAAACTTTTCGCATAATCACTCAGAGTTGAACTGCATGTGCATGTAACGAGAGCTGTATAACTCATCTCCTTCTACCTTAGACCACGAACTTATCAATCACCCCTGCTGTGGACCACATTCTGGAGGTCCAAGATGTTGACTTCTACAAAGAAGGGATCCGTATGCTCCACGACCGCTAGACTAAGTGTGTAAATGTAGGAGGGAACTATGTTGAAAAATAAATGTGCTAGGTTTTCTAAAGTTGACCCTTTCTACCTTAGGCCACGAACTTATCAATCACCCCTCGCACAATGTGGCACAGCCCAACTAGCAGAACCTCTTTCAATATTCATTACCGGTGTCTGACCCAACAGCTTCTGAGTACAAACTCCTGACACCCAGAACATAGCTATTTTGTTACAGTGTCGAGGGACGGCTCCAAGGATATACAACTATCCAGAAAGTTTATCAGGATCAGAAGCACGTTTAATATCACTGACATATGTCTTGAAATGTGTTGTTATCTGGCAGCAGTACATTGCAACACATAATAATAGAAACTGTGAACTATAGAGGTATAGACAGCATACATATATTTTTTTTCTTAAGGTAAATAAGTAGTGCGAAAAGAAAAAAAAGTAGTTTGATAGTGTTCATGGGTTCAATGTCCATTCAAAAATCTGGCAAATGGGAGGAAGCTGTTTCTGAAATGTTGAGTGTGTGTGTCTTCAGGCTTCTGTACCTCCTCCCCGATGGTAGCATTGGGAAGAGGGCATTGGATAAGCAACGGTACAAACTTGTCCTAAACTGTGTATTCAGTGACATGAATAGACTTTTAACAATGCAGAAGCATTCATGTATTCATTGTCTTCCCTATGTTGTTTTAATGAGATGGAATCGGAATTTGACACATCGAGTAATTGGTTTCACTAACCACAAGTTATCAGTGGAAGTTAAATGGTATACTATGTTTTATTTCCTGAAAACAGGTTCCCATTTTACTTTATCCATAATTATGCAACCTATAATGTCATAACTCCAGAATGACCCCTAAGACATCCGATATTAGTAAAAAAAAAAATCACATGCACAGTGTTGAATCGCGCCTAACATTGCCTGCTCCAATTCCCCAACAGGTGCAATTTCACACAGAAATGATCACCAATGAAAATTGCTCCAAGTCAGGCCAATTTCTGCAAAAAAACATTTCCTAAAAAAACAGGGCATAGATCAATGCTGTATCTAGGCTGCAATCTAGATGGAGATATTATCACCTTGAGATGCATGTGAATCACCAATAGATAATTATTTAAAGACATTACCCTGAATTAAATATTGTTTGCTTTATTAAAAAGAAAAACTTTAATGAAAAATGTCTTTCTAACTACTCCAGAATCCAACTGATTGGGTTTTTCTCGCTGATTCCTTTTATAATTTCCTTATAAATTTTCAGTCTGAAGAAAATTAATCTGTTTTGAGAATGAGGTCAGCTTAATAGTCTATCTCTCAATATACTTGGACATGGACAATTACTTTGATGTGAAACAGACACATATCCTTATTTTACATTCTTTCAAAACTGACTAATAGTTGACCTTTAGAGTACACAAGTAGAGCACTTCAAGAGAGAAGGCAGATTAATCATTCAGGTGGGACACTCCATCAGAGCAGAATAAAGAAACACAAGATTTTATTCTTTATCTCAAAGTCCCCACCATCCCTTTGTGCTATACACCATCATTCCCTGATGCTATTTAATCATGAAAATTTTAAAAAAGTAATGCAGAAACTGGAAATAAAATACAAATAGAAAATGTTTGAAACAATCAACAGTTTAAGGACCATCAGTGAAAAGAGAAAGAGGCTTGAAATGTTAACACTTACTTCTCCTTTTATAGATACTCACTGACCTGATGTTTATTTACTCACTTCCATTGTACTTCAGTATTCTTGATGTCACGACTTCCCTCTCAGCCCTGAAGAAGGGTCTCAGCACAAATCGTCGACTATCTATTCATTTCCATAGATGCTGCCTGACCTGCTGAGTTTCCCCAGCATTTTGTGTGTGTTGCCTTGATATCACCAGCCTTCCTTTTGTTCATCTCTGTACTTTGCTCCATATATCATTCATTCATTACCTGTCATGTTGTATGACATGGGTAATCATGGTGTTTGACCATAATTGCTCTTGGTAAAATTTTCTACAGAGGTGATTTGCCATTGACTTCTTCTGGACAGTGTCTTTACAAGATGGTCACCCCGATCATCCGGCTGGTGTCATAACTAGCAATTGTGATAGTGCAAACACAAGGAAATCTGCAGATGCTGGAATTTCAAGCAACACACATAAAAGTTGCTGGTGAACGCAGCAAGCCAGGCAGCATCTACAGGCAGAGGTACAGTCGACGTTTTGGGCCGAGACCCTTCATCAGGACTAACTGAAAGAAGAGCTGGTAAGGGATTTGAAAGTGGGACGGGGAGGGGGAGATCTGAAATGATAGGAGAAGACAAGAGGGGGAGGGATGGAGCCAAGAGTTGGACAGTTGATTGGCAAAAGGGATATGAGAGGATCATGGGACAGAAGGCCCAGGGAGAAAGAAAAGGTGGAAGGGGGAAAAAACCCAGAGGATGGGCAAGGGGGTATAGCGAGGGGGACAGTGGGAGAAAAAGGAGAGAGAGAAAAAGAATGTGTGTATATAAATAAATAACGAATGGGGTATGAGGGGGAAGTGGGGCATTAGCGGAAGTTTGAGAAGTCAATGTTCTTGTCATCAGGTTGGAGGAACAACACCTTATATTCCGTCAGGGTAGCCTCCAACCTGATGACATGAACATTGACTTCTCTAACTTCCGCTAATGCCCCACCTCCCCCTTGTACCCCATCTGTTATCTATTTATGTACACACATTCTTTTTCTTTTTCTCTCTCTCCTTTTTCTCCCTCTGTCCCTCTCGCTATACCCCTTGCCCATCCTCTGGGTTTTTTCCCCCCTCCCCCTTTTCCTTCTCCCTGGGCCTCCTGTCCAATGATCCTCTCATATCCCTTTTGCCAATCACCTGTCCAGCTCTTGGCTCCATCCCTCCCCCTCCTGTCTTCTCCTATCATTTTGGATCTCCCCCTCCACCTCCCACTTTCAAATCTGTTATTAGCTCTTCTTTCAGTTAGTCCTGACGAAGGGTCTCGGCCCGAAACGTTGACTGTACCTCTTCCTAGAGATGCTGCCTGGCCTGCTGCGTTCACCAGCAACTTTAATGTGTGTTGTGATAGTGCACCAGCTGCTCATAGACCATCTATCACCACCATCTTCCGTGCCTTCATGGGTCTAAGCAGGTGCTACCCCTTGCCCAAAGGTGAGCTGCAGGGAGCAGAGGGAAGGAGCACCTTACATCTCCTTTGGTAGAAATGTAACTCCACGCCACCACCTTCCTCCTTATATCCCTGTCTTACCACACCATTTTTGCCATAGATTTAAATGCTGGAGATACTCAGCAGGACAAGCAGCAAACATGAAGGAAGTGTTAATGAATTTTCAGGTTGAAAACCTTCATCATTAATTCCCTTTATTTCTTGACAGGTGCCACATGAACTTTCCAGCTATTTATGTTGATCTATTTATTTAGAGATATATCACAGAACAGACCCTTCCAGCCCAAAGGGTCACACCATGCAGCAACCCACCTATTTAACTCGAGCCCAATCACAGGACAATTTACAATGACCAATTAACTTACTAACCAGTACAGTTTTGGACTGTGGATGGAAACTGGCTCACCTGGAGGAAACCCATTTGTTCACGAGGAGAGCATCCTTACAGACGGTGTTGGAATTAAACTCTGAAAGCTGATGCCACGAGCAGTAATAGCTTTGTGCTTACCGTGACGCTAATGTGGCACCTCTGCTTAAGAGGTGATCGGCAACAGAACACTTCTGTTTAACAGTTTAGTTATCGGACACCATAACCCAAAGACAAGAAATGCTACAGCATTCTGGAATGTCATAGTTGTATTGTGTTCTGTAAAGTAGTAACCTTGCTAATCAAAGGGCAGACTATTTGCAAAGTAACTGTCAAAATCTAGCAGGGGGGCCTTAACCTCGAGACTGAGCTGGGGCAATTACTCCCAACTGTCTGCAATCACTAGATCTTGATACCTGAGAATGGTAAAAAAAATCATCATTTTGTGTGTCCTGAGGAAGTACAGTGCTGTTTCAATGATGCAGTCAGCTAAATTTATCAGATTATCTATTTACCAATTACAATAGGGACAGTGAAGAATACATTAAACAAAAATGGAATCAGAATCACAATCACGCTATTTTCACTGGCATATCTTGTGAAATGTGTTGTTTTGTTGCAGCAGTATATTGCAATGTATAATAAAAATATAAATTACAAATAAGAATATATAAGAATATGGAGTGCCGTAGGAGGTAGTAATGTTAAAAGGCCTGAACAGAGTAGATATGGCAAAGTTATTTCCCATGGTAGGGGATTCTAGGACAAGAGGGCACAACTTCAGGATTGAAGGATGTCCTTTTAGAACTGAGATGCGGAGAAATTACTTTAGTCAGAGGGTGGTAAATCTGTGGAATTTGTTGCCATGAGTGTCTGTGAAGGTCAAGTCATTGGATGCATTTAAGGCAGAGATAGATAGGTTCTTGATTAGCCAGGGCATCAAAGGGTATGGGGAGATGGCAGGGGAATGTGGATGACTGGAAGAATTGGATCAGCCCATGATTGAATGGTGGAGCAGACTCGATTGGCCAAATGGCCTATTTCTGCTCTTATATCTTATGATCTTATGGGTGTGGGACAGATGGCACAGAAGGAGTGCCAGGGGCAGGGGGTGGCATAGGTGCAGACACACCCAGCCCTGAGACACCAGGCAAGGTCATTTGAGAGGTGACCTAGCAGAGGTGTATAAGGTGATGAGAGGCATTGATCATGTGGATCGTCAAAGGCTTTTTCCCAGAGCTGAAATGGCTAAAACAAAAGGACACAGTTCTAAGGTGCTTGGATGTAGGTACAGTGGAGATGTTGGGTAATTTTTTTACATAGAGAGTAGTGAGTGCTTGGAATGGGCTGCCAGCGGTGGTGGTGGAGGCGGATACAATAGGGTCTTGTAAGAGACTCCCGGATAGGTACATGGAGCTTAGAAAAATAGAGGGCTATGGGTAGCCCTAGGTAATTTTGAAAGTAAGTACATGTTCAGCACAGCATTGTGGGCTGAAGGGCCTGTATTGTGATCTAGGTTTTCTATGTTTCTATGTTTCTTAATAAGCTTGTGATTGTCAATTCAAGTTTTTGCATTGGTCTATGTCTGTAGATAAGATGGCTCTGACAGGAAACGATAAAGTAGTGGTGGTTGGGAGTGTGGCGGGGTGGGTTAGTGGGTGGAGGTGTTGATCAGCCTTACTGCTTGGGGAAAGTACCTGTTTTTGAGTCTGGTAGTCCTGCTGTGGATACTGTGTAGCCTTCTCCCTGACGGAAATGGGAAAAGCAGTCTATGAACAGTGGGGTAGGATCCTTCATGATGTTACTAGTCCTTTTCTAGCATAATATTAGTCATACCTTTAGAGCATTTAATATATTAGGTTTAGTCATACCTTTTGGTTTTGGCAGGTTAACAGAGACTTTAACGAGTCAATGACACGTGGCAATTTTATGCTCCTATCTACACTACCTATCACAGCACAACTCTCTGTGTCATAGAAAACTTGGATTTATTGGTTGGTTCTAGTGGATTATTTCAAAGTTCAAAGTTCAAAGTAAATGTATTATCAAAGTACTTGCAGTATATGGCATTATATACTACCCTAAGATTCATTTTCTTTCTTGGCACAACAAATGTATGAAATTGGACTGTGATGGGTCTGTGCTCATCAGGGATCTGTTCTGTTTTTTGCTTATTTAAACTAACAGGCAGCAACATTAAGCAGGGACCATTCAGGGTCACATCTTGCCCCTCCTGTATTGGCGGTGCACAGACAGTCCATCAGCCTCAGATGCAGAGACAGGGAAATCTGCCCATCCATCTGTGTTCTTGTGTGTATTTATCCCACCAGTTTTCCACCAATGCAAGAACTTGTATTGACAATCAGAAGCTTACTCATGTAACATCAAAATTGTTCATTTCAGAATTCGTGTGTGTTGCTTATATTAAATGTTTGGGCCCTAGAAAACAAGCTGAAATGTGCATTGTTAAATATCACCCTACACAAATGTAAGGCTGATTACAAACACAAGAAAATCTGCAGATTCTGGAAATCCACATCAAACGCTGGAGGAGTTCAGCAGGTCAGGCAGCATCTATGGAAATGAATAAACAATCAACATTTCGGGCTGAGACCCTTCTTCAGGATACTTTAGGTGTTTGCTCTTTTGCATAGATACTACCTGATCTGCTGAGATCCTCCAGCATTCTGTGTGTGTTGCATGGTTGATTTATGATTTTACTTCCGTGCTTTTCATCGGCAATTATTTAATCCAAAAAAAAAGCAACAGGCAAAATGTGGAAGGTCTAGGCCTGAAATGTCGAATGTTTATTCATTGCCATAGAGGCTGTCTGATATGCTGAGTTCCTCCAGCAGTTTGTGTGTGTTACACAAAAAAAAATCAAAGTTTATTTTCCGGAAAACTGTGCAAAACCACTTTATAAAAATTTGGATGAAGTACTAATCCGGTCACTTACATGTTGTTGCTTGTGGAAGCTTGCTGTACATAAATTGCCTAATTCTGATTTCAAAAGATTGACTGTGATTCAGAGATACTTAGGCAGTTGGAAATCTCTCTGGAGTGTTCAAAAAGGGATGTGAATGGTGTCGATTAAATGTAAAGCGTTTTAAATCCATTGTGGTGTTTCACTGCAACTGCCTTGAGAATGAACGAACATTTTGAAATAAAAAAGTTGCCCATGTTCCCTCAATGCATATTATTGCTTTTTCATTGCATTCCAGCAGGACTGAGTTGGAATCCAGGGTCATCTTTGACATATGTGAGTGATGTGATACGGGTCTCTATTGTGCACCGAGAGTGGGAAGGGGGCAGGGAGAGGAAACTATGTTTGGGAAATGGGAAAGGAAATGGGGAAGGGAGAAGGGGGGGAGCAGAAAACACTAGAGATACATTCTGAAATGATCAATAAACTAATTGTATGGAATCAAATGACCGTGTCTCCAAAACATAGACTGTGTAATGTTTTCCATAACTGTTGCCTGAGTTGCTGAGCTCTTCCAGCATTTTGTGTCTGTTGCTTTGGATTTTCATCATCTGCAGAAACTCTGCATTCTTTCTGAGATGAAAATTTTCTTTCTAAAGTGCAACACCAAGAACAGAATACAGAAATTCATGGCATTATGTACGAGGGGTGATTGATAAGTTTGTGGCCTAAGGTAGAAGGAGTCAATTTTAGAAACCCTAGCACATTTATTTTTCAACGCAAGCACGAGGAATTCTGCAGATGCTGGAAATTCAAGCAACACACATCAAAGTTGCTGGTGAACGCAGCAGGCCAGGCAGCATCTCTAGGAAGAGGTACAGTCGACGTTTCAGGCCGAGACCCTTCGTCAGGACTAACTGAAGGAAGAACTAGTAAGAGGTATGAAAGTGATTAATTTTTCCTACATTTACACACTTGGCCCAGCGGTCGTGGAGCATACGGATCCCTTCTTTGTAGAAGTCGGCATCTTGGACCTCCAGAAAGTGGTCCACAGCAGGGGTGATTGATAAGTTTGTGGCCTAAGTTAGAGGGAGATGAGCTATTAACTTAAAACTTTCTGCAGAATCATTCAGAGTTGAACTGCACGTGCATATAATGAGAGCTGTATAATTCATCTCCTTCTACATTAGGCCACAAACTTATCAATCACTCCCTGCTGTGGACCACCTGGAGGTCCAAGACACTCTCGTTACATGCACGTGCAGTTCAACTCTTTGAGTGTTAATGCAGAAAGTTTTAAGTTAATAACTCATCTCCTTCTACCTTAGGCCACAAACTTATCAATCACTCCCTGCTGTGGCCCACTTCTACAAAGAAGGGATCCGTATGCTCTACGACCGCTGGACTAAGTGTGTACATGCAGGAGGGGACTATGTTGAAAAATAAAAATTGACTCCTTCTACCTTAGGCCACAAACTTATCAATCACCCCTCGCATATTCCCATTATATTCAAGTTCTGGACATAAAAAGAACACAAATTTCAATTTGTGTGTCTGCACCCATGACACAGCCCCCTACCCCACCCCAGCACTCTTTCTCTGCCACCTGTCCCACGCTACTCCAAATTCACCATTCCCACCATCCTTTGCTCCCACCAGATTTACGAACTTGCTCTCTGTTCCACATTGACAAATACAGTACTGTGCAAAAGCCTTAGACACCCTAACTACAGCCTTTTCCCCATAACCTTTGACGCCCTTACTAATCAAGAATTTATCAACCTCCTCTTTAAACATTGCCAATGACTTTGCCTCCACAGCTGTCTGTGGAGCACTGCAAGACAGAACCACACTTCAAATGAGTGTGGGAACCAGGATCTCAGTGAGTTTAAAGGGAATGGAAGAGTATAGACTCCAAGGACTTCAAAGGAACTTGGGAAACTGAGACCCCTGAACGCGAGAAGGAGTGTGGAAACCAGGATCCTGGTGACTGAAAACTTGTGAAGAAACTGCGACCCTGATGTGTGAAAGGTAGGATAGAATGGAGCTCCATGGTATGAAGAATGAGGGGAGATTTGATAGAGGTATATAAAATTATGATGGGTATAGATAGAGTGAATGCAAGCAGGCTTTTTCCACTGAGGCAAGGGGAGAAAAAAAACAGAGGACATGGGTTAAGCATGAGGGGGGAAAAGTTTAAAGGGAACATTGCGGGGGCTTCTTCACACAGAGAGTGGTGGGATATGGAATGAGCTGCCAGATGAGGTGATAAATGTGGGTTCTTTTTTAACATTTAAGAATAAATTGGATAGATACATGGATGGGAGGTGTATGGAGGGATATGGTCCGTGTGCGGGTCAGTGAGACTAGGCAGAAAATGGTTCGGCACAGACAAGAAGGGCCAAAAAGCCTCTTTCTGTGCTGTAGTTTTTCTATGGTTTCTATGGTATGGAACTGAGCATAAGAATGGGCATCTAGTAAATCAGAAGTTGCTCTATTGAGATCTTTGAATGGTCAGATAGCAGATTGTCAGAGTTTTATCTTTCCGATCTTATCAATAACCAAGTGGTAAACATTGAGGGGAAAACACACAAATTGCCACAAACCAAGCATGTACTACGCCCATGTGTTCAGAGCATTAGAAAGTGATTTGAAGTTCAAGTTCAAGTTTGCTGTCATTCAACCATATGCAAGTATACAGCCAAATAAAACAATGTTCCTCTGGACCAAAGTGCATAACACAGTACATATAACTCACACACAACACATAAAACAATAGACCACAGATAACAAATAATAAGGTGTATTTACAACACAAGTTAAAAAAGTATAATGCTACTGGTACTTCATGCATGATGAGTTCAAAGTTCAAAGTAAATTTTATTATCAAAGTACATAAATGTCACCACATACAACTCAGAGATTTATTTTCTTGTGGACATAATAAATCTATAGTATAATAACCATAACAGTTCCTTGGAAAAGAACAATCAGAACCGTTGCCAAGGGAAGTGAACATGGAAATGAATCTAATTGGATTGTTCTTGCAGAGATCTGTTATGAGCAGATCACCATAAAACACAGAAGGAGAATAGGGCCATTTGGTCCATTGAGTTGCTCTGCCATTTAATGAAGGCTACTTTTTTCTGTCTCTCTGCCCTATTCTCCCACTTTCTCCCTGTAAATTTTAACCCCCTTTACCAATCACGGACTCCATCAATAGCACTAGACTCCCCAGCATCAAGGATATCTTCGAAAGGTGATGCCTCGGAATGCGACATCCCTCATTAAGGACCTCCATCACCCAGGACATGCCCTCTTCTCATTGCTACCATCAAGGAGGAGATGCAGGAATCTGAATGCAAACACTCAACCTTTCAGGTACAGCTTCTGCACCTCTGCCATTAGATCTATGAATGGACAATGAACCCATGTACACTACTTCAATATTTTTACTTTCTTTTTACATGACAATTATTGCAATATTTCTTATGGCAATATATAGTGTTTTATTATTTTATTTTAGTGATACAGCATGGAGTTGGCTCTTCTGGCCCTTCAAGCCATGCTTCCCCAGTTAACCCTAACCTAATCATGGGACAATTTACAAGGATGGATTAACCTACCCGGGGTGTCTTTAGACAGTGTGAGGAAACTGGACCACCAGGAGAAAACACTCACATTCCACTGGGAACACGTACAGTGGCTCCTTACAGAACAGTGCCAGAATAGAACTCCAAAGTCCGAAATTCCCTGATATGTGATAGCATCATGCTACCCACTACACTACCACAGTATCAACACTGCTGCCACAAAAGAACAAATTTTGCCAAATTTGCCAGTGATATTAAAACTAATTCTAATTCTGATTCAAGGATATTCAAACTCTACCTTAAGTACATTCAATAACTTGGCCTCCACCAATGTCTGTGGTAAGGAATTACACAGATTTGCTACCCTTCGGCAGAAGAAAATTCCCCTCATTTTAATTTTAAAGGGACATCCCTTTATGCTGAGCTTGTGCCCGAGACTTCCCTACTCTCTCCAATTCCACTCTATCCAGACCTGCCAATATTCCATAGGTGGTGGGCCATGATGGATAAAGTAGCCTCCTTCTGGAATGTTATATTTCTGTAATTATAACACTGTTTAACTGTTTGATAGGAACTGAAAATCCACCAGAAGAACAAAAAAATTTTGCTGGTCTATCTAAACAAAAAGGAACAAAACCATCACAGAGAGAAGTTGGGCAATAGTAATGTGCAGTGGAAATTTGACATCCTTTCAGCAACAGTGCTCTGTACACAGTTCTAAGTAAGAGATTGGTAGGTTTTTGCAGGCCATTGGTACTGATTGAGAACCACGGTACTGTAGTGGTTGTACAATGCTCTAACAGCTTAGTGCATCAGAGGCTGGAGTTCAATTCCAGCATCCCCTATAAGGTACTTGTACGTTTCTCCCCGTGAATGTGTGGGTTTTCTCCAGATGCTCCGGTTTCCTCCCACATTTCAAAGACATATCAGTGAGTAAGTTAATTGTTCATTTAAATTGTCCTGTCAGTAGTTCATTTGTTATATGTCACGTCATATGACATGGGCGATCATGGTCTTTCCATGACTATGATTGCTCTTGGCAAAAGCTTCTCCAGAAGCAGTTTGCTATGGTCTTCTTCTGGGCAGTGTCTTTACAAGATGGGTGACCCCAGTCATTATCAATACTCTTCAGAGACTGTCCGCCTGGTGTCAGTGGTCGCATACCCAGGACTTGTGATATGCACCAGCTGCTCACACGACCATCCACCACCTGCTCCCATGGCTTCATGTGACCCTGATTGTGGGGTTTGTTGGTGGGGGGAGATAAGCAGGTGCTACTCTTTGTCCAAGGGTGACCTGCTGGCGAGTGGGAGGAAAGAGTGCCTTACATCTCCTTTGGTAGATCCCCACCAACTATCTTGTGAATAGGCTAGTGTTAAATAAGCGTTGTTGGGCAGTGCAGCTTGTTCGGACGGTAGGGCCTGTTCCGTTCTGTGTCTCCAAATAAAATAAAATAAATAAATTCCTGGATCAACTTACAGTACGCAAATAGAGTTATAGGTCAACTAGTGAATGTCAGAATGTACTTGACAGATTGAATAGAATGCCCTAATCCCTATTTTGTATGGAACAGGGAAAAATCCCCTGAGGTGTCCGCTAATATGGTATCATTTAATCCACTTCTCAATAACTGAATTTCAGTTTGGAGTTGATTAGTTATTCCAGTAGCAACTCTAACACACCAACTTCTCCCAGCAGATCACAATGAGCCTTTTGGCTAAAACAGGTCCCCTTATTCATCTTTTGAACTGAATAAGACCTTCCACTCTCTCCAAGCATTGCTGCCACTTATTGTGCAGATTACTTTCTCCGTGTTTCAAGGGAAAGGACAATTAATCATCAATGTTTTGAAAGGAAATATTTTCAAACGTGCTATTGGTGTCTCCAACTCATCATGGGTAGATCTTTACAACCTCACTGAAATAGGAACTCCACAAAATACCTGCTCTAAGTGACCCTCTGTAGGTGATTGCAACTTTGCTACGTTAGCTGTTGTTGCGGATAATTTATTAGCACACAGACACGCTCAGGAAAGAGCATACACTTAGAACCAAATGGCTGATTGTTTGTTTATTTATTTGTTTAGAGATACATCATGGAATAGGCCCTTCCATCCCACCAAGCTGCACCATCCAGCAACCACATATTTAACCCTAGCCCATTCACAGGGCAATTTACAAGGACCGAATAACCTACTAACTGGTGTGCCTTTGGAATGTGGGAGGAAACTGCAGCACCCAGAGGAAACGCATGCAGTCATGGGGAGTATGTAAAGACTCCTTACAGACGGCTGCGGAATCGAACTCTGAACTCCAGAATACTGCACGCTGCAATAGCGTTGTGCTACTAACACACCAAGTTGCCCTTATTATAGTCAGGATCATAGAAAAGTACAGCACAGAAACAGGCCCCTCACCTATCTAGTCCATGCCAGGGGTGCAGTGATAGCTGGAGCGCACCCAGCCATCTTTAAGACAAAAGCCGAAATAAACAAGTTAATTAATTAGGTGCCGCCCAGAAGCCAGTCTTTATTAGAGGAACTGAGGTGGAGAGGGTCAATAACTTTAAATTCTTCGGCATTAAGGATCGACATTTCTCTCCCTGAAAAGTGTCAGAGGATCCGTTCTTGGACCAGCACGTAACTGTCATTACAAAGAAAGCACGGCAGCACCTATACTTTGTTTGAAGTTTGTGTAGATTCAACATGTCACCTCGATCCTGACAGCCCTATCTTTTCAGCCTGTCTGGGGTGGCATTTAAATTGACCAAACAATGGAACAGCTAAAGGCTCCAGCGCCTTGGAAAGAGGAGAGAACGTCATTTAGAGCAAGCGAACTCAGCAATCGCCTCTGATCTGGGCCGACATTTACGTGCCAGGCAGCACCTAATTAATTAGCTTGTTTATTTCAGCTTTTTTCTTAAAGATGTGCTGGGTGTGCTCTGGCTAGCACTGCACCCCTGGTCGATGCTGAACCATTTAAACTACTCCCATCAACCTGCACCGGGAACATAGCCCTCCATATGCCTTCCATCCATGTAACTATCCAAACTTCCTCTTAACATTGAAATCAAGATTGCATGTAGTATTTGCATTGGCAGCTCATTCCACACTCTCACCACCCTCTGAATAAAGAAGTTTCCCCTCATGTTCCCTTAAACTTTTCACCTTTCACTCTTAACCCATGACTGCTGGTTGTATTCCCACCAAATCTCAGTGGAAAAATTTATACCTCTCATAATTTTGTATACCTCTATCAAATCACCTCTCAATCTTCTATGTTCCAAAAAATAAAGGCCTAACCAATTCAGTCTTTCCTTATAACTCAGGTCCTCCAGACCCAGCAACATCCTTGTAAATTTCAGTGACTTTTTCTTTGTGGCAAAGTCTGAAAGGTTTGCAATAGAATTATCAAATGAGAAAGATAGAATTCATTGTTTTATCGAGTAAAATGCAGAAAGTAAAGGAAACTGATGAAGAGCAGAGCTGCTTTTCATTTCAGTAGTTTAACTTCAATGATAATTCAGACTTCCACTTTGCAAAATGATAATCATTACAAATTTGTTAGAAAGCTGTAGCTTTCATGCAAAACACACACATATTTCAAATAACTATTTGTAGCATGGATTCAATTGTTCTGAACATCAATTGCGCATTTCAGTAGGTACCACATATATCATGGAATAACATATGGTTCAGGATTTATATGTTCCCACGTCAGAAAATAGCAACATAAATATGGCTTATATTAGTTTAGAAATAATTCCTATTTTGTTTGACTTCAATTAAGATCATATTATTTCCTTATTTGTACAAACTATAAAATATCTTTGGTTTACCTCACAAATGAATTTGAAGTGAACTATGACACAACTCACATACAATGAATTTTTTCCAGATGCCTTGCTTCCCCTCAGAGTTCACGATTTGCTATATTAATTTACAACTGTTACCTTTTTACCTTTTACATCCTGTCGAGTCCACACCATTAAGCAAAAAACTCTTTTTGTCTCCCTACCTGAATAACCTGTCTGAGATCTTTTTTTTACACTTCTACAACAACATCCCCCACGGCGGCTATCAAGCGAGAGTTAAGACTAATTGACACTGTTCTTCTGCCTGTAGGATTTGCAGTGCCTCTTATTCATGCACTCAACTTCCTCCACCCCCCACGACCGCCCTCCCCACAACAGCCACACATGGATTGAATAGCTCCAGTGATCTGGAGTGTAGATAGCACTCTGGTGCCTTCATAAGATGGAAATCTCAAAGGTTGAGTGATTGCTTTGTAAATGCCATATACGTACCCTTGCAGAGTACGAAAAAACAGACAAATACTAGACCTGAGTTTTGTAGAATTTTTAGAATTCTTATTTAAGGCATTACAGTGAAAAATTACTTTTTGAATATG
Source organism: Mobula hypostoma (assembly GCF_963921235.1). Classification (NCBI taxonomy): domain Eukaryota; kingdom Metazoa; phylum Chordata; class Chondrichthyes; order Myliobatiformes; family Myliobatidae; genus Mobula; species Mobula hypostoma. The sequence continues at coordinate 8,018,958 of NC_086097.1, read as the reverse complement.
AGCTATCTTATGTACTTATTGTGTTCTTTATCGTTTCAAAGACTCATTTATCTTGTTCTTTCATGCTCATTATTTATTGCTACTTATTTATATTTGCATTTGCGCAGTTTGTTGTCCACTGATCCTATTTATAACCATATAACCATGTAACAATTACATCACAGAAACAGGCCATCTTGACCCTTCTAGTCTGTGCCGAACTCTTACTCTCACCTAGTCCCACCGACCTGCACTCAGCCCATAACCCTCCATTCCTTTCCTGTCCATATAGCTGTCCAATTTAACTTTAAACAACAACACCAAACCTGCCTCAACCACTTCTGCTGGAAGCTCATTCCACACAGCTACCACTCTCTGAGTAAAGAAGTTCCCCCTCATGTTACAGCTAAACTTTTGCCCTTTAACTCTCAACTCATGTCCTCTTGTTTGAATCTCCCCCACTCTCAATGGAAAAAGCCTATCCACGTCAACTCTATCCATCCCCCGTCATGATTTCAAATACCTCTATCAAGTCCCCCCTCAACCTTCTACGTTCCAAAGAATAAAGACCCAACTTATTTAGCCTTTCTCTGTAACTTAGGTGATGAAACCCAGGTAACATTCTAGTAAATCTTCTCTGTACTCTCTCTATTTTGTTGATATCTTTCCTATAATTCGGTGACCAAAACTGTACACAATACTCCAGATTTGGCCTCACCAATGCCTTGTACAATTTCAACATTACATCCCAACTCCTATACTCAATGCTCTGATTAGTAAAGGCCAGCATACCAAAAGCTTTCTTCACCACCCTATCCACATGAGATTCCACCTTCAGGGAACTATGCACCATTATTCCTAGATCCCTCTGTTCTACTGCATTCTTCAATACCCTACCATTTACCATGTATGTCCTATTTTGATTAGTCCTACCAAAATGTAGCACCTCACATTTATCAGCATTCAACTCCATCTGCCATCTTTCAGCCCACTCTTCTAACTGGCCTAAATCTTTCTGCAAGTTTTGAAAACCTACTTCATTATCCACAACTCCACCTATCTTAGTATCATTTACAATGACCATTCTATAGATTTGCTAAGTATGCCTGCAGAAAAAGAATCTCAGGGTAGTATGTGATGACATATATGGACTCTGATAATAAATTTTTACTTTGTCTTTGAATTTACTTTATCTTGATTTTTGTGGGGTTATTTTTGTGCTGCATTGGATCCGGAGTAACAACTATTTCGTTCTCCTCACACATGTGTACAGAGAGTGGTATTAAACCATCTTGAATCTTGAATCAAGTACTGCAGGTCTACCAAAGCAGCGGGTTGCTGTGTTGTCTCCTCGAATTGTTGCATACCGCTGTTGTGCCGAGGCAGTCAACAGCTCAACAAACAGTACAAGTGATTGTCTTTGCCATTTTTCTTGTGATCACATTGATGTTATTTAAAGTTAAATTGGATAGCTATATGGACAGGTAAGGAATGGAGGGTTATGAGCTGAGCGCAGGTCGGTGGCACTAGGTGAGAGTAAGAGTTCGGCACGGACTCGAAGGGCCGAGATGGCCTGTTTCCGTGCTGTAATTGTTATATGGTTATAACGTAGAATACTGCATCCCTGGTTCACTGATGAGCTGTGCTACCTCAGTTGTGGTGTAGATAAGGTCCACATGCCACGGGATCACCTGTTGCAGCCGCCAATAAGAGCAGTTGCAGAGACAGTGCATCAGACAGCAGAGGCCTTTGTGGGCATGCTGGAATCCATCAGTGCTGCCCTCTGGAATTTGCTTGGTGCTTTGGTTTCATGAATGGCTGAATGATAATTAAACTTAAAAAGTCGTACCACCTTCAGTCTGCCAAATACTGAAGGCAGGACCTCTCAGTGTCTACCCATTTCAGCCCCATCCTGACATGTCTGCTTGTGACCACCTCTACTGCCACGATGAGCTCAATCTCAGGTTGGAGGAGCAATACCTCACGTTCCATCTGGTAGTCTCCAACCTGATGGCATGATCCTTGATTTCTCTAACAACCGTTAATTTTTACCCTGTACCTCCTTCTCTCTTTTTCCCATTCCTTATTTTGGTTACCCTCTCACGCATTCTCTTCTCCTCAAATGCCCATCACCTCCCTCTGGTTTCCCTTCTCCTTCCCTTTATTCTAAGGTAGATTGTCATCTTCGATTAGATTCCTTCTTCTTCAGCCCTTTTCCCCTTCCACCTCTTCCCTCTCAGCTTTTTACTTCATTAACCCTCCCACAGCCGTCCATCTACCCCCTCACTTGGTCTTACCTTCACTTGCCAGCTAGTCATCCTTCCCTCCTCCACCTTCGTATTTTGGCTCCTTCCCCCTTCCCTTCCAGCACTGATGAAGGGTCTCAGCCCAAAATGTCAGCTTTTTGTTTCCCTCCATTGATGCTTCCTGACATGTCAAATTCAACAGCATTCTGTAAGTGTTGCCTAAAACTTCCAGCACCTGCTGAATGCCTAGTGTTCATGAAAGGTTGACATGGCTCACATTTTGACCAATAGTTATAAGGCACATCAATGATAGAATAATGTAAGAGAGAAGTGTTAGATGAATCTGAGAGTAAGTTAAAGGGTCAGCACAACATTGTGGGCTGAAGGGGCTGCACTGTGCTGTAATGTTCTATATTCAATGTAATATCATCCATTGATGCTGGGAATGTTGTGTCAATGGACAGAAGAGGGACAGGAACCTGAAGATCCACTTTTGACAATTCAGGAACAGATTCATTCTGTCCACTATCAGATTTCTGAATGGTCCATGAACACTAACTCGTTCTTTTTTGTTGTGTTTTGCAATTTATAGTAATTTTATGTCTTGTGTACTGTGACCAAAAATCAATAAATTTCAGATCATATAAGTCAGGGATAATGAATCTTATTCTGACTTGGATGTACAGAGAGGAAATTAAGAACCTGGTGGCATGGTGCGAAGACAATAATCTATCCCTCAACATCAGCAAGACGAAGGAATTGGTTGTTGACTTCAGAAGGAGTAGTGGACCGCACGACCCAATTTACATCGGTGGTGGTCAAAACTTTAAGTTCCTCGGGGTCAATATCACAAATGACCTGTCTTGGTCCAACCAAGCAGAGTTCACTGCCAAGAAGGCCCACCATCGCCTTTACTTCCTGAGAAAACTAAAGAAATTTGGCCTGTCCCCTAAAACCCTCACTAATTTTTATAGATGCACCATAGAAAGCATTCTTCTAGGGTGCATCACAACCTGGTATGGAAGTTGTCCTGTCTAAGACCGGAAGAAGCTGCAGAAGATCGTGAACACGGCACAGCACATCACACAAACCAATCTTCCGACCTTGGACGCACTTTACACCGCACGCTGTCGGAGCAGTGCTGCCAGGATAATCAAGGACACGACCCACCCAGCCAACAGACTTTTCGTCCCTCTTCCCTCCGGGTGAAGGCTCAGGAGCTTGAAGACTCGTACGGCCAGATTTGGGAACAGCTTCTTTCCAACTGTGCTAAGACTGCTGAACGGATCCTGATCCGGATCTGGGCCGTACCCTCCACATATCCGGACCTACCTCTCGGTTTTTTTGTACTACCTTACTTTCCATTTTTCTATTTTCTGTTTATGATTTATAATTTAAATTTTTAATATTTACTATCGATTTGTAATCCAGGGAGTGGGAAGCGCAGAATCAAATATCGCTATGATGATTGTACGTTCTAGTAACAATTGTTTGGTGACAATAAAGTGTAAAGTAAAGTAAAGTGCTCCACTTCCATTCAACGAAACAGAATTTTGCAAGTGGAGAATAATTGATCATCTTTGGGAGACAGGATGAAGATACATCTCTACCAAAGGAGGCTTAAGTCACTTCTTTCCTCTGCTAGCCTGGGGGTCACCCTCGGGCAAGGTATAGATAGCACTTGCTTTGCCCCTCCCTGATCATGGCCATGTGAAGCCATGAGAGCAGGTGGTGGATGGTCATAAGAGCAGCTCGTGTGTATCACAAGGCCTGGTTATGTGATCACTGACACCAGGCAGACAATCTCTGAAGAGTATCGACAATAGCTGGGTCCACCCATCTTGTAAAGATACTCACCAGAAGAAGAAAATGGCAAACTACTTCTGTAGAAAATTCGTCAAGAACAAACATGATCATGGGAAGAAAAATGATTGCCTACATCATATGGTATGGCACATAATGACCAACTGTTTGAGCACAAGACATTGTCAGTTAAGGGTAAATTTCTAGCCCAGGAGATAATAAAGAAGTATCATCAGGTATCAAATATCTCCCTACCATCAGGCAGGAGGTACCATTAGCATTAGGACCACAACTGTTGGAATAGGAAACATCTTCTGTCAGGTCATGGGGGGCCTCTAAATAGGAGCATCAATTATTAAGGACCCCATCAGCCAAGACATGCCCCCTTCTCACTGCTGCCATCAGGGAGGAGACACACTCAATGTTTTAGGAACTGCTTCTTTCCCAATGCCGTCAGATTTCTGAATAGACACTGAACTCACGGACGCTACCTCATTATTGTTTCTCTTTTTGCACTAATTACATAATTTTATGCAGTACTGTGCATAAGTCTATATATATGTCCACAATAGAGACCCATATCAGAATCAGTTGATTATCGCTCGCATACGTCATGAAATTTCATGAAAGTCATGAAATATGTAAGCATCTGTGTATATAGATAGATGTACTTTGAATCTTTGTATCTTTGAATGATGGTGTATTTTATTGCAAATTATAGATTCTTATGTATTGCACTGTACTGCTGCCACAACATATGCTCATGATATTAGATTAGATTAGATTATGAGGGCACTCAGCCCTCGTTTATTGTCATTTAGAAATACATGCATTAAGAAATGATACAATGTCCCTCCAGAGTGATATCACAAAAAAAACAGGACAAACCAAAGACTAACACTGACAAAACTGCATAATTATAACATATAGTTACAGCAGTGCAAAGCAATACCAGGGTAAAAAAAGGTATCAATGTTCCGATCGACTCCCGATAGTCCCAATAGCAGGTGGAAAAAGGGAGAAACTCTCCCTGCCATAAACCTCCAGGCGCCGACAACTGCCGATATATTGGAAGCACCTGACCACAGCCGACTCTGAGTCCGTCCGAAAACTTCAAGCCTCCGACCAGCTCCTCCGATACAGCCTCTTCAAGCATCATCCTCTGCCGAGCGCTTCGACCCCATCCCGGCCGCCGAGCAACAAGCAAAGCCAAGGACTCGGGGCCTTCTCCTCCGGAGATTCTGGATCACGCAGTAGCAGCAGTAGCAAAACAGGCATTTCAGAAATTTCACCAGATGTTCCTCCGTGCTTCTCCCTTCTGTCTCCATCAAATCAGGATTGTGCACGGCACCCTACTTGACAAATAACAGATATCATTCACCGCAGTGGCTGCTGCGAGCTGCATCACGTCCCAATCCCTCCTTTTCCTCTTACTTATTAAAACTGATTCTAATGAGACTACTGAACTCTCTGCTGCAACCCACGTGTGAAGTGACAGTGGCGTTATACTGCTTACTTTTAACTTGCATCCTAAATGCCCTTTATTATTTGTTAATTTATTTGTGGTAATGTTACTCTATGTGTTAAATGTGTGAGTTGTATGTATTGTATGATTCACCCTGGTTCAGAGGAAGTCTGTTTCATTTGGCAGTGGACATATGCAGCCGAATGACAATAAACTTGAACTTGAGGTGGGAAAACTAAAGGCATGGCAAGAAATTTGTTGTGTCAATGATCTGCATCGGCCAGAAAAGCTCCCTGTTCAGTCATCAGCATGAGGAGTTACTTGGTGAAGACATTATAGCATTTAACCTCAATGCTTTGCATTAAGGAGGTGAAGGTTGAAAAAAAAGGAATACAATTCCTGCTATGATTATTGTCCAGTGGGCCTACCAAGTTCGATAAAAGTGCTGCACCTCCAGTTAATACATATTATCCCTCCCAAGAAAAAGCTGAGGTACTGAACAGTAGCTGCCACTAAAGCAACTATTCCTACATTGCCACATCAGTAGGTTGGAAAAAGTCAAAAACAAATCATTAGCAATTTCATGATAAGCTCAAAGCTTTGTTGTAGTATAGGTTTCACCTTCCATCTGGCAGTCATCTCATGAATGAATGCAATGCTGTACGTATGCAAAAGTTAGCTCTGAACTTGTCAAGACCATGAACAAACAGGCAGCACGAATCATTAAGAATTCCCATCTCCCAGGACATGCTCGCTTCTCATTGCTACTATCAAGGAGGAGTTACAGGAGCCTGAAGGCACACAGTCGATGTTTTAGGAATAGCTTCTTCCCCTCCACCATCACATTTCAGAATGGACAAGAACACGACCTATCTATTATGCTTCTTCACTATCTAACTATCTATCTATTTATTATTGTAACCCACAGGATTTTTTATGTATTGTAATGTATTACTGCAGTGAAATGACAAACCCCAACAATATTTGTTAATGACAAATGAACCTGATTCTGACTGGATTATGTGACAACTTTACAAGCCTTAGATTGTAGATCCCCTGATATCTTTGCAATTTATAATGCTTGATAGCTGTGATTGCTAAAATAACTATTAATCTTTCGGAGTATTTTTTTAAATAATGGGTAATGCAAAGAATAGCCCCCAGAGACAAGTATCCATGAAATACTCACAAGAAACTAGACCAGAACGACATCCAGACTTGAGCTGATTTGCACTTAAAAACATCTGAGCTGCACAAGTGCCCTTCGACAAACCACTGAGAACAGGTGGTCTATCTGCTCACTGCCAAGAGTTAGTGCCTTTATGCCTGGCTTATTTTGCACAACTGATTAGAAACTCAGTCGGAGGAGCCACATTTACATTGTACGTTGTGTGTTACAGCATCAGAGAACACTACAGGACAGAAACAGGCCCTTTGGCCCTTCTATTCCATGCTGAACCATTCATCTTCCTAGTCCCATCAACCTGCACCTACACCATAGCCCTCCATACCCCTCCCATCCATGTTCCCATCTGAATTTCTCTGAAATGTTGAAATCAAACCCACATCCACCACTTCTACTGGCAGCTTGTTCCACTCTCTTATCACTCTTTGACAGAAGAAGCTCCCCCTCCCCCCTCATGTTTCCCTTAAACATTTCTCTTTTCACCCTTAACCCACGACCTCTAGTTCTAGTCTCAGTTGTGCATTATTTTTAAAATGAACAAGTAAATACGTTACTAGTGACACCAAGAATGTGATGATTCATAATGCTCACACAACTTAAAGTTGCAAAAACAGTTCTGCTTGAAATAAAAAAAGATGAAGGCACTTCTGCTGAGGGAGTAGTTGAAGAGAAGGATGTGAGGCCATATTTACGAGGCTCAGTGGGAGTTATCTGCAGTGGATATCCAATGCTTACAAATCTGCAAGTCCAGACCAGGAACTGAAGGCTGGAGGCTTGGGTGTGGCCTGTCCGGGGGATGAAAGTCTGCCTGTGTACGCGAGTGGATCGGTGGATGGGAGGGATATGTCTGTACAGCACAGACAAAATGCTGCAGGAACTCAGCAGGTCAGGCAGCACATATGGAAATGAATAAACAGTCGATGTTTCAGGCTGAGCCTCTTCCTTAGGACTGAAAAGTAAGGGGAAAGATTCCAGAATAGTAAGTTGGTGGGAGGGAATGGAGGATAGCTAGAATGTGATAGGTAAAGCTAGGTGGGAGGGAAAGGGCTCGAGAAGAAGAAATCTGCTTGGAGAGAAGAGAGGGTCAGAGGAGAAAGGGAAGTAGGGGGTTACTCAGGGGTAAGTGATGGGTCAGAGTGGGTAAGTGAAGGGGGAGGGGGCTTGTTTTACTGTTGTTCTTTTCTTGCTGATGTTGCTCTGCTGAACATTGTGGAAACGCTATGTTGGCGCTGGAATAAGTGGTGACATTTGCCGGCTGTCCTCAGCCCATCCTTAGCTAGTGTTGGTTGTTAACCCTAATGACACCTTTCACTCCATGCTACAATTTACATATGATAAACCACAGTGGGCTTCACAGCTGAACAGGTGAGAAGACAGCTGAAACGTCTCAACCCAAGCAAGGCTGCAGGACCGAATAGTGTCAGTACCAGGGTGCTCAAAGCCCGTGCCCCTCAGCTATGTGGAGTACTTCGCCATGTCTTCAACCTGAGCCTGAGGCTCCGGAGGGTTCCTGTACTGTGGAAGACGTCCTGCCTCATCCCTGTGCCGAAGACGCCGTGCCCCAGCGGCCTCAGTGATTACAGACCGGTGGCATTGACCTCCGACATCATGAAGACCCTGGAGAGACTTGCTCTGGAGCTGCTCCGGCCTATGGTCAGGCCACACTTAGATCCCCTCCAGTTCACCTACCAACCCCGACTAGGAGTTGAGGATGCCATCGTCTACCTGCTGAACCGTTTCTACGCCCACCTGGACAAGCCAGCGAGCACTGTGAGGGTCATGTTTTTTGACTTCTCCAGTGCGTTCAACAGCATCTGCCCTGCTGTGCTGGGGGAGAAGCTGACAGCAATGCAGGTGGATGCTTTCCTGGTGTCATGGATTCTTGATTACCTGACTGGCAGACCACAGTACGTGTGCTTGCAACACTGTGTGTCCGACAGAGTGATCAGCAGCACTGGGGCTCCACAGGGGACTGTCTTGTCTCCCTTTCTCTTCACCATTTACACCTTGGACTTCAACTACTCCACAGAGTCTTGTCATCTTCAGAAGTTTTCTGATGACTCTGCCATATTTGGATGCATCAGCAAGGGAGATGAGGCCGAGTATAGGGCTACGGTAGGAAACATTGTCACATGGTGTGAGCAGAATTATCTGCAGCTTAATGTGAAAAAGACTAAGGAGCTGGTGGTAGAACTGAGGAGAGCTAAGGTACCGGTGACCCCTGTTTCCATCCAGGGGGTCAGTGTGGACATGGTGGAGGATTACAAATACCTGGGGATATGAATTGACAATAAATTGGACTGGTCAAAGAACACTACGGCTGTCTACAAGAAGGATCAGAGCCGTCTCTATTTCCTGAGGAGACTGATGTCCTTTAACATCTGCCAGACGATGCTGAGGATGTTCTACGAGTCTGTGGTGGCCAGTGCTATCATGTTTGCTGTTGTGTGCTGGGGTAGCAGGCTGAGGGTAGCAGACACCAACAGAATCAACAAACTCATTCGTAAGGCCAGTGATGTTGTGGGGATGGAACTGGACTCTCTCACGGTGGTGTCTGAAAAGAGGATGCTGTGTAAGTTGCATGCCATCTTGGACAATGTTTTCCATCCACTACATAATGTACTGGGTGGGCACAGGAGTACATTCAGCCAGAGACTCATTCCACCGAGATGCAGCACAGAGCGTCACAAGAAGTCATTCCTGCCTGTGGCCATTAAACTTTACAACTCCTCCCTTGGAGGGTCAGACACCCTGAGCAATAGGCTGGTCCTGGACTTATTTCATAATTTACTGGCATAACCTACATAATACTATTTAACTATTTATGGTTCTAGTACTATTTATTATTTATGGTGCAACTATAACGAAAACCAATTTCCCCCGGGATCAATAAAGTATGACTATGACTATGACTAATAAGGGAATCTGAATCTGACACTTCAGGTTTCTCAGCTGCAGTTTGCTCTGAAGAGTGTTGTGAGCTGGAGATCTGGAGATGGAATGAATTCATAATTGATTGATCCCTTTTTGACTTCCTGTAAACACTGGATTTTTCTTCATTCCAGCTGTCATCACTTTTACCTTTCCATTTATTTGGATTGTTGCCAAGGCTGTCAACTCTGACATGCATGATTTTGGTCGATCCTGTCACACTAGTATATCCCAACTTGCTGCAATATCCTCCAGCAATTTAGAATTTCCTCCACATTTCAGTGCTGTCCTCTTTTGAAATACCCGGCTTGGTCAGCATTTGATTAACAACAATCCTGGCAGTCACTGAGCGTCATGATAGTGTTGGAGTTAGCGTAACATTATTATTTCTCAGAGTTCAAAGTTCAATTCCGGCATCATCTGTAAGGTTTCCTCCAGATGCTCTGGTTTCCTCCCACTGTCCAAAGACATACCAGTTAGTAGGTTAATTAGTCCTTTGATTAGGCTAGGGTTGAATAGGTGAGTTTAGGGACAGTGCAGCTCATCAAGCCAGAAGGGACTGTTCTGGGCTGTATGTCTAAATAAGTAAATAAAGACATCACCCTATCACCTCATGCTGAGCCAGTTTCTCCTCTCCATGTTCACAGACTCTTGTGGTAGTGCACCCACTCTACAGGTTCATGCATCTCAAGATTTTCCTGTGAACAGCTTTCCATCAAGGTTTGTGAATGACACACACAGAATGGTGGAGGAACTCAGCAGGTCAGGCAGCATCTACGGAAATGAGCAAACAGTTAATGTTTCAGGCTGAGACCCTTCATTGGGACTAGAAAGGAAAAGGGAAGATGCCAGAATAATAATGTCGGAGGAGGGGAAGGAGCAATGGCAAGAAGGTGATAGGTCAAGCCAGGTGGGAGTGGGAAAAGTGAAGGGTTGGTGAAGAAGGAATCTGATTGGAGAGGAGAGTGGGCACAGGCCAAAGGGAAGATGGAGGATGATGATAGGCAGGTGAGGAGAAGGGGTAAGAGGCCGGAGTGGGGAATAGAAGAAGAGGGAAGGGAGAGGGAAAAGCACTATTGTTTTAAACCACTGCTCTGCCAAGGTGAGACCTTTATTGCAGTCTGCTATAAACTGGACTGACTTTCTTTGTGGATGGGTTTTCCTCTGAAACGTCTCAGTTATCTGGCCGACTTGTTACTCAGCTCTACACAAAATGCTGGAAACACTAAACAGGTCAGTAGCATCTTTGGAAAGAGAAACAGAGTTAACAATTCAGATCAAAGACCTTTCTTCCACACGTTCCTCAGCTGTCAAATCAAATCAAATCAAAAAACTTTATTGTCATTCTAACCGTACATCAGCTCTGCAGGGCAGAATGAGACAGCGTTTCATAACATAACAAATGCAACACTAAATAATAAACATAACAATAAATAGTAAAACACAACAGCTACATGTCATTTAAAATCAAGTTGTAAGTGTCCAGTGCAAGTTAAAAGTGTCCAAAGCAGAGTCAGGTAGAGCAGCTATTTAGCAGTCTGACTGCCTGTGGGAGGAAGCTGTTTAGTAGCCTTGTGGTTTTAGTTTTGATGCTCCTGTAACGTTGCCTGATGGCAGAAGAACAAACAGTTCATGGAGAGGGTGTGAGGGGTCTTTAATGATGTACCGTGTCTTCTGGAGGCATCGACTCTTGGACAGAAGGTAGGGCGACCCCAATAACCTTCTCTGCTCCCCTAACCACCCTCTGCAAGGCTTTTTTGTCGACAGCACTGCAGCTGGAGTACCAGGTTGTGATGCAAAAGGTCAGCACACTCTCAACCACGCCTCTGTAGAATGTAGTTAAGATGTTAGTGGGGAGTGATGCTTCCTCAGATAGTGCAATCTCTGCTGGACCCGTTTCACAATCCCAGTGGTGTTCCTGGACCAGGTGAGATTGTCTGAGATCTGCACCCCAAGGAACTTGATATTTTCCACTCTCTCCACTGTGGAGTCGCTATTGCTGAGGGGTGTGTGCTCAGGCTGAGACCGTCTGAAATCGACGATCATCTCCTTGGTTTTGGTGACATTAAGCATCAAGTTGTTATCCCTGCGCCAGCTCTCTAGGTGTTTGACCTATCGTAGGTTTCCCCTGCATATTACTGTTTGTACTTAACATAGAAACATAGAAACATAGAAAGCCTTATCCTGTGTTGTCCGTTCTTTCACCAACTCAGGCAGCTGCTCAGTAGCCATTAAACAGTTTTGCATAGGTGTCCCATTGGCTTGATATTGTCTTCTCATTTTTTCCAAAGCCATCAGATTAGTTACCTGCTCCAGTTGAACTGATGCACTGTGAAGCTTGAGGGGCTCCTCACTTCCCAAGGGGTGGCACTGTAGTACAGAGGTTAGTACAATGCTTGAAAGTGCAGGAGACATGGGTTCAATTCCCGCAGCCTCATGTAAGGAGTTTGTAGGTTCTCCCCATGACCATCTGGGTTTCCACCGGGTTCTCCAGTTCCTTCCCGTTGGTCTTTGTAAATTATCCTGTGGTAAGGCTAGCATTAAATTGGGGATTGCTGGGTAGTGCAGCTTGAAGGGCGAGAAGGGTCTGTTCCACGCTGTATCTCAATGAATAATAAATAAATAAAAGTCTCTGATCTTTTCTAAAATACACATTCTCACTCAGAGTGACTCACTTCATTCCACTCCCAAGATTTCTCAGCCTATAACACGATAGCCAACTAGACTCCAAGGAGGAGGTATAGGAGCGTGAAGGCACACACTCAATGTTTTAGGTACAGCTTCTTCCCCTCTGGCATCAGATTTCTAAATGGTCCATAAACCTAAGAATAAGTACCTCATTAATTGTTAATATTTCACTTTTTATTTTTATGTAATGTATGTATTTTATGCCTTGCACTCTACCACTGCTGCGAACAACATATTTCACGCTCTACACCAGTGACAATAAATCTAATTCTGAAACATGAAGGATTAAAAAAAGAAAGGTATGTGGTCATGATGAATTTCAATTCATAATAACATTTCCAATGCTGCATTTGGAACAGCAACTTGCAGTTTTACAATGCAAGTGTTTGTAGTCCTTTATCAAATCCTAACTATGCATAAAATGAACTACATCATGTTACTAAAGTTTGAAATAATACTGAGGTAATACAAATGAAAGAAGCTTTGTTAGCTATACTTTCGGATGTCAAGCACACAGCAACACACCAATCCCTTACAGGTAGTAAATGTCTGGTTGTAATGTGGAAAACCAGAATACGTTCCCTCAGTGGGGACGGGAGATGTTCCGGAGGATTGGAGAGTTGCAGCTGTTGTTCCATTATTCAAGAAAGGGAGTAGAGATAGTCCAGGAAATTATAGACCAGTGAGTCTTACTTCAGTGGTTGGTAAATTGATGGAGAAGATCCAGAGAGGCAGGAATTATGAACATTTGGAGAGGCATAATATGATTAGAAATAGTCAGCATGGCTTCAGGAAAGGCAGGTGATGCCTTACGAACCCGATTGAATGTTTTGAGGATGTGACCAAACACATTGATGTTGGTAGAGCAGTAGATGTAGTGTATATGGATTTCAGCAAGGCATTTGATAAGGTACCCCATGCAAGGCTTATTGAGAAAGTAAGGAGGCATGGGATCCAAGGGGAAATTGCCTTGTGGATCCAGAAATGGCTTGCCCACGGAAGGCAAAGAGTGTTTGTACATGGGTTATATTCTGCATGGAGGTTGGTGACCAGTGGTGTGCCTCAGGGATCTGTTCTGAGACCCCTACTGTTCATGATTTTTATAAATGACCTGGATGAAGAAGTGGAGGGATGGGATAGTAAATTTGCTGATGACACAAAGGTTGGAGGTGTTGTGAATAGTGTGGAGGGCTGTCAGAGGTTACAGCGGGACATTGAAAGGATGCAAAACAGGGCTTTGAATGGCAGATGAAGTTCAAACTAGATAAGTGTGGGGTGGCTCATTTTGGCAGGTCAAATATGATGGCAGAATATGGTATTAATGGTAAGACTCTTGGCAGTGTGGAGGATCAGAGGGATCTTGGGGTCCAAGTGCACAGGACACTCAAAACTGCTGCGCAGGTTGACTCTGTGGTTAAGAAGGGATATGGTGCATTGGCCTTCATCAATCATGGGATTGAGTTTAGGAGCTGAGAGGTAATGTTGCAGCTAAATAGGACCCTGGTCAGACCCCACTTGGACTCCAGATCTGGTCGCCTCACTACAGGAAGGATGTGGAAACCATAGAAAGGGTGCAGAGGAAATTTACAAGGATGTTGCCTGGTTTGGGGAGCATGCCTTATGAGAATAGGTTGAGTGAACTCGGCCAAAAAAGGCCGAAAAAACCTTGGAGTGGTGGAGGATGAGAGGTGACCTGATAGAGGTGTATAAGATGATGAGAGGCATTGATCATGTGGATAGTCAGAGGCTTTTTCCCAGGGCTGAAATGGCTAGCACGAGAGGGCACAGTTTTAAGGTGCCTGGAAGTAGGTACAGAGGAGATATCAGAGGTAAATTTTTACGTAGAGGGTGGTGAGTGCGTGGAATGGGCTGCCGGCGATAATGGTGGAGGCGGATACGATAGGGTCTTTTAAGAGACTCCTGGACAGGTATATGCAACTTTGAAAAATAGAGGGCTATGGGTAACCCTCGGTAATTTCTAATGTAAGGATATGTTTGCCACAGCTTTGTGAGCCGAAGGGCCTGTATCGTTCTGTAGGTTTTTTAAAATGTTTCTATGTTTCTAACCAAAGGGACAAATTCTTTTCATATTGTTAAATGTAAATCTCAAAACTGAAACAATATCTCTATGTCTACAAATAGTGATAATTGAAGTCAATTCAGCAACGTATCTGAATACTTCAGCATAACTAAGCAAGAATGCAAAATCTCTATCAGTAGATTAGAAGAGAGGCCACGTGCTCTCTTCTCAATGCTGCCATCAAAAAGAAGGCACTGGAGCCTCAGGACTCACACTACCAGGTTCAGGAACAGTTATTACCCCTCAACCATCAGGCTCGTGAATCAAAGGGGATAACTTCACTCAGCTTCACTTATCCCATCATTGAAATGTTCCTGCAGCCTATGGGCTTGCTCTCAAGGACTCTTCAGCTCATATCCTTCTTATTTATTGCTTATTCAGTTATTGTTTATGATGATTATTTTTTGCATACGCACAGTTTGTTGTCCTTGGAACATTGGTTATTTGTCCGTCCTGTTAAGTGCAGTCTTTCATTGATTCTTTTGTTTATTTTATTTACTGTGAACGCCACATGAAAATGTATCTCAGAGTTTTCTATGGTGACATACAGTACTGTGCAAAAGTCTTAGGTATATATAGCTAGGATACCTAAGACTTTTGCACAGTACTGTAGTAATTTTATGAACTGTACTCTACTGCTGACTCAAAAAACAAATTTCATGACATGTGTGAGTGATGATAAACCTGATTCTGATATGGGTCTCTATTGTGGACTGAGAGTGGGAAGGGGGTAGGGAGAGTGGAATCATGGCTGGGAAAAGGGCAATGGAGAGGGGTGGACCAGAGAGACATTCTGCAATGATCAATAAGCCGATTACTTGGAATCAAATGACCTTGCCTATGTATGTATGTGTATGTGCCTGAGACTTAAGCACAGTACGGTATATGTACCTTGATAATAAATTCACTTGAACTTTGAACTTTACACCTTTCTTTAGCACTCTATCCAAAACACAAGTAAAATACGTAGTAATAAACTTCACTGACAATTCAAAGGCCATCTTGTTGTGAGCACATTCAATAGGCAGTATTCATTGTTGGTAAAATGGAAGGTTTCTCTGCAACAGAAACAAATTCTGGTCGCAGAAGTTAAATAGCTTTTTTTCTGCTCTGGAGTGCTTCACTCCTTAACATCTAAACAGAAGAATATTATTTTCTATCATTCAATAAGAACTACCAGACTTCTGAGTTAGTCATTGGGTTTAGAATGTGGTTGTGTCAAATCTGAGAATTAGGATATCAATTTTCCAGTGGTTGCATTGCAAGTAGAGTAATAGCCCCAGCACTTATATCTCAGAGCAACACACACAAAATGCTGGAGGACTTCAGCAGGCCAGGCAGCATCTGTGGAAATGAATAACAGTCGATGTTTAAAACATCTGTAAGATGGAGTAGTTGCAGCAGCCACTCCAGGCCCAACCAAAGGTGTATTTGTTCATCCTTTACATCTTTTTTAAATTATTATCGCAAGACACTGCTGGTTATCAAGAACATCAAATACTTTGGATCTACCCCACTAATGAGTCACTCAATGGAGAAGCTGGATTTGGTGTGGACCATGTGACCACAGGAAAGCATTGGAGTTGGTGCATAGGGAGAGTATGCAGTTTGACAGAGCAATTGATTGGCTTGGATGTTTCTCTTGTGATTGCAGGACCCTGTTGGACACTGGTAATGCAGAATAAAACAAGTCCGGTTCACTATTTTTTTATGGCGAATAACCGACAGTTGGGGAGCTGCGTGGTTTCAGTTGTCGCAGGACACGGGATCGCTTGTTGCTACCACCCAGGGGATAAACGTCGGAGGCAATGAAGGAGAGAATAGAGGTGTGTGAGCATGGTAGAGACTGTGCTGGGTCGGGGCAGACCCATCCCGTCATTCCCACCATATAGCCTGTGTTCCCAGACTACACTAGCCAAATCCTCCCTCATCCCATAATACTCTGGTTTTCGATTAAACTATTGTACCCTCCATTTGTATGAGAAACTCAGTCATACTGTGATCACTCTCTACAAGAGGATCGCTAACTGCAAGATCACTAATTTTACCTGTCTCATTACACAGGACCAGATCTAAGATAACATGTTCCCCTGTAGGTTCAGTAACATGCTGTTCAATGGTTTTCAAGTTTCAGTGTTTATGTTCGTTAGTCTGGGAGAACAACACACTTTCTATCCATATAATCATCGAGTCATAGAAAAGCACTGCCCAGAAACAGACCCTTTGGCCCATCTAGTCCATGCTGATCCATTTAAACTGCCTACTCACATCGACCTGCACCGGAACCATAGACCTCAATACCCCTACCATCCATTCACCTATCCAATCCCTCTTAAACATTGAAATCGAGTTCACATCCACCACCTACACTGGCCGCTCGTTCCACCACACTCTGAGTGAAGAGGTTTCCCCTCATGTTCCCTTTTCATCTTACCCCAAGTTACAGTGGGATTAAAGTGATGAGAAACTGGCGAACAAGACTGCTCGGTTCAGTGACCCCTACATATTTAGGTATAGCTGACTGTAAGTGCGTGTTAGAATGAATCTGAAGGAACACTATCAAATAAAAATCTTGAAATATAATCCACTGAGGCCACTCTTAATGTTTTATTTTCACACCCTTGAATTATTGTTGTATCTCCAGATGGGGAAGAGGAAATGAACAACTATATCAGTTATTCTGAACCTTGACACTGAAAACACTTCTACCTTCAGGTAACATAACATATCAGCAAACGTTTTGATACATTTTGCAGAATTTTTGCACCCATATAGATTACAATTTCATATCTGCTCGAGTAACTCACTTAACATAAGAGCAGATGGAAAACATCACAGCTGAAACCTGATAAAGTATCACTCAACCTGTAGAATTTTCATTTTCGTTCTGAACTGTATAAACACCAGATAAATACGGTTGATTTATAGATCTTTGAACAACAGACTAATCATTCATTTAGCAGTTTAATCACATAAAGCACCAAACAAATTTAAACAAAGTAAAGGTCTCTTAGTGAAGGTTATCAAAGATGTTTAATAAGTTAAATATTCACTCAGTGGCCAATTTATTAGGTACCTCCTGTACCTCCTGTTCGCTGTGTGATGCATTCAGCGGCACTCTTCTGTACTCCACTATTATAACATGTGCTGATTGGAATTAACAAGGCATTTTCACCCATAGAACTGCCACTCACTGGGTGCATTTTTTTTTTTTTGCTTTTAGCACCATTCCCTGTAAATTCCAGAGGCTTTTGAACCTGAAAATCCCAGGAGATCAGTAGTTTCTGACATACTCAATCTACCCTGCCTGGCACCAACAATCATTTCACAGACAACGGGAATTAAATTGCAATTCTTCCTCATTCTGATGTTTGATCTGAACAACAACTGAATGTCTTGACGTTGTCTGCATGCTTTTATGCATTGAGTTGCTGCCACATGATTGACTGTTTAAATATTTGCAGTAACAAGCGGGTGTATTGTTGTACCTAATAAAGTGGCCATACTATTTATTTTTATTAAAATACATACTTCCCTAAAGTTAATGGACTTGTACTTGTCGGTTCATGTTAGCAAATTCTGGACTTTGTCAGAATCAGAATCAGGTTTATTATTACCGGCATGTGTCGTGGAATTTGTTAACTTAGCAGCAGCGGTCGGGTGGCAGTGGAGAGGAAGCTGTTCCTGAATCACTGAGTGTGTGCCTTCAGGCTTCTGTACCTCCTACCTCATGGTAACAATGAGGGGAGGACATAACCTGAGTAAGGGGGATCCTTAATAATGGATGCCACCATTCTGAGGCACCGCTCCTTGAAGATGTCTTGGATACTACAGAGCTTACTAATTTTACAACTTTCTGTAGCTTCTTTTGGTCCTGTACAATAACCGCTCCCCCCTCCCCACCACACACACTCCATACCAGTAAGAATGTTCTCCATGGTACATTTATAGAAGTTCTCACGTGTTTTAGGTGACAAACCAAATCTCTTCAAACTGCTAATGACATATAGCCATTGTCTTACCTACTTTATAGCTACATTGATATGTTGGGACCAGGTCAGGTTCCCAGAGATCTTGACACCCAGGAACCTGAAATTGCTCACTCTGTCCATTTCTGATCCCTCTATGAGGATTGGTTTGTGTTCCCTCGTCTCACCCTTCCTGAAGTCCACAATCAACTCTTTTTTCTTACTGATGTTGACTGCAAGGTTGTTGTCACAACACCACTCAACTAGCCTGTTTATCTCCCTCATGTACACCCTCTTGTTCCATCTGAGATTCCAGCAACTACAGTTGTATCAACAGCAAATTTATAGATAGTATTTGAGCTATACGTAGCTTCTGAAAAAGGACGTAAGAGACCTGCTGTCAGATTTTTGCCCTGGAATCTGCTATGATGCTGACAAAGGAGACAGCAGAGCTGGAACCAGGAGCAAGAAACTATTTTTAATTACTCATTGGGTTGAGCAGCCTTTGTGACAGCAAAGGAATTGTTAATGTTTCGAGATGATTTTGCGTCAGGGTTGTAATGATGCTCCTGTGCTACACTCAATATGGATTTTGAAAGTTTATTGCTTACAGATCCTGCCGAGTTGAATACCAAATCAGAAATCTATTCATTTGAATGTACTGTCGGTTCCTCAGCCATATAATGGCAATTGTCCTGTGTCGGACCGCAAAGCACTCCAGAGTGTGGTGAAAACTGCCCAGCGGATTATCGGCACCCAATTTCCCACCATTGAGAACATTTACCATAAACGCTGCTGGGCAGGGCGAAAAGCATTATCAAGGATGCATCTCACCCTAACCATGGACTTTTTACTCTCCTCCCATCCGGTAGGCGCTACAGGAGCCTCCGCTCCCGCACCAGCAGGCACAGGAAGAGCTTCTTCCCTGAGGCTGTGACCCTGCTGAACCTCACATCACAGGGCTAAGCAATATTGCATCCATATTGTACTATCTCAGTACTTTTATATTTGTGTGCTGTAGCACTTTTTTTATTTGCAGTTATTTTGTAAATAACAATATTCTTTGCATTTCTGGTCAGATGCTAAATGCATTTCGTTGGCTTTGTATCTGTACTCGGCACAATGACAATAAAGTTGAATCTAATCTAATCTAATAAAGATCAGTTTCATTGCATTTACTTAGATTTGCTGTAATATTTTAAAACTATTTAAATGTTGTTTTAAATGTGAATCAGAATCAGACTTAATATCACTGACATATTGTATGTCATCAAAATGTTTTAACAGTACAGTGCAATACATAAAAGTATATAAATTACAATAAGCAATATAGAAAAAATAAGTAATTTTACATAAAGATAGCAAAAATAGTGAGGTAGGTGTACATGGGTTCATTGTCCATTCAGAAATCTGCTGGCAGAAAGGCAGAAGCTGTTCCCAAAACATTTGGTGTATGTCTTCAAGCTCCTGTGCATCCACCTTGACAGAAGAGGGCATGTCCTGGGTGTTGGGGGTCCTCAGCGATGGATGCCACATTTTTGAAGCGTCACCTTTTGAAGATGCCCTTGATGCTGGGGAGGTTAGTACCCAAGATAGAGCTAGCTAAGTTTGAAATTATCTGTAGATTTTTCCAATTTTCCAGTCCCATGTAGTGGCGCCTCCATACCAGACGCTGATGGAAGCAGTTAGAATGCTCTGCACTGTACATAGGTGACATAACAAATCTCCTGTGAGATTTATGATGTCACAAATTAGCTTTTCAGGACAATAGAAGCTCATTCACAATTCTTCTGCACTTTCACTTCCAACAAATTTCATCATCTCCTGTCAGACAAAACTTTATCACCCTCTTACTTAATCCCACCACTACTGTGTCTAACATCCTTCTCCACCTGTATACCATCACAGACTGTTCTCTCTGTCTGTTGTCACTTTCTCTTCAGATTAAAACTTGCTTGATTTCTTACTTTCCCAAGTTTTGTTTAACAGGCCATTGATTTGAAGTAATAGCACTGTGTCTTTTTACTTCTCCATAGATGCTGCTTGTCCTGTTGAGCATCTCTAATACTTTCTGCATTTATTGCAGATATCCAACATCAAGCAATTTGTGAACTGCTGAAAGACCAGAGAGTTTACAATGCCTTTCATGATGAAAAAGTAAACTTTCCAAACTTTAATACAGTCTTTGGAAAACATTTCACGAGAAGCTGCCCTCAGTTACGCTCATGGCCAGATTGCATAATAAGTGTGGCAAAGTTCTGCCAAACTTACTCAGTTGTGACAGTTTGAAGGAGCTCTTCAAATTTACTTTTTATCGTTTAAGGCAATCAGACACAGAGTGGTCATGGTTTAAAACTTTTTAAATATTAAAACCCTATTCAATTTACTAAGAAACTGTCTAATGGACATCCATAAAACCAGTAATCGATTCAGAATGACTTCTTTTTTAAAGAATTCTCAAGTTTAAATATTATATTGCTTAGTAAATCAAATTTCACTGGCGATACAACAAATCAGTTTTAAAATTATTAATTCTTATACTGTTCTGGAGCATGTTTCTGAATATAAAGCTTCTTTTGTCGGATCACTAGATTCAAAAACAGTTACCTTCCCCCATGGTGTAAGGCTGATGAACACCTCCAACCTCCGCACACCCAACCACAACTACTTTATTATTTCACTTTATGTACAATCACTCCTGTGCCTAGCATCAATCAATCTAGGTATATAGGCTATCTTATGTATTTATTGGGTGGCGGGTTGGAGATACGTCTCTACCAAAGGAGATGTAAGGTACTCCTTCACTCCGCTAGAGTGCAGGTCACCCTTGGGCAAGGTGTAGCATCTGCTTATCCTGCACCCCTCGCCCGATCAGAGTCATGTGAAGCAATGGGAGCAGCAGGTGAGTGGTCGTATGAGCAGCTAGTGCATATCACAAATTCTAGTTATCCAACCACTGACATCAGGTAGACAATCTGTGAAGAGTATTGATAATGGCTGGGGTCATTCACCTTGTAAAGACACTGACCAGAAGAAGGCAATGGCAAACCACTTCAGTAGGAAAATTTGCTAAGAGCAATCATGGTCATGGGATCACCCATGTCATACAACACAATGTGTTGTTTTATTATTGAGTTCTTTATCTTATTGTGGTTTTTGTGCTGCATCGGATCTGGAGTAGCAATAATTTCATTTTCCTTTATGCTTGTGTTCTGGAAATGACGTTAAACAATGTTGAGTATTGAAGACGTCTGTGTTTATGTAAAACAATCCTTCACAGCTCCAGTAGCCCAGATTCAATCCTGAACTCTGGTGTTGTCTGTGTGGAGTTTGCTTGCTCTCCCTGGAACCACATTGTTTTTGCCAAGATGCATCATTTTCCCCTCAATTCTCAAAGGAATGCGGCTGGTCGCTGACATGAGAAAATCTGCAGACGCTGTAAGTCCAAAGCAACACACACAAAATGCTGGAGGAACTCAACAGGTCAGGCAGCATCTATGGAAAAGAGTAAACACTCAGTGTTTCGGGCTGAGACCCTTCTTCAGGACTGGAAAGAAAGGCAGAGTAAGAAGGTGGGGGAAGGGGAGAAAGAAGTGCAAGGTAGCATGTGACAGGAGAAACCAGGAGACAAGAAGGGGGTGAAGTAAAGAGCTGGGATGTTGATTGATGAAAAGGATAAAGAACTGGAGAATGGGGAATCTGATAGGAGTGGACAGAAGACTGTGGAATAAGGGAGAGGGGAGGAGCACCAGAGAGAGGTAATGGGCAGGTAAGGAAATAAATTGAGAGGGGGAAACAAGAAAGTGAAATGGTGAAGGAGAGCAGTGGGAGGGCGGAGGTGGATTAGATTAGATTAGATTATGAGGACACGCAGTCCTCTTTTATTGTCATTTAGTAATGCATGCATTAAGAAATGATACAATATTCATTACTGGAAGTTCAAGAATTTGATGTTCATGCCATCAGTTTGGAGGCTACCCAAATGAAATATAAGGTGTTGTTCCTTCACCTCAGTGTGTCTTCATCCTAGCAGTAGAGGAGACCAGGCACTGACATGTCAGAACTGGAATGGGAAGTAGAATTGAAATGGGTGGCCACAGGGAGATCCCGCTTTTTGCGGTGGATGGAGTGAAGGTGCTTAGTGAAGTGGTCTCTAAACCCACGTTGGGTCTCACCGATATACAGGAGGCACTGGATATAGTAGATAACCCAAAAATGTTTTGTTGATCTTTTAGCTTACTCCAGTTCAATCTAACCCTTTCTTCCTACACAATCCTCCATTTTTCTAATGTTCATGAGCTTATTAAGAGTATCTTAAATGTCTCTAATCTATCTGCCAATAACGCCACTCCTGGCCACACATTCCAGCTCTCCGTGTGAACAACCTATCTCTGACATCCCTGCTAACTTTTGTTCACTCACTTAAAAAGAAGGTCCTCTATGTGATTCTTTGCCACCCTAAAAAATGTGCTCGACTCTACTTTTGGCTCTGATAATCTTATGTTTACAAGATTTGAATGGTATGTTGGAGATATGTCCTTCTCTCCACAAGCCTGCAGGTCACTCTCAGACAAGGTATAACACCTGCTCAGCCTCCCGATCAGTGTCACTTGAAGCCTTGGGAGCAGGTGGTGGATGGTCGTAGGAGCGGCTGATGAATGTCACAAGCCCTAGTTATGCGGCCACTGACACCACAAAGAAACTCTCCAAAGAGTATTGAAGATGCCTGGGGTCACTTATCTTGTAAAGACACTGCCCAGAAGAAGGCAATGGCAGACCACTTCTTCAGAAAAATTTGCCAAGAACGATCCTGGCCATGGAGACCATGATCACCCACATCATACGACTTGGCACATAATGATGATGAATCGTATACACCTGTATTAAGTCAGCCCTCATCTTCCTTTGCTCCAAGGAGAAAAGCCCTGGTGCGCTCAACCTATCCTCGGAAGACATGCTCTGTAATCCAGACAGCATCATTGTAAATCTCCTATGCACCCTCTCTAAATCTTCCACATCCGTCCTATTAAAATGAAGCAACTAGAACTGAATGCAAGAATGGTCTAACTGGAGTTTATAGAGCTGTAACACTACCTTGCAGCTCTTGAACACATTCCCACAACATATGAAGTCCAACACACCATCATCCATATTTCCTAATCATTCTATCAACTTGTGTAGCAACTTTGAGGCATCAATGGTAAGATCACTCTGTTCCTCCACACTGTCAAGAATCCTGCCTTGTACTCTGAAATTGAATTTTTCTCCAAGTCAACATAGACACAACAAGTCAAAACGAAAGCACCACGGTGGGCTTCACAGCTGAACAGGTGAGAAGACAGTTGAAACGTCTCAACCCAAGCAAGGCTGCAGGCCCAGATGGTGTCAGTACCAGGGTGCTCAGAACCTGTGCCCCTCAGCTATGTGGAGTACTTCACCATGTCTTCAACCTCAGCCTGAGTCTCCAGAGGGTTCCTGTGCTGTGGAAGACGTCCTGCCTCATCCCTGTGCCGAAGACGCCGCGCCCCAGTGGCCTTAATGACTACAGACCGGTGGCATTGACCTCCCACATCATGAAGATCCTGGAGAGACTTGTTCTGGAGCTGCTTCGGCCTATGGTCAGGCCACACTTAGATCCCCTCCAGTTCGCCTACCAGCCCCGACGAGGAGTTGAGGATGCCATTGCCTACCTGCTGAACCATGTCTACGCCCACCTGGACAAGCCAGCGAGCACCTTGAGGGTCATGTTTTTTGATTTCTCCAGTGCATTCAGCACCATCCGCCCTGCTCTGTTGGGGGAGAACCTGACAGGGATGCAGGTGGATGCTTCCCTGGTATCATGGATTATTGATTACCTGACTGGCAGACCACAGTACGTGTGCTTGCAACACTGTGTGTCCAACAGAGTGATCAGCAGCACTGGGGCTCCACAGGGGACTGTCTTGTCTCCCTTTCTCTTCATCATTTACACCTTGGACTTCAACTACTGTACAGAGTCTTGCCATCTTCAGTTTTCTGATGACTCTGCCATACTTGGATGCATCAGCAAGGGAGATGAGGCTGAGTACAGGGCTACAGTAGGAAACTTTGTCACATGGTGTGAGCAGAATTATCTGTAGCTTAATGTGAAAAAGACTAAGGAGCTGGTGGTAGACCTGAGGAGGGCTAAGGCATTGGTGACCCCTGTTTCCATCTAGGGGGTCAGTGTGAACATGGTGGAGGATTACAAATACCTGGGGTTATGAATTGACAATAAACTGGACTGGTCAAAGAACACTGAGGCTGTCTACAACAAGGGCCAGAGCCGTCTCTATTTCCTGAGGAGACTGAGGTCCTTTAGCATCTATCGGACGATGCTGAGGATGTTCCACGAGTCTGTGGTGGCCAGTGCTATCATGTTTGCTGTTGTGTGCTGGGGCAGCAGGCTGAGGGTAGCAGACACCAACAGAATCAACAAACTCATTCGTAAGGCCAGTGATGTTGTGAGGATGGAACTGGACTCTCTAATGGTGGTGTCTGAAAAGAGGATGCTGTCCAAGTTGCATGCCATCTTGGACAATGTCTCCCATCCACTACTTAATGGACTGGTTGGGCACAGGAGTACATTCAGCCAAAGACTCATTCCACCGAGATGCAACACTGAGCGTCATAGGAAGTTATTCCTGTCTGTGGCCATCAAACTTTACAACTCCTCCCTTGAAGGGTCAGACACCCTGAGCCAATAGGCTGGTCCTGAACTTATTTCCTGGCATAATTTACATATTACTATTTAATTATTTATGGTTTTATATTGCTATATTTATATTCTATTCTTGGTTGGTGCAACTGTAACGAAAACCAATTTCTCTCGGGATCAATAAAGTATGACTATGACTATGAATTGCCTCCTATGTTGTATGGCCATATTTATGCAGTTTAAGTTACTGGTGTTGTTTTTAGGCTCGACTTTGTCATCTGACAAATCTCTAAAAAGGTACTTGGAATTGACTGTACAGTTCAAATTGTTCATCTGTGTATTTGCACCTAACCTGACATACAATTTCCAGACACAAATGACTCCCAGTGGAATTGGGCCACCAGTTTGTAAGATGGGGGTCAGAGGTAACATTGAGTTGATGAAGTTGATCGGGTGGTGGTGAGCAGGGGAAGGCTTGCACGGGGAAAAGCTGATGAGGGGTGAGGCGCTGATAGAGTCAAAGGAACTTTCCTGCTGTTTTGAAATGCTCAGGAAGGTAATAGGTGAAAGTAATTTCAAAAATGTATCCACTGTGACCTTCTAGAACACTAGACACTAGACACTAGAATACTACAGCACAGTACAGTCCTTCGGCCCTTGATGTTGTGCCGACCCATATATTCCTTAAAAAAATGTACTAAACCCACACTACCCCGTAACCCTCTATTTTTCTTTCATCCATGTGCCTGTCCAAGAGGCTCTTAAATACCCCTAATGTTTTAGCCTCCAGCACCATCCCTGGCAAGGCATTCCAGGCACCCATAACCCTCTGTGTAAAAAACTTACCCCTAATGTCTCCCCTGAACCCTCCTCCCTTAACTTTCTACATATGCCCTCAGGTATTTGCTATTTGTGCCCTGGGAAACAGGTACTGGCTATCCACCCTATCTATGCCTCTCATAATCTTGTAGACCTTTATCAATTCCCCTCTCATCCTTCTACACTCCAAAGAGAAAAGTCCCAGTTCTGCTAACCTTGCCTCATAAGACTTGTTTTCCGATCCAAGCAACATCCTGGTAAATCTCCTCTGAGCCCTCTCCATAGCTTCCACATCCTTCCTATAATGAGGTGACCAGAACTGAACACAATTCTTACTCTAAGTGTGCTCTCACCAGAGGTTTGTAGAGTTGCAACATGACCTCTCTACCCTATTAATGAAGCCTAGCATCCCATAGGCCTTCTTAACTATCCTATCAACCTGCGCAGCGACCTTGAGGGTTGCATGGATTTGAACCCCAAGGTCCCTCTGTTCATCCACACTCTTAAGTAACCGACCATTAACCCTGTACTCAGCCTTCTGGTTTGTCCTTCCAAAATGCATCACCTCATACTTATCCGGATTGAACTCCATCTGCCACTTTTCTGCCCAAATCTGCGTCCTGTCTATATCCTCTTGTAACCTTCAACAACCTACTACTCCATCCATAACTCCTCCAATTTTTGTGTCATCCACAAATTTACTCACCCATCCTTCTGCCTCTTCATCCAAGTCATTTATAAAAATCACAAAGAGCAGGGGTCCCAGGACAGATCCTTGCGTCATTCCACTAGTCACTGACCTCCAGGCAGAATACTTTCCTTCCAAGACTATCCTCTGCTTTCTTCCTGTAAGCCCACTTTTTTATCCAAACAGCCAAGGTTCCACTGATCCCATGCCTCATGACTTTCTGGATGAGTCTCTCGTGGGGGACCTTGTCAAATGCCTTGCTAAAATCCATGTAGACCGCACCTACCGCCCTACCTTCATCAATTTCATTTGTTACCTCTTCAAAAAACTCAATTAGGCTTGTGAGGCACAACCTTCCCTTCACAAAGCCATGTTGACTATCCTTGAGTAGACTGTACCTCTCCAAATGCTCGTAGATCGTAGATCCTATCCTTAAGAATCTTTTCCAGTAGTTTGCAGACCACCAATGTAAGACTCACCGGTGTATAGTTCCCAGGATTCTCCCTGTTACCTTTCTTAAACAAGGGAACTACATTTGCCATTCTCCAATCCTCCAGCCCCTCCCCTGCAGCCAAAGAGGATTCAAAGATCATAGCTACTGCTCCAGCAATCTCTTCTCTCACTTCCCACAGCAGCCTGGGGTATATTACGTCTGGCCCTGGGGACTTACCAATCATAATGTTTTTAAGAAGATCCAACACTTCTTCTTCCTTAATCTCCACGTTGTCCAGCACACAGGCCTGTTCTATTTCAACCTCACCCCGATCAAGGTCCTTCTCTCTTGTGAATACTGAAGCAAAGTATTCATTCAGGCCTCCCCAACCTCCTCCTGCTCCAGGCACATGTTGCCATCTTTATCCTTTAGCGGCCCCACCTTCATTCTTGTCATCCTTCTGTTCTTCATATACGCATCGAACTCCTTGGGGTTCTCCTTAATCCTACATGCCAAGGCCTTCTCATGCCCCCTTTCGAGCTCTCCTAAGTCCTTTCTCAAGCTCCTTCCTGGCTACCTTATATTTCTCATGAACCCCTCCTGCTTCCGGCTTCTTATATCTGACATATTTTTCCTTCTTCCTCTTGAACAGTTGCCTCACGTGTTTCATCAGCCACGGTTCCCTTTTCCTACCATTTTTTCCTTGTCTCAGTGGGACAGACCCCTATCCTGACCCCAGCACAAGTGGTCCCTAACCTTCCTCCACATGACTTCTGTGCTTTCACCCTTGAATATCTGTTTCCAATTTACTCTCGCTAGTTCCTGCCTCATCCCTTCATAGTTAGCCCTTCCCCAGTTAAGCACTTTCCCATTTTTTCTGGTTTTATCCTTTTCCATAGCTATGCTGAAGCTAAGGGAGTTGTGGTCACTCTCACCAAAATGCTCCCCCACCAAGAGGTCTGCCACCTGACCAGGTTCATTACCCAGAACTAGATCTACTATGGCCTCTCCTCTCGTCGGCCGGTCCACATACTGAGTCAGGAATCCTTCTTGAACACACCTGACAAATTCAGCCCCATCTATCCCCCTTGCAGTCAGGAGGTGCCAGTCAATATGAGGGTCATAAGCTTATGCGGGATAAACACGGGACATCCTACAGCTGAAATAAGTATGACTTACATCGATTTTTTACCCCCAAAATGAGCATAATAAAGTTGTTCCCAAATTCCTTCTGAAGTGGGAAAATAAGGCAATAAGTGGATATTCTTTAATTAAAGCCAGAAGTGTATTATGATTCAGAATCAGGTTTATTATCACCAGCACGTGACGAAAATTTGTTAACAGCAGAAGCAGTTCAAAGCAATACATAACATAGAAGAAGAAGAAATAATAATAATAATAACAATAATAAATAAATAAATCTTATGCAGTATACTTTATACAGTATCCATGTATTGAATAGATTAAAAATCGTGCAAAAAACAGATATACTATATATATTTTTAAAAAAGGGTTCAATGTCCATTTAGGAATCATATGGCAGAGGGGAAGAAGCTGTTCCTGAATCACTGAGTGTGTGCCTTCAGGCTTCTGTACCTCCTACTTGATAGTAACATCGAGAGAAGGGCATGACTTGGGTGCTGGGAGTCCTTAATAATGGACGCTGCCTTTCTGAGAGACCACTCCCTGAAGGTGTCCTGGGTACTTTATAGGCTAGTACCCAGGATGGAGCTGACTAGATTTACAACCCTCTGCAGCTTCTTTCAGTCCTGCGCAGTAGCTCACCCGCACCCCCCCCCACCCCCACCATACCAGACAGTGGTACATCTATAGAAGTTTTTGAGTGTATTTGTTGGCATACCAAATCTCTTCAATCTCCTAATAAAGTATAGCCACTGTCTTGCCTTCTTTGTAACTACATCAATATGTTGGGACCAGGTTAGATCCTCAGAGATCTTGACACCCAGGTACTTGAAACTGCTCACTTTCTCCACTTCTGATCCCTCTATGTGGATTGGCATGTGTTCCTTTACCTTACCCTTCCTGAAGTCCACAACCAGCTCTTTCGTCTTACTGACGTTGAGTGCCAGGTTGTTGCTGCGACACCACTCCACTAGTTGGCATATCTCACCCCTGTACGCCCTCTCGTCACCACCTGAGATTCTACCAACAATGGTTGTATCATCAGCAAATTTATAGATGGTATTTGAGCTATGCCTAGCCACACAGTCATGGGTATATAGGGAGTAGAGCAGTGGGCTAAGCACACACCCCTGAGGTGCACCAGTGTTGATCGTTAGCGAGGAGGAGATGTTATCACCAATCCGCTCAGATTGTGGTCTTCCAATTAGGAAGTCGTGGGTCCAATTGCAGAGGGAGGTATAGAGGCCCAGGTTCTGCAACTTGTCAATCAGGATTGTGGGAATGATGGCATTAAATGCTGAGCTGTAGTTGATAAACAGCATCCTGACATAGGTGTTTGTGTTGTCCAGGTGGTCTAAAGCTGTGTGGAAAGCCAATGAGATTGCATCTGCCGTATTGTGGCAATAAGCAAATTGCAATTGGTCCAGGTCCTTGCTGAGGCAGGAGTTCAGTCTAGTCATAACCAACCTCTCAAAACATTTCATCACTGTAGATGTGAGTACTACCGGGCGATAGTCATTAAGGCGGCTCACATTATTCTTCTTAGACACTGGTGTAATTGTTGCCTTTTTGAAGCGAGTGGGAACTTCCACCCATAGCAGTGAGAGGTTTAAAATGTCCTTGAATACTCCCGCTAGTTGGTTGGCACAGGTTTTCAGAGCCTTACCAGGTACTCCATTGGGACCTGCTGCCTTGCGAGGGTTCACTCTCTTTAAAGACAATCTAACATCAGCCTCTGAGACAGAGATCACAGGGTCATCAGAAGCAGCAGGGATCTTCACAGCTGTAGTTATATTCTCCCTTTCAAAGTGGGCATAGAAGGCATTGAGTTCATCAGGCAGTAAAGCGTCACTGCCGTTCACGCTATTGGATTACGCTTTGTAGGAAGTAAAGTCTTGCAAACCCTGCCAGAGTTGCCGTACATCTGACGTCACCTCCAACCTCATTTCAAATTGTCTCTTCACCCCTGAAGTAGCCCTCCGCAAATCATACCTGTTTTTCTAGTACAGTCCTGGGTCACCAGACTTGAATACTACAGATAGCCTTCATCAGATGACGTACCTCCTGTTTCATCCATGGCTTTTAGTTTGGGAATGTGCAGTAAGACTTCGTAGGCACACGTATATCAACATAGGTTGTAATGAAGTCGGTAACAACTGCAGCATACTCATCCAGTTTCGAAGGTGAATCCCTGAATACAGTCCAGTCCACCGATTCAAAGCTCCTGTGCTTCTCTTGTCCATACCTTCTTGGTCTCCACTACTGCGTATAGACAGAGTCTCTAATCTCTGTCTATCCTCAAGGAGTAGAAATACAGCCAGGTGATCAGACTTCCCAAAGTGAAGGCATGGAATAGCACGGCAGGCATTCTTGATGGTGGTGTAGCAATGATGCAGTGTATTGTTTCTTCTGGTTTTGGAAGTGATCTGTAATTGCTTAGTGATTTTTTTCAGCTTGGCCTGGTTAAAATCTCCCAAAACAATGGTGAAAGTGTTTTGTGCATGTTGATCAGCATTGCTCAGATCATCTAAAGCCTGATTGACATTGGCCTGATGTGGACTGGATACTGCTACCAAAATAACCCCGGAGAACTCCTGTGGTAGGTAAAAAGGGTGGTACTTAACTACTAGATATTAACTACTAGATATGGTGAGCAGAATTGGGACAGCACTGATATATTTCTGCACCAAAAAGAGTTGACCATGAGGCATACTCCTTCACCTCTGCTTTAGAGAGATTCTATAGATCTATCCTGATGGCGTACAGTAAACCTGTCGATCTGAATCGCTTCATCCAGTATGGAAGAGGTTAGCCAGGATTCCATGAAACAAAGGACATACGTGGTCCTAATGTCCTTCTGATTCAGCACCCTAACTCTGAGATCATCAATTTTATTTACCAGAGACTGCATATTTGTCAGCAAGATAGTTGGTACTGGGAGTTTAAAACCCTGTTTCTTAAACACACTTGTAACCTCAATCTACAGCCACGCTTCCTCCGTGGGGGCTTCCGTCCGCAATCAGAGTTATTTCCATCAGTTTTCAGCATTGATACTTCGTTTAAACGCATTAGGTCACCTTTGTTGACTATACTGACCTTGGAAGCAGTTGTGCTTTTTAGCTGTATTAGGCTGAAACAAGAATATTTAATCGTATCCATTGAGAGTACCGCAACTAACCCCTAGGCGCCCCAGAAGCATAATTCCCCTGGAAGTAAGATTCCCTACAGAGCAACATATAAATAATTGTCCATTGAACCTCTGAACAGTACCTCACTAGTTTTTATTTAATTTGACTTTTAATTTAACTTTATATAAATATATAAGGTGTGTTTATAACCTTCATGCGCGCACGCGCGCACACACACACACACACACACACACGTATACAAACTATACGTACACAGTACCTGGAATGAGTTTGTACATTCTTCCCGTGACTACGTGGGTTTCCTCTGGGCGCTCTGGTTCCCTCCCTCCCACAGTCCAAAGATGTACCGTTTGGTAGGTTAATTGGTCATTGTAAATTGTCCTGTGATTAGGCTTGGATTAAATCAGGGATAACTAGACTGCGTGGCTTGAGGCACTGGTAGAGCTTATGCCATGTAGTACCTCAATATAAAATAAAATATATATATTTAGTGTAATTTACAATTTTTTATGATTGTGTATTACACTGCGCTGCTGCCACATAACAACCCATGTCATTAACCTGAAACCTGATTCTGATTCTAAATAAATAAATTTGAATGTATAGAAGTAAGTGAAGCAATGATAAATGTGTCTTAATAATTTAAGAATGATTTTTGCTTGTTAAGTATTTGATATGCTGAAATTCAGCCCCTGCCTCACATCTTTTACCAGACTCAATTGCATTTACTTGATATTTTGCTACAGTTAAGGGAACAGTGGGTAGATTTAATTCAAAATGATTTGCAGTCAGACTGCAGCTCAAGAGGGCTGTTTCTAGGTTAATCCTGCTGAATTTGTTTAACTGAGATGAAGGAATACAAACTCACACAGCCCCAGTGGGTAATCCAGAACCATCAAAGTAATATTAGGCTTCAGTTCTGTAATAAGACACTCATTGGTATTAAACTATCTGACCAGAATAAATTGGGCAAGACGTGGATTTCACCCACATGGTTTCAGTGAGCACTGAATAAAATTTGTATCCCTGGACCGTGTAATTGTATTTTCCTCCTATTTCAAAGTCAAGTACTTGGTAGAAAACATTCTGCAGTAAATTCCACATGTTATGATGTGCCCTATTTTCCCCTACAACCACCCATTGTTGGATTTGCCGATATTTGATACACTGTGGGGTCCTTTTTGATGGAAGGCCTAATGCTGAAGAATTATTCAACAAAATGCACTGAAATTTAAAATGGCAGTTACAAATAATAATTTCAACTCCCAAGAAATTTCTCAACCAGTACCTTTCACTGAGACAGTTTAAAACAATTTCTCCCCCAACGAGGTTGCCATAAATCAGAGGGATTCCTAGATTGGTTTCCACGGATCCCTCAGTAAATGGTAGGGGTCCATGACATAAAAAGAGGTTTGGAACCCCTGAAATAAATGGACTAATTTACCATTGGAGACTTATTTAAAATCTCTAATTTTCAGTACTGTTTTTTAAACATTGTTTCACTTAAATTCCACAGGTACTGTTTACCATGTATAATATTGGTGTATTTGATTTGTGTGATAAGGTCACTGTCATGATGGAGGAGAACTGTCATGATGGAGGATTTCCTGTTGGTAGCCTCCAACCTGGTGGCATGAACATCAATTCACTGGTAATTTTTTCCCTTCGCCTTTTTCTCTGCCATTCCCCATTCTGGCTCCATTCTTGCCCCTTGCTCTAACCCTCACCCACCCATAACCTCCCTCTGGTGCTCCCCCCCTTTCTTTTATCCCATTGTCCACTCTCCTCTCCTATCAGACTCCTTCTTCTTCAATCCTTTACCTCTTCCACCAATAACCACTGAGTTTCGCACTTCATACCCCCCTCACCCACCTAGCTCCCTTCACTTGGTTTCCCCTGTCACTAGCCAGCTTGTGCTCATTCCACTCCCCCTCACTCTTCTGACTTCTTACCATTTCCTTTTCAGTCCTGATGAAAGAACTCTGGCTTCCACCCTTTCTTTTCCAGTCTTGATGAAGAGTCTCAGCCCAAAACATCAACTGTTCATTCTCCTCCATAGATACTGACCTGACCTGATGAGTTTCTCCAGCAGTTTGTGTGTGTTGCTCTAGATTTCCAACACGTGCAGAATCTCTTGTGCTCATGAAATTTAATTTTTGACAGTGACTATAATATTTTACCATTTTCTAGTTCTCTAGTGGGTTCTATATTTCAACTGGCATTAGGTTCCAGAGACAATATACTGGTGACAGATAACTTGGATTGCAATGTAGAAAATACACTGATCTCTCAATTTAATTCTACATATTCAAGGTGGTAACT
The DNA here is from genome assembly GCF_963921235.1 of Mobula hypostoma. Classification (NCBI taxonomy): domain Eukaryota; kingdom Metazoa; phylum Chordata; class Chondrichthyes; order Myliobatiformes; family Myliobatidae; genus Mobula; species Mobula hypostoma. The sequence continues at coordinate 7,985,382 of NC_086097.1, read as the reverse complement.
TTAAAAATCCCTTTCCATATGTAGTCCATGCCATCTATAGATATTGAAAATTAATTCTTGATTTTCGCTTCCTTACTAGATTTTCAAAGTTGGCGGTGAAAACATCAGTAATTTCAGATATGCAGATGACACTGTGTTAGTTGCAAGTATGGAGGAAGAACTACAAAACTTAGTTGATATAATTGTTGAAGAAAGTGCAAAAATGGGTCTATCTATCAATTGCAAAAAGACAGAATGTATGGTGATATACAAAAAGAAGGAGAATCCTATCTGCAGGCTGAGAATAAACGGGGAAGACATAAAACAAGTACAGAACTTTTGCTACTTAGGAAGCTGGGTGACATCAGATGGCAGGTACGACTTGGATATCAAAAGAAGAATAGGGATGACAAAAGATACCTTTACGAGAATGAAGAGTATACTGACCAATACTAAACTAGGCATGACAACCCACCTCAGAGTACCGAAAAGTTACGTTTATCCAGTTATGTTATATGGTTCAGAATATTGGACAATATCTAGTAACATGAGGAAATGAATTGTAGCAGCAGAGATGTGGTTTTTGAGGAGGATGCAAAGAATATCATAGACGAAACAAATACCTAACGAGGATGTCATGAACAGAGCAAACACAAAAAGAGAAATAATGTATGAGATCATGAAAAGGCAAGGTAACTTCATTGGACATGTGATTAGGAAAGAGGAGTAGAATGCACGGTAATTATGGAAAAGATTGAAGAGAAGAAAGCAAGAGGAAGACAAAGACAAATGATAATGGAGACGGCAGTCAGAGAACTGGAAATGAATACCGATGAATTGATCCACTTGACCCGAAACAGGAGTGTGTGGGCCATGGCAGTCAAAGCTCAAACTGGGCACGGCACCTGATGATGGTGATGATGATGATGATTCGATTTTCAGCAATTCAAATGCAACCAACTTATTTTTTAAAGTTAAGACTGTCGAACGCATCTTTCAATCTCAGCAACATTGGTCGATATTGATGCATCTCAGTTCACCACACTTTTGTTATACAAGCCAATAAACTTGAGCAATGTGAACTCATATTAAACATCATACCCTCACGCAATTAATATTACATACACTCACCTCATACCTTGTAAACACTGTGATTCAGCAGTTAAGGACAAGTAAATATGAAAGCAAAGATGTAATGCTGAGGCTTTCTAAGGCATTACTCAGACTGTAGTCGGAGCATTGTGAGTAGTTTTCAGCCCCTTATCTAAGATGTAATGACAGTGGAGAGCTTCCAGAGGAGGTACAGGAAAATTATTCTAGGAGTGAAGGGGTTAACATATGAGGAGCATTTGATGGATCTAGGCCTGTACTCGCTGGAGTTTAGAAGAATGAGGGGGGATCTCATTGAAACTTTTTGAATATTGAATGGATGTAGGAAAGATGTTTCCTCTAGTGGGGAATTCCAACACCAGCGGCCTCAACTTCAGAATAAAGGGTTGTCCATTTAGAACAGAGGTAAGGAAGAATTTTTTCAGCCAGAGGGTGGTGAATCTATGGAATTCTTTGCCAAAGATGGCTGTGGAGGCCATGTCATTAGATATATTTAAAGGGGAGGGTGATAAGTTCTTGATTAGTCAGGGCATCAATGGTTACTGGGAGCAGGCAAGAGAATTGGTCTTATTTCCCATTTTCTTGCTGGTGAAGACAAACATCAGGACAAGGGAGACCCAATCAGACAATCACTAGATGACCGGAATTTCCGCCACCTCCAACGGGATCCCACCACTAAGCATATCTTTCCCTCCCCCCCTCTCTCTGCATTCCGCAGGGATCGCTCCCTACACAACTCCCTTGTCCATTCGTCCCCCCCATCCCTCCCCACTGATCTCCCTCCTGGCACTTATCCACGCAAGCGGAACAAGTGCTACACATACCCTTACACTTCCTCCCTTACCACCATTCAGGGCTCCAAACAGTCCTTCCAGGTGAGGCAACACTTCACCTGTGAGTCGACTGGGGTGATAGACTGCGTCCGGTGCTCCCGATGTGGCCTTTTATATATTGGTGAGACCCGACGCAGACTGGGAGACCGCTTTGCTGAACATCTACGCTCTGTCCGCCAGAGAAAGCAGGATCTCCCAGTGGCCACACATTTTAATTCCACATCCCATTCCCATTCTGACATGTCTATCCACGGCCTCCTCTACTGTGGAGATGAAGCCACACTCAGGTTGGAGGAACAACACCTTATATTCCGTCTGGGTAGCCTCCAACCTGATGGCATGAACATCGACTTCTCTAACTTCCGCTAGGCCCCACCTCCCCCTCGTACCCCATCTGTTACTCATTTTTATGCACACATTCTTTCTCTCACTCTCCTTTTTCTCCCTCTGTCCCTCTGAATATACCTCTTGCCCATCCTCTGGGTCCCCCCCCCTTGTCTTTCTCCCTAGGCCTCCTGTCCCATGATCCTCTCATATCCCTTTTGCCAATCACCTGTCCAGCTCTTGGCTCCATCCCTCCCCCTCCTGTCTTCTCCTATCATTTTGGATTTCCCCCTCCCCCTCCAGCTTTCAAATCCCTTACTCACTCTTCCTTCAGTTAGTCCTGACGAAGGGTCTCGGCCTGAAACGTCGACTGTACCTCTGCCTATAGATGCTGCTTGGCCTGCTGCGTTCACCAGCAACTTTGATGTGTGTTGCTTGAATTTCCAGCATCTGCAGAATTCCTGTTGTTTGCGTTAAATTCACTACTGCGAAGCCTCTTCCAGTGATGCCTACACCGAAGAAGTTTAGATCCTCTCTTCGACGGGAGTTCAGTGAAACCATCTCTCACTGCTCCCCATCTGTAATTTCTTCGGCTCTTCAACTTTTCGACCACACTTTGACTCAGACTCGCTATCACAGCCATATACCCTTTCTTGGAACGTGCCTCCGTCGCCAACTTACTCCAGTTGGCTTTAGGATTCGTTTCCAAGCCTCTCAATTTGGACTTTCTGAGGATCCCAGGTACTCACATTTTATTGACTCTGCCTCTCGCCGCTTCTCCCGTCAAGCTCTGAAGGCGACTCTCTCCGCCATGAGGAGGTACTTGGTGTCCCTATCCCAGACCCTTCCACACCTTCGGGACACTTTCTTCGCCGTCTGTAATGGTCCTACCCGTTATTTCATCCTCCGTCGGATTCACGCCTGCAATCGCCGTTTTTTTGACTTTGTCATGTTAGGCAAAGATCGTAAGATCTTACATCTACGGACTCCAGAGCCTGCCGGCCCCGACGCTAGCAGGCATGAACTTCAGATTGCGACCTCTGCCATTGATCTCGCCGGCTCCAACACCTCAGGACATATTCAAAACCCGGACTCCAGCAACGACCATGGACACCTTCACAGCGATTGCACAACCACCAACTGCGACTCCAGCCTTGAACTCCAGGCCGGGTCTTTATGTGCTGCTGTTGTGACTCCGGTCTCCCCTTCCCCCACCACCACTCCGCAGCCCCGTCTTCCTCAGATCCCACCGTCAGCTCCTGGGCCCTCAGAGGCTCCATCTTCCTCTCACCCCAACCCTCCCCTCTCCATTGACACCCCCAGCCTCCCCCCTCCCTCCTCTGATCCCAGCTCTCATCCATGCCGGGTCTTTACCATCCCCTCCGACCTTCAACTGTCGGAGGCAGAACGCTCTGTCCTCAGTAAGGGCCTCACGTTTGTCCCCCTTCGCCCACACCTCAGCGAGTTCCGTGTTCGCCATGATGCGGAACTTTTCTTCCGCCGTCTCCGTTTCCGAGCCTACTTCTTCGGCAAGGACTCTTCCACCCCCACCGATGACCCCTTCTCCCGTCTTCAACCCTCCTCTTCTTCATGGACACCCCGCTCTGGTCTTCTGCCTGCTCTGGATCTCTTTATTGCCAACTGCCGACGGGACATCAACCGTCTCGACTTCACCGCACCTTGTCCCCATTCCAACCTCACTCCTTCGGAACGCTCTGCTCTCCACTCCCTCCGCACTAATCCCAACATTATTATTAAACCCGCTGATAAAGGGAGTGCTGTTGTAGTCTGGCGTACTGACCTCTACCTTGCCGAGGCACAGCGACAACTCGCGGATACCTCCTTATTTACCCCTCGATCGTGACCCCACTAAGGAGCACCAGGCCATTGTCTCCCACACTATCAACGACTTTATCCGCTCAGGGGATCTCCCGTCCACTGCTACCAACCTTATAGTTCCCACACCCCGCACTTCCTGTTTCTACCTCCTACCCAAGATCCACAAACCTGCCTGTCCTGGCCGACCTATTGTCTCAGCTTGCTCCTGCCCCACCGAACTCGTTTCTGCATACCTCGACACTGTTTTATCACCCCTTGTTCAATCCCTTCTGACCTATGTTCGTGACACTTCTCACGCTCTTAAACTTTTCGATGATTTTAAGTTCCCTGGCCCCCACCGCTTTATTTTCACCATGGATGTCCAGTCCTTATATACTTCCATCCCCCATCAGGAAGGTCTCAAAGCTCTACGCTTCTTTTTGGATTCCAGACCTAATCAGTTCCCCTCTACCACCACTCTGCTCCGTCTAGCGGAATTAGTCCTTACTCTTAATAATTTCTCCTTTGGCTCCTCCCATTTCCTCCAAACTAAAGGTGTAGCTATGGGCACCGGTATGGGTCCTAGCTATGCCTGCCTTTTTGTTGGGTTTGTGGAACAATCTATGTTCCGTGCCTATTCTGGTATCTGTCCCCCACTTTTCCTTTGCTACATCGACGACTGCATTGGCGCTGCTTCCTGCACGCATGCAGAACTCGTTGACTTTATTAACTTTGCCTCCAACTTTCACCCTGCCCTCAAGTTTACCTGGTCCATTTCTGACACCTCCCTCCCCTTTCTAGATCTTTCTGTCTCTGTCTCTGGAGACAGCTTATCCACTGATGTCTACTATAAGCCTACTGACTCTCACAGCTATCTGGACTATTCCTCTTCTCACCCTGTCTCTTGCAAAAACGCCATCCCCTTCTCGCAATTCCTCCGTCTCCGCCGCATCTGCTCTCAGGATGAGGCTTTTCATTCTAGGACGAGGGAGATGTCTTCCTTTTTTAAAGAAAGGGGCTTCCCTTCCTCCACTATCAACTCTGCTCTTAAACGTATCTCCCCCATTTCACGTACATCTGCTCTCACTCCATCCTCCCACCACCCCACTAGGAATAGGGTTCCCCTGGTCCTCAACTACCACCCCACCAGTCTCCGGGTCCAACATATTATTCTCCGTAATTTCCGCCACCTCCAACGGGATCCCACCACTAAGCATATCTTTCCCTCCCCCCACCTCTGCATTCCGCAGGGATCGCTCCCTACACAACTCCCTTGTCCATTCGTCCCCCCCATCCCTCCCCACTGATCTCCCTCCTGGCACTTATCCGTGTAAGCGGAACAAGTGCTACACATGCCCTTACACTTCCTCCCTTACCACCATTCAGGGCCCCAAACAGTCCTTCCAGGTGAGGCATCACTTCACCTGTGAGTCGACTGGGGTGATATACTGCGTCCGGTGCTCCCGATGTGGCCTTTTATATATTGGTGAGACCCGACGCAGACTGGGAGACCGCTTTGCTGAACATCTACGCTCTGTCCGCCAGAGAAAGCAGGATCTCCCAGTGGCCACACATTTTAATTCCACATCCCATTCCCATTCTGACATGTCTATCCACGGCCTCCTCTACTGTGGAGATGAAGCCACACTCAGGTTGGAGGAACAACACCTTATATTCCATCTGGGTAGCCTCCAACCTGATGGCATGAACATCGACTTCTCTAACTTCCGCTAAGGCCCCACCTCCCCCTCGTACCCCATCTGTTACTCATTTTTATGCACACATTCTTTCTCTCACTCTCCTTTTTCTCCCTCTGTCCCTCTGAATATACCTCTTGCCCATCCTCTGGGTCACCCCCCCCCCGTCTTTCTTCCCGGACCTCCTGTCCCATGATCCTCTCGTATCCCCTTTTGCCTATCACCTGTCCAGCTCTCGGCTCTATCCCTCCCCCTCCTGTCTTCTCCTATCATTTTGGATCTCCCCCTCCCCCTCCAACTTTCAAATCCCTTACTCACTCTTCCTTCAGTTAGTCCTGACGAAGGGTCTCGGCCTGAAACATCGACTGCACCTCTTCCTATAGATGCCGCCTGGCCTGCTGCGTTCACCAGCAACTTTGATGTGTGTTGCTTGAATTTCCAGTGGCCATTAATTGTGTTTTGTTCGATTCTGAAATCCCTCTTTTTTTTGGAGGTAACATGTATAAAATTTCCCTTTAAACTTAGTGAATCACTAATAGCATTTCCTGGTAAATACCATGCCTTGGTACAACCACTTAAAAGCCACGGCCAGGTAAGCTCACCAATGCCTCCACCTCCTCATGAGGCTAAAGAGTGCCTCAGTAGTGCAGAAGTTAATGCAATACTATTACAACTCTGGTCGTCAGAGTTCAGAGTTCAATTCTGTCATCCTCTGTAAGAAGTTTGTACGGCCTTCCCATGAGCATATGTGTTCGTTTGGGCGCTCCAGTTTCCTCCCACAGTGCAAAGACATACCAGTTAGTAGGTTAATTGTTCATTGTAAATTGTCTTGTGATTAGGCAAGGTTAAGTAGGTGGCTTTCTGGGCAGTGAGGCTCGTTGGGCCTGAAGTGGATGTTCCACGTTGTATCTCTGAATAAAATAATTAAAATTTGCAATGTCCCAGGCAAACTTCACCAGGTTTTATCAGTGTAGAACAGACAGTGTGTTGTCTGGATGCATCACAACTTTGAATGGCAACTGTTCTGTCTGTGATGGCAAGAAAGTGCAGAGAGTTGTGGGCAGAGCTCAGCATATCACAGAAACCAGCCTCCCTCCATTGACTCTCCATTCTTCTCATTTCCCCAGTAAAACAGCCAACATCATCGAAGACCCCATCCAGGCCAGAAGTTCTCTCATCCCCCTTCTCCCATCAGGAAGAAGATACAAAAAGCTGAACACACGTACTACCAGGCTCAGGTACAGATTCTACACCGCTGTTATAGGACTATCAAACAGTTCCCTGGTGCAGTAGGATAGACTTTCGACTTTATAATCTACCTTGTTATTATTACCGTATTGACTACCTGTACTGCATTTTCTCTGTAAATGTTGCTCCGATTTCATCCTTGTCCCTTCCCGGGTGTTCTTTTTTCTCCCCTCTGCCACTGGGCAAAAGATGAAAAAACCTGAAAGAATGTGCCAACAGGTTCAAGAGCAAATTCTACCCCGCTGTTATAAGACTACTGAAAGGTTCCCTAGTATGATGAGATGGTCTCTTGACCTCACAATCTGCCTGAATGTGGTCTCGCACCTTACTTCTTCTAGCACTGCCCAACACTTTCTCAGTAGCTGTTACACTTTACTCTGTGCTGTTACTGAATCAGAATCAGAATCAGGTTTAATGTCACTGGCATATGTTGTGAAACTTGTTGCTTTGTGACATCAGTACATTGCAATAGCCAGAAATAAAGATTATAAATGACACTTCGTTCATTCATTATGTGCATGTCGTATGACATGGGCGATCATAGTCTTTGACTATGATTGTTTTTGACAAATTTTTCTGCAGAAGTGGCTTGCCATTGTCTTCTTCTGGGCAGAATCTTTTCAAAATGGGTGACCCGAGCCATTATGAATAATGTACTCTTCAGAGATGGTTTGCCTGGTGTCAGTGGCTACATAACCAGGACTTGTGATATGCATCAGCTGCTCATATGACCATCCACAACCCGGCTTTATGTGACCCTGATCGGGGGGGCTAAACAGGTGCTACCCTTTACCCAAAGGTGACCTGCAGGCTTGCGGTGGGAAGAAGTGTCTTATTTCTTGTAATTTATTGGGTGGCGGGAAGAAGTACCCGGCCACCCAATAAATTACAAGAAGTATATACAAAAAGATAAATTAAATAAGTAGTGCAAAAAAAGAGGGAATAAATACTGAAGGACTGTACATGTGTTCATTGTCCATTCAGAAACCTGACAGCGGAAAGAAAGAAGCTGATCTTGAATTGCTGCGTGTGTGCCTTTAGGCTCCTGTGCTTCCTCTTAGCTGGGAACAATGAGTCTAAGGCATGTCCTGGGTGATAGGAGTCCTTGCCAAATGGAATTGGGGAGAAGAGGGAATGTCCAAGATGGGACAAAAACAAATAAGGTGCATTGTTTTACCTTGTACTACATTAATACATTGTGTAATGAACTGATCTGTATGAAGACAAGTTTATCAGTGTACCTCACCATAATAAACCAATTCCAATTCCAAGCAGAGAAAGTCTGCAGATGCTAGAAATCCAAAACAACGCACAGAAAATGATGGAGGAACTCAGCAGGTCAGGCGGCATCTGTGGAAAACGGTCAACATTTTTGGCCAAGACCCTTCTTTAGGACTGAGAAGGAACAAAGGTAACTCTCAGGAAAAAGTATGTGTGGAATGCCTCGGCACTTTGTCACTTCAAATCAGTATTCACCTTAATAGAATTCTCATTGAGTCCACAATATGTAATAATCATTGCACTTAATACACAGTTACACACGACTGGTTTAAGCTAGTGATTTTTTAAAATATGTTTCCTTTTAATCAATGTCCAACAGGAAGCTGTGCACAATTTTTTAACTGAGTCTATTGTTTTTCCTTGTTAAGAAAAATCTGTCATTGCAAAGTTAATTTCTTTGCCCTGTAGTCAATCAGTGGCAGTGATTATTTCATGGAGATTGCAATTAATAAGTGTAATTTAAACTTTGTGTATGTTTCTTAAATTCACAATTATATTACCAGATGACATTGAATTGATTTTGAGACTACTGCTTCCTTCTGTAACTAACCACAAATCATCTGGGACATCAAGGGAAACGGCATTGGGATCACAAAACGCTTGAGTTTGTGGTATTAAGTTAAGTGCACATTTGATGCTTAAACAACTCTTGATATTGAATAAAGCAACACAGAGACCTTGTCAATCTACTGACAAACTTCAGCTCATTCCGATCGCTGCTGCTAGACTTTTAACTAAAACCAGGATGACGGAGCATATCACTCCTGTCCTAGTTACTCTGCAATGGCTTCCTGTATCTTTTAGAATTGATTTTAAAGTTATCTTACTTGTTGTTAACGTTCTCTATGGTCTGAGACTGGAGTACACCACAGAATCACTTTTGTTTTATAATTGTGTTCAAGCATTTTTATTTTTATTTATTTATTGAGATACAATGTGGAATTGGCCCTTCCGGCCCTTCGAGCCATGCCACCCAGCTATCCCCGATTTCATCCTGGCCTCATCACGGGAATTTTACAATGCCCATTTAAACCACCAAATGGTACATCGTTGAACTGTGGAAGGAAACCAGAGCACCAGAGGAAACCCACACAGTCAGAGGGGGAACGTAAAAACCCCTTACAGATATTGGCAGGAATTGAACCCATTTTGCTGCTACAATAAAGTGCAGAGCTAACCACCATGTTACTGCACCGAGCACGCAGGTCTTCTTCTACAGTCTCATAAATTTAAACTATCTCCCTCAAAAGATAATTGGCTGGTCAGCTTTTTTGAACTATGTTCCTAAACCCTGAAATTCAACATTTAAAACTATAAGGGATGTAGACTCAGTTGACACTTTTAAACACCAGCTCAAAACCTATTTATTTAACCTTGCTTTTAACTACCATCTTTTTTGTCTTTTATTTTCATGTTTGCACTTCATCCCATTGTAAAGCCCTTTGAACTACATTGTCTGTATGAAAATTGCTCCATAAAAAGTTATTATTATTTTTATTATTTTCGGAAAAAAATTATAGAGAAGAATGTGAACATTGATTATTAAACTGCTTCACACAAAAAGAAATGCATTGGTCCTTGTTAGATTCAATTTTGAAGAGGAAATTTGATTACAAAGGTTAACAGATTCTTGATGCAATGCCACACATTGATGTCTAAAACCTATCTGACTCCATATTAGGTGAGGTGATTTTTCAAATATCATTCCAGGTCACCTAAACATGTATTAGGCCTCACACATAAATAAATGAGGTGCCTAAAGTCTGATGTGGGGTTTGTCCCCACTAATGCAAACCAGGCGTTGGATCTGCTCCACACAGGAATTCCCTGATAGTCATTATAGACGCTGCCAAACAGAGGGATATTCTGTTTTTAAAATTTGATGCTGAACTAAGCCAAGGTCTTCACCCTATTTCCACAACTCTCTTGGAGGATACTGCCAGCCTGCTAGGCCAGTTCAGAATTATAGTCCTCCAGCAGCACAACAACCCCACTAAACCCCAGTTCCTACCGCCTTTTCACCTGATGATTGTCCGTCCTATCCGACAGTAACAGAAGAGTTTTAAAGTGGAAAAGCTGTTGCACTGGGCAGTTGCACTCTCTCAACCTTGGAAGCCCTGGTCCGGTAGTACAAGTACTTGTCACAAACCGGGGTCTTCCTTGGTAGAAGTGGATGACCATGACTTCCTCTGTGAGTTTTCATACCCTTCGCTCCTCATGGTATATTGCAGAACTGATTTCCTGGCCGTTGAATCTCATGATGGATCTCATTCGTGCTGACCTCACATGCTATGACAGGCATGGCCCTATCTCACCAGGTTATGAGGCCCACAAATACATCACCTGGCTTGGCCCGCCTGTCAAAATGGCGTACATGTAAACAGCTACTTGGAATCACAGGTGAGAGCTGAGTGTCTGGTAAACCAAAGCTAGTGAGCTGGACTGGAATACACACAACAAGCCCTTTCACCCGAGGTGCAACGCTTCCTTAGACACTCCATCCGCCTCAGTAGTCCTTCTCACCTTCTTATTTATGAATAACTCCTACTGTGACAGAGGACCTTGAACTACAGAATCAGAATCAGATTTATTATCACCGGCATGTGTCGTGAAATTTATTAACAGCAGCAGTTCAATGCAATACATAACATAGAAGAAGAAAAAAAAAGTAAATCAATTACAATATATGTATATTGAATAGATTAAAAATCATGCAAAAACGGAAATAATACGTATTTAAAAAGTGAGGCAGTGTTCATGGGTTCGATGTCCATTTAAGAATCGGATGGCAGAGGGGAAGAAGCTGTTCCTGAATCGCTGAGTATGTGCCTTCAGGCTCCTGTACCTCCTACCTGATGGCAACAATGAGCAAAAGGCCTGCCCTGGGTGCTGGAGGTCCTTAATAATGGTTGCTGCTTTTCTGAGACACTGCTCCTTGAAGATGCCCTGGGTAATTTGTAGGCTAGTACCCCAGATGGAGCCGACTAAATTTACAACCCTCTGCAGCTTCTTTCGGTCCTCTGCAGTCGCCACCCCGCCCCCATACCAGCCAATGATGCAGCCTGTCACAATGCTCTCCACAGTACATCTATAGAAGTTTTGGAGTGCATTTGTTGAGATACCAAAATCTCTTCAAACTCATAATGAAGTAGAGTCACTGTCTTGCCATCTTTATAATTGTATCAATACATTGGGACCAACTTAGGTCCTCAGAGATCTTGACACCCAGGAACTTGAAACTGCTCGCTCTCTCCACTTCTGATCCCTCTATGAGGATTGGTATGTGTTCCTTCATCTTACCTTTCTTGAAGTCCCTAATCAGCTCCTTCATCGTACTGACGTTGAGTACAAGGTTGTTGCTGCGACACCACTCCACTAGTTGGTATATCTCCCTCCTGTACATCCTCTCATCTTCATCCGAGATTCTACCAACAATGGTTGTTGGTAGTCCTAGTAAACTAGGAGCTACTCCAAGTTATTGAAATCGAAGTCTGTGGGTTTTCTGCACAAAAGACTCCACCCAGCTCATTACTCACTTCTCCAGAGATGACAATGCATTCATTGTAGATTCTTGAGATGATATGCAAACTCTAGTAAGCAAGTTCCCTTATACATACACCAAGTTCAGTGTGGCAATCCATAAGCAACTGTCCATAATTACCAGATACAAACATCCCACCCAAAATCTAGGTTCTGGAGAATGCCATTGGTTTCTGCTCTATCTCAGGCTACACAGACTGCTTCATGTGAAAATTCTCAGGGCTTCATCTTCAATTGGTAAGCTTGCTTGTCTCAAGAATTTGGATTGAAAACCATTAAAGCTTGATAATTACTTTGCGCAGCTTGGCCCCAGAGGAATGCAGTTTTGTTTGGTTGTATTCAAGAGTATTCATGTAAGACCATAAGATATAGACGCAGAATTAGGCCATTTGTCCTATCAAGTCTATTCCATCATTCAATCATGGCTGATCCTTTTTTCTCCTCCTCAGCCCCACTCCCTGTCTTTCTCCCCATAACCATTGATGCCATGTCCAATCAAGAGCCTATCAAGCTCTGCCTTAAATCCACCCAATGACCTGTCCTCCACAACTGCCCGTGGTAATAAATTCCACAAATTCACCACCTTTTGGCTAAAGAAATTTCTCTGCATCTCTATTTTAAATGTACGCCCCTCTATCCTGAGGCTGTGTTTTCTTGTCCTAGACTCTCCCACCATGGGAAACGTCCTTTCCACATCTACTCTGTCTAGGCCTTTCAACATTCAAAAGGTTTCAATGAGATCCCCCCCTCATCTATCTGAATTCCATTGAGTACAAACGCCAAACATCAAACATACCTCATATGATAGCCCTTTCATTTTCAGAATCATACTTGTGAACCTCCTGTGAAACCTCTCCAACAGCAGTACATCTTTTCTCAGATGAATAGCCGAAAAATGTTCACAATACTCAAAGCCTCAGCATCACATCCCTGCTCTTGTATTCTAGACCTCTTGAAATGAATGCTAACATTGGATTTGCCTTCCTTAACATTGACTCTACCTGCAAATTAACCTTTAGGGTGTTCTGCACAAGGATTCCTGAGTCTCCTTGTATCTCAGATTTTTGGATTGTCTCCCCATCTAGAAAATTGTCTGCATATTTATTTCTGTTACTGAAGTGCATGACCATGCATTTCCCAACATTCTATTCCAATTGCCACTTTCTTGCCCATCTGTCTCCTCATCTGTCTAAGTTCTTCTGCATCCTATCTGTTTCCTCAACAACACCTGCCCGTCCACCAATCTTGGTACTATCTGCAAACGTGGCAAGAAGCCATCGATTCCATCATATAAATCATTGATATACAGCAAAAACAAGGCAGTCCCAATACCAACCCCTGTGGAACACCACTACACACTGGCAGCCAATCACTCACTGCCTCCTACCAATCAGCCAATGCTCAAACCATGCCAATAACTTTCCTGTAATACCATGGGCTCTTAACTTGGTAAGCAGCCTGAAGTGTGGCACCTCGTCAAAGGCCTTCTGAAAGTCCAAATATACAACATCCACTTAATCCCTTTATCTCTCCTTCGTGTAATCTCCTCAAAGAATTCTAACAGATTTGTTAGGCAAGATTTTTCCTTAAGGAAAAAATGCTGACTTTGTCCTATCTTGTCCTGTGTCTCCAAGTACTCCATAACCTTATCTTTAACAATTGACTCCAACATCTCTCCAACCACTGAGGTAAGGCTAATTGCTCTATAATTTCATTTCTGCTGCCTTCCTCCTTTCTTAAATAGTGGAGTGACATTTGCAATTTTCCAGTTCTCTGGCATCATGCCAGAGTCTAATGAGTTTTGAAAGATCTTTACTAATGCCTCCACAATATCTACCGCTATCTCTTTCAGAACCTTAGGGTGCAGTGCATCTGGTCCAGGTAACTTATGTGCCCTTAGGTCTTTCAGCTTTTTGAGCACCTTCTCCCTTGTAATAGCATCTGAACTTACTTCTCTTCCCTCACACCCTTCAACAACTGGCACACTGTTAGTGTCTTCCACAGTGAAGACTGATGCAAACTATTCATTTAGTTCAGCTGCCATCTCTTTGGCTCCCGTTATTATTACTCCGGCCTCATTTACTAGTGGTCCTATATGTATGGTTGAATGACAACTAAACTTGAACTGGAACTTGAATTATTTCATTCTCCTTTGCACTTGTGTACTGGAAATATAATTGAACAATCTTCAATCTTGAATCTAAACATAAACCTATCAGGCTTGTGCCCTCAGTGATTGAAAAGTAAATAAAAAACCTTACTGATTCTGGAAATCCGTATGAAAAAGAGGAAGCGCTGAAACTCTACAGAACATCAGGCAGCGTCTGCAGAATCAGGATCCAACCAATTAAAGACCTATGGGATTTCTTTGGCTGGACACACATTGTGGATGTTTCAAGATTTTAGCTGCATTGTGGCTGATAGAACCATCTGTGAAAGAGAGGAAGGCTACAGCTCCAATACAGTGACGGGATCTCAAGAAATTAAGAATTTCACTGTCAGCTGGGAGATCCTATCCACAACTGCTCAGGCTGGAGATGCTGTGCCTGTCATGTTACAGGGCTGCCACCAGGCTCAGGTGAACCTGGACGTGAAGTATGCCCAGATTCCATCTTGCGAGGTGACCTCGAACAACTGTTGAAAGGATTGCCAATCATAACAGATTCTTATTCTGCGCCATTGACAAGAACTGCTGACCATCAGTCTCTGGGCAACACACAAAATGTTGGAGGAACTCAGCAGGTCTAGCAGCATCTGCGGAGGAGAATAAACAATCAACATTTCAGACTGAGACCCTTCATCAGGTCTTGCTGAAGGGACTCACTTGAAAACTTTAATTGTTTATCCATTTCCATAGATGCTGCCTGACCTGCTGAGTTCCTCCAGCATTTTATATGTTTTGCGCTTGATTTCCAGCATCTGCAGAACCTCTTGTTGTTTTGACCATTACACTCCATCCTGTGGCCATCTTGGATGGTGTGAATCAGTTGGTCCAAGGGCTTGTAACCTTGCTGAATTGCTCTATGACTGTAAGATATCAGATAAATCTTCCATCATCACTCTCTCAGCAACACCTGTTCCAATTATCAGCCTGATTTCTGTTGAATAATACTGTTTAATTGGTATTTTCTTTGCAGTTTAGCAATTAATTATTTGCATGTATTTAAAATAGTTCTTATATCCATTTAACAGTTTAATAGTCTTCCCGGTGGTCACAGTTGTTCAATGTGTTCCCTAGTTGTTATATTGGAATAGAAACATAGAAACATAGAAAATAGGTGCAGGAGTAGGCCATTCGGCCCTTCGAGCCTGCACTGCCATAAGTGTGAAAAGCTCTGGAAGTTTCGCTTGGTACTGCATGGTTTCAATAAGGGCTTTCTCATTGATTGATTCTTATCTATGGATTTGAATGGAATTTTTCCATATCTATGGGTGTAAAAATAGCTGACCACAAAGCAACGTCATCTTAGATCTGAGCTCCTTTGTCTTTCCCTTCACTTAGCAGACCTCTTGGATGAGGGAATTAAATGCAGCATCTCCAAGTTTGCGGATGACACGAAGCTGGGTGGCAGTGTTAGCAGTGAGGAGGATGCTAAGAGGATGCAGGGTGACTTGGATAGGTTGGGTGAGTGGGCAAACTCGTGGCAGATGCAATTTAATGTGGATAAATGTGAAGTTATCCACTTTGGTGGCAAAAATAGGAAAACAGATTATTATCTGAATGGTGGCCGATTAGGAAAAGGGGAGGTGCAACGAGACCTGGGTGTCATTATACACCAGTCATTGAAAGTGGGCATGCAGGTACAGCAGGCGGTGAAAAAGGCGAACGGTATGCTGGCATTTATAGCGAGAGGATTCGAGTACAGGAGCAGGGAGGTACTACTGCAGTTGTACAAGGCCTTGGTGAGACCACACCTGGAGTATTGTGTGCAGTTTTGGTCCCCTAATCTGAGGAAAGACATCTTTGCCATAGAGGGAGTACAAAGAAGGTTCACCAGATTGATTCCTGGGATGGCAGGTCTTTCATATGAAGAAAGACTGGATGAACTGGGCTTGTACTCGTTGGAATTTAGAAGATTGAGGGGGGATCTGATTGAAACGTATAAGATCCTAAAGGGATTGGACAGGCTAGATGCGGGAAGATTGTTCCCGATGTTGGGGAGGTCCAGAACGAGGGGTCACAGTTTGAGGACAGAGGGGAAGCCTTTTGGGACCGAGATTAGGAAAAACTTCTTCACACAGAGAGTGGTGAATCTGTGGAATTCTCTGCCACAGCAAACTGTTGAGGCCAGTTCATTAGCTATGTTTAAAAGGAAGTTAGATATGGCCCTTGTGGCTACAGGGGTCAGAGGGTATGGAGGGAAGGCTGGGTTCTGAGTTGGATGATCAGCCATGATCATAATAAATGGCGGTGCAGGCTCGAAGGGCCGAATGGCCTACTCCTGCACCTATTTTCTATGTTTCTATGTTTCTATGTCTTCTCAATTTTCCTTTGATCTATCAAGGCTTAATAAAATGACCATGAAGCAGCAAGCTTTGCGCCTCTTTCCTGACTTCTGGAAGGACCTTGGATTACATCGGAATCCAACATTATAGCTTGGCACGTGCAGAGAGAGACAACACCAGTATGATCCCATCCGCTCCCAGACACCTCGTCACATTTGGCTTTGCAGCATTTTGAGCTGCAAGAGAGTGAGATGTGTGTCAGTGAGTTATGATACGAAGTGTATGAGTAGCTGATATATTGCTCCATTTGTGGACTGATCACCAGCATCTCCTTCAACCTCAGTGCAATTCACTGCTAAGAGATTTAAGACTTATTATTATAATAAGAAGTGGCCAATTAGGTAATGCTGGAAAAGTACAGAAGATATTTTCAGTCTGGTATATTGTGTAAGCTCTGTTACCATTATCTAGATGAGCACTTGGGCCTTACACAGTGAATGGATGGGCACTGAGGAGTGTGGTGGGACAAATGGATCCGGGAATGCAGGTCCATAATTCATTGAAAGTATTGTCACAGGTAGATAGGGTTGGAAAGAAAGCTTTTGGCACATTGGCCTTCATAAATCAATGTATTGAGTACAGTAGATGGGATATTATGTTGAAGTTGTATAAGATGTCAGTGAGGGATAACTTGGAGTTTTGTGTAACAGTTTTGGTCACCTACCCACAGGAACGATGTAAATAAGATTGAAAGAGTGCACAGAAAATATACAAGGATGTTGCCAGGTCTGGAGTACCTGAGTTATAAGGAAAGATTGAATAAATGAGGACATTATTCCTTGGAATGGAGAAGATTGACGGGAGATTTAATAGAGATCTACAAAGTTATGAGGGCTATAGATTGGGTAAGCGCAAGCAGGATTTTCTAAAGGTAGGTGGAACTACAAGTAGTGGTCATAGGTTAAGGGTGAAAGGTAAAAGGTTTAAGGGTAACATGAGGGGAAAATTCTTCACTCAGAGGGTTGTGAGAATGTGGAATTAGCTGCCAGCACAAGTGGTGCATGCAAGCTCAATTTCAATGTTGAAAAGAAATTTGGATAGGTACATGGATAGTAGGGGATGGAGGGCTATGGTCCCTGAGCAGGTCAATGGGAGTAGGCAGTTTAAATTGTTTCAACATGGACTATATGGAACAAGGGGACTGTTCAGTGCTGTACTTTCCTTTGACTTCTATGACCCTATGACTTCATTCTTCCTGAGGAACAAAGAAGAAGCTTCTGCTGTCAGTGATCAAAACCAAAGAGAGACACAGATCTCAAAATCGAAGTTCTCCTCTCTGAATATCTAGTCCAGTTGGAAGCAAAAGAAGAATCTGGGCCAAATGTAATAAATGAGTATTTTTTCAAATTTTTATGTTACATATATTTACTTTTTAGGATAAAGGTGTGAGTGGTGGAGTTTGTGTGAGAGTGTGAGGGTGAGTGTCCGTGCGAGTGTATGTGCAGTCTTTGCAGCAATACCTCATCTTAAATCAATTTGAACCTCCTTATTTTGGGCCAAGTTTCTCTCTGTCAAAACTGTTAGTAGCCGGTGTACAAAGGCTGACTTGTACACCAGCACAATTTGGCCATTGTGTAACAGCTACTAACTCCTAAGTTAAACAAATTCATGCAAGTCATCCTCAGCTCTAAAGGACTAAAAAGATAAATGATCCCATTACATTAGAATAATATGGAAAACGTACCTCGTGACACAAAAAAATCCAATATGAATGATTGATAGACATCTTTACATAAATCCAAATGTATCTGTATTGCAAAAACAACTCTGTTCCATGGAAGAGAACCAGGAAGTGCTGGAAATACTCAGCAAGTCAGGCTGCATCTGTGGGAAGATAAACAGAGTTAATGTTTCAGGTTTTAAAAAAATATATTTAGAGGTTCAGCACAGAACAGGCCCTCCCGGCTCAGTGAGCTGCACAATTCAGCAAACTACCTATCTAATCCTAGCCTAATCATGGGACCATTTACAATAACTAATTAACCTACTAATCGGTACATCTTTGGACTGTGGGAGGAATCCAGAGCTAACCGGAGGAAACCCACACATTCTTGGGGTGGATGTACAGAACGTGTCAGAATTGAACTCTGAACTCCAGGGTGTTGTGCTGTTACAGTACCGTAGCACTGAAGACTATGTTCTGACAAAGGTTGCTTGACCTGAAATGTGAACTCTGTTTCTTTTCCCATGGATGCAGTGTGAACCTGCTGAGTACTTCCAGCAATTTTGTTTTGTTTGTTTTTGTTTTAGCTTTCTAATAGATGCAGTTTTCTTTCTTATTTTGAGCCCCAAGGAATTAAGACTGGAAGCTGTGCAATGTACTGTACAGTATCACGAGATCTTTGTCAACGAAAACAATGTTGAGTCAGGAAAAATAGTTTACTGGCTAAGATCGTGGGATTGTCCTAATCAACATCCCTCAAGTTACACATGGGTCCTGAGATAACTCAGATGTCTGACTCTGCAACAATAATCTATCTGCCGAAGGTGCTGATATTTTCCTCAGGTCAGTTGCTAAAGGTTAAAAGTTTCTCTCCTTTCATAGCAACACAGACAAAATGATGAATGATCTCAGGCAGCCAAGCAGCACCTATGGAAAAGAGTAAACAGTCAACGTTTCAGGCTGAGACCCTTCTTCAGAACTGGAAAGGAAGGCAAGAAGTCAGTCTAATGTTATGTACCCCCAGGGGTCATATTTTTTATGGACTATACCTTTAAAAGGAGAGAGAGATTTGTTCAACACCAGACACCTTGTTTGTAAGAGAGAGAGAGAGGCGAAGACTGCTTTGAGATGGTGTTATGAACCCCTAAGGTTCATATTTTCTGTGGACTGTCACTTTAAGGCACGAGAAAGAACTGAGACTAACTTTTGTATTTCTGCTGAGTTCGGAGAGAGAGGGCACTGAGCAGCCCATGGGTCGCCATGGTGACTGAGGGCAGCGTTATTTGATGGACAATCGATGTTATGTTTTCTCTGCAGCGTGTTTACTTTTTATAAGGACAGTTACAGACACAGAGAAACACATGCTCTAAGTCAAGATGGATTCGATCAATGAAAGACATCAATGAGTGAGGTCTGGTTTAAACTTTCAGTAGCCCAAAAAGGGGTGAGTTGAGATCGATCCTGAGTATTGATAAATGACTCTTACAAGATTTCTGCAACTGGAACGAGTTTGCAGGGAGAGAGAAGGAAGGAGCTACTTGATGGACAGCTGGTGTTCAGCGTAGTGAGATAAATAGAAGGTCAGATGATAGACCTAGAGACACATGGTTTTGGACACTGAATGAGCTTTGTTGTGCCCACAGAAAAAGTGGGTTTTGGAGGATCAATCAGGCGGATTGATCAGTGGCTCTCGCAGTGTGAAAAGGGAGTGACCAGTGGGGAGTTGTTCGTGTGAACAACCCTCGCCTGGGTTGATAATTCCACCACAGAAGAACGGTCCCCTTTTGTTGTGGTCACGTTCAGTGACTTTAAAGGAAGAGAAGAGAGGAGAGAAGGTTTGAAACAGAAGAAACCTAGTGACAAAGAGGTCACTGTTTGGACTCCCTCTAAGTAGCCCATAAGGGTGAGTTTGATTCCATTCGAATACGAAGGTGTGGTTGTCACATAGTTAATCCACAGGAGTGGGTTCTCTGGTGAGGGGAGTACCTTGTGAATACCACTTGTGTGTTACCTTTGTCTGAGTGTGGTAGTTCACTGAAGAAAGGCACCTCTGTGGCAAATCACTGTTGGAGTTATTTCGTATGTCGTGGAACTGGATAAGTGGCTACCACAGTTGTGTGTTTGGGGTAACCTTGTGTGGAAACTACCTGTGTGTGATAATCCTTGCCTGGGTTGGTAGTTTTACCACTTGAAGAGCGTCCCCTTTGTGATAAGCTACTGTTGGTGATAATCCCTATGTGGATTCTGTTGGAGTATCCTGTGGCCACCACTTTGGTATGACCCATAGCTGAATTTGGGTGTGGTACCATTTGTGTTGAAAGGATATTCGTTGACGATCACTGTCGGTGATACTTCGTGTGTGGAGTAGAATAACTTCGGAGATAAAACCTACTACTATTGTTATTCTGTATTGCTGTCATGGAATCTGTAGAATAGCGACATAATTGCCTTCTCACAACATTCGCCTTGGATTACAAACATCTCGCATTAATTAACCTAAAGAATTAAATATCTCGCTCTCTCCATAACTACTCAACTCAATACCACGAACTGAACTGAACTTTACTCATCTTCGTAAGACAATCTATTTACCCCAGACTTGAAGAAGCTTGGTTTTCATATATTTCCACACACACATATATATATATGTAATCATAGCTAACCTGTTTGGATATATCTGCATTTATATTACTGTATTGCGTAGTTACTAATAAATACCATTAGTTAATAGTAATACCGGACTCCAGTGTTTTCCATTTCTGCTGGATCTTTAACCCGTCACAGGGTACGTGACAGTAAGAAGGTGGGGGGAAGGGAGTAAGAACTATAGGTGGCAAGTCATAGGTGAAACCAGGAGAGGAGGTGGGGATGAATTAAGGAGCTGGGTAGTCGAATGGTAAAAGAGATAAAGGGCTGGAGAAGGGAGAATCTGATAAGAGAGGATAGAAGACCATGGAAGAAAGGGAAGAGTGAGAAGCTCCAGAGGTGATGGGCAGGTAAGGAGATAAGGTGAGAGAAGGAAATGGGAATGAGGAATGGTGAATGGTGAAGGAAATCGATGTTCATGTCATCAGGCTTGAGGCTATCTAGGTGAAACACAAGGTGTTGCTTAGCACCTCCAGTCAGAGTATGGCCTTATCCTGGCAGTAGAGGAGGCCATGAAGTTTCGCTCTAGTCTCTCCTTTCATTTTTCCCGTCTCTGTTCTCAACGGCCGTAGGAGGGGTTCCTCTGCATTGACAACAATGGCAAATTGATGGTTGTTCTTCCCAATTTAACATTTGCATCGATTCTGTTGAGATGGACATAGAATAATCAAGTCTATGCTGGTTCCTTATGGAGAAATCCAGTCTGTTTTATTTTCCAGTCCTGTTTTATTTTACAAATCATGGGACTGACTAGATCTTTTGCAATGACTGGAGTAAATTTACAGCTTGTCAGTCAACCATAAAATTATCAATATGGGTTGTCCACCTGTGGAGAAATGGTCCACTTTTCATTCCCATACAAATCAATGTAATGAACGGTAAAAAGAATGTGGAGTATACTTTGCAGGGGAATAATGGCTACCATATGTTTTTAAGCCTAAAGGTAAATATTACATTCAGAGTTCTTTTGTACAACTCTGTTCCGATTAATGCTGATAATTACTGGCTCTTAATTAATGAAGGGCCCTGTTCAGACTGGGGAGGATGGAGATGCCTGGGGTTGTTGTGGCAGTGGGTTGGAGGGGGAGGGAAATTAGAACAAATTGCACGAGGATTATAAGGTAGATGGACTGGAAAGATGTGGCAATTGTTCAAGGGTCCGATCTGGTGAAATAATACATTTGCCATTGACAAGTAGAGATTATTAGTATGTCAAAATCATATCATTTTAAATGGAAGAGAGAAAAAAAAGGCTCATACGAAAGTACGCAGATCATTATCAGTGACAGCCTGAGGAGATAGAATATTAAGCCCAGATATATTAAATAAGATGTGAATGTTTGCCTAAGAAATTTATCTGGATTTTATCAGAGAACATATTTATTTATCAGCCAGTGAAGACATTAGGAAGAGGAGCTGGCACTAGAAGAGATGTCAAGAGATTAGGTTAAGTCTGCTTTGTAGCTGGAGTGCTCGTCTAGACTCCACAATATATGTGCAAGTAGCCTGGGCACCAGGGAGATGAAATTGAGAAGTGTGGTGAATACAGGATGGAAGGTTCTAGATTTGAATGCACACTATACATGAGTTAGGTAAAGGAGTATATAGTGAAGCCATAAATTGGCAGGAACGACGTGGTGGGCATGAGACAGTAAGATATAGGAACAGAATTAGGCCATTTGGCCCATGATATGTGCTCTGCTATTTCATCATGGCTGTTTCATTTTCCCTCTCAGCCCCAGCCTCCTGCCTTCTCCCCGTATTCCTGCGAAGAGCCATAGCTGAAAGAGGATCACAACTGGGCACTAAACATCCAAGGATACACATCCTATCTAAAACAGACAGGTGGGCAAAAGTGAGGGGTGGCTCTGTTGGGATGGCAAGGTAGTGTAGTGGTTAGCCCAACGGTCTATAGTACCAGAAATTTAGATTAATTTCCTGCCGCTGTCTGTTAGGAGTTTGTACATTGTCCTCCTGACCGTGTGGGTTTCCCCCCACAGTCCAAAGACACACCAGTTGGTAGGTTAAATAGAAACATAGAAACATAGAAAACGTACAGGTCCTTCGGCCCACAATGCTGTGGCGAACATGTACTTACTTTAGAAATTACCTTGGGTTACCCGTAGCCCGATGGTTACTGCAAATTGTCCTGTGATTAGGCTAGGATTAAACTGGGGGCTGTTGGATAGTGCAGCTCGAAGGGTTGTGTCGTATCTTAATAAATAAATTCCAAAAAAATGAAATCTAATCTTTGAAAGGAAGTTTAAACGCAAACAACGGGAATTCTGCAGATGCTGGAAATTCAAGCAACATACATCAAAGTTGCTGGTGAACGCAGCAGGCCAAGCAGCATCTATAGGAAGAGGTGCAGTCGACGTTTCAGGCCGAGACCCTTCGTCAGGACTAACTGAAGGAAGAGTGAGTAAGGGATTTGAAAGTTGGAGGGGGAGGGGGAGATCCAAAATGATAGGAGAAGACAGGAGGGGGAGGGATAGAGCCGAGAGCTGGACAGGTGAACGCGCAGGCCAAGCAGCATCTATAGGAAGAGGTGCAGTCGACGTTAGCAGGCCAAGGAAGTGACAGATCAGAAGATATAGAATACTTGTGAGCAGTGTTAATAGACTACAAGGGTAAAGGGACCCTGATGGGAGTCATATAGAGGCTTCTGAATAGTAGCCAGGACGTGATGTATAAATTACAGTGGGAGACAGAAAAGGCATGTACAAAGGGCAAGTAAAATACTTATGGGGGATTTCAATACCTAGGGAGATTGGGAAAATCAGATTGGTACTGGAACCCAAGAGAAGGAATTTATAGAATGCCTAATAGATGACTTCTTAGAACAACTTGGACCATGTGAATCTACTACACACTTTTCCAGATTGAACTCTGTCTGCGATTTCTCATCTTAGCTCTGCATCTTGTCTATGTCCTGTTATAATCTACCACAATCTTCTATACTCTCCCGTTTGCCGGAAAGAATGACAGTCTACAAATCAGTGAACTCAAATGAATCAAGGACAGTGGAAGCAGACAGACTAATTATCTTTGTTCTTGCCACATGCTTGGGAATGGAGACTGCCATTTTGTGAAGATACTCTATTCTCCATTTTCCGGGCTTGACATGCTGGGCTTGATCAATGTTTCAAAGAAGACACAATGATACTTCAGGTAATCTGCTAGACCTGAGGTGATTTCCAAATAAGAAGTTATTTGTGAGATGTTCTTTAGTTAGATATAATATGCAGGTTTGTGAATTTTGTGGTTGGTGCCTGCCTGGAGTGATTCGAGCTCGTTGCCGATTGAGAACAAACATCCATAAATTATTGACTGTCACTTGATGGGAAGAGGGCAATAAATCGATGCTGGCTTGGAGCAGAGCCAATAACGCGGTGTTAAAGGTCAGACACGTGACCTGTGGCCAATGACACTGGAATGCAATATTTGAATTGATTAAGAATGGATATGAAAATGGATGCTTCGTGTGTGTGCTGGCAGCGGTAACTTCGAAGAATAACCATCGCAGATACAAGCATGAGCAATCCTGTGTGAAACACGTGGTGATTGAATCGGAAATAAAGAACTCCTGGCCACGTAGGCTCCTTTGCCCTGGTGTCCTCTGTAAGGAGTTTGTACATGCTCTCTGTGACTGCATGTGTTTCCTCTGGGTGCTCCTGTTTTCTCCCACAGTCCAAAGACGTACTGGTTGGTAGAGTAATTGGTCATTGTATTGGTCCTGTGATTAGCCTAGGGTTAAATAGGTGAGATGCTGGATAATGCAGCTTCTTGGTCCTGTCCACACTGGATCTCTAAATAAATAAATAAATTCTAATTTGAATCAATGCTAGAAGAATTAAATTGAGTTTGTTTTGGTATAGATTGGGATCTGTGTAACCAAGGCAACATTTTTCACATAATTCAAATCCAGTAAAAGCAGATACATCAAATGACAAGTGCATACGTGAAATTTCATTTCAATTTATGTCTTTAAGTAAAGGGCAGCTTCACAATGGTGAAGTTTAAACTTTGCTAATTCTTAACTATTTTTTACAGGCAAAATACTTCAAAAGATGATTGAAGGAAAAAGGTTACCTACTGCACTAACCTCTGCTCATTTGAATCAGAGGGAGGAGAACTCCTCCATATGCTTACTCTCCCAGTTTATTTAGTCATTTCCCCTGAGACTTAAGGTCACATACTGTATGCATTAAGTATACTTGTGGAATGTTAAAATTACTCCAACCCAACTCCCTGCCAATCCATCCTGGATTGAAAGGGACAAAATGAGATTGACTCGCAAGTTAGAAGGAAAGTCTGATTCCTTGCAAGTTTTGTTTCCAAGATGTCTCTACAAAATCATCATGGGAGTGTCTGTTTTTATGACCCTGGTTCCACTGAAAGTTAAAAAAAAATTCAAAATCAGAATCAGGTTTAATATCACCAGCACATATTGTGACATTTGTTAACTTTGTGGCAGCAGTACAAAGACGTTTCTGGATGTGTCCACAACATCCTGACAAAGAAAGGTGAGCAGCCAGAAGTCATGGTACATGTTGGTACCAACGACATAGGTAGAAAAAGGGAGGAGGCCCTGAAAATAGAATACAGGGAGATTGGAAGGAAGCCGAGAAGCAGGACCTCAAAGAAAGTAACCTCAGGATTGCTGTCTGTGCCACGCGACAGTGAGGATAGGAATAGAATGAGATGGTAGATAAATCCATGGCTGAAGAATTGAAGCCGGGGGCAGGGATTCAGATTTCTGGATCATTGGCACCTCTTTTGGGGCAGGTGGGACCTGTACAAAAGAGACAAGTTACACTTCAATCTGAGGCAGATTTACTGGAGCTGTTGGGAGCGGTTTAAACTAATTTGGCAGGGAAAAGGAACCAGTATGACAGAGCTGAGGATGAGCCAGCAGGTTTACAAGTAGATGATGGGTGTAACCTGAATGTAAGGAAGGACAAGCCAATGATTGGGCACAAATGAAGACAGAGCAAAGAGTTAAGTTGAACTACAGAGGAAAAATTCAAAAGGGTGAAGAACGCAGGACTGAAGGTGTTGTATTTAAATACGCGTAGCATTTGGAATAAGGTGGATGAACTCATGGCACAATTAGAAGTTGGTCAGTATAACATTGTGGGCATCACTGAGTTGCGGCTGAAAGAAGGCCGTAGTTGGGAGCTTAACATCAAAGGATATACTTTGTACTGAAAGGACAGGCAGGAAGGCATAGGTGGTGATGTGGCTCTGTTGGTAAGAGATGGAATTACATCTATAGAAAGAGGTGGCATAGGGTCAAAGAATTCTGAATCTTTGTGGGTGGAGTTAAGAAATTGCAAGGGTAAAAAAAAATTATGTGAATCATATAAAGGCCTCTAAATAGTACCAAGATGTAGTTTTGAGATTGCAAAGGAAGCTGGAAAAGGCATGTAATAAGGGTAATGATACAATTGTAATAGGGGACTTCAATATGCAAAGGGATTGGGTAAATCAGTTTGGTGTTGGATCACAAGAGAGTGAATTTGTTCAATGCCTACAAGACGGCTTTTTAGAGCAGCTTGTTATTGTGCCTACTCAGGATCTATCTTAGATTGGGTGTTGTGTAATAATCCAGATCTGATTAGGGAGATTAACGTACAGGAATCCTTACGAGGCAGTGATCATAATATGATTGAATTCATACTGCAGTTTGAGAGGGAGAAGCATAACTCACATGTATCAGTATCAAAATGGAATAAAGGGGATTAAAGAGGCATGAGAGAGGAGCTTGCCCAAGTGGATTGGAAGAGGATACTGGCAGGGATGATAGCAGAGCAAGGATGGCTAAAGTTTCTGGGAATAGTTCACAAGGTGTAGTAGGATAGATATGTCCCACAGAGGAAGAAGTTCTCATATGGCAGGGTTAGACAACCGTGGCTGACAAAGGAAGATAAGGCCGACATTAAAGCCAAGGAAAGGTCATATAAGGTAGAAAAAGTGAGTGGGAAGTTGGATGATTGGGAAGCTTTTAAAATGCAACAAAAGGCAACTGAAAAACAATAAGAAGGGAAAAGATGAAATATCAGGGAAGATTAGCCAGTAATATAAAGCAGGATACCAAAAGTTTTTTCAGTTATATAAAGAGTAAAAGGGAAGTGAGAGTTGATTTTAAACCACTGGAAAATGATGCTAATGAGGTAGTAATGGGGGATAAAGAAATAGCAGATGAACTTAATGGGTACTTTGTATCAGTCTTCACTATGCCAGCAGTACATCAGTGTCAGGGAATTTGAGGCTGTGGCATTGGTATTACAAAGGCAAAAGTGCTAGGCAAACTCAAAGGGCTTAAGTTGGATAGGTCAGCTGGGCCAGGTGGACTGAATCCCAGAGTCCTGAGAGAGGTCGCTGAAGAGATAATGGATGCTTTGGTCATGATCTTTCAAGAATCACTTGATTCTGGCAAGGTCCCGGAGGACTGGAAGGTTGTAAATCTCACTCCACTTTTTAAGGGTGGAAGGCAAAAGGAAGAAATTATAGGCTAATTAGCCTAACCTCAGTGCTTGAGAAAGTATTGGAGTCTATTATTAAGGATGAGGTTTCAGGGTACATGGAGACTAATGATAAAATAAGTCAAAGTCAGCATGGTTTCTGTGAAGGGAAATCTTGCCTGACAAATCGGTTAAGGGTTCTTTGAGGAAGTAACAAGCAGGGTGGACAACGGAGATGCAGTGGATGTCATTTACTCGGATTTTGAGAAGGCGTTTGATAAGGTGCCACACATGAGGGTGCTTAACAGGATAAAATTCTATGGCATTACAGAAAAGATACTGACAAGGATAGAGGAATGGCTGACAGGCAGGGGGCAGCGAGTGGAAATAAAAGGAACTTTGTCTGCTTGTCCGCTGGTGATTAGTGGTGCTCCGTAGAGGTTAGTATTGGGACTGCTGCTTTTCATATTGTTTGTCAATGATTTAGATAATGGAATTGATGGCTTTTGTGACAGAGTTTGCAGATGATATGAAGGTAGGTGGAGGAAGCAAATTGCAACAGGACTTGGACAAATTGAAAGAATGGACAAAAAAGTAGCAGATGGAATACAAGGTTGGGAAATGTATGATAATTCTTTTTAGTAAAAGGAACAATAGTATAGACCATTATCTAAATGGGGCGAAGGTTCAAACATCAGAGGTGCAGAGGGTCTTAGGAGTCCTCATGCAAGACTCCCAGCAGGTAAGTTTACAGTTTGAGTCTGTGGTAAAGAAAGCAAATACAATGTTGGCATTTATTTCAAGGGGAATATTATATCAAGGCAAGGAGATAATACAGAACCCTTATTAGACACTAGCCATGCCACACTTGGAGTATTGTCAACGGTTTTGGGCCCCATATCTCGGAAAGGATGTGTTGTCAGTGGAGAGAGTCCAGAGTATGTTCATGAGGATGATTCTGGGAATGAAAGGGTTAACATATGAGGAGCGTTTGGCAGCTTTGGACCTGTACTCACTGGAACTTAGAAGAATGTGGGGATTCTCTTTGAGATGTCACTCCACCCTTTAAGAAAGGAGGAAGGCAGTAGAAAAGAAACTATAAACCAGTTAGACTGACCTCAGTGGTCGGGAAGATGTTAGAGTCAATTGTTAAGGATGAGGTGATGGAGTACTTGGTGACACAAGACAAGATAGTACAAAGTCAGCATGGTTTCCGTCAGGAAAAGTCCTGTCTGACGAACCTATTGGCATTCTTTGAGGACATTACAAGTAGGAAGGGGATGCAGTGGATGTTGTATATTTGGATTTTCAGAAGGCCTTTGACAAGGTTCCACACGAGGTTGCTTACCAAGTTAAGAGCCTGTGGTATAATAGGAAAGTTACTAACATGGTTAGAGCATTGGCTGATTGGTAGAAGGCAGTGAGTGGGAATAAAAGGACCCTTTCCTGGTTGGCTGCCAGTGATTAGTGGTGTTCTGTAGGGGTTGGTGTTGGGACCACCTCTTTTTATGTTGTATATCAATAATTTAGATGATGGAATAGATGGCTCTGTTGCCAACTTTGCAGATGATACGACGATTGGTGGAGGGACAGGTAGTGTTGAGGAAGGACTTAGATGCAGAAGGACTGAGACAGATCAGGAGAATGGATAAGTAAGTGACAAATGAAATACAATGCTGGAAAATGCATGGTCATGCATTTTGGTAGTAGAAATAAATGTGTGGACTATTTTATTAATTGGAAGAAAATCCAGGAATCTGAGATCCAGAAGGACTTTGGAGTCCTTGTGCAGAACACCCTGAAGGTTAAAGGTTGGTGGTGAGGAAGGCAAATGCAATGTTAGCATTCATTTCAAGAGGTCTAGAATACAAGAGCAAGGATGTAATGCTGAGGCTTTATGAGGCACTGGTGAGGCCTCACTTTGAATATTGTGAACAGTTTTGGGCCCTTCACCTTAGAAAAGACGTGCTGGCATAGGAGAGGGTCCAGAGGAGGTTCACAAGGATGATTCGAGGAATGAAAGGGTTATCATACGAAGAACCTTTGATGGCTCTTGGTCTGTACTCACTGGAATTCAGAAGGATGATGGGGGGACCTCATTGAAGCCTTTCAGATATTGAAAGGCCTGGACAGAGTAGATGTGGAAAAGATGTTTCCCATGATGGGAGAGTCTAGGACAAGAGGGCACAGCCTCAGGATAAAGGGGTGCCCTTTCAAAACAGAGAATCGGAGAAATTTCTTTCACCAAAGGATGGTGAATTTGTGGAATTTGTTACCACATGCAGCTGTAGAGGCCAGGTCGTTGGGTGTATTTAAGGCAGAGATTGATAGATTCTTGATTGGACATGGCATCAAAGGTTATGGGGAGATGGCCGGGAACTGTGATTGAGGAGGAGAGAAAACGAAGGATCAACCATGACTGAATGACGGAGCTGACTCAATTTGCCAGTTGGCCTCATTCTGCTCCTATGTCATATCGTCTTATGGAAACCTACCGAATGTTGAAAGAACTAGACTGGGTGGATGTGGAGAAGATGTTTCCTATGGTGGGTGTACTCAGAACTAGAGGACATAACCTCAAAAATTAGGGGGTGACCCTTTAGAACACAGGTAAGGAGGAATTTTTTAGCCAGGGAGTAGTTAATCTGCGGAATGCTCTGCCACAGACTACGCTGGAAGCTATGTCTGTGCATAAATTTAAGGCGGAAGTTGATTATTTCCTGATCGGTCAGGGCATTAAAGGATGAGGCAAGAAGGCAGGTGTATGGGTTTGAGTGGGATCCGGAATCGGCCATGATGGAGTGGTGGAGCTGAATGGACTGGTTCTGATTCTATGTCCTATGGTCTAAGAAGGCATGTCCTGGGTGATCAGGGTCCTTAATGATGAACACCTCCCCCCCCCTTTTTTTTGATACATCATTCCTTGAAGATGTCTTAGATACTACGGAGGTTAGTGCCTTCCTATGTTCTTTAGGGAGAGGTGCAACTTTGTGCACTCAGTGAGCTATAAAGATTATTCACTTTTTATAAGTGGTGCTCCAAATGGAAGTGGAAGACTAGGTCACAGCAGGGCATCATTCAGCCCAGCTAGAGTTTTACATCAATGATGGAAAAAAGAGAAAAGCATATGTAAAGTGCAGGTTACAGAAAAAATTTCTGCCCACATGACCACAATGAAGAAGGCTTTTGGTGAAGCCAAAATCTACTGGTGTCATAAAGCTGTCTTTTCTTCAGTTGAAAGCCTCGAGTGATTTTCATTATTCATTACCTTTATTCCACTTTATGTATGTTAACATACCCCACAGCTGGTTAGAGAGCCCTGTCAATTCTGCTGCTGTGAAGATGTAGAGGATTTCATCACGGAAAAATAGGCAGTATCTATTTTATGACCCTAAGCCAATTCTAGTTCCACTGAAAGTAAAAGAAAAATCTCTTTATTTTTTCTCTCTGTTCCTTAAGTGTTTCTTAAGTGGCAGCTCAATTTTGTGCACTCAGTGAGGTATGAAGATTATTCACTTTTTTGTAAGTGGTGCTCCAATTGGAAGTGGAATACAGGTAACACAATACCACAGAACACCAGCGGCCTACACTCACTGGAGTGCAAGGGTACATTCAAAGTGGCTAATTTTGCAGGCCTTCTTAATTGGATTACACCAAGGATCCATTCATATAAAATGGAGAAAAATAAGAATAAGAAATCTGGGAATGAGCTGAGACTAGGAAAGGTTACAAGATGAAGAGAAGGCAATATCACTGGAAGATAGGCCAAGAAAGAATGGATGTGGAGTGACTTGGATCAGAGGACACAGCCTCAGAATTGAAGGACATCCATTTACAACAGAGATGAGGAGAAACTTCTTCAGTCAGAGGGTGGTGAATCTGTGAAATTCTTTGCCATTGATGGCTGTGGAGGGCAAGGCATTGGGTATATTTAACGCTCACAACACGCTGGAGGAACTCAGCAGGTCAGGCAGCATCCGTGGAAATGATGAGTTGACGTTTCGGGCCGGAACCCTTCCTCAGGACTGAAGAGGGAAGGGCAGAGGCCCTATAAAGAAGGTGGGGGGAGGGTGGGAAGGAGAAGGCTGGTAGGTTCAGTTGAAAAACCAGTAACTTGAAAGACAAAGGGGTAGGGGAGGGGAAGCAGGGAGGTGATAGGCAGGAAAACAATGGGTAGTAGAAGGAGACGGAACCATGAGGGAGGTGATAGGCAGCTGGGGGAGGGGGCAGAGTGAAATAGGGATAGAGGAAGGGAGGGAGAGGGAATTAACGGAAGTTGAAGAATTCTATGTTCATACCAAGGGGCTGGAGACTACCTAGACGGTATATGAGGTGTTGCTGCTCCAACCTGAGTTTAGCCTCATCATGGCAGTAGAGGAGGCCATATATGGGCATATCTGAATGGGAGTGGGAAGCAGAGTTGAAGTGGGTGGCTACTGGGAGATCCTGTCTGTTGTGGCGGACAGAGTGGGGGTGCTCGACGAAGCGGTCCTCCAATCTGCTTCGGGTTTCACCGATGTAGAGGAGGCCGCACCGGGAGCACCGGATGCAATAGATGACCCCAACAGACTCACAAGTGAAGTGTTGCCTCACCTGGAAGGACTGTTTGGGGCCCTGATTGGTGGCAAGAGAGGAGGTGTAAGGACAGGTGTAGCACTTACGCTTACAGGGATAAGTGCCAGGTGGGAGATCCGTGGGGAGGGACGTGTGGATAAGGGAGTCGCTGAGATCGATCCCTGTGGAAAGCGGAGAGGGGTGGAGAGGGAAAAATATGCTTAGTGGTGGGGTCCTGTTGAAGGCGGCGGAAGTTGCGGAGGATAATGTGTTGGATAAGGGCGGATCCACACGTCCCTCCCCATGGATCTCCCACCTGGCACTTATCCCTGTAAGCGTAAGTGCTACACCTGTCCCTACACTTCCTCTCTTGCCACCATTCAGGGCCCCAAACGGTCCTTCCAGGTGAGGCAACACTTCACTTGTGAGTCTGTTGGGGTCATCTATTGCATCCGGTGCTCCCGGTGCGGCCTCCTCTACATCGGTGAAACCCGACGCAGATTGGGGGACCGCTGTGTCGAGCACCTCTGCTCTGTCTGCCACAACAGACAGGATCGCCCAGTAGCCACCCACTTCAACTCTGCTTCACATTCCCATTCAAATATGTCCATACATGGTCTCGTCTACTGCCATGATGAGGCTAAACTCAGGTTGGAGAAGCAACACCTCATATACCGTCTAGGTAGTCTCCAGCCCCTTGGTATGAAGACAGAATTCTCCAACTTCTGGTAATTCCCTCCCCCTCCCTTCCCCTATCCCTATTTCACTCTGCCCCCTTCCCCAGCTGCCTATCACCTCCCTCATGGTTCTACCTCCTTCTACTACCCATTGTGTTTTCCTGCCTATCACCTCCCTGCTTCCCCTCCCCCACCCCTTTGTCTTTCAAATTACTGGGTTTTGAACTGAACCTACCAGCCTTCTACTTTCAACCCTCCCCCACCTTCTTTATAGGGCCTCTGCCTCTTCCCTCTTCAGTCCTGACGAAGGGTTCCGGTCTGAAACTTCGACTCATCATTTCCACGGATGCTGCCTAACCTGCTGAGTTCCTCCAGCATGTTGTGAGTGTTGCTTTGATCCCAGCATCCGTAGATTATTTTGTGTTTATGATTGGGTATATTTAAACTACAGTTTGACATGTTCTTGATTAGTCTGAGCATCAAAAGATGCAGACAGAAGCACAAAAGCATGCCACTTTTACATATAACATTCCCCCCTCCCCCATACATTCATCTAATCATCTTAAAATGATGCCATCTCGTATATTAGCCATTTTTAATCTGCAAAAAATGCTCTGGCTGTCCACTCTATTAAAAGTTCAAGTTCAAGGTAACTTAATTATTAAAGTGCATATATGTCACTATATATAACCCTGAGATTCATTTTCTTGCAGGCATACTCAAGAAATCCATAATAGAATAATAACCATAATAGATTCAATGAAAGACCACACCATTTCGGTCATTCAAGCAGTGTGCAAAAGACAACAAACTGCAAATACAAAATGAAAAAAAATAATAATGAAGAAAAAAATGATAGTAATAAATGAACAATAAATATCAAGAACATAAGATGAAAAGTCCTTGAAACTGAGTCCATAGGTTGTGTGAACAGTAATGGGATGTGTGAAGTTGAGAGAAGTTATCCCTTCTGGTTCAAGAGCTTGATGGTTGAGGGACAATAACTATTCCTAAACCTTATGGTGTGAGTTCTGAGGCTCCTGTACCTTCTTCCAGATGTCAGCAGTGAGAAAAGAGCATGTACAGGTTGGTGGGGGTCCCCGATGATGGATGCCGCTTTGCTGCGGCAAAGTGTTATATAGTTCTGTGAATGTATCAATGCCTATTATCATCTTACACACATCTATCAATTCATGATATCAAGCCTCAGCTCACTCAACCTTTCCTCGTAAGACATGCTGTCCAATCTAGGCAGCATACTTGTAAATCTCCTTTGCACTTTCTCCAAAGCTTCCACATCGTTCCTATAATGAGGCAACCAGAATAGAACACAACACTCCGATTGTGGTCTAACGAGAGTTTTATAGAGCTGACAATGCTGAGGGTTGCAGCAACTGCTAGATTCTGGAAAATGCTTGCTAAGTGGTAAGTAAACTAGAGTAATTAAACAATCTGTTAGAGGAACTGAGTGAGCTGTGCAGCATAGCAGTGAGCATAACGCTATTACAGCTTGGGGACGTGTTCCCGAGTTTGGAGTTCAATCCCAGTATCTCCTCTAAGGAACCTCTGCTTTCATCCCACAGTCTAAAGACATATCGGGTAGGTTAATTGGTCATTGTAAATTGTCCTGTGATTAGGTAAGGGTGAAACTGGGGTTGTCAGGGGTTGCTGGGATGCCACGGCTCGAAGAGTGGAAGGGCCTGATCTGAGCTGTATTTCCAAATAAATATATAAATAGATTTATTTACTTACTCGGGTTGGGGGAACAACATCCTATATTTTGTCTGGGTAGCCTTCAACTTGATGGCATGAACATTGATTACTCCTTCCGGTAAAAATAATTCCCTCCCCTTCCCTTTTCTTCCATTCCTCACTCTTGCCTCTTACCTCTTGGCAAGCATTTAAAGATCGCATGGATGAACTACAACAATTGCTCATCCCAGTTTGGCAAAAGAATAAATCAAGGAAGGGTAGTGCACCCGCGGCTGACAAGGGAAATTAGGGATAGTATCAATTCCAAAGAAGAAGCATACAAATTAGCCAGAAAAAGTGGCTCACCTGAGGACTGGGAGAAATTCAGAGTTCAGCAGAGGAGGACAAAGGGCTTAATTAGGAAGGGGAGAAAAGATTGTGAGAGAAAACTGGCAGGGAACATAAAAACTGACTGTAAAAGCTTTTATAGATATGTGAAAAGAAAAAGATTGATTAAGACAAATGTAGGTCCCCTACAGACAGAAACAGGTGAATTGATTATGGGGAGCAAGGACATGGCAGACCAATTGAATAATTACTTTGGTTCTGTTTTCATTAAGGAGGACATAAATAATCTTCCGGAAATAGTAGGGGACAGAGGGTCCAGTGAGATGGAGGAACTGAGGGAAATACATGTTAGTAGGGAAGTGGTGTTAGGTAAATTGAAGGGATTAAAGGCAGATAAATCCCCAGGGCCAGATGGTCTGCATCCCAGAGTGCTTAAGGAGTTAGCCCAAGAAATAGTGGGTGCATTAGTGATAATTTTTCAAATCTCTTTAGATTCTGGACTAGTTGCTGAGCATTGGAGGGTGGCTAATGTAACCTCACTTTTTAATAAAGGAGGGAGAGAGAAACCAGGGAATTATAGACCGGTTAGCCTAACATCGGTGGTGGGGAAACTGCTAGAGTCAGTTATCAAAGATGTGATAACAGCACATTTGGAAAGCGGTGAAATCATCGGACAAAGTCAGCATGGATTTGTGAAAGGAAAATCATGTCTGACGAATCTCATAGAATTTTCTGAGGATGTAACTAGTAGAGTGGATAGGGGAGAACCAGTGGATGTGGTATATTTGGATTTTCAAAAGGCTTTTGACAAGGTCCCACACAGGAGATTAGTGTGCAAACTTAAAGCACACGGTATTGGGGGTAAGGTATTGATGTGGATAGAGAATTGGTTGGCAGACAGGAAGTAAAGAGTGGGAATAAACGGGACCTTTTCAGAATGGCAGGCAATGACTAGTGGGGTACCGCAAGGCTCAGTGCTGGGACCCCAGTTGTTTACAATATATATTAATGACTTGGATGAGGGAATAAAATGCAGCATCTCCAAGTTTGCGGATGACACGAAGCTGGGCGGCAGTGTTAGCTGTGAGGAGGATGCTAAGAGGATGCAGGGTGACTTGGATAGGTTAGGTGACTGGGCAAATTCATGGCAGATGCAATTTAATGTGGGTAAATGTGAAGTTATCCACTTTGGTGGCAAAAACAGGAAAACAGATTATTATCTGAATGGTGGCCGATTAGGAAAAGGGGAAGTGCAACAAGACCTGGGTGTCATTATACACCAGTCATTGAAAGTGGGCTTGCAGGTACAGCAGGTGGTGAAATAGGCGAATGGTATGCTGGCATTTATAGCAAGAGGATTCGAGTACAGGAGCAGGGAGGTACTACTGCAGTTGTACAAGGCCTTGGTGAGAGCACACCTGGAGTATTGTGTGCAGTTTTGATCCCCTAATCTGAGGAAAGACATCCTTGTCATAGAGGGAGTACAAAGAAGGTTCACCAAATTGATTCCTGGGATGGCAGGACTTTCATATGATGAAAGACTGGATGAACTAGGCTAAGACTGGATGAACTAGGCTTATACTCGTTGGAATTTAGAAGATTGAGGGGGGATCTGATTGTTCCCGAATGTTGGGGAAGTCCAGAACGAGGGGTCACAGTTTGAGGATAAAAGGGAAACCTTTTAGGACCGAGATTAGGAAAACCTTTTTCACACAGAGAGTGGTGAATCTGTGGAATTCTCTGCCGCAGGAAACAGTTGAGGCCAGTTCATTGGCTATATTTAAGAGGGAGTTAGATATGACCCTTGTGGCTAAAGGGATCAGGGGGTATGGAGGGAAGGCTGGTGCAGGGTTCTGAGTTGGATGATCAGCCATGATCATACTGAATGGCGGTGCAGGCTCGAAGGGCTGAATGGCCTACTCCTGCACCTATTTTCTATGTTTCTATGTTTCTCTTCTCACCTGTTTATTAACTCCCCCTGGTGC
The DNA here is from genome assembly GCF_963921235.1 of Mobula hypostoma. Classification (NCBI taxonomy): domain Eukaryota; kingdom Metazoa; phylum Chordata; class Chondrichthyes; order Myliobatiformes; family Myliobatidae; genus Mobula; species Mobula hypostoma. The sequence continues at coordinate 7,949,014 of NC_086097.1, read as the reverse complement.
CCCTCCTCTTTCCCTTCCTCCTATGGTCCACTCTCCTCTCCTATCAGATTGCTTCCTCTCCAGCCCTTTATCTCTAACACCCACCTGGCGTCACCTATCATCTTCTAGCTATTCTCCTGCCCCTCTCCCCAGCTTTTTATTCAAGTATCTCCCCCCTTTCTTTCCATTCCTGATGAATGGTCTCAGCCCGAAAAGTCAATGGTTTATTTTTTTCCATAGATGCTGCCTGACTTGTTGAGTTGCTCCAGTATTTTGTGTGTGCTGCTCTAGATTTCCAGCATCTGCAGAATCTCTCATGTTTAATAATAAATAGACTGTCTGTTGCTCCAGATTTCAGCATCTACAGTCTCTTGTTTCTCCACTACTTGGGATATCCTGCTGGGGAGACAGCCAGCAACAGGCTCTGCTCTTTTAAAATAAATTGATCTTCTGAGATTACAAGCATCAGATAGATGAATCTTCCAGCCCGAGTTCACTTTGCATGAGCTCTGAAAGTTATAGTTGTCAGCTCCCATCAAGACTAGCCCTTAACATGACAAGATGTTCCATATTTTTTTTCCACTCAGAGTTTAGAGGAGAGTATGGCTTTGAAATTTTGCATGTGTTTTGTCTTTATAAACAAATAACTATGTTCATTTACACTACTTCTTTGAGGAAAATTGTGAAATTAAAAGACCATAAGACATAGTGGCAGAATTAGGCCATTCAGCCCATTTAGTCTGCTCCATCATTCCATCATGGTTGATCTTGGATCCCCATACATCTGCGTTCTTGCCATAACGTTTGATGCCCTGACCACAGTTGTCTGTGGCAGAGCATTCCACAGATTCACCACTCTCTGGCTAAAAAAATTCCTCATTAGCTCTGTTCTAAAGGGTCCTCCCTCAATTTTGAGGCTCTGCCCCTAGTTATGGACACCCCCACCTTAGGAAACATCCTCTCCACATCCACCTTATCTAGTCTTTTCAACATTTGGTAGGTTTCAATGGGATCACCCCCCCCCCCCGTATTCTTCTGAATTCCTGTGATTACAGGTCTGAAGCTGCCAAAAGCCCCTCCAGCCTCCCCTGGATCCTCTCCAATGACACATCCTTTTTGAAATACGGGGCCCAAAAATGTTGACAATACTGTAACTGTGGTCTTATAAAGCCTCAGCATTATCTCCTTGCTTTAATATTCTATTCACTTTGAAATGAATGCCAACTTTGCATTTGCCTTCTTTACCACAGGCTGAACCTGTAAGTTAACCTTCTGCAAGTCTTGCAAGAGGATTCAATGGGTTTCAATAGGTACACTTAATGTCAGAGAAATGTATACAATATACATCCTGAAATTCTTTTACCTCACAAATATCCACAACAACAGAGGAGTGCCCCAAAGAATGAATGACAGTTAAATGTTAAAACCTCAATGCCGCCCCAAAACTCTCCCCTCCCTCACAGAATCAGCAGCAAAACAACGTCCCCCTCTTCCTCCAGCAAAAAAGCATCAGCATCCCCCACCGAGCACTCAACCGTGCAATAAAGACACAGATTTGCAGTACCCCAAAGCCTACTTGTTCACCCAGTAATTTGACTTACCACAGGCTCTCTCCTTCTTTCTCCCTAATAAGGGAAGAAGAGGTGTCCCCGTTTCACAGCGAGAGGGGAGACACAACAAAAAAACTCACTGATTTATGGTGTTAAAAGTCTGTTGCATTGCTTTTTCCAAGCTCTGTGTCCAAAGAACTCGGGTCTCTGGACACACAGCCAGCAGCCAGCTCATTGCTTCCGATCTTCCATGTACTTCCACGACACATCAGGCGGTGGCTCCGAACTTGAATCCGCCCGCCACCAGAGCCAAAAAATCCGGCACCCTGAAGGCACGCTAGTCTTCCAACCCAGTTTAAATCTCTCCCAGCAGCTCTAGCAAACCATTCGGCAAGGATATTGGACCCCATCGGATTGAAATGTAACCTGTCCATTTCGTACATGTCACGCCTGCACCAGAGGACCTAATGATCCAGAAATCTGAATCCCTGCTCCCTGCTTTAATTCTTCAGCCACAGATTTATCTGCTCTTACATTCTATTCTTCACCATTGCATGGCACAGGCAGCAATCCCAAGATTACTATCCCTGAAGTCCTGCTTCTCAACTTCCTTCCAAACTCCCTGTATTCTGTTTTCAGGACCTCCTCCCCTTTTCTACTTATATCGTTGGTACCAATATGTACCACAACTTTTGGTTGCTTACCCTCCCTTTTCAGGATATTATGGATGCGTTCAGAAATATCATGGACCCTGGCACCTGGGAGGCAGACTACCATCTGTGTTTCTTTTTCATGTCCACAGAATTTACTTGTCTGTCCCCCTACCTATAGAGTCCCCTTTTACTGTTGCCATCCTCTACTGTTCCCAACCCTTCTCAGTCACAGGGCTAGACTCTGTGCCAGAGGCTCGGCTGTAGTTACTTCCCCCAGGTATGTTGTCCCCTAACAATACTCAAAACGGAGTACTTATTGTTGAGGGGGACTGCCCAGGGTGCTCTCCACTATCTGATGTTTTCCCTTCCCTCTCTTGACAGTCCCCCATTTATCTGCCTCCTGTAGCCTTGGAGTGGCTACCTCCTTGTAGCTCCTGACTATCACTTCCTCACACTACCTAACGAGCTGAAAGTCATCGAGCTGCAGCTCCGGCTCCCTAACATGATCTCTAAGGAGCTACGTCTCGATGCACCTTGTACAGATGTGACCGCTGGGGAGTTTAGAAGCCTCCTGTAAACCCCACATCTGACACATAGAACAGAACACTCGCCTTGCAGACATACCCCTATTCTTTCAAAAGCTAAATAAGATAAAGAAATAAAAAATAAACTTACCTCCTTACCTTGTTTCCACCTGTTCTCACTGAAACCTGTTGAGACAAAGCCTTACCACTCTGACACAGACCATTCCAACAATGGCTGCTGCACTAGATGGTATCTCACCTTTATGAAAACTAGATTTTTCATTCTCTGCTCTGGACCTGCGCGTGAACATTTTTATTGTGTCTGCACTACTGTCTAATCAAAAAAAAACCTCACCTCTTCCAATTCACACCTTCCCTGGTCAGAAATTGGAAATATGAATTATTCAGCTATTAATTTGTCTTTATGCCATAGATTCCTCATTGTTTTTCCTTAAAACTTTTTGCCATTTCTGATCACCAATGCCATCACTAGATCCCTGAAATATTCGTAATGGTGAGAGTTTCTTACTGTAATCGATGGTGTGGAACTCTTTAAAGATCTGCCTCTTATTCAAAGAAAATCATCTCACGATAAAGTTTCCTTTGGGAAATTCAAAGATCTAAAGTTTGTACTTCAGATTCTTGCAATTAACATGAGATTTGCAGGAAGTTAGAAAGAATTTGTCTGAGGTGACAATGTAGAAGACATCCTCTTATGTCACCATGGGAGTATAGCCGTTTGCACAATGCTTTACACACCAGGGCATGTGCGTTCGGAGTTCAATTCTGATATCCTCGGTGAGAAGGTTGTTTATCCTTCCCGTGAGTGTGTGGGTGCTCTGGTTTCCTCCCACAGTCCAAAGACGCACAGTTAATTGGTCATTGTAAATTCTCCTGTCGGCTAGGATTAAATAGCTGGGTTGCTGGGCAGTGCAGCTGTTCAGGCTGGAAGGATTGTATCTTTATATAAAGTAGAAGGAAACTCAGTTTATCATTATAGTTCAAATCTCATGCTGCAATTTCCATAAAAAGCCACAGCTTGGAAGATAAAATTATCATAAAGAAGATTAAGCTGATTTTCCAAAAAATGTCAATATAGATGCTCTGAAATGTTAAAGCACAGTCTAAGGCAGGGGTTCCTAAATTTTTTTATGCCATGAATTCCTACAATTAACCGAGGGGTGAGTAGACCCCAGGTTGGGAAACTCTAGTCTAAGACAATTCTAACCATCTTGTTAAATATAGTTTCAAACTACAGTAGTTAACCAATTAGTTCCCCACCCTGACAGTGCAGCTGTTGTTGTCCACACCTGGCAAATGCAGATGCATGTATGATCTCATAGAATCACTGGGAGGTTAAAGACAGAAGGACACCAATCGGTTGATCCCCTCTGTAGAGGTTCTCAGAAGATTCAAGATTCAAGGTTGTTTAATGTCATTTCCAGTACACGTGTAAAGGAAGGTGAAATAATTGTAACTCCAGCTCCAACGTAATACAAAAAAAAAACACAATAAGATAGAGAACACAATAATAAAAAAACAGAATAAATATAAATATATAAGTTTGGTCATATACATAGATTGATTGTCTATCCATAAACTGATGCTAGGCACAGAAGTGTCTGTGCATATGGTGTCTATCTCCCCTTCTGGAGCATAGGCTGCTGAAAGTATCTCACAAGTCTCCGCTGTCCTGGGCCAGTTTTCTAGTTGTCCCCAGAAGTAGCCTATCTTCAAAGGTTGGACGAGGTCTTTGGCGCTTCTGTAGTTCTGGGTTCTTACTGTATGTGGTTGCTAGTCCCAGCCCAACACTCCTCCCTTCACAGCTGTGTTTGGGACCGCCACTTATGAGGTTCAGACTTAATATACTTCCTGTTTATGCTCCACCTCTGATGCCTAGTCCTTGACACCGAACTGATTCCACAACCTACAAACTCATTTTCAAAGACTCTACAACTCGTGTTCTCAGTATTAGTTATTTACTTGTTATTTATTATTACTGTTACTTTTTCTGTATTTGCACAGTTCTCTGTTGCACATTGGTTGTTTGTCAGTCTTTGTGTGCCGTTTGTCAACGATCCTATTGTATTTCTTTGTTCTATTCTGAATGCCTGAAAGGAAATGAGCCTCTGGGTAGTACTGTATATGGTGACATAATGTATATGTACTTAGATAATAAATTTACTTTGACTCTCCGACAACAGGAGCTACCTCCCACTATACATTCAGTTCAGATCAATCATCATTACACCTACTTCCATCCAAAGAAAACAGTCCCCATTGTGCTAATTTGTCTTGGTAATGTCATTCTTCATTGCCAGAATGTATTATTTTCTTTTACTTAGAGATATAGTGCAGAACAGGCCTTCCTAACCCAGTGAACCACACACTCAGTAACCCACCTATTTAGCTCTAGCCTAATCACAGGACAATTTACAATGACTGATTAACCTTTAAACAGGTTTGTCTTTGGACTGATGGAGAAAACTGGAGTACCCGGAGGAAAACTGGATTAACCCATACAAATCTGGTCACCATATTTCGGTACAAGAAAGGAGGCAAGAAATGTATCACCAAGTTTTCAATGATGGGAATTTTCGCTCTCCACTCAGCGGGTGCATTATCAAGTATGGGAGCGTACCTAATAATGCGGCCGCAGAATTGGCACCACATATGGTCTTCTGTTGCTGTAGCCCATGCACTTCAAGCTTCGATGTGTTGTGTATTCAGAGATCTTCTGTGCACCACTCTTGTAACGCATGGTTATTTGATTTACTGTTGCCTTCCTGTCAACTTGAACAAGTCTGGTCATTCTCCTCTGTCCTCTTTCACTAACAAGGCAATTTTGCCCACAGAACTTCTGCTCACTGGATGTTTTTGTTTTGCTTTTCTCACCATTCTCTGTAAACTCTGGAGACTGCTGTGTGCGAAAATCCCAGGAGATCAGCAGTTTCTGAGAAACTCAAATCACCCTGTCTGGCACCAGCAATCATTTCACAGTCAAAGTCACTTAGATCACATGTCTTCCCCATTCTGATATTTGGTCTGAACACAATTGAACCTTTTGACTATATCTGCACGCTCTTATGCATTGAGTAGCTGTCATATGATTGGCTAATGAGGTATTTGCATTAACGAGCAGGTGTACAGGTGTACCTAATAAAGCAGCCACTGAGTGTATGCTTAGACTGGAGAAGTGACGTCTAACCTCCTTGGGACAAAATCTTAAGAGGAAATTTCATTAGGTTGTAAGATCATAACAGGCTACTTCAGTTAAACAAAACCTTGTGTATATGGTTCAATCATCAGAGGAGCCTCCTTCACCAATCAACTTCACAGCTCTTTGCTTCATCCCCCCACCTTCCAGGTTTCACCTATTGCTCGGTAATTCTCTCCCCTCCCCCCACCTTTTAACTTTACTCCTCAGCTTTTTTTCTCCAGTCTTGCTGAAAATTTTCAGCCTGAAATGTCGACTGTACTCTTTCCCAGAGATGCTGCCTGACTTCTGAGTTCCTCCAACATTTTGTGTGTGTTGCTTGGATTTCCAGCATTTGCAGACTTTCTCTTGTTTGTTACAGGTTTAAAGTGAAGGGCAAAAGATGAAGCGGGGTATAATCACCCTTTGGTGTGCCCAGAAGCCGTTAGTCTTCCAGCATGTCAAGATGTCTGGGGAGAAATTCTGCTGACTGGCACCTTCCAGGCAGCAAGACTGCATGTTGAGGGACGTTCATAAGCTTGGGGAAGGAGAACCACAACACTGGAGAGGGAGCTATTTAATTGATCCAAAGCATGATGGAAAGCTTACCTAAGCAAATTCAGTGTTAAAGAATTGTATAGTGAATGAACGATTCTACACGTACTGGTGTTCCTATTACCTGTGATAAGAATCTTTTGTTTTCACAATTTCCTGAGAAGAAGTTGCAAACCTGAGATAAAGTATAAATATCTCTTTGTTATAGTGGCATTTTAATGCAGTCACCTATTAAATATGAGCAAGATTGCAAACAAGAATGGACTAGACCAAATATGTCTGTCCATTGGAGTATGAGCAATCGTTCGTGAGGTGGAAAATCTGTGGAAAGAATGGAATGAGAGTGAGTTATGAATGTCACACCGGAAAATCAGGTCCAATTAAATCAGGGGTTCCCAGTCTGGGGTCCACAGACCCCTTTGGTTAATAGTAGGGGTCCATGGCATAAAAAGTGTTGGGAACCCCTGAATTTAAAAAAAATGACAAGTTTACAGAGAAATGTAATAGTGAATTATTGCCATATGGGGCCATGTGGCTGGCAACAGGGTTATTGATTGATATGTAGGAGTGTAATAGAACAGATGTGAAAGCATTGAATTTGAAAGTAAAGAATGAAAAGACAAGGGTTATTCTTGTGAATGTGTTTTGTTTGTTATGAATAATGTTTATTTTGATTTTTTAAATATATAATCGATTTTATTTAGAGTGGTGATGATTTGGAACATATTCCTATAATAGTGCTGGAAAGATTCAATCAGAACCTTCAAAAGGGAATTGCCTGGGCACTTGAGGAAAAATAATTTAATAGGTTACAGAGAGAACTGATAGTTATTCAATGAGCCAAATAATCTCCTTCTGTTCTGCACTGATTCCACAAAACTGTATTTGTATAAAATGTACTTACTTGTATTATATTTTACCAAAAATATTAATGCATTTTAAACTTAGAGATACAGTTAGGAACAGACCCTTAATTCCCTTTAAATCGTGCTACTCAGCAACCCACCAATTTAACCCTAACCGAATCACAGAACAAGTTACAATGACCAATTATCCTACTAACTGGCATGTCTTTGCAAAGTGGGAGGAAACCAGAGCACCTGGAGGAAACCCACCACACATGGGAAGAAACATCCAAACTTGCTTTCAGAGGCTGCCAGAATTGAACTCTGAACTCTGGCGCCCCAAGCTGTAATCGCGTCGGGCTAATGGCTTTGCCCAATATGATCAACCTCACACCTGCTTGCAGTTTTGTAAAAACATATGGAAAAGGTTAAAATAGCCACATTTTGTTTTCCTTTGTCACAGTCACTGCCATAATAAAAAGAACATGCAGTCACGCAATCCACTCTGAAATGTTGTCAGTTCTTTCCTAAAGTGAGGTAAGTTTTCCAAGTTTAGAATATCATTCTTTTTGTGAGGGCAAGGAAACAGAGAGGTACAAACAAGGAATCCATTGTTGTGCAATCTCTTGGCACCAGAAATGGCCAGATATGATGGAACCATCAGCATAATTTAAATTCACTCTGTTAAGCAGATCAGCAGTGATCTGAAAGAAGGAATCCTGCCTAAAATCTCTCAATGCCAACAATTTCTGTTGCATGACCCACTTCACTTGAGAGGTGCCCAAGGGGAATAAAATGTCTATCAACCTTGTAAATTTAGTATCAGGGTTGAAATTTATAGAGTCATAGGACAGGGAAAAAATACACCCTTTGGTCCATCTACTCTAAGCTAGCATTGTCTTCTGTCTATTCCCATCTACCTGCACCCAGCTCATATCTCTCCGTACCTCTCACATCCAGGTGCCCATCCAAACTTCTCTTAAATGTTACAATTAAACTCACATTCACTACTTGTGGAGGCCAAGTCATTGGGTATATTGAAGGCAGAGGTTGATATGTTCTTGATTAAACAGGGCATGAAGGATTATGGGGAGAGGCAGGAGATTGGAGCCGAGAGGGAAATTATTCAACCTTGATGAAAGTCTAGAGTCCTGCCGAAGGATTTCAGGCTGAAACGTTGACTGTACTCTTTTCCTAGATGCTGCCTGGCCTGCTGAGTTCCTCCAGCATTTTGTGCGTGTTGCTCAGATTTCCAGCATCTACAGATTTTCTATTTTTAACCCTTATGAAATGGTGGATCAGACTCAATGGGCCATATTGCCTGATTTGGCTCCTATATCTTATGGCCTCTTATGCTCATTTCACACATGCACCACCTTCTGAGTGAAGAAGTTTCCCCTCAGACTTCCCCTATATATTTCACCTTTCACCCTAAACCTATGATAAACATATGACCTTTAGTTCTAGTAGTGGGAGGAGCTAAAGATGGGACCAGAGGTTCTTGCGGACCTGGGCAACCTCTTCGATTTTATCTGTGAAACAGCTTAAGTTTCCTGTTCTCATGTCTGTTCTTCCCCCTTCAAGGAGGCTGGGATCTTGTCAGAGTCTGGCTATGCTCAAACTGTGTTCTTCATGATAGTGGGTTCTTGCTCTTTGGGACTTGTTGAGCAGCTTGTGCTTTGGTATCTCCAGGAGCGGCTTGGAAGATATGCACCTTCAGGATGTGGCCCTGAGGACAAGCCAATTCCTCACTGATGTTACCGACTGAAGCATCGTGGGAGATCAAAACATCGAGACAGTGGGCATGGGTGTCGGAGGCCTCTGCACTCCAGCATTCTCTCACTCACTCTCGTTCTCTCGATGGTGAGAGAGAGTCTGCTGCTTCTCGAGTTGGGGGAACTCAAGTAAGCAACGCTGCAGACTGTAACGTCGAAACAGCGATCCGTTGGCCTCTCTGATCGTGTTGCAGGAGCAAATTCTGTATCTCCCTCGTTAGTTAGAGAGAGCACCTGTTGAGATGTCAAGGTGTTAGGATGGATTGTACTTTTTGATGGTGGTCTCTGAGGGCTTCCTGCTGCTTGGTCGGTAGTGTGGAGGCTAATGCTTTCTGCTGGGAAAATGGGCGGAAGTGGAGGGGGTGGGCTGATACTTTGCTGCTGTTAGTGCATGGGAGGAGAAGCTTTGGGGTTCTAATTGTTGTTCATTCCCTATTTTTTTTCACTCTGATTCATAAATGTCTGTGAAAAATAAATATTCCAGGTTGTATACTGTATACATTTTCTGAGATTAAATTGAAAATTTGTTTTGTTTTTCTCAGTCCAGCTTTAGATCAAGGTTAAACACGCCTTGGTGTAGATCTGCAGTTCACTAAAATCTACTTTCCAAGGGTATGTATTTCTTCAAAAATCTAAAGCAAAACCATAGATATATAAAAAAGGACTTTGGAGAGAATGGTGAGGCGGATCACCAGGATGTTGTTTGGATTAGAGAATATTAACTATAAAGAGGGGTTGGCAGCAAAACTAATCCAAAATCAAAACAAAATAATTGTCACTAGCCAGAGACCGTCACGGGGTTGTTATACTTGCATGGTGCACCCCTCAGCTCCAATGAAGTGATTGTGATTGTTCATTCTTAGACCAGCGCATGGTTGAGACCACTTGGGGATCAGCTATTCTGGATTGGGTGTTGTGCAATGAACCAAAATTGATTGGAGAGATTAAGATAAATGAACCCTTAGGGGTGGTGATCTTAATATGATCAAATTCTCCTTGAAATTTGAGAGGGAGAAGCTAAAGTGAAATGTATCGGTATTGCAGTGAAGGGAATTATAGAGGGATAAGAGAGAAGCTAGCCAAAATTGATTGGAAAAGAACACTGGTAGGGATGACGGCAGGACAGCAATGCCTGGAACTTTTGGAAGTGATTCAGAGGTTGCCAGATATACACTGTACGTCCCAAAGAGGAAGAAGTATTCCAATGGAAAGATGACACAACCATGGATAACAAATGATGTCTAAGCCAACATAAAAGCAAAAGAGAGGGAATATAGTAGAGCAAAAATTAGTTGAAAATTAGAAAATTGGAAAGCTTTTCAAAACCAACAGAAGGCAACTAAAACAGTCCTTAAGAAGGAAAAGATGGAATTCAGATGTGAGACAGCCAATAATATTAAAGTTGATACCAAAAGATTTTTCATATATATAAAGCGTAAAAGAAAGGTGAGAGTGGATATTGGACAACTGGAAAATGATGCTGGAGAGGTAGGAATGGGGGACAAGGAAATGACAAATGAAAGGAATAAGTACTTTGCATCAGACTTCACTGTGAAAGGCACTAGCAGTATGCCAGAAGTTCAGGAATGTCAGCGCAGAAGTGTGTGGAGTTGCCATTACTAGGGAGAAGGTTCTTGCAAACCAAAAGGTCTGAAAATAGTTAAATCTCCTATACCAGACTGTATACACCCCAAGTTCAGAAAGGGGTTGCTGAAGAGACTATCGACTCAATTGACTCTCCCATGATTCTGGAGGACTGGAAAATTGCAAATGCCACTACACTCCAAAGAAGGGCAAGAGGCAGAAGAAAGGAAATTATAGGCTAATTAGTCTGTTGGAGTCGATTGTTAAGGATGTGGTTTTGGAGTACTTGGATGCATATGATGAAATAAGGCGTAGTCAGCATGATTTGCTCAAGGGAAATTCATGCCTAACAAATCTGTTAGAATTCTTTGAAGAAATAAGAAGTAGGATAGATAAAGGAGAATTGTTGAATGTTGTGTACTTGGATATTCAGAAGGCCTTTGACAAGGTGCCACACATGAGGCTGCTTCACAAGCTACAAGCTCATGATATTACAGGAAAGATTCTAGCATGGATAGAACTGTGGCTGATTGAGGCAAAGAGTGGGGATAAAGGGAGCCTTTTCCGATTGGTTAATGGTGACTAATGGTGTTCCACAGGGGTCTGTGTTGGGACCGCTTCTCTTTATATGTCAATGACTTGGATGATAGCTTTGTGGCAAAGTTTGTGGAGGACACAAAGATAGTTTTAGGGGCAGATAGTTTTGAAGAAGTAAAGGCTACAGAAGGACTTAGACAGATTAGGAGAATGGGCAAAGAAGTGGTAGATGGAATACAGTGTCAGCAAGTAAAAATCAAAAGAAATAAAAGAGTAGACTATTTTCTATATGGAGAAAAAATCCGAAATTCTGAGGTGCAACCAGAGTCCTCATGCAGTATTCCTTAAAGGTTAATTTGCATGTTGAGTCTGTGGTGAGGAAGGCAAGTACTTGGGGTACTTCTTCAAAGAATTCTAACAGATCTATCAGAAAAGATTTTCCCTTGAGGAAACCATGCTGATTGTGGGCTATTTTATCATGGGCCCCCAAGTACACCAAAACCACATCCTTAATAATCGGCTTTTTCCATGCTGGTGTCTTTCCTGTAATACCATGGCCTCTTAGATTGTTCAGCAGCCTCACGTATGTCACTTTGTCAAAGGCCTTCTGATTATGTATGGAACACTGTCTTCTTTAATCACTATTTTGGTATACAGTTACAGTTAAAGTTTAACTGCCAATGATACATGGGTAAATTAGGAATACAACAGTCCTTGTGCAGGTTGAGTCAGTAGTAAGGAAGGCAAATGCAATGTTAGCATTCATTTTGAGAGGACTGCAATACAAAGCAAGGATGTAATACTAAAGCTTTATAAGGCATTGTCAGAACACACTATGAGTGATTTAGGGTTTCATATCAATGGATGAATGTGCTGCAATGGCGAGGATCCAGGGGAAGTTCACAAGAATGAGCCCAGGAACTTACAATGATCCCAGTGTTTACATATGAGGAGTGTTTGATGGCTCTGGGCTTGTACTTGTTGAGTTTAGAAGAATGTGGAAGGATCTCGTTGAAACCTGTTGAATATTGAAAGCCTTGGAGAGGAAGTTTTCAATTGTGGAAAAGTCTAAGCCTGGGGGCACAGCCTCAGAATAGATGGATGTCCCTTTACAGTGGAGGTGAGGAGGGATTTCTTTAAACTGAGGGTGGTAAATCTTGGGAATTAACTGTCATGGATGCCTTTGAAGGCCAAAGCATTGACTGTACTTAAAGTGAAGGTTGATAGGTTCTTGATTAGTAAGGGCATCAAAGGTTATTGGGAGAAGGTGGGACAATGGAGTTAAGAGGGAAAATAAATCAGCCATGATGGAATGGCAAAGCAGATTTGATGGGCTGAATGGCCTAATAACTTTTCCCCGTGTCTTATAGCCTTATGGATCCCAGGAAGGAGGCTTTGGGTCTGAAGCAATTATTTAAATCTATTGTTGCAGAAATGGCAGATTACATCTTGCTTTTCCCTCCTGATCAGTTTTCAAGCAGTGTTTGCGCATATATTGGCGATTATGAACTGATCCTCTAAGATGTTATAGAGGAAGACTAAAATAAATGAAGATGAAAAAGTTTTCTCCAACAACAATACATTTCTGTCACAAAATATCCTGCAATTTATTTTTCACAATAACATTGCTGTTACAAAAATTGATGCCATGTCATTAACATCTTGTATCAGTGTAGATGTTCAAAAGGTTGGTTCAGAGAAAGGCAAATTTTCAGACTCAATTTAAATGAGGATTGTAAAAGAGAGATGAGAAGGGGAGAGTCGGAGGAGTTTATGGAGAGAAGGGCAGATCTTAGAAACTTGACATAAATAAACCTTGGGGACTTGTGGCAGGTCAGGTATTTTCAAAGGGAATTACTGACAGCCAGCTGAGACTGATTGCTATTTAAACTTGACAAGGTACATGTCCTGCATATAGCTGTCATCTGTTTCTGTAATTACTGATGATTGTATTTAATATTTAATGAATTGGCTTGCTACCTTAAAGCACAGTAGTGAGAAATACTTAATGCACCGTTTCTCAAAATGATTGAGGTTAAATAAGGACAGATGGCATTGTTAACCGACTGAATGCCACGTTTTGTCTGTGTTTTAGATTAGAAGCATCTGCAGAATCTCTTCTGCTTATGGTTTGCCAATCCACTGCAGAGTCTCTTCGATGTGTGCCTACGCTAAGCACCTTTGAGTTTCCCCTTCCCCAGCATTTTATGTGCGTTGAATAAGTAGAAATGTACGTACAGTATATAGATAAAAGGGAGCAAAGCAAAAGTAGTGTGGTGGTGTTCACTGGTTCATTGTCCGTTCACAAATCTGATGGCATAGGGGAAAAAGCTGCCCCTAAATAGTTGAGTACAGGTCTTCACCCTCCTGCACCTCCTCTCTAATGACAGCAATGAAAGCAGGCATGTCCTGGGTGGGGGGGGAGGGGGTGCTCCTTAATCATGGACCCTGTTTTGAAGATGTTCTGGTTGCCGGGAGGCTAGTGCCCACAATGAAGCTGGCTTAGTTTGCAACTTTCTGCAGCTTATTTTGAGCATGTGCAATGTCCCCCACCCGCTCTATACCAGACTGTGTTGCAGCTATGGGTAACACCAGGGAGCATAATTTTAAGGTGATTGGAGGAAGGTTTAAGATGCGTGTTAGAGTTAAGTTTTTTTACACAGAGAGTGGCGGGTGCGTTGAACACTGTGCCAGGGGTGGTGGTACAGGCAGATTCATTAGGGACATTTAAAAGACTCCTAGATAGGCACATGGATGATAGAAAAATGAAGGGTTATGTAGGAGGGAAGGGTTAGATTTATCTTAGAATAAATAAAAGGACAGCACAACATTGTTAGCCAAAGGGCCTGTAGTGTTCTATATTCTGTGTTCTGATGGATGGCAACCTTTTATGAATTGGGTCTATGAATCTCTTTCCCTAATGTTAGATATGGAACTGGACCAGAAGCCACTTGCTTGTGCCAATCAGTCCATGGATATATTCCTGCTCCCCCAATGCAATAGCTCTGATCTAACATACTGGCCTTATCCTCCTCTCTTTTATTTTCTACAATATAAACTTTCTGTAACATGTTGGCATTAGAGAAATATGGACCCTATTAGAAATGTGCTTATCTTTGTTTTTATTTAAAGGACACAGCTTAATTGAGGACATTCATATGGACTCTCTGACGGTGGTGTCTGAAAAGAGAATGCTGTCCAAGTTGCATGCCATCTTGGACAATGTCTCCCATCCACTACATAATGTACTGGGTGGGCACAGGAGTACATTCGGCCAGAGACTCATTCCACTGAGATGCAACACAGAGTGTCATAGGAAGTCATTCCTGCCTGTGGCCATCAAACTTTACAACTCCTCCCTTGGAGGGTCAGAGACCCTGAGCCAATAGGCTGGTCCTGGACTTATTTCCATCTGGCATAATTTACATATTATTATTTAATTATTTATGGTTTTATACTGCTATATTTATACTCTATTCTTGGTTGGTGCAACTGTAACGAAACCCAATTTCCCTCGGGATCAATAAAGTATGACTATGACTATATGTTCAGAGAAGGTCATGTGTATTTAAAGTGATTGAAGATTTTTGAGGATATCAGGAAGGCTCATTGAGGGCTCACCGAATTTAAACACCAGAGATTCTGCAGATGCTGGTAATCCAGAGAAACACACAAAAAAAGTGCTGGAGGAACTCAGCAGGTCAGGCAGCATCTATGGAAATGAATATGAACAGTCCCGATCAAGGGTCTTGGCCTGAAACATCATAGAAGATAGAACATAGCACAGAGTCAGCCCAAGAGCAGGCCCTTCGGCCCATAATGTTGTATCAAAATAATTAAATTAGTTTGGCTAACAAAACTAATCTCTTCTGCCTACAAAATGTCCATACCCTCTTATTTTCCTCAGCAAAATGTGATCTATGTTAATGTCCTTCCATTTTCAACACTTTCATGTGCCTGAGCCAAT
Source organism: Mobula hypostoma (assembly GCF_963921235.1). Classification (NCBI taxonomy): domain Eukaryota; kingdom Metazoa; phylum Chordata; class Chondrichthyes; order Myliobatiformes; family Myliobatidae; genus Mobula; species Mobula hypostoma. Next base: position 7,933,849 of record NC_086097.1, on the reverse strand, counting down.
AGGCTAGTCCTGGACTTATTTCCATCTGGCATAATTTACATATTATTATTTAATTATTTATGGTTTTATATTGCTATATTTATACTCTATTCTTGGTTGGTGCAATTGTAACGAAACCCAATTTCCCTTGGGATCAATAAAGTCTATCTATCTATCTATCTATCTATCTGTCTATCTATCTATCTTAACGTTTCCTAAAAGTCTCTGATGTTTCTGCTTCTACCACTAATCCAGGCAGCACCCACCAGTCTCTGTGTCAAAAAAACCTTGCCCCTCACATTTCTTTGAGGGTGAGTCCATTGCCAAGAAGGCCCACCAGTGCCTTTACTTCCTGAGAAAGCTAAAGAAATTTGGCCTGTCCCCTAAAACCCTCACATAAAACCCTCACTGGCCTGCTGCATTCACCAGCGTTTTTTGTGTGTGTTGCTTGAATTTCCAGCATCTGCAGATCCCCTCGTGTTTGCAAGGATGTTGAAAAATTTCTTGCAACTACCGAACAACAAACTATATACAACTAGTTGACAATGTGCTTCAAGCATACAAAGTCATGAAGTGCAACATGTCACTAAAGATTCATTTTCTGCATTTCCATTTAGACTTCTTCCCTGCAAATTTTGGTGCTGTCAGTGACGAGCATGGGGAAAGGTTTCACTAGGACATTGCGGTCAGGGGAACTGGAATCCATCAATGTTGGCTGATTATTGTTGGACACTTAAGCAATAAGCGTCACACAAATGAAAATTATCAACAAAACAATTTTAGTTTAGTTGAACTATTGCAAAGTGTAAGAAACATTATGTAATTAAATGCATTATATTCAACAAAAGTTAATTTCTTGTTTCTCCAAATTCCTAAGTGATGCAAGTAATCTGAAATTATCTTTTATGTTCAGCTTCAAGTGGTCCATCGTAAACAAATAAAATTCTGAGGAAGCAACACTCTCAAAAAAAAATGTGTTGATAGCCCTTCCAGTATTTGTACTGCAAAGCATTCTGCCTGCAACTCATTTAAAATCAAAAATATTTTATGCATTGGACTACTGTAACTATTCATGAAAGATAAAAACAAAACACTTAAGATGCTGCAAATCTGAAATAACAAGGGAAATTGTTAAAAAATCTAAGTTAGTTAGGCAGTATCTATGGAAAACGTAACCTTTTAGGTTGTTGGCTTCTGATGTTTAAATTAAATGTTCTTGCAGAAGTCAGGAAAGAACCAGAAAACATGTTGCTTCACAATTGTTTTATTGAGTGTTAATAGAACAAAAAGAGAGTTGAAAACAAACATTGATAGAGATCTCGTAAGCACAGGGAGAGACAAAAGAACTAAAATATTGGTGCCTTATCGTCAGCTATTTTTATACCGAAGATAAGGAAAAGTCCATTCAGATTTGTAGATAAAAGCAAGCCAATGAGAAATCTCTTATTCAAATAATGCAGCACCAAGAGAAGCTTCCAGAACTTTCCAGAATTGCACCAATATAACCACTAGGGGACAAATTGAACAACTGCATATGCATATTGTGGCCAATAGGTAGAATATTAAGCTGTCATTTTCATATAAGAACAACTTAAAATGCAAGCAGATAATTAATTGCTGGACTGCAAAGAAAATAACAATTAAATAGTCTAATCTAAGAATTAAATAATCACATCTAGCAGGGTTAGTTATCTTTCATCAGTACTGACAACAGGCCATTCACTTGTCTTTTCTCAAATGATATCTGGCCTGCTATTTTCATTAACTTCTTGTGAAAACAACCCTTCAGATGATCAACATAATATGAATTTAAATCTACTTCCCTGGATGAGACAAGAAAGTTCTTGTGATTCTACGTAGAGTTATAGAGTCATGGAACAATCCGGCAGAGAAATATGCCCACGACTCACCTTGTCCATGCTAAAATACTGATCTGCCTAGCCCCATCGAGCAGCACCCTGATTATAGCCCTCCATACCCTTCCCATCCATGTACTTATCCAAACTTCTCTTAATTATTAAAATTCAACCCACATCCACCACTTTTGTTGGCATCCCATCCCTTAATCTCACCACCCGCTAAGTGAAGAGGTTCCTCCTCCTGTTCCCCTTAAACATTTCACTATTTTACCCTTAACCCACGACCGCTAGTTCTAGTCTCACCTGACCTTATTGGAAAAAGCTTGCCCTATCTATACCCTTCATACATAGTGTGATTATTTTCCCTTTGAAAACAAAAGCACCAATCCATCCATTGGAAAAGGTACGGTATTCATTTTCATGGTTCACCAAAGAAGCAAATGGGTTAATTATTTCTGCGTTGACAAAAATTGTAGAATAATGTAGCACACACCTCTGTATCTTGGCATCAATGTGGCAAGTTTTCTGAACCCTGCTACTGTGCAGTATTCGTTCTTTCTATTAAAACATGTTAACTTCGGCTCCTAATTGAACCCATGTCTGCTTGGCCCACATGCTAAACTTAAATTTAATTAAATTAACATTATTGCTGCCTTTTCAATCTTCTGCTGACATTTTGACTCATTGCCAAGCACTATTTAATAGAAATAAACGTTATAGAAATAGCTTTGATCGCTGATGGGGTCAGTAAAATTATTGGTCGGTGGGTTAGTTTCCCACAGATTCAATGGACTGGTTAAATTCCTGACAAAAATAATTTGTATCCTTTCTGTTCCAACGGAGTCATAGATAGAGAGTCATAGTCATAATAATGGAGAAACAAGCCTTTTGGTCCATCTATTGTGTGAAGTCAGGTTTGCGGGTTCAGTGAGTGTTGACAAAAGACATTCACTACTGCTAGTTAAGTTAAACATTTACTTCCAAGACAAGCAAACAATCAGTAAACCATTCAAGTTACAAACGATGGCAAATACTTACCTAAAGAGTGTGCTCAGAATCATATCAGAATCAGGTTTAATATCACCGGGATATGTTGTAAAATGCCCTCTCTTACTGCAGCACACTTTCACTGTTCCTACCGCGCTGGTCACGGTGACCCAGACATTGAAAAGAGACCCTATGCTGTCAGTGTTCTAGATTTAGACTCATCCGGTGCTGTGACATAATCGGGCAAACAGCAGTTAGTGGAAGGGCTGCAATGGTCCAGTCCCTGGATGCTTTCTGCAGCATCACCCAAACTAGTCCCACTGGCCTGCATTGACATCAAAATCTTTTCTATCCATGTACTTGTCCAGCTATTTTTCAAAATTACTCCTGGCTCAACTACTTTCTCTGGCAGCCTATTTCACAGACAAACCACCATTTGTGTAAAACAGTTGCCCCAACAGTTCCTATCAAGTCTTCCCCCTCTCATATTAAATTTATGCCCTCTGGTTTGTGATTCACCAGCTCAGAGTAAAAGACGGTGTCACGGAGGGTGCTGGCAACGACTGAACCTAGGTGTGGAGGAACGGCAGACTCCCACGTGGAGACGGAAACAAGAGGTTATCGATTGGAATTCCAACAGGATATTGCAGACATCCCACCCTGCAAAAACTCATTTCAGGGAGGTAGCACTCCCACCCCCCGCAACCCCATATCCCCCCCGCCCCCCCCCATCGACCTCCGAGGGTGTATGTAATACTTTGTTTAGTGATTTTGTCTAATCTGTAAACCAAGCTGGGTATATGCAGAAAATGTGACATTAAAATATGTACTTATATTATATTATATTATCATGTTTATTCTATTACAACTTTAAGCAAGTCTACAGGGAGTTTGGCCTCTTCAGGTAGGACATCAATAGAGTAGCTCCTTAGCAGCTGGCCAGCTAGTTTAAATAACGTTAGCTATGCTAATGAACGAATGACACCTGTTAAACTCACCTCAACATGTCTTTTACATTTTAACCCACCATGGGCAATAGAAAAGTAACTGTTGCAAACAGTGCAGCGAGCAACACCGTCATTATTTTTGAGGTCGGCTGTAAAGCCCGCCCACAGAGAAAACTGATAGGTCTACTTAGCACGAAGAGACACCAATCAGGATGCTTGCTCTCGCTCTCTCTCCGTCTCAAAAAAATCAATTTCTGGGATATTGTATATAATTTCCGGGCGTCAGGGAGCTGCTATCAATATGCGGGAGACTCCCGAAACTTCTGGGAGAGGTGGGATGTCTGATATTGGTGGCACAACCGAACAACACTGCGAGAAAGATTATTCTCCACACAAGGACTCTAAGGAACGCTAGGCAAGGGTCCACTTTAAGTAATCACAAAATGTGGAAAGCCCCCTTTACTAGCCACATATAACTTGACAAGATTAAACAGAAAGCACATTAGCTTAATGAGTCTAGTTAAGACAACAGTTAGTAAATACAGATACTTGAGATACCTAGAATCCCCATGTTCTACGGCTCACCACAGAAACCAACAGGGTTTATGACAGACTGATAGATTTCACCCTTTTTAAGCTCTTCACAATTTTAAGCATGAGGTGAATGAGAAATGGGGGTGCCACAGAAGCATAGTGGTTAGCGTGACTTTATCACAGCTCAGTGTGTTGGATTCATGGTTCAGTCACTGCATTCTCTCTAAGGAGTTTGTACATCCTCCCTATGGAATGCTCAGGTTACCCCGGTTGCCCTGGTTTCCTCCCACAGTCCAGACGTACTGGTTAGGAGAGTAATTCGTCATAGTAAACAATGCAGTGGTTAGGCTTTGGTGGGTTGCTAGACGGTGCGGCTTGCTGAACTGGAAGAGCCTGTTCCACATGCATCTCTAAGTGATTTTTGAACTCAAGCGCAAGCCACTGATTCTATTTAAAATCTACTCACCCTGAGCACAGAGTAGAGTCTAATGGCCATGCAAGTACATATATCTGACACTGTTCAGCAACAGTCTCCCGCCCCACTTAACATAGTGTCCCAAATAAACAAAGGGAATCCAGGTTATTTTCTCAGTTAGTTTTTGTTCTTCAAGAGTTATCCCAAATAAGCGGCTGATTAGCTAGAATCCACTGTATATCACTATCTGTCTCCATGAATTTCTTATTAAAGTAGTTTACCAAAATATTAACTATGAAATTATCACAAAAAATTGGTATCCTTTTTTACTTCAAAACTTTGTCATTTTACTTTTAAATTTAGTCCAATATTAGACCTCATTATGTGTTAAAATGCATTCTCCTTGGATAGACATTTAGCTAAGCATAGCATTATGTAGCTGTCCCCTTATGTGACAAGCAGATATTTTCCATTACAATAGCATAGCAGACTTGTCCTCTTTCTGTCAACGCCCTATATAATTGTTTGTCCAAGAGAGGGAGAAAACAATTGAGATATAATTAAGTGCTGCTGAATACGATAAAACACATCTATTCAACATGGCTGGACTTTACAAAAGGCTTCAAATACGTGTAAATCCCGCGTATCCAGTTACATGACATCTGCAAATTAAATTACCCACATTACTTCTGAACTAGAAGCTTCAGACTTAGCAAGATTTTCTCAAACAATAAAATGCCACTGGAAATTTTTTCCTAAACATTCAAAGGTAATATGTCAGAAATGTCAGTGCTTTAGTGACAAGCTTAATACAAAATTTGTAAAATCTGTATTTATAATGGAGGAGAGCCAGAGGGGCTCCTTGTTATTACTACAATGTCTGTTTTTGTACAACAAAGGTTGGAAATTCAAGACAATGAAGAGGAAATTTCAGAGGAAAGGTGAATTCATCTTCAGAGGGGTACTCAGGCCCAAAATTCCAAAACATCTCTTTTAAGTATTTATAGAACTTTAATAAATTCCTCTCGGGAGGGGGGAGAAGATGGCGGCATGATGGCAGCGCGCGCAGCCACTTCGGTGGTGATGTCTGTTATCTGTCAAGTAGGGGACCGTGCACAGTCCTGATTTGATAGAGACAGATGTGAGAGTACAGTGGAACATCTGGAAAACTTCTGAAATGCCCGCTTCGCTGCCACTGCTACTGTGTGGTAACCGGAATCTCTCGAGCTGAAGGCCCCGAAATCCTCGGCTTTGCGTGTTTCAGTGGCCGGGGCAAGGTCGAAGGCGCTCGGCAGAGGATAGCGCTCGGGTGGCTGTATTGGAGAGGCTGCTCGGAAGCTCGAAGTTTTCGGACGGATGGACTCAGTGTCGGCTGGGGTCGGCTGCTTCCAAGGTATCGGCAAGTTGATGGTGCCTGGAGATTTATGGCAGGGAGTTTCTCCCTTTGCTGCCTGCTACCGGGAACTCGGGAGTCGATCAACTCGGGACTTTGAGATTTTTTTTACTGTGCCCATGGTCCTTTCTTTATCAAATTATGGTATTGCTTTGCACTGCTGTAACTATTTGTTATAATTATGAGGTGCTGTCAGTGTTAGTCTTTGGTTTGTCCTGTTTTCTGTGATATCACTCCGTAGAAACATTGTCTAATTTCTTAATGCATGTATGCATTTCTAAATGACAATAAAAGAGGACTGAGTGTTCTCATAATCTAATCTAAATTCAATATTAGCATACTAGGGGTGATTGATAAGTTTGGGGCCTAAGGTAGAAGGAGTCAATTTTAGAAAACCTAGCACATTTATTTTTCAACATAGTCCCCTCCTACATGTACACACTTAGTGCAGCGGTCGTGGAGCATACGGATCCCTTCTTTGTAGAAGTGGTCCACAGCAGGGATGATTGATAACTTCGTGGCCTAAAGTAGAAGGAGATGAGTTATACAACTCTCGTTACCTGCACATGCAGTTCAACTCTTTGAGTGAAAATGCAGAAAGTTTGAAGTTAATAACTCATCTGCTTCTACCTTAGGCCACAAATTTATCAATCACCCCTGCTGTGGACCACTTCTGGAGGTCCAAGACGCCGACTTCTACAAAGAAGGGATTCGTATGCTCCACGACCGCTGGGCTTTGTGTGTAAATGTAGGAAAAATAAATGTGCTAGGTTTTCTAAAATTGATCATTTCTACCTTAGGCCATGAATTTATCAATCATCCCTCGTATGTTTTATATTTTATTTACAGATACAGCATGGAATGGACCTTTCTGGCCTATCAAGCCGTCACGCCCCGCAAACCATCAATTTAACCCTAGTCTAATCACAGGACATTATACAATGGTTAATTGATCTACTAAACAGTACATCTTTGGACTGTGGGAGGAAACTGGAGCAAAATACATATATGTCGCCATATACAATCCGGAGATTCACTTTCTTGCAGGCTTACTCAATAAATCTATAGAATAGTAACCATAATAGAATCAATGGAAGACCGCACCTGGAGTAGACACATATTCACACAGAAAGAATGTAGAAACTTCCTCATGGAGGACGCCAGAATTGAACTCCTAACTCCAACATCCCGAACAGTAACTAAAGTAAATATAATAACAACCCTGAGGTGAAGATGACCACGTTTGGACGTTGTTGTACAAACCAGCCCCATGTTCCATCCAGGTTATCAGAGTTCACGTTGGAAACAAATTGATTTAAAAAGTAAAAAGGGCCTGACTGGGATATAGATGGCCACCTTCATGTGGTTTGGATTACATCAAGAATCAGCGGCGGCACGGTAGTTTAGTTGTTAAAATGTCGCTTTACAGGGCCAGCTACCAGGGTTTAATCGCTGCCAGTGTCTGTAACGAATTTGTACGTACCCCCGGTGACCGTGTGTGTTTCCTCCAGGTGCTTTGGATTTCTCCTGCATTTCAAAGATGCATCAGCAGAAAGGTTAATAGGTCCTATGTCCTATGTCAGTTGTCCTATGATGAGGCTATGATTAAGTTGGAGTTTGCTCGGCAGAGGGGCTTGAGATGCTGGAAGGGCCTGTTCCATATTGTATCCAAAGAAATAAATAATAAATAATAAATTATAAATTCCCATATTCTCTGTTCCACAGAAGTCTGATATAACTATCTAGGAAATCTCACAGCCAATGAAATTTTGGATGTTTTTTACATTTGGGAAGCTTTTAGATGAGACTGAACTTCCTAGTCATCTTAAATTCATAATATCACTGGATAACTGCACTGAGGAAGGTTGTATTAATTTGTCCATCTGGAAAAACCATACTGTGTCGCAGCACTTCGCAAAAATTCAAACATATCGCCTTGCACTATTCTGCACAGAATCCAATTTGAGGTACTGATTTCTCTTTGTCCAGGCATCTTTTTCAACTTATTTCAAAGTTTACCTTTAACTATTTAAACAGCTGTTCAACTTTAGGACAATTATTTAGTGCGATCGGAATGTTATCTTTTTCAAGTGTTTTACTAATTTATATATATTGATGGTCATCGAGGAATCTTGCCTTTAAATACTGAATTGTCAAGTTGTATTAACTAACAAAGGGAATAAACCAATTAAAGTCTCATAATAGAAAACTATATTAAAGTATCAGTTGGTAAAGCAACATCTGTAAAAACATAGCCAATTTAATGATGAGTCTTTTAACCAGCACATTTACTGCTTTTCTCTTTCTACCTATCTAAGTATAGAAAATCGTGAGGGGTATAGTGAGGGTAAACACAAGCAGGCTTTTTTCACTGAGGTTAGGTGGTACTACAACCAGAGGTCATGGGTTGACTGTAAAAGGTGAAAAGTTTAAGGGGAACGTGAGGGGAAACTTCTTCACTTAGAGGGTGGTGAGAGTGCGGAACGAGCTGCCAGGACAAGAGGTGGAAGTGATTTCAATTTCAATCTTTAAGAAAGTTTGGATAGGTACATGAATGGGAGGGGTATGGATGGCAGGTACTAGACAGTTTAAATGGTTCAGCATGAACTAGATGGACCGAAATGTCTGTTTCTCTGCTGTAGTTTTATATGCCTCTATTAACAGTATTTGATGCCTTCATTCCAGATTCCCAGCATCTGCAGATTTTTAAAATTTTCTGTGTGGATCACAGTGTGTAGGACAGCAGTGGATAAAATTCTTACCGTTGCAAACTATCCTGTAGCTTTTTATAATACAAAATGTTTTAGAAATAAGTCAATCCAACATTAGTTACTTTCCCAAGCAGTAAGGCTGATCAACACCTCCACCCAATAACTCACCCCTCTGCACACTAACCACCACTTATTTATAATCCCTGAGTTACCTCTCCCTCAGTATATATATTTATTTGTCTCTCATTTTGCACTACTTACTTAATTTAATTTTTATATCTACTTATTGTAATTTCTAGTTTTTATTATGATGCATTGCAGTGTACTGCTCTTGTAAAACAACACATTTCATGACAACAACATCCATCAAAGTTGCTGGTGAACGCAGCAGGCCAGGCAGCATCTCTAGGAAAATGTTGTTTACATTTCATGACATATGCCTGATTACGATTCACCTTATATAGAGCTACTCATGTGTCTAGTGTCACTTTATGCAGATGTATATAAGCTAAAGTGGCGGGGTGGAGATACGTCTCTTCCAAAGGAGGTGTAAGGTGCTTCTTCCTTCCGATAACCTGCAGGTCGCCTTTGGGCAAGGTGTAGCACTTGCTTAGCGCCCCCGCCAATCAGGGTCACGTGAAGCCACGGGAGCAGGTGGTGGATGGCTGTTTGAGCAGCTGGTGCACATCACAGGTCCTGGTTACGCGAACACTGACACCAGACAATCTCTGAAGAGTATTGACAATGGCTGGGGTCACCTGTCTTGTAAAGACACTGCCCAGAAGAAAGCAATGGCAGACCACTTCTGCTGAAAAATTTGCCAAGAATAATCATGGTTATAGATAGCCCACAATCGCCTTTGTTTCACGACACACACATAAGAAGTGAACAAACAGTATAAGCTCTGTTATGTATTTATATTTATTTTATTTTACTATTGTGTCCTTTATTGTGTCTTTTGTGCTGCTTCGGATCCAGAGCAAAAAATAGCCAGAAAACGTTGAATCTGTAGAATTCATTGCCACAGGTGCCTGTGGATGCCTAATCAGTGGGTATATTTAAGGCAGATGTTGATAGATTCTTGACTGGTCAGGGCGGGATACGAGGAAAGGGCAGGAGGCTGGGGTGAGAGGTAAAACAGATCAGCCAAGATGAAATGGCAGAATCTTAGACATTTCATTAACCCTTTGATATCAAACTTTCCGGAGATGCCTGAGAAAAATGTTCTGGACTTGTTTCTTTCTATCAATCCATCGGGTGAAACTTTTTAATATCTGCTATTCAGGATAAGTTAGTGATTTTGAGGTATGCCCCTTTTGATAAAATCAGAACTGCCTGGGAACAAGATCTAAATATCTCCTTATCTGATGCGGTTTGGGATTTAATTCTTAAGTCAGTCAACTCAACCTCTCTATGTGCTCGCCACTGCCTTTTACAGTTTAAGGTTGTACACAGGGCTCGTATGTCTAAAACTAAATTATCGCGGTTTTATCCTGACATTAGTCCTGTCTGTGATAAGTGTGAAGTGCTGAGGCTTCCCTTATTCATATGTATTGGACCTGTCCTAGTCTAGCGAAATTCTGGAGAGAAGTTTTTTCAACCCTATCTCATATGTTTAATTGCCATTTGGAACCTAACCCTCTGGTTGCTCTTTTTGGCACCTTGGGTGAAGTAAATGTGCACTTGAGTTCGACTAAATGCTGAACATTATCTTTTGCCTCTCTCTTGGCTCGACGGTTGGTTCTTCTTAGGTGGAAAAATGCTGCCCCACCCACTCACGCTCAATGGCTTAGTGATATTATGGCCTGTTTAGACCTCGAAAAGATTAATTATTCATGTCTTAATTCGGACATAAAGTTTCATAAGGTGTGGGGACCTTTTCTTGAATATTTTCATAATCTTTCTTTAGGGTAAGTTTATTCTTTTTTTTTGTATGCTACAATCCCTTACTTTCAGCTTTTTTTTTGTAACTTATACATTTTTTTGTTGTGAATTACATAATACTTTTGGTAGTCGGCATCATACTTTCTTTTTTCCTGTATATATTTACAGTTCTCTGGGGTTGAATGCTCTGATTGATTTTTTTCCCTTTTAATGCAGAAATAGTTGGCTTGGGTTTTTCTTTTTCAGTGGGAGGTTGGGTTGGATACTAATTCTACATAATTCTCTTTTGGGTGCTTTTTTCTTATTGTTATGAATTACATGTTGGATTTGTTTGTTTTGCACTGTATAAATCTCCATTTTGTTGTGGGGTTTTCTTCTGTAGTTTCAATGTAGAAATGCATTAAAAAATTAATAAAAAAAGAAATGGCAGAATCGACTTGATGGACCAAATGGCCAAATTCTACTCCTATAGTCATACTCATAGTCATAGTCATAGTCATACTTTATTGATCCCGAGGGAAATTGGGTTTCATTACTGTTGCACCAACCAAGCATAGAGTATAGATATAGCGATATAAAAACCATAAATAATTAAATAATAATATGTAAATTTTGCCAGGAAATAAGTTCAGGACCCGCCTATTGGCTCAGAGTGTCTGACCCTCCAGGGGAGGAGTTGTAAAGTTTGATGGCCACAGGCAGGAATGACTTCCTATGACGCTCAGTGTTGCATCTCGGTGGAATGAGTCTCTGGCTGAATGTACTCCTGTGCCCAACCAGTCCATTATGTAGTGGATGGGAGACATTGTCCAAGATGGCATGCAACTTGGACAGCATCCTCTTTGCAGACACCACCATTAGAGAGTCCAGTTCCATCCCCACAACATCACTGTCCTTAAGAATGAGTTTGTTGATTCTGCTGGTGTCTGCTACCCTCAGCCTGCTGCCCCAGCACACAACAGCAAACATGATAGCACTGGCCACCACAGACTCGTAGAACATCCTCAGCATCGTCTGATAGATGTTAAAGGAACTCAGTCTCCTCAGGAAATAGAGATGGCTCTGACCCTTCTTGTAGACAGCCTCAGTGTTCTTTGACCAGTCCAGTTTATTGTCAATTCGTATCCCCAGGTATTTGAAATCCTCCACCATGTCCACACTGACCCCCTGGATGGAAACAGGGGACACCGGTGCCTTAGCCCTTCTCAGGTCCACCACCAGCTCCTTAGTCTTTTTCACATTAAGCTGCAGATAATTCTGCTCACACCATGTGACAAAGTTTCCTACCGTAGCCCTGTACCCAGCCTCATCTCTCTTGCTGATGCATCCAACTATGGCAGAGTCATCAGAAAACTTCTGAAGGTGGCAAGACTCTGTGCAGTAGTTGAAGTCTGAGGTGTAAATGGTGAAGAGAAAGGGAGACAACACAGTCCCCTGTGGAGCCCCAATGCTGCTGATCACTCTGTCTGACACACAGTGTTGCAAGCACACATACTGTCGTCTGCCAGTCAGGTAATCAATAATCTATGACACTAGGAAAGCATCCACCTGCATCGCTGTCAGCTTCTCCCCCAGCAGAGCAGGGCGGATGGTATTGAATGCACTGGAGAAGTCAAAAAACGTGACCCTCACAGTGCTCGCTGGCTTGTCCATGTGGGCGTAGACACGGTTCAGCAGGTAGACAATGGCATCCTCAACTCTTAGTCGGGGCTGGTAGGCGAACTGGAGGGGATCTAAGTGTGGCCTAATCATAGGCCGGAGCAGCTCCAGAACAGGTCTCTCCAGGGTCTTCATGATGTGGGAGGTCAATGCCACTAGTCTGTAGTCATTGAGGCTGCTGGGGCGCGGCGTCTTCGGCACAGGGACGAGGCAGGACATCTTCCACAGCACAGGAACCCTCTGGAGACTCAGGCTCAGGTTGAAGACATGGTGAAGTTCTCCACATAGCTGAGGGGCACATACCTTATGGCCTTATGATTAACTTGTTTTCCTTTACACTTGTGTACTGGAAATAACAATGGGCAATCTTGTATCTCAAAACTTGTTTTATAACAAGAAAAAGAGGAGTTATTTTGATAATTTAATGTGACTGCTTAGCAAAACACTCATGCAGTATTAAAGCAAAGTCAATGCACAGAGTACAACAGATTGGTTCATTCAGATTTTAACAAAGAAAGGTTTCCCATAAGAGAATGCTGGAAATTTCAAAGTAACTACTACTTCTAATAAAAGGCAACCTCATACAGTAAATAAACATTCTGGAAGGAATCTTCTGCAGAAGTGGGGAAAAGGCAAATGTTTCAAGTCAATAACCTTTTATCAGTACTGGGATGTTAAAGATGAAGCATATTTATAGATAGAGAGAATCAGGAGAGGGACACAGAGAACAAAAGGGCTGTGATCCGATAATTGTCAGACAGGTAAGATCAAGTAATAGAAATTGTTGAACCAGGTTAGAAGCAAACAAAATCGGTATTGGATTCATTATCACTGACATGCATTGTGAAATTTGCAGTAAGGGCATTCAAGGCCTTCACTGGTCAGGGTTGACCAAGGATATCGCAGCCCAGCTGGCTATGTGTTACACAAGCCAGGGCAGTACGATATGGAGATCAAATTGCTGCCCAAGCAGCAGGCTTCCACTCTCTACGTAGCTGATGAACCCAAAGGAACAGCAGAGACTGATACAGTTTGGCCCCAGTGGCGTCGCAGGAGTTGCCAGTCAGCGTTGAACTCAAAGTAAGACTTCCTTATCGACTCCAGCTCCAGATTTTTTCCTTATGGGTTTACTCCCAAACCCTTCCTCACAAGTGGATGTAGCTTCAAGGCAATGGAAGTTTGAGATCAGAGTTTTCCTTCTCCTAGATGAGTTGCAAACCATGCCAGAAGAGCTCTGTCTGCCCGGAGCAACTGGTTTTAAAGGACCACTAACCTGCCTTTAGGGCATAAGTGAACAACAAGAGATCCCAATGAAAGGACTTGACCAGAAACATCGACGATCCGCTTTGCTCTGCAGAGGCTGCCTGACTTGTCAAGTTCCTCCAGTACTTTTGGTGTTGCAGTTAATAATCAGATTCAGATTTAGACGTATGTTATGCAATTTATTATTTTGTGGCAGCAGTACATTGCAAGACATAAAAATTACAAAAATATGGGCACCACAGTAGCATAGCAGTCAGTGCAATTACAGCCCTGGGCTTCCCACTTTAGAGTTCAGTCCTGGTGTCCTTGGTAAGGAGTTGGTACGTTCTTCCTGTGACCGCATGACTTTGTTTGACATGCTCTAGTTTCCTCCCACAGTCCAAGGACATACCATTTAGTAGGTCAATTGGTCATTGTAAATTGTCCTGTGATTAGGTTAGGTTAAAATCAAGGGTTGTCAGGAGTTGTTGAACGGCTGTGAGAACCTGTTCCACACTGTATCTCTAAGTAAATAGTATAAAAGAGGAATAATGGGGTTGTGTTTATGGACTGTTCAGAAATTGATGGCAGAGAAAAAGAAGCTATTCTTTGAATACTGAGTGTGGGTCTTCAGGATCCTGTATTTCCTCCCCAGTGGTTGTATCATTAAAGGGCATGTTCAAGTTGGTGACGGTTTTTAATGATCGATGCTGCATTTTGAGGCACTCAATGACAGGGAGGGTTGAGTCTGTGATGGAACTGGCAATACTGCCAAACCAACAGAAACCTGGCATTAATTTCTGCCTCAACCCTTATCAAATTTTATCGGTACACCACAAAAGTAACCCATCTGGATGCATAATGGCTTGGTAGAGTAACTGGTCTGCATGTGGCTGAGAGACACAGCTCAGTACATCAGAGAAATCAGCCTCCCCTCAGGACTCCGTCTACACTTCTCATTGCTTCAGTAAAACAGCCGACATAAAGACCCAACCCACCCTGAATATTCTCCTTTCTCCTCTGTCGCATTGGGCAGAAAATTTGCAAGAGCACATACCACTATATTCAAGTACAGCTTCTATCCCACTGTTATAAGACTATTAACTAATTCCCTAAGATAAATTTGACTGTTGACCTCACAAACTACCTTGTTATAATCTTACACCTTATAGTTTACCTGCACTACACCTTTCCTGCAATTGTTACACTTCATTCTGCATTCTGTTATTGTTTTATCTTGTTCTGCTTCAATACACTGTGTAATTATTTGATCTGAATGAACAATATGCAAGACAAGCTTTTCACTGTATCTCAGTACATGTAACAATAATAAACCAAAACTCATCCTATCTCTCTCCTGTACACATCTTCGTCACAATGTGACATTCAGCCAACAACGGTATCATCAGTGAATTTATCAGTGGTATTTGAGCTGTGTCTATCTGCATAGTCATGACTGTGGAGAGATTAGAACAGTAGGCTAAGCACACATCTGTGAAGTGTGCATATATTGACAAAGAGAAGGAAATGTTCTTACTGATTTCCACTGAATGTGGTTTCTGATAAAGAAGTCAAGGATCCACTTGCAGAGGGAGATACCAATGCCCAGGTTCTGGAGCTTAATAATAAAAGACCAGTTTAAAAGAAGTGTTAATGGAAAAAGAAATAATTATCTGACTGTACACAATAGCACTAAAGCAAGGATGTGATGTGGAGGCTTTATAAGGCATTGGTCAGACTGAACTTAGAATATAATGAACAGTTTTGGGCCTCATATCTAAGAAAGAATATGCTGGCATTGGAGAGAATCCAGAGGAAGTTCACAATAATGATGTTAGAAATGAAAAGGTTGACATTTGATGGCTCTAGTGGAGTTTAGAAGAATGAGAGGGGATCTCATTGAAATATTGGAAGGTCTGAATAGAGTGGATTTGGAGAGGATGTTTCCTATATTGGGGGAGTCTACAACCAGAAGGCACAGCCTCACAATTGAGTGATGTCCATTTAGAACAGAGATGAGGAAAAAATTCTTTAGCCAGAGGGGAGTGAATCTGTGGAATTCATTGCCTTAGATGGCTGTGCAGGACAGGTCAATGGATATATTTAAGGTGGAAGTTGATAGCTTCTTGATGAAGAGGGAAAGCTTATGGGGAGAAGGCAAGAGAATGGAGTTGAGAGGGATAATAAATCAGCCATGATGGAATGGTGGAATAGACTTGATGGACCGAATGACCTAATTCTGCTCTTAGGTCACCTTCAGAAGTTTTCTGATGACTCTGCCATAGTTGGATGCATCAGCAAGGGAGATGAGGCTGAGTACAGGGCTACGGTAGGAAACTTTGTCACATGGTGTGAGCAGAATTATCTGCAGCTTAATGTGAAAAAGACTAAAGAGCTGGTGGTGGACCTGAGGAGAGCTAAGGCACCGGTGATCTCTGTTTCCAACCAGGGGGTCAGTGTGGACATGTTGAAGGAGTACAAATACCTGGGGATACGAATTGACAATAAACTGGACTGGTCAAAGAACACTGAGGCTGTCTACAAGAAGGGTCAGAGCCATCTCTATTTCCTGAGGATACTGAGGTCCTTTAACATCTGCCGGACGATGCTGAGGATGTTCTACAAGTCTGTGGTGGCCAGTGCTATCATGTTTGCTGTTGTGTGCTGGGGCAGCGGGCTGAGGGTTGCAGACACCGACAGAATCAACAAACTCATTCGTAAGGCCAGTGATGTTGTGGGGATGGAACTGGACTCTCTGACGGTGGTGTCTGAAAAGAGGATGCTGTCCAAGTTGCATGCCATCTTGGACAATGTCTCCCATCCACTACATAATGGACTGGTTGGGCACAGGAGTACATTCAGCCAGAGACTGATTCCACCGAGATGCAACACAGAGCGTCATAGGAAGTCATTCCTGCCTGTGGCCATCAAACTTTACAACTCCTCCCTTGGAGGGTCAGACACCCTGAGCCACTAGGCTGGTCCTGGACTTATTTCCTGGCATAATTTACATATTACTATTTAATTATTTACGGTTTTATTACTATTTAATTATTTATGGTGCAACTGTAATAAAAATCAATTTCCCTCGGGATCAATTAAGTATGACTATGACTATGACAATAGAAAAGGAAAAAATCTACAAAGGCTGGAGTAAGTAATTATCTGAAATTGTTGAACTTGGAAGGCTGTTGCGTGGCCAGTCAGAGGACGAATGTTATTCTTTGAGTTTATGTTGGACTTTACCAAGTCCAAAGACAAAACCAAGTTTACTGTCATGTGCACAAATACACTCATGCATGGGTGCCTTAAAAACTTATTTATAACCATATCAGAGCCCAAGAAAACATAAGTTAAACAAAAAAAAATTCAAAATTATGCCAGAGAGAACAGAATCAGAATTTTAAAAATTCCATTGTAGTGAACTGAGTTGAAAAAGTGACGTGCTGTAGTGTCATAGAAAACTAAGCACTGCAACAGGCCCTTCGGCCCATCCAGTGCACACCGAACCATTGAAGCTGCCTAGTCCCATCAACCTGCACAGGGACATGTATCAGGAGTGCTGTGTACGCAGGGCCCTTGGTATTATTAAGGATCCCACCCATCCATCCAGCATCCTCTTTGACTTTCTACTATCAAGTAGGAAACACCAGTGCATAAAAACAAGAATGGACAGGATGAGAAACAGTTTTTCTCCCTCAGGCCATTAGGCTTCTGAGCTGTTTTAATGTGGACGGAGGTATTTTCAAAAACGCCTGGTGTGGACGCCTCTCATTTTTACGTGAAACCGGCGTTTTCAAAATTATCCAGTCTAGTGTGGACGTAGACAACAGGAATTCTGCAGATGCTGGAAATTCAAGCAACACACATCAAAGTTGCTGGTGAACGCAGCAGGCCAGGCAGCATCTATAGGAAGAGGCGCAGTCGACGTTTCAGGCCGAGACCCTTCGTCAGGACCTGTGTGGACGTAGCCTTACTTTCCTAAGTTACTGTGTGTTATGTGTACTACTGTGCTTTTCATGCTGGTCCGGAGAAATACTGTCTCATTTGGCGGTATACAAGTATATAGTTAAATGGCAATAAACTTGTCTTGCCTATAGCTGACCATACCTCTCCCTATCCAACTTTCTCTTAAATTTTGAACTCAACCCTGCATCCACCACATGTGCTGGCAGCTCATTCCACACTCTCATTATACTGGGTCAATCTTCCGGCTGAGGATTTTAAGGAGAAGTTGGTTTGTTAAAGATAAAGGTTAGTTTTACTTGTCATATGTACATCAAAACATCAGAACATACAGTGAAATTTGTCACATGGCATCAACATTCAACACGGTCCCAGGGTTGTGCTGGGAGTGGGGCAGCTTGTGGGTGTCACCACACCTCCAGCGCCCACATTGCATGCCTGCAACTCACCAACCCTAACCCATACATCTTTGGAATGTGGGAGAAGACAAGAGCATCCTAAGGAAAGCCACGAGGTCACAGGAAGAACGTGCATACTCTTTACAGACAGTGATGGAAACCGTAACCGAATCGATGATCTGTAAAGCAATTGCGCTAACCACTGTGCTGCCTTGTGACACCCTATTGTCACATTATCGACACAGATAACAAGAAGACACAATGTCTTGCAAACTGTTCATGCAGATCAAATGATTACTATGTGCATTGAGCTAGAATAATAACAATAGCAGATTAAAGTGTAAAACCTACAGAAAAAGTGCAGCACAGGTAAACAATAAAGTGTAAAATATAATTAGATTGTGAGGTTAAGAGTCCATCTTATTGTACAAGGGGTTTGTTTTTGACTCTGATAATAGTGGGATAGAAGCACTTCTTTACAGACTTCCAGGCTTTTGCAGACATCCCACCTCTCCTGGAAGTTCTGGGAGTCTGCCGCATATTAATAGTGGCTCCCTGATGCCCGCAAATTATATACAATATCACGGAAATCAATTTTTTTGAGAGCGAGCGAGAGAAAGCAAGAGAAAGCGCGAGAGCGACCATGAGAGAGAGCGCGCGCACGAGAGAGAGAGAGAGAGAGAGAGAGCGAGAGCGAGAGAGAGCGAGAGAGCGAGAGAGAGCGAGAGAGCGAGAGAGCGAGAGAGCGAGAGAGAGAGAGAGAGAGAGAGAGAGAGAGAGAGCGAGAGAGTGAGAGAGAGAGCGAGAGAGCGAGAGAGAGACAGAGAGTGAGAGAGCGAGAGAGAGAGAGAGAGAGAGAGAGAGAGAGAGCAAGAGAGCGAGAGCGCGCCATGGCAGTATTCCAAAAAAAGAAAATATAAAACGTACGTCACCCCAGACTACCCTAAAGAGTACCCCTGCCTAATAGGGGTGAAAAATAATGACAGTGTTGCTAGCTGCACTGTTTGCAACAGTGACTTTTCTATTGCCCATGGTGGGTTAAGACTGTAAAAGACATGTTGAGGTGAGTTTAACAGGTGTCGTTCGTTCATTAGCATAGTTACCGTTATTTAAATTTACTGGCTAGCTGCTCAGGAGCTACTCTATTGCAAACATCCCATCTCTCCCGGAAGTTCCAGGAGTCTCCCGCAAATCGATGGTGCTACCTCCCTGAAATGAGTTTTTGCAGGGTGGGATGCCTGCTTTTGATTCTTCTGTCTGATGGGAAAGGAGAGAAGGGAGACTGTCCAGGGTAGGTGGGGTATTTGATTACGCTGGCTGATTTACTGAGGCAGCAATAAGTATAGACAGAGTCTATAGAGGGGAGGCTGTTTCCCATAATTTGCTGAGCTGCAGTTTCTTGCAGATGCATGCACAGTGGTTCCCATACCTAGCCATTATGTATCCAGACAGAATGCTTTGACAGAGTTCTTAAAAAATTCATGAAGTACTTTAACACAAGAAATAGAAGCTGGAGGAAGTCAGTCAGCTCCTCATATCTGCTCTGCCACACAATAAAACCGTAGCTCCACTTATATCCCAGTACCACCATCCCACACACACCACATATTCCTTGACTCTGGATATACCTAAAATTATTTTTCTTTGTTTTGAATGTACCATTGATCCTCTTGGGTAGAACTTTCTTCCCCTCTCAATGCTTATAATGAGACTGTGAGCTTTGGTTCTCACAGCCCAACCGGGGAAACATCATCTTCACATCACTCCTGTTACGCTTGGTAAAAAGTTTTCCAGCTTCAGTGAAGATATGGGTTTCAGTCACAGAAGGATTGGCAATCAGGAACAAAGACTTTGGCAAAGAAAGCAGAAACACACAGGGAAGTATTTTCACACGGTGCATTTTATAATCTGTAATCTCCTGTATGAAATGGTGATGAAAGCAAAGTTTAATAGTACCTCTCTAAAGAGACTTGTATAAATACAATATTGGAAGGTGGGTAATTTGTAGCTCTACATTTCTATGGGATTTCATGCATACCCTTAACAAAAATTGAAATGGTATCTAACTGAGGACATGCAGAGTCAATACAATCTGTACAATAGACGCACCACTCTGGCAATAAAATCACATAATATCAAGACTTTTGTACAAACTAAATGAATGAACCCTGATCTTCCCAAATTATCAAGCAGAAGTTGTGCCAGAAATACATTGCTTCAAGTAGTCTCCAACCTGATGGCATGAAAATCAATTTCTTCTTCTGGTAAAAAAAAATTCCCTCCCCCTCCCCTCTTCTTCTATTCCCCATTCTGATCTCTTGCCACTTCTCACCTGTCCCCTTCTTACTTTTCTCCTCGGGTCTACACTCCTTTCCTATCAGATTCCTCCCTCTCCACCCCTTTACTTTTCCCACCCACCTGGCTTCACCTATCACCTTCTAGCTAGTCCTCTTTCTCTTCCTCTACCCTTTTTATTCTGGCCTATTCTGTGCTATATCTGTAAACAAATATATACATTTTCTGTATCCTCTTACATTATGACAATGCTTGAAATTTCTGAAAACAACAAGAAATGGACAGTGGTTTGTTAGATCTGTGGCAAGCTGAACTAAATGTTATTACATTAACATATGTCTCCCTGTTACAGTCAAAAATCAATTCCAAGTGAACAATTGTTCATTAAAAAAACAAAGCCTTCTCTTGGCTTGTTTTGATGTTATTAATACCTGCTAAAATTAGCTGCTAAAATATGTTACCATTCAAGCAAAATATGCAGACTGAGAAGGAATTTTCGTACTTCCATGCATACAAAAATAGAACTATACATGGAAGCTCTGTAATTATAAATTATTCAAGGTAAACACTAATTAACAGGGGCATTGACATCACCAATATTGATTTATGTTTTATGGGTTCCAGTCTTTAATTTCAACCTCCACCACTCCGACTCACACTTACAGGTCTAAGTTCTATGAGGGCTGTTGAGAGATAATTGTCTCTCAGGTGTATTGCACTTTTATCCAAGTGGGTAAGAGAGAGGGCTTGTGTATTGATCATAATTCATACGTTATTTATTTACTTAGCGATACGGTGGAGAACAGAAACTTCTGGCCCAACAAGCCAAACCATCCAGCAACCCACCTATTTAACCCTCGCCTAATCACAGGACAATTTACAATGACCCTACTAACTGGTACGTTTTTGGAATGTGGGAGGAAACTGGAACTCCCAGGAAAAAAACACATACTCACAGGAAGGATGTACAAACTTCTCACAGACAGCGCTAGAATCGATTTCGAAGTTCAAAGTAAATTTTATTATCATAGTACATATATTTCAACAATACAACCCCAATATACTTTTTACTGTGAGCATTCTCAGCAAATCTATAAAACAGTAGCTGTAAACAGGATCAGTAATAGAGCAAATAGCGTGCAGAAGAAACAAAATGTGCAAATGCAAATATAAATAAATAGCAATAAATACGAAGAGCATGAAATAACAAGATAAAGAGTCCTTAAAGTGAGATTGGTGGTTGTAGGAATATCTCAATAAATGAGTGTAATTATAAGACCATAAAACCATAAGATATAGGAGCAGACAACAGGAATTCTGCAGATGCTGGAAATTCAAGCAACACACATCAAAGTTGCTGGTGAACGCAGCAGGCCAAGCAGCATCTATAGGAAGAGGCGCAGTCGACGTTTCAGGCCGAGACCCTTCGTCAGGACTAGATATAGGACAGATATAGGAGCAGAATTAGGCCATTTAGCCCATTGATCTGCTCTGCCATTTCATCATGCTGATCCAATTTTCCTTTCAACCTCAATCTCTTGCTTTTTCCCCGTATCCCTTCATGCCCTGACCAGTCAAGACTCTATTAATAACTGCCTTAAATATTCATAAAGGCTTGGCCTCCACAGCTGTCGGTGGCAAAGAATTCCCCAGATTCGCCACTGTCTGGCTAAAAAAATTCCTCCTCACCTTCGTTCTAAAGAAGGCCCTTCTATTCTGAGGCTATGTCCTCTGGTCTTGGACTCTCCCACCATAGGAAGCATCCTCTCCACAATCATTCTATCAAGGGCTTTCACCATTCAATGAGGTCACCCCTCATTCTTCTGAATTCCAGTTAATACAGGCCCAGAGCCATCAAGTGCTCTTCATATGACAAGCCATTCAATCGTGAAATCATTTTCGTGATCCTCCTTTGCACTCTCTCCAGTTTCAGTACACCTTTTCTAAGATAAGGAGCCCAAAACTTCTCACAATACTCCAGTGAGGCCTCACCAGTGCTTTATAAACTTTCAACATAACATCACTCACAACATGCTGGAGGAACTCAGCAGGTCGGGCAGCATCCGTGGAAACGATCAGTCAATGTTTCGGGCCGGAACCCTTCGTCAGGACTGAAGAGGGAAAGGGCAGAAGCCCTATAAAGAAGGTGGAGGGAGGGTGGGAAGGAGAAGGCTGGTAGGCTCAACCTGCAAATTAACCTTTAGAGAATCCTGCACAAGGGCTTCCAAGTCTCTTTGCATCTCAGTTTTTACCCCCTTTATCCCCTTTTGTTCAACAGCCTAATGGTTGTGGGTTAGTAACTGTTCCTGAACCCGGTAGTGGAATCCTGAAGCTCTTGTACCTTCTACCTGAAGGCAGCAGCGAGAAAAGAGCATGGCCCGGGTGGTGAGGATCTTTGATGACGATGAACTCTGAACTCTGACACACCCAGCTGCAATGACATTATGCTAACTACCATGGAGCAGTCTATCAGCATTCAAACTGAGGGAACAGAATGTTCAGATGCTGCACTGAGGTGTAGCCTAGGCCCCAGGCTTAGCATTGAGTGATCAACTGAACAGGTAAGATTTCATCCCTGGAGATAAGTTGCCCGTAAGCACTATTTTTGATGAGAAAGCAGGAAGAAAAAGGGGATATGTCAACAGGCAGTACTGGTACCCAAGGCAAACAATTATCTCCTGAAAAACGATGTTATGTCTATCTTGGGTGGCGGGGTGGAGAAACATCTCTACCAAAGGAGGTTTAAAGAGCTTCTTCCCTCTGCTAGACTGCAGGTCACCCTTGGGCAAGGTGTAACACCTGCCTAGCCCCTGATCAGGGTCACATGAAGCCATGGGAGCAGGTGATGGGTGGTTGTATGAGCAACTGATGCACATCACAAATCTTGGTTAAGTACCAAATAACGCCAGGCAGACAATTTCTGAAGAGTGTTGATAATGACTGGGATCACCTGTCTTGTAAAGATACTTCCCAGAAGAAGGCAATGACAAACCACTTCAGTAGAAGAACAATCATGGTCATGGAAAGACTATGATCATCTATGCCTTACAACATGGCACATAACGAATGAACGAGGGCATTCTTGGCTAACTTGATTGCATTACAGCCAGCTGACAACAATGTATTTCACCGGAAACACTTTTCTAGCATTTTGTAACTTAGACAGGAGATCAGCTAACACCTTGAGAATTACTACTACTATGTTGACTCAGGCCTAGGGGGCCGGCATCGGGCACGATGACGGACTCTCCACTTCTCCCTCTCCCTCATCAGTGTGCTCAGTTCATCTACATTAGCCGCGCCGCTGTCTTCTAGGAGTGTGTTGACCATAGTCTTGGGAGGGCGCCCAGGGTTCATCCTCCCGTGCTTGGGCTCCCATATGATGACTAGGCTGGCAGGTAGCTCGGGGTGGCGTAGACAGTGCCCTGATAGTTGCAGTCTTCTTGCCTTGATTTTAGTGGAGAGCATCAGTAGGTTGTTCAACGTTCACATCAGAGTTCAACGTTCGTCATGTGCTGTTGCCAACTCATATCAAGAGCAATCCGGAACATTCGTGTATAGCAACCATCTAGAGACTTTCGCATCGTCTTGATGAGTGTCCACGTCTCGCATCCGTACGTGAGAATGGGCTGTATGACTGCTATGAAGATCCTCGTTTTAAGCCCTCTGGCTTCGACTTCCAGATTTCCTTCATGTCGTTCATAGCCCTCCATGCCAGCGCCTTCCGTATCTTTATCTCCGAACTCATCATTCTTGACCCGAGGTACCTTGAGAATTACTTTGTAGAAACATCTGGAGAAATCCAGTTACACCATTTCACTGGGATTTTGCAATACAGTGGATTCAGTTAATGGGGACACATCAGGATATTTTGGCTTAATTAGGCAGCTGCCCCAATTAGCCGAAGTTTCATGGAAATAGTTAAAAAGGCATTAAAAAAAAACAAGTCATTTAACTGAGTAACAAATTATGTATTTAAATGAAATACAAACCAAATTTGAACACTATCAACACATTCTATAAAACTGTGTATTAGTTCCTAATAGTTATCGATAGAAGAATTATGCTGCAGTGTTTTGATTGACTGTAAGTAAACTTAATCAGCACAGACACCGAGTGTAGATAATGGACTGCTTTCATACAATGCTGCCAATGACTGCATTCTCCAAATTTTCATTTTTATTGTAACATTCAAGCGGATTGTTGATTCCTTCAAATTCTTCTTAATTCAGAACTTGTTGAGTGATGAATCATTTTCACGCTCAGTGGTTACTGATATCTCCAAAGCTGAATGCTTGGAACCACAGTAAGCAAAAACAGTTCTGAATTGTCTTACTGCTTATTTCCCACCAACTATCAGAGACAAGACTCAATGCTTTTTGAGCACAAGCACACACAACTGACACTATTTAAAAATACACCGATCTAAGCATGGCGTAGTGTCTGATGACCACACATCTAATGGAATCTTGGTGATTGTCTCGATTAGTTTTTGTTCTTTAGGAGCTTTCCCAAATAAGAGACTGCCTGATTAACCAATGGCCCAGTTAACCAAAATCCATTGTACTCCTCCTGCATATTACACCATTATGCCAACTTGTAGCTTGATATATAGCTCTGTGCAAATGTCTGAGGCACGTACAGTATATATAGTTAGGGCTCCTAAGCCTTTTGCACAGAACTGTATTCATCAAAGTGGAGCAGAGAGCGAATTTGTAAACCTGGTAGGAGCAAAGCATGTTGGGAATGGCAAGGGTGGAGCACAGTGGAGGTGTGTGGGACAGACGGCAGGGAAGGAGTGCTGGGGTGGCAAGTGGCATGGGTACAGACATCAGACAAGGCAATTTGCTTCCAAAGAATTGGTTTATAGAATCATTACAGAATATCATCCAATCACAAGAGCAGAGGTTCCCAACCTGGGGTCCAGAGAACCCTTGGTTAATGGTAGGGGTCCATGACATAGAAAAGATTAGGAACCACTGCACTAGAGGTTGGTGCTACATATAGAATCACAACATCTCTCAAAGGAGCCTCTTCCAACAAACTCTCCACAATTTCTTTTTTTTCCAGTATGAGATAATTGAGAATAGTTCACTTTATTTTCTCCTGAAATGTGATAACAGTTGTTTTAATTCACTCTGGAAAATCAAGCATTTTGGCATCAGTATCAAAATCAGGTTTATTATCACTGGCACATGAACATGAAATATGTTGTTTTGTGGCAGTAGTACAATGCAATACATAATCATCATCATTACCATTGTGTGCTGTGTCATATGATGTGGGAGATCATGATCTATCCATGACCATGATTGTTCTTGGCAACTGTTTCTACCAAAATGATTTGCCATCGTCTTCTTCTGGGCAGTGTCTTTACAAAACAGGTGACCAGAGCCATTATCAATACTCTTCAGAGATTATCTGCCTGGCATCAGTGATTGCAAAACCAGGTGATATGCACCAGCCGCTCATAGATTATATATGTATATGAAATTAAGTTAAAAAGTAGTGCAAAAAAAGAGCAAAAAGAAATAGTGAGGTAGAGTTCATCAGTTCATTGCCCATTCAGAAATCTGATGGTGGAGCGGAAGAAGATATTTTTGAAATGTTGAGTATGTCCCCTTGGGACACCTTGTTGTAATTTTGTTATTGTGTGAAAGAAATTTACACTATCTATGATCAGATAATGGGCTTTATTACCATTGTAAAGGATGAGAGCCCTTGTAATTAAGTTGTCTACTTTAAACATCCTCATATTATATTTGTCTCAAATTTCAGTCACCTTTCCCAACATATACTTATTTTCCTTTGCATCCTCCAGTTTCCTCCCACAGTCCAAAGACATACTAGTTAGTAGGTTAACAACAGGAATTCTGCAGATGCTGGAAATTCAAGCAACACACATAAAAGTTGCTGGTGAATGCAGCAGGCCAGGCAGCATCTCTAGGAAGAGGTGCAGTCAACATTTCAGGCTGGGACTCTTCGTCAGGACTAACTGAAGGAAGAGTGAGTAAGGGATTTGAAAGTGGGAGGGGGACGGGGAGATCCGAAATGATAGGAGAAGACAGGAGGGGGAGGGATGGAGCCAAGAGCTGGACAGGTGATTGGCAAAAGGGATACGAGAGGATCATGGGACAGGAGGTCCGGGAAGACGGGGGGGGGGGGGGTCCGGGAAGAAAGACGGGGGGGGGGGGGAGGGTTAGTAGGTTAATTGGTCATTGTAAATTGTCCTGAGATTCGACTGGGATTAAATTGGGGGTTGCTGGGTGGCATGGCTCGAATTGCCGTAAGGACCTGTTCCACAGGATTCAAAGTATTCAATGTACATTTAATTGTATAAATTACAACCATAAAGAATGTATAACCTTGAGATTCATCTACTTCCAGGCAGCCACAAAGCACGGAACTTGAAAGAACCCAATTAATAAAAGACCAACACCCAATGTGCAGAGAAAGAGAAAAAGCACAAATAATGCAAAGAATAAAAGCAAGCAACAGCATTCGCCGCCAAATTGAGTCCATAGACCCGGAGCCAGGAGCTGTCAGAGTAGGCCCATAGCGTCAGTCTCAGTTCATCACACAGCAGGCAAAATCGCCACAAAACTCCCAGATACAAGGTGCTTCGCATCTGGAGTAGTCTCACAGCTTCAGTGTGTGGAAAGAGGAGTGAACATCGTGGAAGAGTGAGTGGAATCGGCTTGACCCTTGCCTCCGGTCCTGACACCCTGCCTTTACAGTCTGTCTGGGCCAGCTTTTAAATTGCTCAACTACCATATCGTGCTGCACATTAGGACCCAGGCCCCACAGAAACAATACGCTCTGGGCCTACACACCTCTGCCCAGCCCAAGGATGTTCCCGACCTCTTCGAAATGGCTCGGCACTTAGATCGACCCAACCTCACTCCCAGTTCAGGCAGATAGGCTATAAAACTCCTCTGCATTGACTCTTCTCTGATTTGCTCACTCCAACTCCATCTCTGAAACAAACTCAAGCATGCTTGACCTTGCTTCTCCTCGAATATTCTATGCTGTGACTTTGCATCGCACCTGCACAGTTCGACCCTCGTGCCAGCTTCGTTTTCGCTTGTCTCTTCAATGTTTATGGTATTAGTTTAGGTCCGTGCTGTATCTCAATAGGTAAATAACAATAAACCTTAAAAAACAGGCCCAGGACAGAGGGCTCTGATGAGCTGTTGTCAGTGGCCTGTGCTCCAGTACCGGAAATGGGCTAAGGAAATAAGTAATTCTCATTGTCCAGTGAAATAATGTACCAATGTTCGATCATGTAATGCATCCAGTCCTCAAAGAGACTCTTACATTGGACTGTACCACAAAGTGCATCACTCATATCTTGTTCTCTTTGTTCCTGGCTGGGAATTTTGTTTCCTTATCAGCTTACCCATATTCTTATCCTCTTAGATGGTGAGAAGCATCAAAATAAGTCACGTCAGTTCAATTTCATTGTCTTTAAGTATATACTGTACATGTATACTGTCAAATGAGACAACGGTTCTCCGAACCAGGGTGTAAAGCACAGTAGTACACATAGCACACATATAATGGTATGCTGGCATTCACAGCAAGAGGATTCGAGTACAGGAGCAGGGAGGTACTACTGCAGTTGTACAAGGCCTTGGTGAGACCACACCTGGAGTATTGTGTGCAGTTTTGGTCCCCTAATCTGAGGAAAGACATTCTTGCCATAGAGGGAGTACAAAGAAGGTTCACCAGATTGATTCCTGGGATGGCAGGACTTTCATATGATGAAAGACTGGATGAACTGGGCTTGTACTCGTTGGAATTTAGAAGATTGTGGGGAGATCTTATTGAAACATATAAAATTCTAAAGGGATTGGACAGGCTAGATGTAGGAAGATTATTCCCGATGTTGGGGAAGTTTAGAACGAGGGGTCACAATTTGAGGATAAAGGGGAAGCCTCTTAGGACCGAGATAAGGAAAAACTTCTTCACACAGAGAATGGGGAATCTGTAGAATTCTCTGCCATAGGAAACAGTTGAGGTCAGTTCATTAGCTATAATTAAGAGGGAGTTAGATATGGCCCTTGTGGCTAAAGGGATCAGGGGATATGGAGGGAAGGCTGGTACAGGGTTCTGAGTTGGATGATCAGCCATGATCATACTGAATGGCGGTGCAGGCTCGAGGGCCGAATGGCCTACTCCTGCACCTATTTTCTATGTTTCTATGTTTCTATAACACACAATCTTATGAAATCAATGATAAAATCTACAGATCAATTGTACATAAATAAACAAAGTAAAATGCATAAATTATCTATTGCCAGGTACAGAACAGAGTAACCAGTGACACCTTGAAATTTGATATGGCAAGGAGTTGAGAAGCCTAATGGCCCGAGGGAAGAAATTGTTTCCCAACCTAACTGTTCTTGACTTTATACATCAGAGTTTCCTGCCTGATGGTAGAAAGTTAAAGAGGATTCTGGATGGATGGGTGGGATCCTTGAAAATACTAAGTGTCCTACGTATGCAGCGCTCCTGATAAATGTCCCCAATGGGTGGTAGGGAGACCCCTATGATCCTCTCAGCTGGTCTCACAGTCGTTTGTAGGGACTTCCAGTCCGATGCCCAGCTGAAACCATACCAGATGGAGACACAGCTTGACAGGATGGTCTCAGTGGTGCTCCTGTTAGATTCAGTTAAAATGGTGGGATGGAGTTTGCGGGGGGGGGTGGGGGGGCATGCCTCGCTTGCCTCAATGTCCCCAGGAAGTGGAAATGCTGCAGGGCCGCCTTCTTCAGGGAGGTTATATTGAGGGATGAGGCGAGGTCATACGTAACATTAAAATAAGTAACTAGCAACTTGCTTGGTTACTTTACAGTGATTATTGCTGATCCTTTGTGGCTGAGAGGCTTATCTTTCCACTGTCATTGAGACAGAAGGTTAAGACTCAGTAGATTAAACAGAAGAGGTTGGTGTCTTGACAATAAATTATGTGATGAGCCCGCTCTGTGCCTGTGAGTCTAGGAATACAGACTGTACATTTAACAGAAATATTTGACACTGGTAGATCAGTCATGATTAATTTGTATTGTGCTAAACCTTCACTTATGAAACCTGTTGAAGGTTCAATGTAATATCCTTATCTGGCCTGAGAATGTGCCTCTGCATGTCGGGATAAACATCAGTATCAGTATCAAGTTTAATATCACCGGTATATGGCATCAAATTTGTTAACTTCATGGCAGTAGTGTGTTGCAATGCATGATAATAGATGGAAAAAACATGAATTACAGTAAGTGTGTACATATTAAAAAGTTAAATTAAATCAGTTGTGCAAAAATGGAAATTAAAATTTGTGAGGTGGTGTTCATGGGTTCAATGTCCATTCAGGAATCGGATGGCAGAGGGGAAGAAGCTGTTCCCGAATCATTGAGTGTGTGTCTTCACGTTTCTTTTCCTCTGACTTGTTGGTAGCAATGAGAACAAGGCATGACCTGGGTGATGGGGGTCCTTCATGATGGATGACCCCCTTTTTGAGGCATCACTCCTTGAAGATGTCCTGGATGCTGGGAAGGCTAGTGCCCATGAAGGTGCTAACAAAGGTTACAACTTTCTGCAGCTTACTTTGATCCTGTGCAGTTGATACTTGCCCCCACCCTATACCGGATGGTGATGCAGCCAGTTCGAGCATGCACAAAGGTGGATTTGCTGCTCTTGTTTGACACGAGTGGTGCCCACACCATAGTACATACTTAACAAGACTGAATACCTTAAATACAAAGCATTATCCTTTTTTTAAATGTCAGGATTAAGTATATGCCTTTAGTGTTATTATCTATCACCCACATCTATACATCCCAGTACTGAGAACAAAAGGAGGTATTTGTCAGTGTTCGTGTTGAAACCTAATACAAAATGTACCTTGGAAGCATCGAAAAAATGTTATGCTGTCATATACCACAGGCATTAAAGATTGATTTGATATAAAACTATAGTTAGGCCGCATCTGGACTGTTGCATTGAGTTCTGGTTGCTTCATTACAGGAAGGATGTCAAGGCTTTGGAGAGGATGCAGAAGAAGTTACACACTCTTCTGCACCCTCTAATAATCTGGATTAGACGGGCTGGCACGGTGGTGTAGAATTAGCACAACACTTTACAGTACAGGTGACCCAAGTTCAATTCCTACCACAAACTGTAAGGACTTTCTACATTCTTCCCACGAAAACGTGGGTTTCCTCTTGCAGTTCAAAGACATACCAACTGATATGCTAAATGTACATTGTAAATTGTCTCATCATTAGGCTACTATTATAATTAGGAGATTACTGGGCAGTGTGGTTTGAAGGGCAAGAAGAGCCTATTCTGTACTCAATCTCAATAATAATAATAATAATAATATGGTCCAATGTGGATAAAAAAATAGTTTAATCCCCACAGATATGTTAAACCAAATGAAACATGAAGTTGCACAAGAGCTAGAAAGAAATCAGCATAAAAACCACAACAATACTACGCAAGAAGATAATGGAGATACGACCAGCCAAAGCTCAATTATTTCAACTGCTTCACAATCAGACATTAACAACAACAACACAGATCCGGAGCCGCTGCAGAATGCTGATGACAATGGTGAAGCTGAGCTTACACACACAATTATCCAATGTTTAACACCACACTAACAGAATTTACGGGCAATAACTCAACAAAGAGACCCTACATATCAAAACAAAATACGTCATCAAAATCTGCAAAAACTTTTAACATTCTCAACAATATTATATTACCACAACATTTAGGAAAACTTGAAACATTTGAAGAACTACATGCAATAAAATACTGTGCAGCATTAAAGGCAGTGCAGAGCAATGGCTCCAAAAGAGTCATTTGTTAAGGGAAACTCAAAATGGACT
Organism: Mobula hypostoma; assembly: GCF_963921235.1. Taxonomy (NCBI): domain Eukaryota; kingdom Metazoa; phylum Chordata; class Chondrichthyes; order Myliobatiformes; family Myliobatidae; genus Mobula; species Mobula hypostoma. The sequence goes on along the minus strand of NC_086097.1, from coordinate 7,902,688 downwards.
AATGAAATGAGAACACATAAATGACAGAAGAGATTAAAAAAATAAAATTAAAACCGTAAGGACTAAAAATAGCCCACCTAATACAATATAAAAATGATAACCCAAGCAAGAAAGTTAAGAGAAAAGCTAAAAAAAAATACTAAAGAAATATAAGGTCCATGCAAGATATGATCAGCCTAACCAAAGCACTGTGGAGTTTATAGACCACAAAAACAAAAGCTTGGTGAATACAAAGCCAGGCGAAATAGATACATGGAATGCACCAGATGAAGAAAACAGAATGATCAGTTCAGAAACAATGAAAAAGGTTTATACAGGACATTAAAACTAAACTCAACATATCAAAATGTCCCCAACCCCAGCACAGAGTTGCCAACAAACACAGAGATAATGAACTTTTTGTCTAATATCTGGTCAAACAGGGTGATGCAAAATCAAGAAGCACACTGGATTAGGGAGGGGAAAACACACACATGCAATTGAAGAAATGCAAATACCTGAAAGAGGTTATAAAAAATACCCACAACTGGAGAAGTACTGAAAGTCTTAATATTCATAATTGTTTGTCAAAAAAATTTACTTTCCTTCATCTGTACCTATTAATCCATAGCAACATTTTCTTAAAAATCTTGAAAAAGTGCCAGAATTTTTGACCAAAGGTGAAACATATTTTTTACCTAAAGGAGAAATCACAAAAGATCAATCAAAATCTCATCCAATTATTTGTTTACAAACTATGTACAAAATTGTAACAACATGTATCTCGGAACTAATCACCACTTACTTAGATAACCACAATATACTTAAAGGATGTTATAAGGGTCTGAAAGGATGTAAAGAACAGCTGATAATAGATCCTATAATTGTAAATCAAGACTGGCAGAAATATAGAAATCTTTCATGTTGCAATATTGACTACCAAAAGGCATATGACTCTGCCTCACATTCATGGCTAATAGAAGTTCTTAAGAAATATAAACTACACCCAATACCAGTGAAATTCCTGCAACCTCTGATGAAGCATTGCCGTACTATAATTGCCCTATCTATTAACAACCAAAAAAGAATAACCACTGTTACCAAAATAATCTGAGGTATTCTCCAAGGTGATTCTTTACATCCACTGTGGTTCTGTCTAGCTTTAAAACCAGCTCAACAGTAAAAATGTAGCAAAGACAATAATCACTTTCTCTGTACCTATAGGAATGTATTCCTTCGGCATAATAACTTAATCCAAAACCAATCTTGAAAGTTTACAAAGAAGGACAAGGACAGAAATGACAAATTTCAGAAACATTCTGTACATTTGAATGTGCTTATATTAAGACTACCAAGGACAGAAGCAGGGAGAGGAATAATAGATATTAAAAATCTACACAACAGTTAGATAAAACTTTTAAGGATATACTTTCATCAATGAAAACAGGAATCAGCACTGCATGGAAGCATATGCAATTCCAATAAGAAGTATACATCTCAAGAAGTATACAACTTAAATAAGAGCTCAACCCAGAAAAATTAAGATATTATCTTTATTGAAGAAAATGTTAACCAATGGAAGAGCATGACACTCCATGAAAGACATCCCCACAATCTGAGCAGAATAGATGTCGACAAGGAAGCGTTGAATGACTGGCTCAGAGTTGGGAACCTCTTCCCAGGAACAGAAGGGTTCCTTGTGGCAATACAAGACTAGGTGGTTAACACACAAAAAAAAATCAAAAAATAATAACAAAACACCAGCAAGTTCAAAATGATAAATGTAAAAAATGTTGAGAAATATCTGAAACAATCCAATACGTAACAAGATCCTGTAACTGTTTAACACAATCTGATTACTTACACAGGCACAATCAAGTAGCAATCATCATTCATCAAAATCTTTCATTAACATACAATCTCATAAATGAAATCTCATCTTACTATAAATACAAGTCTGATCCACATTTGGAGTCAGAATACCACAAATTATATTATGACTGATCAGTTATTATGGACAGGACAATACAATACAGGATAAATAATCAAGAACAAGTTATTTAATAGATATATCCATTCTAAAGACGCATAACTTACAGAAATCAATAAGTGAAAAACATCGGAAATATGCCGAATTAAAAGAGGAATTTGAAAGTCTTTGGAATATGAACAAGGTATACATTGTCGCAATAGTAATACAAGAACAGTGCTGTGATGCTGAGGCACTAGTGAGGACTCACCTTGAGTATTGTGAACAGTTTTGGGTCCTTATCTAAGAAAAGATGTGCTGGCATTAGAGGGAGTTCAGAGGAGGTTCACAAGGATGATTCTGGGAATTAAAGCGTCATCATACGTGGAACATTTGATAGCTCTGCGTCTGTCCTCACTGGAATTTAGAAGAGTGGTAGAACGCTGGAATGCACTGCCTGCTGTGGTGGTCGTTATGTCTTGTAACTCCAAACATAAAACTAATTGAAAGCAAAACAAGGGAGCCAAGAGATAACGTGTCTTGTTTCAGTTTTACTTTCAGCGAAGCTTTACAGATGATGTGTTGGCGAGTTGGGTCATTTGAAAAAATTGGTTCAGCTCAACATTGTTGGCCAAAGGGCCTGTTCCTTGCTGTAGTGTTCTATGTTTATGGTCTAATAAGCTCTTGAACAACATCATCATCCAGAAAGTATCAAGGACCCAACAAGTCAAGCAACATCTATGGAGGGCAATAAATAGTCGATATTTTGGGCAAAGATAAAATATTAACCTAAAATATCAACATTTATTCCCCTCCATATATGCTGCCTGTCCAACTGAGTTCCTCCATTATTTTATGTGAGGTGCTCTGGATTTCCAGCAACTGCAGAATCTCGTGTGTTTAAGTCAATATTGTACCAGTGACCCCAGGACTTCTTTGAAGAAGTTAGCAGCCATTGTTTGATCAGTAACATTCAATACATTGGCATTAATTTAAAAGCCATAATGGATTCATTTCATTTCCATGGATGCTGCCTGACTAGCTGAGTGCCTCCAACATTTTGTGTGTCTTGCTCTGGATTTCCAGCAGTTGCAGAATCTCTTGTGTTTTTAAACAACAGTATTGTTCTATCACATATTCCTACTGTAGTGAAGCTCTGCAAGGTATAACACAGTCTGTAAATTTTGATTTCAGCACACGAAGGAGAGATTAGGATTGGTGGATAAATTTTGGTTAAAGTGGTAGATTTCCAATGGAAAGCAGATTGCTTGAAATTTTGGTAAAATATCATCATTGCTGTCTTTACAAAGTTAAGGGAATCAACATGCTGATATCCCCAGTACTAAGGTTACAGATGAGTTCATTTGGCAGTGCTGGGTAGACCACATTGTTTGCATACATAACCCCAGACTCCTATAACTTAAAACTTCTCTGTCATTACTAAGGGGCAGAAGAAACATCACAAGCATAAACTCAAAGCCACATCTGGTCATAAAACTACAGCACAGAAATAGGCATCTTTGGTCCAACTTGGTGATGCACTTTCAAAAGGCAATGCCTCAAAAAGGTGGCATCGATCATTAAGGACCCCCATCACTCAGGACCTTCCCTCTTCTCATTGTTACTCTCGAGAAGGAGGTACAGGAGCCTGAAGACACATACTCATTGTCTTACAAACAGCTTCTTCCCCTCTGCCACCAGTTTGCTGAGAGGACAACGAACCTATGTAGACTACCTCACTGTGTTTTTCTCTCTCTTTTTGCACTACTTAATTAATTTAATTATATATATAGTAATTTATAGTTTATTATTATTATGTATTGCATTGTACCACTGCCACAAAATGACAATTTTCACAACATATGCCAATGATACTAAAAATTGATTCTGATTCTCAGAAAACAGTCACAGGCACTACAGCATATAAGCAGGCCTTTCAGCCCGTCTAGTGCTCACCTATCTGTTGCTGATCCTATTTACTTGCTTTCTGCCTATACACCTTTCCCATCCTTCCCAGATCTTATAATTCCGTCTTGACTTTACAACCTCGTCTGGCCGTTTGTTTCAGATACCACCACTCTCTGTGTGGAAAAAAAAACATATCCATCAGGTCTCCTTTAAAATCCCCTGTCCCACCTTGAATCTGTGCCCACCAGTTCTAGATCAGGGGTTCCCAACCATTTTTCTGCCATGGATCAATACCATCAAGTAGGGGGGTCCATGGACATGAGGTTGGGAACCCTTGTTCTAGACTCACTTGCCCTGAGAAAACAATCCTATTCAGCCCCCTGATAGTTTTGTAAACCTCTCCAAGTTTACTCTCAACCTCACACATTCCAGTGCGAAAAAAAAATCCAGCCTACCCAAACTCTCCTTGTAACCAGTGTTCATCTCACTGCTCCATCAGGTTTACTCAGTACAGCGCTGAAGTGACTGTGCAACTGTTGGCCCTCACTTCAGTGCTGAACTGGTATGGCCTGCTGCCATCCGGCTCCTGAACCAGTTTCACTCACCTCAATGCTGAACTGATTCCACAGCTAACACAAAAAAATAACACTCACAACATGCGGGAGAAACTCAACAGGTCGGGCAGCATCTGTGGAAACAATCAGTCAACGTTTTGGGCCGGAACCCTTCGTCAGGACTGTAGAGGGAGGGGGCAGAGGCCCTATAAAGAAGGTGGGGGGAGGGTGGGAAGGAGAAGGCTGGTAGATTCCAGGTGAAAAACCAGTAAGGGGAAAGATAAAGGGGTGGGGGAGGGGAAGCAGGGAGGTGATAGGCAGGAAAGGTGAAGAAGGAATAGGGGAAAGCACAATGGGTAGTAGAAGGAGGTGGAACCATGAGGGAGGAGATAGGCAGCTGGGGGGGGGGGCGCAAAGTGACATAGGGATAGGGGAAGGGAGGGGGAGGGAATCACTGGAAGTTGGAGAATTCTATGTTCATACCAAGGGGCTGGAGACTACCTAGATGGCATATGAGGTGTTGCTTCTCCAACACAACTGTGGCCTGTGCTCCTGTACTGGCTCCATGGCTGCGGACTCACTCTTGGGGACTCTGTAGTTCATGTTCTGTGTGTTATTTGTTTTCTTTTTAATTGTTTGCACCAAATGTTCTTTTGTTTCATGGTCTTTGTTATGTGGGTTTTTTTAATGGGTTCTTTCTAGCTACCTGCAAGAAGACAAAACTCAAGGTTGTCTGTAGTACATATGTAATATTTCAATTATAAATGTACTTTGAACTCTGAACTTAACCACAGCCTTCCATTCCACGCAACACCCTAGTGAATCTCTTCTGTAATCTCACTAATGCTAACCCATACTTCCTGTAGTGTGGTGATCAGAAATGTGCACGATACTCCAAGGGCAATCGAACTCATGTTTTGTATAGCCACAACATGTTATGCCAACTTTTACATTTAGTACCTAGGCCCAGGTAAATCATCACACCACGTGCCTTCTTCACAATGTTATCTACCTGTGTTGCTACTTTCAACGAGCTATGGATTTGCACCCAAGAAAATAGCAAGTATTCTATCACACTCGTGTCATGCCTTGTAGGTAGAAGAAAGAAAGGAGCTGAGTCAGTAAGAGATGAATATTTAACCTCTAAGCTGATTTGTTCCCACAATATTTATTCAATGCTGGCCTTGTTAAAAATCAGGAGGTGAATGTTAGTATCCAGGATGCTTTTTACAAGAAATTTGACCATTACAATTTCTCTCATCTCAGAGATGGTAAATTCTAACACCTGCATATAGAAAAAAAAATCAGTTGCTATTGATCAGACCTGGAAGCAATTGGCAAAACTGCAAGCAGTTGCAGACAAAGGGAGTGTAGTTTGGATACATTGGTATGTTTCTATCGTACCAGACCTACAGCATGCTGGAGGCACCGATCTGCTGTAATGTTTTGAGCCTTAGTTACACTTCATCCGTATACTTAGGTGACCTTTAAGCTGCGTTTTTATATCTTGAATAATGAGCAGTAATTTTCAAAAACTGTAGAACTACAAATGTTATGGTTTTGAATTTATTATTTTTGTTGTCGAAGGACAGCATAAAGTCTATAGATTTTCCTAATTTTGACACCTGCGGTCACTGCCCACTACGCAAAGGACAAAGAGGGTCTTGGCCCAAAATATTGGCTGTTCGTTTCCCTTCATAGACACTACCTGACCTGATGAGTTTTTCCGGCACTTTGTATGTACTGCTCTAGCAGAAGGCTGGAACTTCAATCACAGTAAAACACTGCTTTTTTTAACCTACCGTCTCTCATCTTCTCTATCGCCTCATAGGTGAGATTCCAAGTTGAACATCTGCCAGCATGCAGTAAACAATTTCTGCTAAGACCTCCAAAGACCATCTTTCGGTTAATGATAACACACTTTAAGTAAACGGTCCACAAAAAAAACCTCATAGGTGACACAGCCAATTGGAACTATGTACAGCTCTCTTCCTAGCAGACTGTTCAAATTGCTTTTAGTGTTAGACCCAGTTACTTCATCCAAGTGCATTAATGGATCTCACTGTTAAAGATAAACCCAGCTTAACATGTTTAAACAGAATGTGATCTCTTTTACTCTTTTCAGTCATAAATCTCATTCTTAACATCTCCCTAGTGTTGACAGCTGTGGTTCTAACTGACTGCATCACCCACCCCCAGGCAGTCCTCACTGTAGACACCCAATAATTCACTCCACTCTTAAAAAGCAATGAAATCTAATTAACAAAATTGTTCATTTCCTTTCATTTGTCACTTTTCTCTCCATTTAATTATAATGAATGCATTGGGTGGTTAATTATCCCCCCAATGAGTCTAATCTCTCTGTCTGCTTATTTAGGCCTCTTGGGTTACCATGACATCCTTTACCTAGTGAATGTGAACAGTATCAAAGAAATTGTAATTCTACAGTAATATTGTTCAACTATGATGGTAAGGGTGTTGAAATGCATTACAGTATGACAAGTCAAGTTTATTGTCATTTAACTATATACTATATCAAACGAGACGGTTCTCCGAGCCAGGGTGTAAAGCACAGTCGTACACATAAAACACAATAACTTAGGAAGTAACAATTACATCTGTAAATGAATTACTCAAATACAAACAAATAAAAGTACATAAATTAAATATTGTAGGGGACAGTACAAATTGTCTGGTGACACTTCAATTTCGATATGGCAGGAAGTTTAGAAGCCTAATGGCCTGAGGAAAGAAACTGTTTCCCATCCTGACCATTCTCGTCTTTATATATCGAGTCTCCTGCCTGATGGTAGAAAGTCAAAGAGGATGCTGGATGGATGGGTAGAATCCCTGATAATACTAAGGGACCTGTGTATGCAGAGCTCCTGATAAATGTCCCCGATGGGAGGGAGACCTCTACGATCCTCTCGGCTGTTCTCACAGTCCTTTGTTGGGGCTTCTAGTCCGATGCGCGGCTGCTCCCATACCAGATGGAGATGCAGCTTGTCAGAACTCTCTTAATAGTGCTCCTGTAAAATTCAGGAGATGGTGCAGAGGTGGGGGGAGCACGTGGGGGAGCCTCATTTGACTTAATCTCATCAGGAATTGGAGGTGCTGCTGTGCCTTCTTGTTCAGGGAGGTGATATTAAGGGACCAGGTGATATTGATTCTCCAGCCTGCAATAAATACTTAATTACATACATCGCACCTTGCTCTGAAAATGAGCCATTTAATAAATCTCTTTCTTAAAATACATCTGAAATCTCATCTTTAAGTAAAGCCTTGCAGAGGGTGGTTAGGGGAGCAGAGAAGGTTATTGGGGTCTCCCTACCTTCTGTCCAAGATCTTTTTCAGAGTCGATGCCTCCAGAAGACACGGTACATCATTAAAGACCCCTCACACCCTCTCCACGAACTGTTTGTTCTTCTGCCATCAGGTAAACATTTCAGGAGCATCAAAACTAAAACCACAAGGCTACTAAACAGCTTCCTCCCACAGGCAGTCAGACTGCTAAATAGCTGCTCTACCTGACTCTGCTTTGGACACTTTTAACTTGCACTGGACACTTATAACTGATTTAACTGACATGTGGCTGTTGTGTTTTACTATTTATTGTTATGTTTATTATTTAGTGTTGTGTTTGTTATGTTATGATTGCACTGCCCCTGAGGAACGCTGTCTCATTCTGCCCTGCAGAGCTGATGTACGGTTAGAATGACAATAAAGTTTTTTGAATCTTGAAAAAAAAAATTGATTATAGCATACAGATGAAGTCAACACAAGGCGTGCAAGATTTTTAGTCTGTCCTGATGGGTCAACTTAATAGAACATAGAACATTGAACATAGAATAGTACAGCACAGTACAGGCCCTTCGGCCCACAATGTTGTGCCGACCCTCAAACCCTGCCTCCCATATAAGCCCCCACCTTAAATTCCTCCATATACCTGTCTAGTAGTCTCTTAAACTTCACGAGTGTATCTGCCTCCACCACTGACTCAGGCAGTGCATTCCACGCACCAACCACTCTCTGAGTAAAAAACCTTCCTCTAATATCCCCCTTGAACTTCCCACCCCTTACATTAAAGCCATGTCCTCTTGTATTGAGCAGTGGTGCCCTGGGGAAGAGGCGCTGGCTGTCCACTCTATCTATTAATGCCCTGGGGAAGAGGCACTGGCTGTCCACTCTATCTACCCTCCCCTCAGAATGTGTGCTGATCCCACTGCTATACACTCTGTTTTCACACATACACTGTCCAACAATGATACAATAGTGGTGGAGCTCATCACCAGTGATGCTGAAACGGTTAGAGAGAGGGAGCTGGGAAATTCAAGGTCTGGTTCCAGGTAAATAACCTGTTTCTCATTGACAGCAAGGCAAATGAGATGGTTATCTACTCCAGGAAAACTTGTACTACTCACACCCCTCTTTACATCGGCGAGCAATTTCAATGTTATGGGAGTGCATATCTTGCACCGCCTCGCATCGTTCCAAAACACATTCTACACAATCAAGAAAACTCAACAATTCCTCTAATTTCTGAGGAGGCTAAAGAAGGTTAGACTTTGTACATCAATATTCATGACCTTTTAGAGATGTGCAGTAGGGAACATCCTAACAAGCTGCATCACTGCATGGTATGGAAACTGCACGAGGGTGGACAAGAATCTCTACAATTGGTAGTCAAACTATCCACTGCATCACCAGCACCAGCCTACCCACCATCAAGGACATATGGTATATTTTGTAAGGTGATGGAAAAACGCCAGCAAAATCATGAAAGATCCCACGCACCCTGCTCATGAACTGTTTGTCCTACTCCCATCAGGCTGGAGGCCATGTAACATCCACGCCTGGACTACCAGACTCCAAAACAGATACTTTCCCCAAACAGGAAGGCTGTTCAACACATCCACCCACTAACCCACCCCTCCACACCCCCCACCACCATCTCTACTCTATCATTTCCTGTCAGAGTCACCTTATGTACAGTTGTGTGCTGGGGCAGCAGGCTGAGGGCAGGTAGCAGACACCAACAGAATCAACAAACTCATTCGTAAGGCCAGTGATGTTGTGGGGTTGGAACTGGGCTCTTTGACAGTGGTGTCTGAAAAGAGGATGCTGTCTAAGTTGCATGCCATCTTGGACAAATGTCTCCCATCCACTACATAATGGACTGGTTGGGCACAGGAGTACATTCAGCCAGAGACTCATTCCACCGAGATGCAGCACATAGGAAGTCATTCCTGCCTGTGGCCATCAAACTTTACAACTCCTTCCTTGGAGGGTCAGACACCCTGAGCCAATAGGCTGGTCCTGGACTTATTTCCTGGCATAATTTACATATTACTATTTAACTATTTATGGTTTTATTATTATTTAATTATTTATGGTGCAACTGTAACGAAAATCAGTTTCCCCTGGGATCAATAAAGTATGACTATGAGTATGACTATGACTAATAAGATATAAAGCACAATAATAATAAATCACAATACATATACACTAAATGCATAAAATAGCTTATATACATAGATTGATTACAGTTCGTAAAGTTGATCAATCTATGTATATAAGTTGTCTTATGTATTTAAATTCATTATATATTTTTAATTATTGTGTCCTTTATCTTATTTTGTGTTTTTTTTTGTGCTGCATCAGATCTGGAGTAACAATAATTCTCCTTTACACTTATGCAGTGGAAGTGACATTAAACAATCTTCGATCTTGAATCTTGAACCTCTCTCTTTCACTCTTGAGAGTGGGAAGTGGAGTAGCCCGAAGGTTATCCATTGCATAGCAGGAAGCATTGATTTCAGAGGCCCGTGTCTGGAACTATCTATCATATGATTGCCATAGGGCTTTTAAGCAGGTGGTCTAGTTTAGCCCTCAGAAATTGAAAATTGTTGGTGCTCAACAATAAAACTCCTAAGCTGACAGCTAAGAGATTGTTCAGGTTCTTGTTTGTCAGGAGACAAAATCTGTCAGGCTGTTTTCCTGATGGACAGCTCACTGCTATCTGTATTTAGTGTCCTCCTCTTGCTTGGTGGAAGGTGAAGATGACAAGGAACACAGAAGAGACAGTCACATTTTCTGGATTTGTCAAAGACCCACTTTTAAGGCTATTGTTTCTATGGATCTTAGCACAGACACCTGACATTTATTGAAGGGCATTTCCTTCTCAGCTACAGGTTTTCTATGAAAATAGATATATAAATTGCCACCTGCTTTGAGAATGGCAAATGACCTTAGACAGAATACTGCCAGAAATGTCAGTTTGACAATGGAGCTTATATTGTTATGTCTCACTGGTAAGTTCTGTCCTCAAGTACTTCAGGCTGAAAAATGGTTTGTTCTCCAAGGAAGAAAATATCTTTACTTCGATTCACACTGAATAATGACAACAATGTAGTGTGTCTACCTGATTTCATTTGACTACAGTCCACTAATCAAATCAAGTCAAGTTTATTGTCATTTAACTATATACATGTATACCGTCAATCGAGACGTTTCTCCGAACCAGGGTGTAAAACACCATAGTACACATAACACACAATAACTTACGAAAGTAAGGATAAAATCTACATATGAATGATACATAAATGAACAAAGTAAAGTGGACAAATTAAATATTGTCAGGTTTGGAACAGAGTAACTGGTGACACTTTAGATGCAATGTGGCGTGGAGTTCAGAAGCCTAATGGCCTGGGGGGAGAAGCTGTTTCCCATCCTGACCGTTCTTGTCTTTATGCATCGGAGTCTCCTGCCTGATGGTAGAAAGTCAAAGACGATGCTGGATGGATGGGTGAGATCCTTAATAATACTAAGGGCCCTGCATACACAGCACTCCTGATAAATGTCCCCGATGAACGGTAGGGAGACCCCTGTGGTCCTCTCGGCCATTCTCACAGTCCTTTGTATGGAGCTTGTCAGAACACTCTCAATGGTATGTCACAGGAAGGACTGGAGGAATGGCCGGTTCTGTCAAGGTGAGCACTGGCAACAACTCAACCCAGGAGCAGAGGAACAGCAAACTCCCCACAAAGAGATGGAGACAAGAGGTTATACATACGAATGCCAACAATACTGCATACATACCTTGGTAATAAATGTGCTTTATATCTTTGAATCTTTGAGGCACGACCAAGTGACACTGTGAAACAAATAATTCTCCACAAATACAAGGACTCTGCTGCAGCGTTAAACGAGAGTCCCCTTTAAATAACCATAGATTGCGAGAAACCCCTGACAGTCACAATCAACTTGACAAGATTGAACAGCAAGGACAAGGGTTTAACAGCTCTAGTTAAGGTAGCAATTAGTAAAGACAGGTCCTCAAGAAATCTAGAAGCCCAACAGTCAACGGCAAGCCGCAGGGGCCCAGAAGGATTATGACAATAAAAATACTGATGTCACTTAATATCAGTTATGTGGGCCCCAGTCAGGATGGAATGACTTAGATAAGCAGGGAAGGCCTCTAGCCACAATGCAGTCACACTATATTCCACATGGAATAATTGACATAGGCAAACTATTGTGCCTATTAACAATGTCAGGCTTATTTCAAAATGTATTGAAACTTTATGAATAAGCTGTTAAGACCAAGTCCAGTAGTGTGGCGGTTAGCACAAGTCGATTACAGAGTTAAGAGTTCAATTCTGGTGCCATTGGAAACTGAGTTTATACATTCTCTTCATGTGTGTGGGGGTTTTCACTAGGTGCTCCAATTTCCTCGCACGGTCCAAAAATGTGCCAGTTAGTTGGTTAATATTTGTTCCTTTCCACATCTTGTGTTGCATCATGGGGCAACCTTGGCTGTTTTTTTTAATGAGGCCCAGTCGCTGGCTCGACGCTCAACCCAGCATGGATAGAAAGCCTGCGAGGAGCCGGCCGGATTCAAACTCTGGATCACTCACCTCAAAGTCTGGTGCTGATGCCAATATACCATTAGTTGACTTAGTGGGTTATTCGGTCATTGTAAATTGTCCTGTGGTTAGGCTCGGGTTAAATAAGTAGGTTGCTGAATGGTGCAGCTTGTTGGGCTGACAGGGCCTATTCCACACTCTATCTCTAAATAAAATAAAATAATTGGATCAAGCTAAAGACACCTACAGGCAGAATTGGAGAGCAATAAATGAAAAAAGGGAGAAATAAAGGAACTCACTGCTGATCTCAATAAACGCTACCCAAAAAGCATCAATGGATTCTGTGGGGTCAGGCTGCTGTTGCCAGAGCCAAAATCTGCAAATGCTGGATATTCCAAACAAAGCTGTAGGAGACATTTGACAAGTTAACAAGTATTGACGAGGAGAGATATGGAGTCAGGCTTTCCCACATTCACTTCCGAGTATGGAAATAGTGGAAACATTTGACAATTTAACAAGTATCCATCAGGAGAAATATAAAGTCATGCTCTCCCATGTTCGTACCTGACTTTGGAAAATGCTCCATTGTTAAAGACCCCCATTACCCAGGACATACCTTCTTCTCATTGTTACCATCAGGAGGCAGGTACAGAAGTCCAAAAGAACATATGCAGCGATTCAGAAACAGCTTCTTCCCCTCTGCCATCTGATTCCTAAATAGACATTGAACCCATGAACACTACCTCACGTTATTATATTTTTTCTATTTTTGCACTACTTTTAATTTGGTGATTTAATATACATAAATCTGCTTACTATAATTAAATTACTTATTTATTTTTCTATATTACCACGCATTGCACTGTACCGCTGCTGTTAAGTTAACAAATTTCACGACATGCAGTATGCCAGTGATATTAAACCTGATTCTGATTCGGCTGAAAACATTTGACAAGTCAGGAGGAATTCATGGGGGGAGAAATAGGATCAGGTTCTCCCATGTTCACTCCTGAGTCTGGAAAATGATGGGAACATTGGACAAGTCAACAAGTATCTACGGGGGAAAAATGCGAAGTCCCGCTCTCCTACGTTCTCTCCCGAGTATGGAAAATGCTGGAGTCTGAAGGACAGTGGGAGGCAATAACTTCAGAAGATTGTGGCCAGAATATCTGTGGTAAAGTTGAAGATTGAAGTTAATCTGCAGCTCGCTTCCAGAGATTTCTGTTTTGGTTAACTTTAAATTGCTGTGGGGTGTCTTCTGCAGTGGATCCATGACATTCAGTCACCCTGATATTATTTATTTGTCTGAACAGCAGAATAAAACAAGATCAGAAGAAGCAAAAAGTTCTGCCTTTTAACCATTGTTTAAGAGGCACAAAACACGGACTGGAGCATATGGGGAATTATGCTGGATTAGAGGACATGTGCTATAACAGAGCTCGGACAAAGTTGGGTTGTTTTTCTGGAGCGGCAGAGGCTAAGGGCAGATCTGATAGAGTTTATAAGATTATGAGAGGAATAAATAGAGGAGACAGAGAGTATCTTGTCCCCAGGGTTGAAATGTCTAATACCAGAGGGCGTGCATTTAAGATGAGAGGGAGCAGTTTTAGAGGAGATGTGAGGGACAAGTTTTTTTTACACAGAGAGTTGTGGGTGCTGGAATGTGCTGACTGGGGTGGTGGTAGAGGCCGATACTTTAGGGACGTTTAAGAGACATTTAGATAGGCACATGAATTTAAAGAAAATGGAGAGATGTGAACATTGTGTGGGCAGAAGAGATTAGTTTAGTTGGCCATATGATAGCTAATTTAATTGGTTCAGCACAACATTATGGGCCGAATGGCCTGTTCATGTGCTGCATTGTTCTAAGTTATATTATGATAAAATAAATATATTGAACAAACTTTGTAAACCAAAAGAAGAGTTTGAGTTGCTTCATTGAGTTTCAACATGATTCTTAAAATGATTTATGCACAACATACTGTATGCAATTAGTTTTGTTGGAACAGAAGTTTAGCATAAAATGTCAAAATTTAACTAGAATTACTTCAGTAACGTATTATATGTTCAGTGGTTTGCAAAGTGAAAATACTGCATGGAATATTGAGGTTCTCCTCATACCAGTTGTTTCAAAGTGATTCTTTTTTACAGGGTGTAACAGAACAGGGGAGGAGAATGTCACAGAGTGTAACATCTGGATTTCCCCATTAAACTGCACGTGTGCAGTTGGCAGATGTTGATGTCTGTTTCAAAGTTTAATTACAGCAATGCTGATAGTTTTGCTTGCCTTGTAATTATTGAATCAGGGCCAACCAGTTTAATGCAAACATGGTACCATTCATGCCCTTGACTTCCTGAAGGGAGGTCTGGGGAATAAATTAAAACAGTTTCAGAATCACAATCCGGTTTAATACCACTGGCATATGTCATGAAATTTATTGTTCTGTGGCAGCAGTGCATTGCAATACAAAATAAAAATCTATAAATTACAATAAGAAATATATACGTATATAAATTTGATTAAATAAGTAAAGTAGTGGGGTTGAGTTATATCTCCACCGAAGGAGGTGTAAGGTGCTCCTTCCCTCCGCTAGACTGCAGGTCACCCTTGGGAAAGGTGTAGTCCTGCTTAGCCCCCTGCTCAGGGCCATGTGAAGCCATGTGATAGTCGTATGAGCAGCTGGTATACATCACAAGTCCTTGTTATGCGCCCACTGACGCCAGGCAGACAATCTCTCAAGAGTATTGATGATGGCTGGGGTCACCCATCTTGTAAAGACAGCAACCAGCAGAAGGAAATGGCAAACCACTTCTGCAGAAAAATTTCCCAAGAGCAATCATGATCGTGGAAAGATCACTATCACCCGCGTCGTACGACGCCACACACGACAAACAAACAAGTGCAAAATAAGAGCAAAAAACAAATGAGATATTGTTCATTGATTCATCGTCCATCCCGTCCCATGGAGGGGAATAGCCTGTTTCTGAAACACTGAGTGTGTGTCTTCAGGCTCCAGCACGCCTCCTTGATGGTAGCAATGAAAAGGGGGCATGTCCTGGGTGACGGGGATACTTAATGATAGATGCCTCCTTTTTCAGACATCGCCTTTTGAAGATTTTCTTGATGCTGGGGAGGCTAATGTTCATGACGGAAGTGGCTGAGTTTGTAACATTCTGCAGCTTTTTCCAATCAGTGCAGTCACCCCCCCCCATACCAGATGATGATGCAACCGGTTAGGATGCTGTCCGTGGTACATCTGAAGAAACATACCAACTCTCCTCAAACTCTTAATCAAATATACCCACTATATTCCGAATGTTACCGTTGAATGTATCATGGCTGAGCTATATAAGATTATTAAGGGATTGGACACACTAGAGGCAGGAAATATGTTCCCGATGTTTGGGGAGTCCAGAACCAGAGGCTGCAGTTTAAGAATAAGGGGTGGACCATTTAGAATGGAGTCGAGGAAAAACTTTTTCACACAGAGGGTTGCGGATCTGTGGAATGCTCTGCCTCAGAAGGCAGTGGAGGCCAATTCTCTGGATTCTTTCAAGGAAGAGTTAGATACAGCGCTTAAAGATAGCGGAGTCAAGGGATATGGGGAGAAGGCAGGAAAAGGTTACTGATTGTGGATGATCAGCCATGATCACAGTGAATGGCGGTGCTGGCTCGAAGGGCTGAATGGCCTGCTCCTGCACCTATTGTCTATTGTCTATTGGGCGAATCCAGTTCAGAGGAAGTGATTAGAACTGGTGAAGCAGATGTGCTGAAAAGACATGATTGGCACGTATATGCGGGAAGTAATAAGACCATAAGACATAGGAGCAGAATTAGGCCACTTGGCCCATCGAGTCTGCTCCGCCATTTAATCATGGCTGATCCATTTTTCCCCTCAGACCCCAATCTCCTGCCTTCTCCCTGTATCCCTTCATACCCTGACCACTCAAGAATCCATCAACCTCTACCTTAAATATACTGTACAAAAAGACTTAGCCTACACAGCTGTCTGTGGCAGTGAATTCCACAGATTCATCACCCTCTGGCTAAAGAGATTCCTCCTCATCTCCATTCTAAAAGGATACTCCTCTATTCTGATTCTCTGTCTTCTAATCTTAGACTCTCCCACTACAGGAAATACTCTCTCCACACCCACTCAATCAAGGCCTTTCACCATTTGATAGGGTTCAATGAGTTCACCCTTCATTCTTCTGAATCCCAGGGAGTACAGGCTCAGAGCCATCAAACACTTTTCATATGACAAGCCGTTCAATTCTGGAATCATTTTCGAGAACTTCTTTGAACTCTCTCCAGTTTTGACACATCCTTTTTATGATAAGGGCCCTAAAGTGTTCACAATACAGTGCCCCAAGTGAGGCCTCACTAGTACTCACCAGTCTCAACATTATATCCTAGCTTTTATATTCCAGTCCTCTTGAATTGAACAGTAACATCGCAATTGCCTTCCCCACCACAGAGTCAACCTGCAAATTAACCTTCGGGAATCTGGCACAAAGACCCTCAAGACACTCTGCACCTCAGTTTTTTGGTATTTTCTTACCATTTAGAAAACAGTCTACCCTCATATTTCTTCTATCAAAGTGCATGACAATACACTTCCCGACATCTGACACTTATTTGCACTTTCTCCAAATCTGTCCAAGTCCTTCTGTAGCCTCTCTACTTCCTCAAAATTATCTGTCCCTCCACTTATCTTTGTATCATCTGCAAACTTTGCAACAAAGCCATCAATTCCGTCATCCAAAATCATGGACCTATAACTTAAGAAGAAGCAGTCCCAACGCAGACCCCTGTGGAATACTGCTAGTCACTGGCAGCTAACCTGAAAAGGCTCCCCTTTATTCTCACTCTTTGCCTCATGCCACTGCTTTATCCATGCTAGAATGTTTTCTTTAATACTATGGGCTCGTGTCCTGTTAAGCAGCCTCATGTGTGGCACCTTGTCAAAGGCCTTCTGAAAATCCAAGTACACAACATCAACCAGCTCTCCTCTGACTATCCTGCTTCCTCAACGAATTGTAACAGATTTGTCAGGCAAGATTTGCCCTTGAGGAAACCATGTTGACTACGGCCTGTTTTATCATATGCCTCCAAGTACCCAGAAATTACAGACATTACTGCTCTGCCATCATCCCTGCCAGTGTTCTTTTCCATTCAACTCTGGCCAGTTCCTCTCATATGGATTCTGTAATTCCTTTTACTCCACTGTAATATTGCTATATCTGACCTTAGCTTCTCATTCTCAAATTTCAGGATGAATTCAAGAATATTATGATTACTTTTCCATTAAGGTTTCTTTATCTTAAGCTCTCTAATCCATTCCCATTCATTGCACAACACTCAATCCATAATAGCTGATCCCCTAGTAGACTTAACCATGAACAGTTCTGAAAAGCTAACTCATAGGAATTCTAGAAATTACCCATCTCTGCATCTGGCACCAACCTGATTTTCCCAATCTACCTGCAAATTGAAATCCCCTATGACTATTGTAACATTGTCCTTTTGGCATGCATTTTCTATCACTCGTTGTAGCCCACATCTTTACTACTGTTTGGGTCTCCAAATACAACTCCCATCAGGGTATTTTTACCCTTGCATTTGCTTAGCTCTACTCTATCCACAATGATTCAACATCTTAAAACCCTTTGTCACCTCTTTCTCATGAGATGATTCGATTTTTTACCAACTGAGCAATGCCACCCCCTCTGCCTTCCTGCCTGTCCTTTCAATACAATGTGTATTCTTGGACTTTAAGCACCCAGCTCTAGTCTTCTTTCAGACGTGTTTCAGTGATGTCCACAACATCATACATGCCAATCTGTAACTGTACGACAAATTCTTTGATGTTATTCCATATACCGTACGCATTCCAATAAAACACCTCCAGTTCTTTACTCACCCTTTTTGATTTTGTCCACTTTTTACTTTGCAACTCATCCTGCTGACTGCAGTTTTGCCCTATCATCAGCCTCTCCTCACTACACACCGTCTCTGTTTGTAAACCCGCTACCTCATCTTCAGCAATATCATTCTGATTCACATCCCCTGCTAAATTAGTTTAAACCCTCCTGAACAACTCTAGCCAGCCTACCTGCAAGGATATTGGAACCCCTCCGCTTCAAGTGCAGCCAGTACCCTTTCTGAAGGTCGGACCTTCCCCAGAAGAGATCCCAATGCTCCATAACTCTGAACCCCTGCCCCTGCAACAGTTCCTCAACCATGCACTCATCTGCCAAATCATCCTCTTCTTACCCTCACTGGCAGCAATCCAGAGATTACTACCCCGGAAGTCCTGTTTCTCAGCTTTCTACCTAGCTCTGTAAAATCTCTCTTCAGGACCTCTTCATCTTGTTTACCCATGTCATTGGTGCCAACATGCACCAAGACTTTTGGGTGCTCACCCTCACCCTTAAGAATGCCATGGACCTGATCCACAACATCCCCGATCCTGTCACCAGGGAGGAACTTACCATCCTGATGTCTCTACCACGCCCACAGAACCTCGTCTCCATTCCTCTGACGATGGAATCTCCTATCGACACTGCAGTCCTCTTCAGCTCTCTGCTCTTCTGAGCCACAGCACCAGACTCAGTGCCAGAGGTGCAGTCACTGAGCCTCCACCCTGGTACACTGTCCCCTCAACAGTATCTGAAGTTGTATACTTATTATTGCGTGTAATGACCACAGATGTACTCTGCTGTGGTTGTGCGTTTCCCTGCTTTCTCCTGTCAGTCACCCAGTTACCTGTTTCCTGCAATGTAGTGATGTCTATCTCCCTGTATCCCCTGTCCATTATCTCCTTATTCTCCTGTACGAGTTGAAGTTCATCAAGCTGCAGCTCCAATTCTTTAATATGGTCTCTCAGGAGCTGCAGCTTGGTGCACCTGATGGAAATGTGTTCATCCGGGAGACTGGGAGTCTCCCAGACTTCCCACATCCCACACACAGTACAAGACACTGTCCCTAAAGCCATTCTCACTAAACGACTGTGCCCTAACAGATAAGGAACGAGCAAATAAGAACAGAAAGAGAATAACTTACAGGATACTTTACCTCACTCAAGTCTGATATCACCTAATCCTGATTTGCCAGAACCACTCTAAGCTCTGGCACACTCGAAAGAATGGTCATTCCACTTGCACCTGTGTTATTTTTATTGGCCTTTTCTAATGAATCCATCTTGCTGATTGGTTGCTCGCCAACTCAGAGAAACTGCCGCAAAGCTCTGCCTTTGAAATCTCAGTCGCCTTACTGATTGAAAACAATCTCTTTTTATGCAACCCTGATGTTAATTGTCCAACTCAGAGAAACTGCCGCAAAGCTGTGTCTTTTAAATCCTGAACACGGACCTGACTGAAAGGTAGCTCTTTTGACACGCTGCCTCTAACTGATTGGTGACTCCTCAACTCAGAGAAACTGCTGTGGTTGTTCTGTTATGTGCCAATGTTCTGGCCCGTACAAGAGTGTGGACAGAACACGGCCCTTGTCTTTAAAGTCTCGATCACTGACCTGATTGAAAACAAGCTATTTTTATGCAGCCCTGACATTGATCAGTCCAACTCCTGTAGCTATTCAGCTTCTTCAGAAACTTAGTTCAGATGTAATACCCTACCTCTCCTTGAACAACCTCCACTAAATGGTCTCTCTTCCTCTCTTTGTTCTGTTGATAATTATTTAGTCTGTTCATATGTTCACTTTTATTTACAAACGTTTGTAAATTTGCTTATTGATGTTTATGCATGTGACCGTCCTTCTAATTGTTGATTCCTCATGGCCGTTTGTACTATTGTCTTGTAAATTGTTGCTTGTTGTAGTGTTGTCTGTTTTGTTACTGTCCTGTGTTTTATGCTCGGCACTGAACCACAATCAATCCTGGTATGCTTCACATACTGTACTGGCAATCAAAATCATTCTGATTCTGGTGCTGGGGAGGCTGGAGGAGCAATGCCATTGCTCTTCCACTTGCTTGGCCATTTTCCATTACTTTCTGGGATCCAGCATGATATTGAATCAGAAAAAAATTAAACTTCTGCTTTAAGTTCAAATACAGTGCAACCAATTTATTTTCGTATCTGGTATGTGAATACTTCTGCAGTTTTGTCTACTGGTGCTCTGGTGCTTTCCCTTTCTGCTGGTATCTAATCTCCAGCCTGTGATTTCTTCCTTCTGCCAAGCAATCCCTTGATAAAAGTTGCTGGAATGTTGGCTGGCCAGAGGTTTACAGTGAGAGACAAATGAAATTCAGCTGGCTCTTGTGCATGTATCCTGCACAATCCTGAAATAATTACTCGCAGGATGTCCACCGAAATGTGGGGAAGCAGGCAAATTACTGGTTCGAGTTTCTTAAAATCTCACCCACCCAGGAAGAGGTAAATGCATAAATAAAGCCCATATAACTTGTAGACTAAAGTCTCCACTACTGTGAAAGACTGAGAAAAGAGAGGAAAGGAATGAGAGTGAGAGAAAGAGTGTGTGTGTGTGAGAGAGAGAGAGAGACATGGGGGTAGGTGTTCAAAAAGTTCAAAGTTCAAAGTAAATTTATTATCAAAGTATGTAAATGTCACCATATACCACCCTCTGAATTATTTTCTTGCAGGCATTCAAGGCAGAACGAAGAAATACAATAGAACCAATGAAAGACTCCATACAAGGATTGACAAATAACCAATGTACAAAAAGGACAAATTGTGCAATTACATAATAATAATAATGAACAGGGTATACATTGTCCTGATAGTAATAGCTACAATTGGTAACATCTTAAAATCACTACACAATAGCACTAAAGAAGTCGGCCTACACCGCAATATTAATCTAAATATTCAGAAAGCCACAATATTAAACACCACTAGAATTAGTCCAAAAGTCCTAAGCAATTGATGAATGAGCGTGTTTGGCTATGCTCATACCTCAGGTTTTACCAGCTTGAGCTGAGAAAGAATAAAAATACAAAATAATAATTTAATAATAAAAGGATAACCCGAGCAAGAAAGGTAAGAAAAACACTAAGGAAATGCTCAGGAAATATAATGTCCATACATGGATATGATCAGCCTAACAAAAGCACTGTAGAATTTATAGTTGCATTAAAACAAAAGCTTGGTGCAAACAAAGCCAGACTAAATAGATACATGGAATGCACCAGTTGAAGAAAACAGAATGATCAGTTCAGAAACCATGAAAAGTTTTATATAGGTCATTAAAACTAAATTCAGCGCACCAAAATTTCATTAACCCTAGCACAGAATTATCAACATAGAGATAATGAACTTTTGATCAAATATCCGGTGAAACAGGGTGACACAAAATCAAGGAGCAAGATGGATTAGGGAGGGAAAAGAACACACACATGCGATTGAAGAAATGCAGATACCTGAATAAACTTTTCTTGAGCTTCCAGCCAGGTACACATATCGATTATAACTGATGTTTCAATGTCAAACTCTACCATCATTTTCAGGGATGATGCCTGCGTATGTCTAGACAGGTGGTATTTATACCCTCATAGTCCGTCCCTTCTGATTGGTTGTTCCTCATCCAATCAGGTTTCCACTCCCCCACCTAGTTTACAATCAAATTCAAGTTCTTCCTTAGAGTGAGACTTATACTTTTGTTAATATTCTTTTCCTCTAGTTTTATTTCAATAGCTATCTTCACCAGGCGATCCCAAAAACCATTGGAAAGGCACAGCAGTTTGGTGGCTTCAAAGTCAATCCTGTGGTCATTGTGAATGCAGTGTTCTGCTACCACTGATTTCTCTGGGTAGCCCAAAAGGATATACTTCCTGTGCTCCTTGATGTGAGTTTCCACTGTGCATCCCATCTGGCCAATATACGCTGCTCTGAAATCACAGGGAATCCTGTAAACACAAGTCGACCTGAATCCCAGGTCATCTTTGACCCGCATAAGCTGTGACTTGAGCTTCCTTTCAGGTTTGTGGATGATATTAATCCGGTATTTCTTCAGGATCCTGGTGATCCTTCCAGAAACTGTGGAAATATAGGGGATCAGGCAGTAGTGATGGGTTTTTCCTCATTGTTAGTTTTCCTGGTTTTTCTGTCATCCCTTTTAAGGATCTGGAAGAATCACCAGGATCCTGAAGAAGGAAATCATTGTAATAAAACTAGAGGAAAAGAATTTTAACAAAGACGAAGACCTTGCTCTAAGTAAGAACTGGAATTTGATTGTAAATAAGTTGTGACTGCAGAAACCTGATTGGATGAGGACTATCAGGAGGGACGGACTATGGGGGTATAAATACCATCAGTCTAGATATACTCAGGCGTCATCCCTGCAGAAGATGGCAGAGTTTGTCATTGATACGTCAGTTGCAATCGATACCCGTACCCAGCTCAAATAAACATGAATTTTGGACTGGATAAATACAGAACATTAAACATAAATAAAGGTGCAATAGAGCTAATAGAATACAAAACAGAGCAGCAGGATACAATATAACTGATGAATGACTATGAAATGTGTAAGTATCTGAGATATCAATAAGGAGAGAAAATAGATCATAGTGTGATAAAGGAAAAGCTTTTGATTGAAATTACTTCAGGGCTTAAGAAAATCTGCCAAACAGAGCTCAACTGTAAAAGTATAACAAAGGGAATAAACATTTTTGCTAAACCTGTATAATGTATCCTTACCATAAATACAAGCCTGATCTAGTTTTACAGTCAGAATACTTGAAATTATATTATGACCAATCAGTTATTGCAGATAGGACAATCTATAATAACTGTTCAGATAAAATACACAGCAGGATAAACAAGCACAAACAACTTATTTAATAGATATGGCCATTTCAAACACACATAACTTACAGAAATCAATAAGTGAAAAATATCAGAAACATGCTGAATTTAAAGAGGAAAATGAAAGACTTTGGAACGTGTCCCAATATTAAAATCTGAAACTGGTATCATCCCAAAGGCACGACACAATAATGGTAAATAATTAAACAATATTCATATAAATCTTCAGAAAGCCACAAGGCTAAATACCCAGTAGCATAGACTGAAAGTTCCTAGCAATTGAGAAATGAGGATGCTTTGTTATGTCTGTACCTTGGGTTTAACCAGCTCGACTTGAGAAAAATATACATAATAAATCAGTAAATACATAATACTGAGAACTTGAGATGTAGAGTCTTTGAAAGAGAGTCCATATGTTGTGGAATCAGTTCAGAGTTGAGGTCAGTAAAGTTATCCACACTGGTCCAGGAGTCTGATGGTTGAAGGATAATAACTGCTCCTGAACTTGGTGGTGTGGGACCTAAGGCTCCTGTACCTCTTTGCTGACGGTAGTAGTGAGAAGAGAGCATGCAAAGGTATGCAAAGAATTAATTATTTAAATTGGGTAAGAGATTAGGAACACCTAGAATATCCATAGACTCTATAATAACCTTAAAACAGCACTGTTCTGTCATCTATTTCTCTGAAATTTCAGCCAATCACCTGAACAAGTTAAGGCTGTATCCCCATGACAAACCTGTGAAATATCGAGGTCATTGTTTTTTTGTTTTGGAGTAGCAAATGAAGAATACTGTGTTCAGAAGAAACCTTTCACTGTTTTTTTTGACAAAACACTATCTCTGTAGAGTAATATGATTTATTATCTACTGCGTGTAACCACCAACATCACAAGTGATTTATAAACTATTTATGGTCAACATGTTCCTACAAAAACCTGAAAAAAATATCTTATCTGTTGAATCAGAATTATTTGTTTCCAGTCAAATGTTTATTTTGTTATTTGCTGTGGGATCAGAAAGGTGAAATAGAAGGCAGTTTATGCCTGTCACTCTGTCCTTGATTGCACTAAATGATATGTGCACGTAAAGTAAAATTGCAATAATTCATGAGAAAGGGTAACAGTTACTACCCTTCAACCATCATGAAAATAATAAAAATGTACTTTTTCAGTATGGTCTCATTCTCCAGCTTCTGTTATTTACTCACTGACTAGATAACCTTGCTTGCTGCTTATCTGCATGGTCAAACCATTTTACTCCATTCGAGCTATCCTCTCACTGCACACTCTCTGCAGTTTTACAAGCTTCTCTTTACCCAGATCTGATAAAGAATCTGTGACTGGAAATGTTCGAAGTTCAAAGTAAATTAATTATCAAAGTACATATATATCAGCATAGATAACTCTGAGATTCTGTTATGGTATGCATCCAACCATGCCAGCCTCCGGGATTTAGACACTCTGAATGTCCAGTGTATGTATAGTTGGCACAGTCACTTTAAGATTTCTGGCCCGCTCCACTAATTAGTGGTCATGTTTTGGCAGCAAAGTTTAGGTACTTAAAGAGCACCTGGACTCAGTTTCAGTGCTCGATCATGAGTTCAACTTTGATTCAATTAGCGATTGCTTTAGGATTTCCGTCTTGTTTGGATTCTTGTCTAATATCATCAGGTTCTTGTTTAGCATTATAGCTAAAAACCCTATTTTCATCTCAGTCTCAAAGTCATGTCTCGATTCTAGTCTCAGAAACTCCAGCACTTGGTTTTTCCCAACCCTGCCTAGGCATCACATCACAGATTCATTTTCTTGCGGGCATTCACAGTAAACACTAAGAAATACAATAGAATCAATGAAAGGCCGCACAGAACAAGACAATAAACTATGCAATACAAAAAAAAAACAATAAATATTCAGAACATGAGATGGAGGGTCCTTAAGAGTGACTCCAAAGGTTGTGGGAATAGTTCACTGTTGGAGTGTGTGAAATTGAGTGAGGTTATCCACTCTGGTTCAAGAGCCTGATGGTTGAGGGGTAATAACTGTTCCTGAATCTATCACTTACTTGGTCATTCTTTGGTAGTCTGTGCAACTTTGAGAAAAAGCACATATATTTTTGTGTGTCTTCTTACTACAGTGGCCTACAGTGAACTCGTCAGACATGTTTCTTATATTAGACCATGAATATTCCTACTGACTGATTATCCCAGAAATTCCTGGAAACCCTTCATGGCAAAGTCTAAAGTGACCAGGTTCCAAATAGATGGCTGACTTACACCAAACTTCTAATTTCTTCTCCCTTCCTTTCCAGTCCTGGTGAAATGTCTCACCAGAAACATTGACTGTTTATTTATTTATATAGATCCTGCTGTACGTGCTATGTTCCTCCAGCATTTTATGTGTGTTACTCTGACTTCCACCTTTGTGTGCATTTAAAGTTGGCCATTAAAAATTGGCTTTTGAATGCCTTCCACTTCATAGGAGTGATCCTAACAATCACATTGGGTAACATGAACCCAGATACAATGAGATGGTAGTTAATCTCCATTTTACTCTTGCTTTCATATCCCATAACTAGATGTCTTGGACTTGAAGTCCTGTATTGACCATGTCTCAGAGTTACGGAACACTACGGAAGTGAAACAGCCCCGGATGGTGGTACATGTTCTCAAACTTTTGTATCTTCTGCACCCAATGGAAGAGAGAATGAGTGTGAGAATAGAATGGGTTTTCAATTATGTTGGCTGCTCCAGTCAGCGAGAAGTATAAACAGTGTCAATGTAGGGGAGGCTAGTTTTCATAATAGAGTCAGAGCTCACCATATGAATTACAGCGGACCGCCAATGCTTTGTGTCTATATTCCATTCCCATTTACACATATAAGCTCTCTCAAATATCTAATTTATCTGGTAATATTGGACAGTGAAACTCCACCATTGACAGTGCCATCAGTGCATTAGGGAAGCAGAACCAAAGAAGGTAGCAAATACTGTACTCATAGATCTCAATGCACGAGTATAAGAAATAAGGTGGATGATCTTGTTGCACTGTTGCAGATTGTCAGGTATGATGTGACCATCACTGAATCGTGGTGAAAGATGGTTGTAGTTGGGAGTTGAATGTCCAAGATTTCACATTGTATCAGAGGGATAGGAAGGTAGGTAAAGGTGGCTCTGCTGGTAAAGAATGACATTAAATCAGTAGAAAAATGTTGTCACAGGATCGGAAGATGTTGAATCCTTGTGGAATGAGTTAAGAAACTGCAAGGATAAAAGAACCCTGATGGCAATAACATACAGTCATGGGAGATTTCAACATGCAGCTTAATTGGGAAAATCAGGTTGGAAATGGATCTCAAGGGATTGAGTTTGTTGAATGTCTATGAGATGTTTTTTTTAAAGCCTTTGTTGTTGAGCCTACTCAGGGATCAGCTATACTGAATTGGGTGTTATGTAATGAATCGGAGGTGATTTGAGAGCTTAAGGAAAAGGAACCCTTAGGAAGCAGTGATCACAATATGATCGAGTTCATTTTGAACTTTAATAGGGAGAAGGTAAAGTTTGACATAGCAGTATTTCAGTGGAGTAAAGGAAATTACAGTGGTATGAGAGAGGAGTTGGCCAAAGTAAATAGGAAGGAGTTGCTGGCAGGGATGACAGCAGAGCAACAATGGTGTGAGTTTCTGGGAAAAATAAGGAAGTTGCAGAAACAAACAAATACTCCAATGGCAAAATAGTAGAACCGTGGCTGACAAGGGAAATCAAAGCCAATGTGAAAGCAAAAGAGAGGGCATGCAACACAAAAATTAGTGCTAAGACAGACAATTAGGAAACTTTAAAAATCTACAGAGGACACCTAAAAGAAGAGGAAAAAGATGAAATATGAAAGCCAGCTAGCAGACAAAGAAGATAGTTAAAGCTCTTTCAAGTATGTAAGAAATAAAAGAGAGCTGAGAGTGGATTATAGGATCACTAGAAAATGAGGCTGGAATGAAGGGTGCAAGGGAAGAGAAGTGAGTGTAGTTACTATTACAAGGGAAAACATGCTCAAAAAATGGAAGACTTAAGAGTACACCCGGACCAGAAGAACTGCACCTAAGCTCTGAAAGAAGTAGTGGTAGAGATTGATGAGGCATTAGTAATGATCTTCCAGTGATGCTTTATCTTAGTTTGGAGAAAATTAGAAGTCGAACCTTTGAACCTATGTTTGATTTTGAGAAAAGATGGGGTTCATCCGCTCATTACTATCATTTGAGTTAATTGATAGATTTCCTCCATGATTTAATTGTAAATTTTTGGTACATTTTATTTCTTGCTGGCGGTTTGATGTTTGTCATTAGAAGCTTTTTGTATGACACATAGCTCCGGGTTGAACACCTAATAGGTTTTTTTTTCTCACTTTTCTTTGCTTTAGTAGAGTTTTTTTTTCTCTTTTTTTTGTGACCAAAATTTTTTCAATCTTTAAAACAATGTTATTTTTTCTTGAGACATTGTAAGTGTTGCCTATTTCGATGTACTCTTGTTAATTTTGGATAATAATAATAAAAAAGATTTGAAAAGAAAGAAAGTAATGATCTTCCAAAAATCATTTGACTCTGGCATGGTGCCAGAGGACTGGAAAATTGCATATGTCACTCCACAGTTTAAGAAAGGAGGAAGGCAGCAGGAAGGAAATTATAGACCAGTTAGCCTGATCTCAGTGGTTGGGAAGATGTTGGAGTTAATTGTTAAGGATAAGTTAATGGAGTACTTGGTGACATAGGACGAGATAGTACAAAGTCAACAGGGTTTCTTTCAGGGAAAACCTTGTTGGAATTCTTTGAGGAGATTACAAGTTGGATAGTTAAAGGGGATGCAGTGCATGTTGTCATTTTGGTTTTCAGAAGTCCTCTGACAAAGTCCCACACATGAGGCTGCTTACTAATTTAAGAGCCCGTGGTATTACAGGAAAGTTACTGACATAGTTAGAGCATTGGCTGATTGGTAGGAGGCAGCGAGTGGGAATAAAAGGATCCTTTCTGGCTGGCTGCCAGCGACTAATGGTGTTCCATGGAGTTGGTTTCGGGGCTGTTTCTTTTTATGCTGTGTATATCAATGATTTAGATGATGAAATAGATGGTTTTATTGCCAAGTTTGCAGATGATACAAAGATTGATGGAAGGGTACATAGTGTTGAGAAAACAGGTAGGATGCAGAAGGACTTAGATTAGACCATAAGACCATAAGACAAAGGAGCAGAAGTCGGCCATTTGGCCCATCGAGTCTGCTCCACCGTTTTGTCATGAGATGATCCATTCACCCATTTAGTCCCACTCCCCTGCCTTCTCACCATAACCTTTGATACCCTGGCTACTCAGATACCCATCAATCTCTGCCTTAACTACACCCAATGGCTTGGCCTCCACTGTTGCCCATGGCAACAAATTCCATAGATTCACCACCCTCTGACTAAAAAAATTTCTTGGCATTTCTGTTCTGAATGGGCGCCTTTCAATCCGTAAGTCATGCCCTCTCGTACTAGACTCCCCCATCTTGGAAAACAACTTTGCCACATCCACTCTGTCTATGCCTTTCAACATTCGAAATGTTTCTATGAGGTTTCCCCTCATTCTTCTAAACTCCAAGGAATACAGTCCAAAAGAGGACAAACGTTCCTCATGTGTTAACCCTCTCATTCCCGGTATCATTCTAGTGAATCTTCTCTGCACCCTCTCCAACGTCAGCACATCCTTTCTTAAATAAGGAGATCAAAACTGCCCACAGTACTCCAAGTGAGGTCTCACCAGCGCCTTATAGAGCCTCAACATCACATCCCTGCTCCTATACTCTATTCCTCTAGAAATGAATGCCAACATTGCATTTGCCTTCTTCACCACTGACTCAACCTGAAGGTTATCCTTAAGGGTATCCTGTATGAGGACCCCCAAGTCCCATTGCATCTCAGAACTTTGAATTCTCTCCCCATTTAAATAATAGTCTGCCCATTTATTTTTTCTGCGAAAGTACATAACCATACACTTTCCAACATTGTATTTTGTTTGCCACTTCTTTGCCCATTCTTCCAATCTATCAAAGTCTCTCTACAGACTCTCGGTTTCCTCAGCACTACTGGCCCCTCCACCTATCATCGTATCGTCAGCAAACTTAGCCACAAAGCCATCTATTCCATAATCCAAAGTGTTGATGTACAATGTAAAAAGAAGCAGCCCCAACACGGACCCCTGTGGAAAACCACTGGTAACCGGCAGTTAACCAGAATAGGATCCCTTTATTCCCACTCTCTGTTTCCTGCCAATCAGCCAACGGTCTATCCACGTATGTAACTTTCCCGTAATCCCATGGGCTCTTATCTTGTTAAGTAGCCTTATGTGTGGCACCTTGTCAAAGGCCTTCTGAAAATCGACACATACAACATCCACTGCATCTCCCTTGTCTAGCCTACTTGTAATTTCCTCAAAAAATTGCAATAGGTTTGTCAGGCAGGATTTTCCTTTAAGGAATTCATGCTGAGTTCTGCCTATCTTGTCATATGCCTCCAGGTACTCTGTAAGCTCATCCTTGACAATCGACTCCAACAACTTCACAACCACCAATGTCAAGCTAACAGGTCTATAAATTCCTTTTTGCTTCCTTGCCCCCTTCTTAAATGGCAGAGTGACATTTGCAATCTTCCAGTCCTCCAGAACCATGTCAGAATCTATTGACTTTTGAAAGATCATCGCTAATGCCTCCGCAATCTCCACAGCGACTTTCTTCAGAACACAAGGGTGCATTTCATCTGGTCCAGGAGATTTATCTACCTTTAGACTAATCAGCTTCCTGAGTACTTTCTCTGTCGTAATTGTGACTGCGCACACTTCTCTTCCCTGCCACCCTTGAGTGCCCGGTATACTGCTGATGTCTTCCTCAGTGAAGACTGATGCAAAATACTCGTTCAGTTCCTCCACCATCTCCTTATCTCCCATTACAATTTCTCCAGCATCATTTTCTATGTCTATATGTACTCTCACTTGAAAAAGCTTTTAGTATCCTCTTTGATATTATTTGCTAGCTTCCTTTCATAGTTAATCTTTTCCCTCTTAATGACCTTCTTAGTTTCCTTTTGTAAGCTTTTAAAAACTTCCCAATCCTCCGTCTTCCCTCTAATTTTTGCTTCCTTGTATACCCTCTCCTTTGCTTTAACTTTGGCTTTGACTTCTCTTGTCAACCACCGTTGCATCCTTTTTCTATTCAAAAATTTCTTCTTTTTTGGAATATACCTGTCTTGCACCTTCCTCACTTCTCGCATAAACTCCAGCCATTGCTGCTCTGCCATCTTTCCCGCCGGTGTCCCTTTCCAGTCAACTTTGGCCAGTTCCTCTCTCATGCCACTGTAATTTCCTTTACTCCACTGAAATACCAACACATCAGACTTTGGCTTGCCTTTTTCAAATTTCACAGTGAACTCAATCATGTTATGATCACTGTCTCCTAAGGGTTCCTTCACCTCAATCTCTCTAATCACCTCCAGTTCATTAAACAATACCCAATCCAGTACAGCTGATCCCCTAGTGGGCTCAACAACAAGCTGTTCTAAAAAGCCATCTCGCAGACATTCGACAAATTCTCTCTCTTGAGATCCAGTGCCAACCTGATTTTCCCAATCCACTCGCATGTTAAAATCCCCCACAATTATCATAACACTGCCCTTCTGACAAGCCTTTTCTATTTCCTGTTGTAATTTGTAGTCCACATCACTGCAGCTGTTTGGAGGCCTATAAATAACTGCCATCAGGGTCCTTTTACCCCTGCGATTTCTTAGCTCAACCCATAAAGTGTCTGAACCTTCCAATCCTATATCTCCTCTTTCTAATGATTCAATATCATTTATTACCAATAAAGCCATGCCTCCCCCTCTGCCTACCTTCCTATCCTTCTGATACACCGTGTATCCTTGGACGTTCAGCTCCCAGAGACATACATCCTTTCGCCACATCTCAGTGATGGCCACAATATCATATCTGCCAATCTGTAGCTGTACGACAATATCATCCACCTTATTCCTTATGTTGCGTGCATTTACGTATAACACCTTAAGGCCAGTATTTGGTACTTTTCGCTTTGATTTCACTGCAACCTTATTGCACTGCAACTCATCCCAATGGCTACAAATTTGCCCCATCACCTGCCTGTCTTTCTTGACATCTTTACTGCTCACTGTGGTTAGTCCACCTTTGGTCCCCACCTGGCACTCAGTTCTCACCTGTGGCTCCCCGTAGCTGTTTGCATGCGACAGCAGCCACACCCCGGGCAATGGCTTCGACAAGCCGGCTAAACCAGGTGAGGGTAGCCGACGGGTCTCAAACCCTCGGTGAGATAGGGAGTTGTCTATCCCAGCATGTGAAGACAGACTCCGGCGGATTGAGCGGACGAGACCAATGGAAGGTCCAACGGTCAAGAAGGCGGTCTCTGCAAGCGTCATGGAACGTGTAGAGCAGGACAAGACACAGAAGACGTCCTGGTCATCCACTGCGCCTTGTCCCATCTCCAGCCGTCTAGTCTCTGTCTTGCCACTGGATCCAGATGGGAATTGAGAAGAGAGAGTGAGGCTGATGCTGCGCAACTCTCCCTCACTTAAATCCAAATCATGCGCTAGTCTCGAC
This sequence comes from Mobula hypostoma, assembly GCF_963921235.1. Lineage (NCBI taxonomy): Eukaryota > Metazoa > Chordata > Chondrichthyes > Myliobatiformes > Myliobatidae > Mobula > Mobula hypostoma. The sequence goes on along the minus strand of NC_086097.1, from coordinate 7,870,992 downwards.
ACCATCATAATGGTGTCCAGGTCCTCATCGACGTCAACGATGGACGAACAACCAACTGCTCATTATCTTAGGTTTATATCTGTTTTCCCCTTCCTCTGGTCTATCATTCCGGTTCCCATCCCCCTGCCAAATGAGTTTAAACCCTCCCTAACAGCTCTATTAAACTTTCGCGCCAGGATATTGGTCCCCTTCGGGTTCAGGTGTAACCTGTCCTTTTTGAACAGGTCATACTTCCCACAGAAGAGATCCCAATTATCCAAGAATCTGAAGCCCTGTCCCCTACACCAGTCTCTCAGCCACGCATTCATTAGGATTAGGTTTTGGAGAATGGGCAAGAAAGTGGCAAATGAAATACAATGCTGGAAAACATATGGCCTTGCACTTTAGAAGAAGAAATAAATATGCAGTCTTTTTTCTAAATGGGGAGAAAATCCAAATATCTGAGATGCAAAGGGATTTGGGAGTCCTTATGCTGAACATTCTAAAGGCTAACTTGCAGGTACAGTTGGGGGTAAGGAAGGCAAATGCAATGCTAGCATTCATTTCAAGAGGTCTAGAATAGACCTAGAATAGAAGAGCAAGGATGTTTTTGATGCTGAGATTTTATAAGGCACTGGAGAGGCCTCACTTTGAGTATTGTGAATAGTAGTTGGCTCCCCATCTGAAAAATGATGTGCTGGCGTTGGAAAGGGTCCAGAGAAGGCTCACAAGGATGATTCCAGGAATGAAAAACTTATCACACAGGGAATGTTTGATATCTCTGTGTCTGTACTTACTGGAATTTAGAAGGATGAGGTGGAATCTCATTGAAGTCTTTCAAATGTTGAAAGGCCTAGACAAAGTAGATGTGGAAATAATGGTTCCCATGGTGGGTGAGCCTTGGACAAGAGGGCACAGCCTCAGAATAGAGGGATGTCCTTTTAAATCAGGGATATGGAGAAATTTCTTTAGCCAGAGGGTGGTGATTTTGTGGAATTTATTACCACAGGCGGCTGTGGAGGCCAGGTAATTTGGTGTATTTAAGGCAGATCTTGATAGGTTCCTGATTGGATGTGGCATCAAACGTTATGGGAGAAGACCAGGGAATGTGGCTGAGGAGGTAAAAAAAGGATCACCCATAATTGAATGGTGGAGCAGACTTGACAGGCCAAACGGCCTAAAGTTACTTCTGTGGTCTTATGTTCCCAGCCCCGCCGTGAAATCAGGAGGGTTTGGCATGGAGCTAGCCACCTCAGCTCATAAAAACCCAGTGCTACAGAAACGCCAGGAGAATCTCCAAAGACTCCATGTCCAAGAGAGCAAAGATACACCAGGACAGGATGATATGCTACCCCTGTAGACAACATGAAAGACTGGCCCAGGATAGAGGACTCTGGCAAACTACTATTGGCAGCCTATGCCTCAGTTGGGGTGATAGGTTTAAATTAGTAAGTAATTTTTGCTTTTTTTTGCTTAAGTAAGCATTATTTTGCTTAAATGTTTGCTTAATTTTTGTTTAAGTAAGGCAGTGAGTAACTGAATACTTAGGGAAACTGCCTAACATGAAACTGGTGAGCAGTACGTCAGGAGGCAGGAGCTGATGAATTTTAAACAGTTGGATCGCCATTCTTTAAAGTCAAATTATGGCAGATGTGTACTGTAACAGACATGCCATCCGCTACCTGGGTTATGAAATTGACTGTAACAAATGAGCAATCTACTCTCCCATGTTCCTCCTCAAGGGATGAAATTGACAGATGAGTGACCTATTTTGCAATATTACTGTCAGCATGATAACACAGCCTGTAATAGACAAATGACCCACTGTCTCATATCACTGCCAAGCAAAGAAATTGACATTTAACCTCAACGTTGTTGAAAAAAGTAATCAGACATTCTCTAAATTAAAGTATGCATGTTAATACAGATTCGTCCATTTCCTCAGATCCTCCAATCACTGGATCACTGTATCCCAGCCAAATACTCAGCACTTTGATTAATTCTGAAGATTACACTCAAACTCAACTTTTAATATACATTAATTCTATTTTTGCATGATTTTTGATCTATTCAATATATATATACTGTAATTGATTTACTTATTTATTTTTACATTTTTTCTTCTACATTATGCATTGCATTGAACTGCTGCTGCTAAGTTAACAAATTTCACTACACATGCTGGTGATAATAAACCTGATTCTGATTCTGAACTGCTTCGTACACAGCTTGCACACAGCATCACAGAAAGAGAGGACAAGTATCACGGTGTGACTTGAGGGAGAGGACACATTGAGTAAAATACTGTTTTAAATGACATCATGCCACATCAAATGTGTAGATAAAATGGGCCTCAGATTATGAGAATATTGCACTGCTTTCCTTGGAGTTATGAAAGCTATGGAATAATCTACCCACAAAGAAAAGATATGAGAGGGGAGATAATGTGGATGTTAAAATCAAGAGAGCATATCAAGGCCATTCAAGGTAGGAAAATAGTTTCCTGAAAGAACAGAGTACATCCGAGTCCCTCACCCTCACGAAGATGTCATGCTGAAGTTGTATAAGACATTGGTGAGGCCTAGTTTGGAGTATTGAGTCCAGTTCTGGTCACCTACCTACAGGAGAGATAGCAATAAGATTGAAAAAGTTCACAGAAAATTACAAGGATATTGCCAGGACTTGAGTACCTCAGTTAGAGAGAAAGGTTGAATAGGTTAGTACTTTATTCCCTGCTACATAGCAGATTGAGGGGAGATTTGATAGAGGTGTATAAAATTACGAGGGGTAGTGTAGGTTCAAGGAGGCTTTTTTCACTGAGGGTGGGTGATACTAGAAGTAGAGGTAATGGGTTAAGGGTGAAGGATGAAATGTTTATGGTGAACATGAGGTAGAACTTTTTCAATTAAAGGGCGGTGAGAGTGTGGACTGAGATGCCAGCGGAAGCAGCGGATGCAGGCTCAATGTCAACATTTAAGATAAATTTGGATAGGTGCAGTACACGGATAGAGGGGTATGGAAGGCAGGTCAATGTGACCAGGCAGATTAATAGTCCGACTCAGATTAGATGGGACGAAGGCCCTGTTTCTGTTCTATAGTAATCTTAGACTCTATGCCTCTACTCGTAGAATCCTGAGGCTTTCTTGTCTCGTCCTGAGAAATAGTTGTAAATTCAGTTTCTGCTAATAATTTGAGGCATTGTTTTAATAAGAAAATATTGAAAATAGTAGGTCAGACAGCATTTGGGTAAAAAAGAACAATTAATGTTGCAAGTTTTGCAATATTGCACGTTGTCTGTACTGATGATAGATCACTGATCAGAAAAGTTACTTTCCACAGATTCTGCCCAACCAACTGAGTATTTTCAGCAATATCTCTTGTTATTTCAGGGCAGTTAGTATACATGTCTCTGTATTGTGTAGTGAAACTGTGAGGAAGGGCAGGCAGCTGATATGTTATAATTGTAGTCATTGCGATGAGTTGAAGTGTAATATGGGGGAAAATTCAATAGGGCTGATGAATACAGGTTTGAAGGTAGTACATTTGGATGCACACAGTATACGGAATAAGGTAGATGATCTTGTAGTGTAGAGATTGGCAGGTATGATGTTGTGGCTTCACTGAGTCGTGTTTGAAAGAAGATCATAGTTGGGAGCTTATCATCTGCATTGTATCGAAAGGAAAGGCAGGTGGGCAGAGGGGGTGGGGTAGCTCTGTTGGAAAAAATGAAATTAAATCCTTAGGAAGAGCTGACATCGGATGTTGAAACCCTATGTGTAGAGTTAAGAAACTGCAAGGGTAAAAATCGCTAATGGATGTTATATGCAGGTCTCCGAACAATAGCTATGATGTGGGAGATAGAAAAGGCATGTAATAAGGGCAATGATACAATAGTCATGAGGGATTTTAATATACAGGTAGACTGGTGTAACCCTCTCACCGTGACTTGCAATAAAGTAGGCTCATTAGCTAACTCCGGCTAACAGCTACGTGACTCAGAATCGCATGGTTAACAGTGAGAAGACCACCTTCTATAAGCAACACCCATCTAGGGTCGGTATGCTTCCCATGATGGAACGGAAATTATGGTGAACGCTGTGTAAATACTGACCCATGTAAAGTTAACACTTGCCAGGAGATAACGGACCTTACACCATCATAAGTTAAAGTGGACCTCCACTGGTGATAACTGATTAGTACTCACTTGGAAAGGGGTGTCCTCTGTCACTCTAGCTACTCCTCCGGGATTGAACATGACAGTTTCAGTCTGGGTGTACCATACAGTTCCTCGTTTATGCTCCTCATCCTGCTTAGGAGGAACTTGCATCTCCTCAAAAGCAGATCTGAAAACAGGTGAATGGACAAGGTTTTCAAAAAATTCTCTCAATTTCTCTCCTTGCGTGCTCCCACAATCCTTCTGTCAATGGGAGAATTTGTTCCAATAAGAACGGAATCTTCACCTTTCTCGAACAGATCCAGGCAGACCAATACTGGTGTATTAATACTCTCAGCTACTCCATCTGCTTCTGAAAACTCCAGTTTCAATGACCAGTAACTATCATAAGACCATAAAACATAGAGCAGAATTAGGCCATTCAGCCCATTGAGTCCGCTCCACCATTCCATCATGGCTGATCCCAGAACTCACTCAATTCCAAAGACCTGCCTTCTTGCCATAACTTTTGATGCTCTGACCAATTAGGAAACTATCAATTTTTGCTTTCAATATACCCAATATCTTGGCCTTCACAGATGTCTGTGACAGAGCATTCCACAGATTCACAACTCTCTGGCTAAAAATATTCCTCCTTACCTCTGTTCTAATGGGTCACCCCTCAATTTTGAGGCTGTGCCCTCTAGTCCTGGACAATCCCACCACAGGGAACATCCTTTCCGCATCCACCTTATCTAGTCCTTTCAACATTCAGTAGGTTTCAATAAGATCTCCCCTCATTCTTCTAAATTCCTGTGAGTACAGACCCAAAGCTGCCAAATGCTACTCGCGTGTTAACCCCTTCATTACCAGAATCATCCTCCTGAACCACCTCTGGGCGTTCTGCAATGACAACACATATTTTCTGAGCTATGGGGCCCAAAACTGTTGACAATACCCCAAGTGCAGTCTGATTATTGTCTTATAAAGCCTCAGCATTTTCTCCTTGTTTTTATATTCTATTCCCCTTGAAATGAATGCCAACATTGCACTTGCCTTCTTTCTCACAGACTCACCCTGTAAAGTAACCTTCTGGGAGTCTTGCACGAGGACTCCGAATGCCCTCTGCACCTCTGATGTTTGAATTTTGTCCTCATTTAGATAATTACCAGCACTTTTGTTCCTTTATAATATATTTCCCAACACTCTATTCCATTTGCCGCTTTTTTGTCTATTCTTCCAATTTGTCTTAGTCCTTCTGCAATTTGCTTCCTCAGCACTACCTAACTCTCCACCTACTTTCATATCATCTGCAAACTTTGCCACAAACTTTTCCAACACCGACCCCTGCGGAACTTCATTAGTCACTGACAACCAGAAAAGACCCATTTATTCCCATTCACTGCCTCCTGCCTGTCAGCCATTCCTCTATCCATGCCAGTATCTTTCCTGTAATGCTATGAGATTTTATCTTGCTAAGCAGCCTCATGTGTAGCACTTTATCAAATGCCTTGTGAAAATCCAAGTAAATGACATCTATTGTCTCTCCTTTGCACCCACCCCCCTCCCAACACTCGTTACTTCCTTGTAAAATTCTAACAGTTTTGTTAAGCAAGATTTCCCTAAACAGAAACCATGCTGACTTTGACTTGCGTTACCATTAGACTCCAAGTATCTCGAAACCTCATCCTTAATAATAGACTCCAACACTTTCCCAACCACTGAAGATAGGCTAAATGGCCTTTCTTTCCTTTATTTCATCTTCTTCCCTTCTTAAAGAGTGGATTGACATTTGCAATTTCCAGTCTTTTGGAACCATGCTAGAATCAAGTGATTCTTGAAAGATCATGACCGATGCATCCGTTATTTCTTCAGCAACTTCTCTCAAGATGTTGGAATGCTCCTCTTGCAGGATGTGGGAAGTCAGGGAGCCCTCCGGTGTCCCTGACAACGACACCTGCAAGAAGTGCATCCAGCTGCAGCTCCTGACAAACCGCGTTAGGGAACTGGAGCAGGAGCTGGATGACCTGCGGATCATTCGGGAGAATGAGGAGATTATAGATCGTAGCTACAGGGAGGTAGTTACGCCAAAGGAGCAGAGGACAGGAAATTGGGTCACTGTCAGGCGAGGGAAGAGGAAAGGACAGGCAGAGCAGGGTTCACCTGTGGCCATTCCCCTCAGCAACAAGTATACCTCATTGGATACTGTTGGGGGGGATGACTTACCTGGGACTAGCTGCAGTAGCCGGATCTCTGGCACTGAGTCTGGCTCTGCAGTGCAGAAGGGAGGGGGGAAAAAGAGGAGAGCGGTAGTGATAGGGGACTCGATAGTTAGAGGTGCAGATAGGAGGTTCTGTGGTCGTGACAGAGAATCCAGGATGGTTTGTTGCCTCCCAGGTGCCAGGGTCAAGGATGTCTCTGATCCATTGCATGACATTCTGAAGTGGGAGGGTGACCAGCCAGATGTCGTGGTGCACATAGGCACCAATGACATAGCAAGGAAGAGTGAAGAGGTCCTGGGCAGTGAGTATAGAGAGCTTGGTAGGAAGTTGAAAAGCAGGACCTCAAGGGTGGTAATCTCAGGATTGCTACCTGTGCTAGGTGCCAGTGAGGGTAAGAATAGGATGCTCTGGAGGAGGAACAAGTGGCTGAGGAACTGGTGTAGGGGGCAGGGTTTCAGATTTCAGGATCATTGGGACCTCTTCTGGGGCAGGTGGGACCTGTACAAGAGAGACGGGTTACACTTGAACCACAGGGGGACCAATATCCTTTCAGGGAGGTTTGTTAGTGCTATTGGGGAGGCTTTAAACCAGATTTGCAGGGGAATGGGAACCAGAGTGCCAGAGCTGACAGTGTGGCTGGGGTGAAAATAAGTGATGTTGAAAGTTTAAGCAAATCCGCTGATAGAAAGGTTGTGAGTGGTGGTAAAAATCTTCTGAGGTGTATATATTTCAATGTTAGGAGTATTGCGGGGAAGGCGGATGAGTTGAGAGCGTGGATTGACACGTGGAATGACACGTGGAATTATGATGTTGTAGCAATTAGTGAAACTTGGCTACAGGAGGGGCAGGACTGGCAGCTTAATATTCCAGGGTTCCGATGTTTCAGATGTGATCGAGGCAGAAGAATGAAAGGTGGGGGAGTAGCATTGCTTGTTAGGGAAAATATTACAGCAGTGCTCAGGCAGGACAGATTAGAGGGCTTGTCTACTGAGTCCTTATGGGTGGAGCTGAGAAACAGGAAAGGTATGGCCACATTAGTGGGATTGTATTACAGACCACCCAATAGTCAACGAGACTTGGAAGAGCAAATCTGCAGAGAGATAGCAGGCAACTGCAGGAAACATAAAGTTGTGGTGGTAGGGGATTTTAATTTTCCATACATTGATTGGGACTCCCATACTGTTAGGGGTCTAGATGGTTTAGAGTTTGTAAAATGTGTTCAGGAAAGTTTTCTAAATCAGTATATAGAGGGACCAACTAGAGGGGATGCAATATTGGATCTCCTGTTAGGAAACGAATTAGGGCAAGTGACGGAAGTCTGTGTAGGGGAGCACTTTGGTTCCAGTGATCATAACGCCATTAGTTTCAATTTGATCATGGACAAGGATAGATCTGGTCCTAGGGTTGAGGTTCTGAACTGGAAGAAGGCCAAATTTGAAGAAATGAGAAAGGATCTAAAAAGCGTGGATTGGGACAGGTTGTTCTCTGGCAAAGATGTGATTGGTAGGTGGGAAGCCTTCAAAGGGGAAATTTTGAGAGTGCAGAGTTTGTATGTTCCTGTCAGGATTAAAGGCAAATTGAATAGGAATAAGGAACCTTGGTTCTCAAGGGATATTGCAACTCTGATAAAGAAGAAGAGGGAGTTGTATGAAATGTATAGGAAACAGGGGGAAAATCAGGTGCTTGAGGAGTATAAGAAGTGCAAGAATATACTTAAGAAAGAAATCAGGAGGGCAAAAAGAAGACATGAGGTTGCCTTGGCAGTCAAAGTGAAGGATAATCCAAAGAGCTTTTACAGGTATATTAAGAGCAAAAGGATTGTAAGGGATAAAATTGGTCCTCTTGAAGATCAGAGTGGTTGGCTTTGTGCGGAACCAAAGGAAATGGGGGAGATCTTAAATAGGCTTTTTGCGTCTGTATTTACTAAGGAAATTGGCATGAGATCTATGGAATTGAGGGAATCAAGTAGTGAGACCATGGCAACTGTACAGATTGAAAAGGAGGAGGTGCTTGCTATCTTGAGGAAAATTAAAGTGGATAAATCCCCGGGACTTGACAGGGTGTTCCCTCGGACCTTGAAGGAGACTAGTGTTGAAATTGCGGGGGCCCTGGCAGAAATATTTAAAATGTCGCTGTCTACGGGTGAAGTGCCGGAGGATTGGAGAGTGGCTCATGTTGTTCCGTTGTTTAAAAAAGGATCGAAAAGTAATCCGGGAAATTATAGGCCGGTGAGTTTAACGTCAGTAGTAGGTAAGTTATTGGAGGGAGTACTAAGAGACAGAATCTACAAGCATTTGGATAGACAGGGGCTTATTAGGGAGAGTCAACATGGCTTTGTGCGTGGTGGGTCATGTTTGACCAATCTGTTGGGAGTTTTTCGAGGAGGTTACCAGGAAAGTGGATGAAGGGAAGGCAGTGGATATTGTCTACATGGACTTCAGTAAGGCCTTTGACAAGGTCCCGCATGGGAGGTTAGTTAGGAAAATTCATTCGCTAGGTATACATGGAGAGGTGGTAAATTGGATTGGACATTGGCTCGATGGAAGAAGCCAGAGAGTGGTGGTAGAAAATTGCTTCTCTGAGTGGAGGCCTGTGACTAGTGGTGTGCCACAGGGATCAGTGCTGGGTCCATTGTTATTTGTCATCTATATCAATGATCTGGATGATAATGTGGCAAATTGGATCAGCAAATTTGCTGATGATACAAAGATTGGAGGTGTAGTGGACAGTGAGGAAGGTTTTCAGAGCCTGCAGAGGGACTTGGACCAGCTGGAAAAATGGGCTGAAAAATGGCAGATGGAGTTTAATACTGACAAGTGTGAAGTATTGCACGTTGGAAGGACAAACCAACATAGAACATACAGGATTAATGGTAAGGCACTGAGGAGTGCAGTGGAACAGAGGGATCTGGGAATACAGATACAAAATTCCCTAAAAGTGTCGTCACAGGTAGATAGGGTCGTAAAGAGAGTTTTTGGTACATTGGCCTTTATTAATCGTAGTATTGAGTATAGGAGCTGGAATGTTATGATAAGGTTGTATAAGGCATTGGTGAGGCCGAATCTGGAGTATTGTGTTCAGTTTTGGTCACTAAACTACAGGAAGGATATAAATAAGGTTGAAAGAGTGCAGAGAAGGTTTACAAAGATGTTGCCGGGACTTGAGAAACTCAGTTACAGAGAAAGGTTGAATAGGTTAGGACTTTATTCCCTGGAGTGTAGAAGAATGAGGGGAGATTTGATAGAGGTATATAAAATTATGATGGGTATAGATAGAGTGAATGCAAGCAGGCTTTTTCCACTGAGGCAAGGGGAGAAAAAAACCAGAGGACGTGGGTTAAGGGTGAGGGGGGAAAAGTTTAAAGGGAACATTAGGGGGGCTTCTTCACACAGAGAGTGGTGGGAGTATGGAATGAGCTGCCAGACGAGGTGGTAAATGCGGGTTCTTTTTTAACATTTAAGAATAAATTGGACAGATACATGGCTGGGAGGTGTATGGAGGGATATGGTCCGTGTGCAGGTCAGTGGGACTGGGCAGAAAATGGTTCGGCACAGCCAAGAAGGGCCAAAGGGCCTGATTCTGTGCTGTAGTTTCTATGGTTCTATGGTTCTATGGTAAGACTCTGGGATGTAGTCCCTCTGATCCAGATGACTTGTCCACCTTAAGACATTTTTGAGTTTGCCTGGCACTTTTTCCTTTGTAATATCAATGATTCTCACTCCTGCTCCCTGACACTCACAAACCTCTGACACACTGGCAGTATCTTCCACAGCGAAGACTGATGCAAAATACTCATTAAGTTCATCCGCCATTTCTTTGTCCCTCATTACTACCTAACCAGCGTCATTTTCCATGGTCCAATATCAATTCTCACCTCCCTTTTACTCTTTATATAACTGAAAAAACTTTTAGTATTCTGCTTAATATTATTAGCTAGCTTGCCCTCAGAATTCACCTTTTCATTCATACGGCTTCTTTAATTGCCTCTTTTGGGATATAAAAAAATTCCCAATCAGCCAACTTCCCAGTCACGTTTGCTATATTATATGCCCTTTCCTTGGCTTTTATGCAGTCCTTAACTTCCCTTGGCATCCACGGTTGCTTGCCCCTGCCTTTGAGAACTTTTTCTTCTGTGAGACATATCTAACCTGTGCCTTGTGAATTATTCCTAGAAACTTTAGTCATCTCTACACTGCTGTCATCCTTGCCAGCATCCCCCTCCAATCCACCTGAGCAAGCCCATCTCTCATGCCTCCGTAATTGCCTTTATTCTATTGCGATACTAAAACATCTGACTTATTCTTCTCACTCTTAGATTGCGGTATGAATTCAATTATATTATGATCACTGCCTCCTAAGGATTCCTTTACCTGAAGCTTCCTAATAGAACCTGGATTATTACTCAACATCCAATTTGTGATAACCTTTTCCTGAGCTGGCTCAAGCACAAGCTGCTCGAAAAAACGATCTCATAGGCATTGAACAAATTCCCTCTCTTGTGATCCGACACCAACCTGTTTTTCCCAATCCCCTTGCATACCAAGGCTTCTACTGTGTCTGCGTTGCTGTCAAATCATACAGGTAATCATCAGCACTAAGCCCACAAATCTCAAGGGCACTGTGTGGCATCAATGGTAAATGTGTCAAAAACTGTTTGTAAAAGGATCCGTAAAGTAAAGTAACTTAGGAACCCGTGTCAAGTATGGCTCTAGTATAAATACCTTCAATCCATATGGATACATCAGAGCTTGGTCCCACTAAACCTTCAGGGAAAAACGCTTTTCACTTTTGAATTTCCCTTGACACACTGATTGGAGCGTATTTTCTCCAAGAAAGCAGAGCAACACCCACAAAATGCTGGAAAAACTCAGCAAGTCAGGCGGTATCTATGAAAATCAATAAACACTCGATGTTTTGGGCCGAGACTCTTTTTCAGGACTGGAAAGAAAGGGTGAAGATGCCAGAATAAAAAGTTGGGGGGAAGGGAAGGGGGATAGCTAGAAGATAATAACTGAAGCCAGGTGTTTGGAAAGATAAAGGGCAGGAAAAGAAGAAATCTGATAGGACTAGAGCGTGGACCATGGGAGAAAGGAAGGAGAGGACCCATGAGAGGTGATACGTAGGTGAGAGGCCAGATTGGGGGAATAGAAGAAAAGGGGAGGGGGAGGGATATTTCTTTTAAAGAACAAAACATTGATATACTCGTCACCAGGTTATACCGAATATAATATGCTGTTCCTCCACCCTGAGCTAGCCCCATCCTGAAACAAAAGGAGGCCATGGATCGACATGTCAGAATGGAAATGGGAATCAGAACCAAAATGTTTGGCCACTGAGAAGCTCAACTCCAATGGCTGGAGCATGGTTGTTTGACAAAGCAGTCTTAATATGCACAGCTTTTTGCATCAGTATTTACTGTGGAAGATACCAGCAGAATGCTAGAAATTTGAGTGTCGGAGAGCAGAAGTTAGTGTAGTTACTATTACTAAGGAGATTTTGTTTGGGAAACTGAAAAGATCTACATCCCGGGGTTCTGAAAGAGGTGGCTGAGGAGATTGTGGAGGCATTAGCAATGATCTTTCAGCAACCACCAGATTCTGCAATGGTTCCAGAGGACTGTAAACTTGCAAATGTCACTCCATTTTTAAGAAGGGAGGAAGGCAGAAGAAATGAAATTATACTTCAGATATTCAGATTTCAGTGGTTGGGAAGATGTTGCTGTCAATTATTAAGGATTAGTTTTGGGGTATTTGGAGGCACATGATAAAATAGGCCAAAGGATTGCATAGTTCCTTAAGAGGAAATCTTGCCTAACAAATCTATTGAAATATTTGAGGAAATACAGGTAGGATAGACAAAGGAGGGTCAGTGAATGTTGTTTATTTGGATTTTCAGAAGGCCTTTGACAAGGAACCGCATATGAGGTTGCTTAACAAAATAAGAGCCCATGGCAATAGGGAAAGGAGTACTAGCATGAATAGAAGATTGGCTAACTGACAGGAGGCAAAGAATGTGGAAAAATGGGTCTATTTGACTAGCTGACTGCCGGTGATGAATGTTATTTTGCAAGGTTTGGAATTAGGACCACGTCTTTCCACATTATGTTGTTCATGATTTGGATGACAGAATCAGTGGTTTTGTGGCCAAGTTTGTGATTGATACAAAGAAAGGTGGAGGGGCAGGTGGTGATGAGGAAGCAGAGAATCTGCAAAAAAAGTTAGACAGATTGGAAGAAGTGGCAAATAAGTAGCAGATGGGATATAGTGTAGGGAAGTGTATGGTCATGCACTTTGGCAGAAGGAATAAAGGCATAGACTTTTTTCTAAACAGGGAGAAAATTCAAAAATCAGAGATGCTAATTGACTTGCGAGTACTTGTGCAGGATTCCCTAACGGTTAATTTGCAGATTGAATCAGTGGTGAGGAAGTCAAATGCAATGTTAGTACTCATTTTGAGAGCACTGGAATGTACTATAGACACAAGGATGTAATACGGAGGCTTTATAAGGCATTGTTCAGACTGCACTTGGAGTATTGTGAGCGGTTTTGGGCTCCGTATCTGAGAAAAGATGTGCTGGCAGTGGAGACAGTCCAGAGGAGGTTCACGAGAATAATTCCAGGAATGAAAGGGTTAATGTATCAGGGGCACTTGATAGCTCTGGAAATGTACTCACTAGAGTTTAGAAGAATGAAGGGAGATCTCATTGCAACCTATCAAATATTGAAAGGCTTAGATAGAGTGGATGTGGAAAGGCTGTTTCATATAGTAGATGACACCAGGACCAGATGGCACAGCCTCAGAATAGAGGGACATTCCTTTAGACAGAGATGAGGAGCAATTTCTTAAGCCAGAGTGTGCTGAATCTGTGCAATTTATTGCCGCAGATGGCTGTGGAAAGCAAATCAATGAGTACATTTAACACAGAGGTTGATAGGTTCTTGATTAGTTAGGGTGTCAAACGTTATGGGGAGAAGGCAGAAGAATGGGATTGCAAGGGCTATGGAGCAGCCATGATAAAGTGACAGAGCAGGCTCAATGGGCCGGGTGGCTTAATTCTGGTCCTTTGTCTTTCTTCCAGCCTCTGAAATATTTTACATTTGCCTTTGTTGAATAGCTGCAGTAATCCAATGCATAGAATATTCTTGATTTTAAGTTAATTGCAAGCAGAATCTTTCGCAATACAAATACCAGAATGGCAAATATTCAGTGATCCCTTCAATAAAAATGAATAGAGTGTTTACAAACTCCTGGTTGATGGGACTAGGAAGATAACTAGTTCAGCATAAACTAGATGGGCCGAAATGCCTATTCCTGTGCTGTATGACTGTCTGACTCTATAACAAGTGTTCCAGAGGGAAACCAAAGGCAATAGAGACAGAGGAAACATGCAAAATACTGGAGGAGCTCAACAGGTTAAGCAGCAGATTCCTTCTTTTGCAGCCTTTGACCTTTCCTATCCACCTGGCTTCAACTATCACCTTTCAGCTAACCTCCTATCTGTACCCCCACTTTTTTATTCGGGCACCTTCCCCCTTTCTTTCCAGTCCTGAAGAAGGGTCTTAGCCTGAAACATTGACTGTTTATTAATTTCCATAGATGCTGCCTGACTTACTGAGTTCTACCAGCATTTTATGTGTGTTAATTTGGATTTCCAGCATCTGAAGATTTTCTCATGTTTATCATTAGAGACAGAGTCCAAATTGTTATGTTATCATTTCTCCAGCCTAACTTCCTGAACCAGTGAGGATAACTCACTCATCTCAACACTCGGATCTGATTCCACAACCTATGGACTCAATTTCAAAGACACTACAAGTCATGCTGTCAGTATCATTTAATGACAATTTATTTATTTTTGTTTTTATTGTATTTTCTTCTTTTTCTTTTATACATTTGATGTTTACCGGTCTTTGTGTGTAGTTTTTCATCGATTTTATTGTGTTTCCTTGCTCTGCTGTGAATGCTCACAATAGAATGTGTCTCAGGGTAGGATATGGTGATATATACGTACTATGATAGTAAATGTGGCTCCCCGTAGCTGTTTGCATGTGACAGCGGCCACACCCTGGGCAACGGCTTTGACAAGCCGGCTAAACCAGGTGAGGGTAGCCGACGGGTCTCAAACCCTCGGTGAGATAGGGAGTTGTCTATCCCAGCATGCGAAGACAGACTCCGGCGGTTTGAGCGGACGAGACCAATGGAAGGTCCAACGGTCAAGAAGGCGGCCTCTGCAAGTGTCGTGGAACGTGTAGAGCAGGACAAGACACAGAAGACGTCCTGGTCATCCACTGTGCCTAGTCCCATCTCCAGCCGTCTAGACTCTGTCTTGCCACTGGATCCAGATGGGAATTGGGAAGAGAGAGTGAGGTTGACGCTGCGCAACTCTCCCTCACTTAAATCCAAATCACGCGCTAGTCTCGACACCATCATAATGATGTCGAGGTCCTCATCGATGTCAACGATGGATGAACAACAACAACAACAGTAAATGTACTTCGAATGAATACCCGCTTCCTGTTGTACTGTCCTCCTGCACATTCAGCTCATTGAACTAACACAGAAACATAGAAAACCTACAGCACAATACAGGTCCTTCGGCCCACAAAGCTGTGCCAAACATTTTCTTACTTTAGAAATTACCTCAGGTTACCATAGCCCTCTATTTTTCTGAGCTCCATGTACCTGTCCAGGAGTCTCTTAAAATACACTATAGTATTTGCCTCCACCACCATTGCCGGCAGCCTTTTCCACACACTCACTACTCTCTGTGTAAAAAACTTACCCCTGATATCTCCTCTGTACCTACTTCCAAACACCTTAAAACTGTGCCTTCTCATGCTAGCCATTTTCGCCCTGGGAAAAAGCCTCTGACTATCCACACGATCAATGCCTCTCATCATCTTATTCACCTCTATCAGGTCACGTCTTATACTCCGTCGCTCCAAGGAGAAAAGGCTGAGTTCACTCAACCTATTCTCATAAGGCATGCTCCCCAATCCAGGCAACATCCTTGTAAATCTCCTCTGCACCCTTTCTATGGCTTCCACATCCTTCCTGTAGTGAGGCGACCAGATCTGAGCACAGTACTCAAAATGGGGTCTGACCAGGGTCCTATATAGCTGCAGCATTCCTGCTTGGCTCCTAAACTCAATCACACGATTAATGAAGGCCAAAGCACCGTATGCCTTCTTAACCACAGAGCCAACCTGCACAGCAGCCTTGAGTAGAGTGAGCGGTGAATGGGACATTTAGTGGTTCCTATCTTACATGTGTTTGGAATCTTCAAATCAAAGACAATTCTCCAAAGTAATCAGAATCAGAATCAGGTTTAATATCACTGGCATATAGTGTGAAAATTGTTATTTTGTGGTAGCAGTACGGTGCAATACATAATTAAAAACTATTAATTACAATAAGAAATATATATAAACATATATTTGTGTATTTATATAATATTATATATATTTTATACATTTTTTTAAATAAGTAGAAACATCTTAAAACACTGTTGCTTTCTGAAATTCCCATGGTTATGACTACATTTTAGCTGTAGTAGCCCTAAACGGGAATATCTGATGATTCCCTTTGGAGCTGCACACAGAGCCAGCAATTTCTGGTGCTATATTGAACATATCTTCAAAATCCTTATACAACTCTGCAGCCTTCTGGAATGAATATTGAATTTTCCAACATGAGATAAACTCTTCCCTTATCATTTTCCAATATCATGCTTCTGATCCTTTTCTACTCCATTTCTATTGAATGCCACACTATGGTCAACCTTCATGCTCCTTAATCCCTGATCTCTAGTACCTCACTGTTCCTCCCCATCTCAGCTTTGGAAAGTGCATCCAGGATACGTCCTCTGCTCATTGCTACCAACAGGAAGGAGGTACAGGAGCATGAAGACACACACTCAAAGTTTCAGGAACACATTTTTCCCCTCTGCCATCAGATTTCTGAATGGACCATGAAACCATGAACACTTGCTCACTATTTTTCATTGCTTTTTATTTGCACTACTTATTTATATATTTATTGTAATATATAGCTTTCTTTTATTAAGAATTGAACTGCAGAGTGGCGGGGTGGAAATATGTCTCTAACAAAGGAGAAGGAAGACGCTCTTTCCATCCATTAGCCTATAGTTCACCCTTGGACAAGGTGTAGCACCTGCTTAGCCTCCCGATCAGGGTCACGTGAAGCCATGGAAGCAGGTGCTGGATGGCCGTGTGAGTTGCTGGTGCATATCACAAATCCTGGTTATGCGACCACTGATGTCAGGCAGACAATTTCTGATAATGGCTGGGCTCACTTGTCTTGTAAAGACAATGCCCAAAAGAAGGCAATGGCAAACCACTTCTGTAGAAAAATTGGTCAAGAACAATCATGGTCATGGAAACACCATGTCTGCCTACATCATAATGCATAGCACATAACAAGTGAATGACTAGAATTGACATTAAACAATCTTGAATCATAAGAATAGTTAAAATGGCTGGACCTATAGCTACACTGCTTGACACTGAGGTTTACCATTAAATTGGAGTTGAATCCTAGGTGATGATTTAGACTTGTAATAATACATTGAGTGATTGTTGAGAAATAACAAAAGAAGATTAATTAAGCCACATTCACACCTGCTCTTCTTATGCCAGCAATCCATGTTATTAAAGTGATTTATTGAAGTCTTGATGAAGGGTCTCAGCCCAAAGGGTTGATTATTTACTCTTTTACATTGATGCTGCCTGACCCGTTGAATTCCTCTGGCATTTTGTGTGTATTACATTATTGTAGCCTCCCTGACCACCCTCAGGGTCCGCTCGGCTCGCTGTCATCTAGGGAAACAGCCCTCGCCCCCGCCAAAATGGGTAATTAGTTTGTGTGGATGCTGTGTGATGTACCCCACCCCACCCAAATAACAGACAATACACCCAATACAATTAAATGATTTACAGTTTATAGATATTATTGGAACTATATAATTAACAGAGAATAAAATATAAACGAAAAATAAAAGGCGCCACCCTTATCAAAGTCCAATCTCTTCATGCACAAACAGTTGGAGCTCAGGACTCTTCTTCTTCACCCTGCGACCCCTCGGACCACCTCGACCGGCCGCCTGGGACCAACAACGGTGGTCGACCAGACACTCCACACGAGTCCGTCTCCATCTCCTCTCCTCGCCGAACGCCCTCCTCAGGGTCTGACCCCATTAGCGGACTCACAGCACCTGGTCCATCCTCTGTCTCTCTCTCCCGCCCTTCTCCCCCCAAAACCCCGCACATACAACTCTTCCAAATACACCAAAATCATAACAACTATCCCAATTGCTTCGTAACATTTTCCTATCACCGCCTAACCCAAAACAAGCTGCTAGCGCAAAAAACTTTCTCAGCGTTTAACATAACAAAGAAGCATTCCCAAGTATAACATAACAAAGAAGCCATTTTAATTAGTCTACGCAGTAACATGAGAGACGAAACCCCCTTACGTTATCTTTCATTGTTCGGTAAAGATTGACAAGGAAACATTCCAGTAAACAAAATTTCTAATGGGAACATAACTGCTTTATTTTAGAAACATAGAAACATAGAAAATAGGTGCAGGAGTAGGCCATTCGGCCCTTCGAGCCTGCACCGCCATTTATTATGATCATGGCTGATCATCCAACTCAGAACCCTGCCCCAGCCTTCCCTCCATACCCCCTGACCCCCGTAGCCACAAGGGCCATATCTAACTCCCTCTTAAATATAGCCAATGAACTGGCCTCAACAGTTTCCTGTGGCAGAGAATTCCACAGATTCACCACTCTCTGTGTGAAGAAGTTTTTCCTAATCTCGGTCCTAAAAGGCTTCCCCTTTATCCTCAAACTGTGACCCCTCGTTCTGGACTTCCCCAACATCGGGAACAATCTTCCTGCATCTAGCCTGTCCAATCCCTTTAGGATCTTATACATTTCAATCAGATCCCCCCTCAATCTTCTAAATCCCAATGAGTACAAGCCCAGTTCATCCAGTCTTTCTTCATATGAAAGTCCTGCCATCCCAGGAATCAATCTGGTGAACCTTCTTTGTACTCCCTCTATGGCAAAGATGTTTTTCCTCAGATTAGGGGACCAAAACTGCACACAATACTCCAGGTGTGGTCTCACCAAGGCCTTGTACAACTGCAGTAGTACCTCCCTGCTCCTGTACTCGAATCCTCTCGCTATAAATGCCAGCATACCATTCGCCTTTTTCACCGCCTGCTGTACCTGCATGCCCACTTTCAATGACTGGTGTATAATGACACCCAGGTCTCGTTGCACCTCCCCTTTTCCTAATCGGCCACCATTCAGATAATAATCTGTTTTCCTATTTTTGCCACCAAAGTGGATAACTTCACATTTATCCACATTAAATTACATCTGCAATGAATTTGCCCACTCACCCAACCTATCCAAGTCACCCTGCATCCTCTTAGCATCCTCCTCACTGCTAACACTGCCACACAGCTTTGTGTCATCCGCAAACTTGGAGATGCTGCATTTAATTCCCTCATTCAAGTCATTAATATATATTGTAAACAACTGGGGTCCCAGCACTGAGCCTTGCGGTACCCCACTAGTTACCGCCTGCCATTCTGAAAAGGTCCCGTTTATTCCCACTCTTTGCTTCCTGTCTGCTAACCAATTCTCCACCCACACCAATACCTTACCCCCAATACCGTGTGCTTTAAGTTTGCACACTAATCTCCTGTGTGGGACCTTGTCAAAAGCCTTTTGAAAATCCAAATATACCACATCCACTGGTTCTCCCCTATCCACTCTACTAGTTACATCCTCAAAAAATTCTATGAGATTCGTCAGACATGATTTTCCTTTCACAAATCCATGCTGACTTTGTCCGATCATTTCACTGCTTTCCAAATGTGCTGTTATCACATCCTTGATAACTGACTCCAGCAGTTTCCCCACCACCGACGTTAGGCTAACCGGTCTATAATTCCTCGGTTTCTCTCTCCCTCTTTTTTAAAAAGTGGGGTTACATTAGCCACCCTCCAATCCTCAGGAACTAGCCCAGAATCTAACGAGTTTTGAAAAATTATCACTAATGCATCCACTATTTCTTGGGCTACTTCCTTAAGCACTCTAACTAACTAACTAACTACAACAATTGTTCATCCCAGTTTGGCAAAAGAATAAATCAAGGAAGGTAGTGCACCCGTGGCTGACAAGAGAAATTAGGGATAGTATCAATTCCAAAGAAGAAGCATACAAATTAGCCAGAGAAAGTGGCTCACCTGAGGACTGGGAGAAATTCAGAGTTCAGCAGAGGAGGACAAAGGACTTAATTAGGAAGGGGAAAAAAGATTATGAGAGAACACTGGCAGGGAACATAAAAACGGACTGTAAAAGCTTTTATAGATATGTAAAAAGGAAAAGACTGGTAAAGACAAATGTAGGTCCCCTGCAGACAGAAACAGGTGAATTGATTATGGTGAGCAAGGACATGGCAGACCAATTGAATAATTACTTTGGTTTGGCATTTTAGTTAGTTTTGTTCCATTAGTTCTGCATTTTATGAGAACCTCCAAATTTTCTTATTGTTAAAAGAAATGAATGCACGGATGCCATTGTTAAAGTGTATTGGCAGGATCTGTTGCATTATCAGCACACCTTTGGAACACCGAACCAACGAGTCAAAACGTTCCCAGTATCTGTGAGTGACACCTAACACAATCTGTTTAAGTTCCATCTCCAAAACCACGAGACTTGTATTGAAAAAAAGCATCAGAAAATGGCTGAAGCTTTCTCTCTTTCCTCCAAGGCATTACATCCCAGCAGGTTGCTAATTCGTTCATCCTGTTCCATAATTATTTCCTGCTGACAAAATTATGCTATTATTAAAAATTATCTTACTCAAAGTACTTATGAAAGCAGTCTAAAGCAATTCAGCATGGTAGTAACCAGCTGATGAAAAGGATGTCTGTTCACTTACATCATCCTATTAATTATTCTTGGATTTTTATTTCTAATGAGGAAAAATATCATTAACAAGGTGAACATTCTGAGTGTGATCCAAAGGTACATTTTCTCAATTGGTTTATTACAGGAAAGACTCTGATACTAAGATACATCCTAGGACGTGCTGAGGTGCATTATCAGTGATGTAAGCAGGGGTCATCAGGTATTTTGGATCTTTCAACATCCCACCACAGCTGTAAGGAATTTGTACATTCTCCCCATGACCAAGGAGGTTTCCTCCCTCAGTCCAAAGATGTACTGGTTGGTAGGCTAATTGGGTATTGTAACTTTTGCCATGATTAGGCTAGGATTAAATCAGAGGATTTCCAGGTGGCACGACTTGGAGGGTCGGAAGGGCCTATTCTGCACTGTATCTCAATAAATAAGTAAATAACATCAGAAACTTGCATCCAGATGACCCAGCCAGGGTCCATTAGGCTTAACTTGTGTCCTGGCAGCACTGGTCCATGGGTCACACCTCTTGATCCATAGCCATTTGGAGGCTTGGTCAGCAGACTCTGTGACGATGATAATGACTCTTTTCTTTGCAGCCCCCATAACGCCAAGCAGAAATTACGTTCTGCACAGTGAGCAGCCTGAAAAACCTCTACACCCCACCGGGTAAAGCCCACAGTGTGCCTTCCACCCCTATCTCTGACACTGCTCTACCAGCTCCTGGTATTCGGCTTTCTTACGCACCAACACTTCCTCAATCTTGTCTTCCCGAGGAACTGTTAGTTCTACCTTGACCAGCTGCTTTGAGGTTTCTGACAGAATGACAATGTCAGGCCCTGATGATATGTTGTATTCATTCTTCGTAAATAAAGATGTCAATGCATTATCATAATAGTAGTGCAATTACTGAGTTCGAGAATCATGTTCTCCTAAGGGGGTGTCTATTGGTAGGTCCTTAGCTGGCTGTAGAGGCCAATC
Organism: Mobula hypostoma; assembly: GCF_963921235.1. Lineage (NCBI taxonomy): Eukaryota > Metazoa > Chordata > Chondrichthyes > Myliobatiformes > Myliobatidae > Mobula > Mobula hypostoma. The sequence goes on along the minus strand of NC_086097.1, from coordinate 7,849,697 downwards.
AGGATTCACATAACTCCAGAATGTTAGGGTGGATTCCTTTAGTGGAGAATGCCTTTGATGACTTTGTTTAACATGTGGAGGCTGATGCACAGGTAGCTATCACACAATCCTTGACTAATCAGGGTGGAATGTAATGCAAGACAACTGGGGACCCTTCCCTGCCACTGTGATGAGTCACTGGCTTCTGCCAATTCCAACAATGAGGTCTTGGCTTGATCACTTTTTGTCTGGAAATTTCCCTTTGACCTCACCACCATGGGTGACCCTGCCAAGAGCTAAGCAGCAGGTGGGTAAACTCCAGACAGTGCCATTCTTGGGACCTGAGGAACTCGCAAGCCTTTCCACCATGATAAAGTGATGATCCTTGGAGAGGATTATCATTATAGTATAAGACAATTAAAGAGGTTTCAGTTTCAACTGGGGTAGTTTTGTGACGAATGCATATACATCTGAATTTGCATTAAAACTATTTACAATTATTTCTATGTGGAGAAAACATTGACACCAGCATTCTAGTTGGATTTGTCAGAAGGAAAATTGAATAGGATAGGACTTTACTCCTTGGAATGTGTGGTGATTTGATAGAGGTATGCAAAATTATGAGGAGTAGGTCAACTCTCCTTGTAAATTGTCCAGTGATTTGTGTAGGGTTAAATCGGTGGGTTACAGTGCATTGTGGCTCATTGGGCTGGAAGTGCCTGTTCCTTGCTACATTTATAAATAAAATTAAATTAAAATAAATTAAATAAATTCAGCAAATGAAGTTCAGAAGATGTTAAGTATTCTAGTGCATGAATCACAGCAGGTTAGCTAGCAGGTCCAGCAAGGAGGAAAATGGCGCATTGACATATATTAGATTATTAGATTAGATTATGAGGGCACGCAGTCCTCTTTTATTGTCATTTAGTAATGCATGCATTAAGAAATGATACAATATTCCTCCGGTGTGATATCACAAAACACAGGACAGACCAAGACTGAAAAAAACTAACAAAACCACATAATTATAACATATCGTTTCAACAGTGCAACAATACCATATCTTGATGAAGAACAGTCCATGGCACAGTAAAAGAGTTCAAATTTTCACGAAAGTCCCACATCTCACAGACAGGAGAAGGAAGAAAACTCTCCCTGCCATGCTCGACCACAGTCCGACTCTGAGTCGTCCGAAAACATCGAGCCTCCGATCAGCTCTCCGACACCGAGTACTGAGCACCATCGCTATCTGAACGATTTGACCTCAATCTCGGTCGCCAACAGCAGGCAAAGCCAAGGATTTTGAGGCCTTCCCTCCAGAAGGTTCTCGATCGCGCGGTAACGGCAGCAACGAACCGGCGTTTCAGAAATTTCTGCAGATGTTCCTCTGTGCTTTCACGTCTGTCTCCATAAAATCAGAATTGTCCACGGCCCCTATTTAACGGATATGATATCATTTTCACCAGAGAGCTGCGCACGCACGGCTCACTGCTATCACCTCCTCCCGCCTAGGTATTTCAAAGGGCTTGGTATTAAATCATATTAGCGTCTTGTTATAGTTCTGTAGGGCCATATGTGGAATACTGACCACAATTTTGTCCGCGCCCCTTCCCCTTCCATACAAAAAGGAATTTCTAACAATGGAGGTATATCTAAGGAGATTCACCAAGGTAATTATTGGGATCAGAAGGCTGTCCTTCCAAAAGAAGCTACATGGTTTGGGTCTTGGAGATCAGAAGAACAAGATGAGATCCTATTCAGACATGTAAGATTCCTTGAGGGGTGTGACAGGTAAATATTCATGTTAGTGAGAGACTCGTGAACAAGGCCTCTGAAATGGCCTTTTGCCATTAGCATTACAGTTAGAGTTGGGGTTAGGTCAAGATATAATTGTTCAGGCTGTGTGAAAATTATCTCTCTTGTGTTTCTTGATCTCATTACTGGAGATTCAGTGTCACATGACACAACACTTCGATCTTGTCTTCATGAACTTATCCAACTCTACTTGCCTGCATTGGGATCTTCCTCCTTCTTTTATCTGCCATAGGGTTATGAATATGCTAAGGGTCTGCGGGGGTGGTGGGGTTATTGCTTGTAGTTGATTTTGGCGGGGTGGACTGTAAGGAATGATTGCTCAGGTTTGGTGGATATGGGCCAGAGTTTGTGGGGGTGTGGGCCAGTGTTTAGATTAGGGATAGGGGTAGGGCTGGGATGTAGCTGAGAGGCTGGAGAGAGGGGATTGTGGATGTTATGGTTAGGGGTAGGATTGGGGGGCGGAGGTAAGAGAAGTGCCTGGCCGGGCCAGGGTTTGTGTGGGTGTAGGCCTGGGGTTGTGGGGTGTGAGGGCTAGGGTTGGGAATTAGGGTAGTTTTAGCAATCTACTACATTCAAGGATTATTAGTGATGAAGAGTTGCTGGCCTTGCCAATAATGCACGACAATGAAGGAATAAACACAAACATATAAATGTGTTTTGCTGAAATGGTAAGTGACTGGACCAATTTTGTCTTACCTTTAATATACAGAATGCATAAGAATGATTTTCCACCTTATTGTAAACACAACTGTTTTGGAACTGGACCGAAATAGCTTGTCTCCAAATGTAGCCAGTTGGAGTGCACAAGTCTTAGTCTCCGCTGTAATTGAAAAGCAAGAAAAAAAAATGACAAAGTAAAATTGAAATAAAAGTAGAAAATGCTGGAAAAATTCAACCAATCAGGCAGCACCTGGGAAAAGAGAAAACGAGCCAAGGTTTCAAATTCACTAGAAAATCAACTTTCATCAGAATTGCTTTAACCTCCATTGTATCCTTGCTTTTTTTTTCTGATTTTATGCTCAATGCTACAGCCAGGATACCAGCAATGCAGGAGAAATGTTTATGACATCTCTAACTAAAAATGGACTGCTTCAGTTTTGTCTTTTTTTCAACCCATTCTGGGCTCTTCTGTCATTGGGGATGGGAATATTCGCAGAGCTGCCTGCTCCTGTTAGCAAATTGTTAATTGTCACAAAGTCATTCACAGCTGGATGTCAAGGTCAGTTAATAGTCATTCAACCGCACTCATGTATACGCCAAATAATAAAACATGCCTCCAAACCAAGATGAACAACACAGAGCGTATAACTCACACGCAACACAAAGTAATATTACCATAAATCAATTAACCAATAGTAAGCAGCACACACAAAATACCAAAGGAACTCAGCAGGGTCAGGCAGTATCTATGGAAAAGATTAAACTGTCGATGTTTTGGGCTGAGGTCCTTCATCAGAGATGGAAAGGAATGAGAGAAGTCAGAGTAAGAAGGTGGGGGGAGGGGAGGAAGAAGTACAAAATACCAGGTGATAGGCGAAACCAGGAGAGGGGAAGGGGGTGAAGTAAAGACCTGAGAAGTTGATCGGTGAAAGAGATAAAAGGCTGTAGAGGGGGTATCTGATAGGATGGGATAGAAGACCATGGAAGAAAGGAAAGTGGGAGGAGCACCAGAGAAAGGTGGTGGGAGGGTGAGCAGATAAGAAGAGAGGGGGAAACAGGAAGGGGGAATGCTGCAGTTCCTCCAGCATTTTGTGTGCGTTGCTTTGGATTTCCAGCATCTGCAGATTTAGTTGCGTATGTGTAACTGACAATAAGGTGTATTTACAACACAAGTTAAAAATTAAGCAGTATTACACCACTGGTGCTTCTTGCATGATGGGACTTGGATCATGGCAGGGAATTCAGTAGTTTTACAGCCTGTGGGAAGAAGTTGTTTCCCATCCTAACCACTAATGGCTTAATGTTATGGATCCTCTAACCTGATGGTACGGATATGCCAAGACTATGGTCTTCTGGCTGAGAAAGTACTGATCCTCTCTGGAATGCTAGTTTTATTGTTTATATTCATGTAGTGCAGTGTTGTATCTTCCCCCATCCTTCCTTCATTTTGAAGTACAGGTTGTAGCAGCAAATGTTTAACAAAAACTAACACATGTCTCTTACACAGGTGTTACTGTTCCAGCTGTGTTCTTTTACCCACATATTGAAATTGAATTATTCTTCTCATTTAATTGATCATTAGACTAAGAGCTATTTCCCGTATAAATGTGAGGTAATATGTTTTACCTTTTAAATGTTTGTCATTTGCATTATTCTTCTACATTTTTCAAGGGTAATTTGCATTTTCCCAACATTGTCTGATACTGAAACTTCAGACATTGGAGTATTGTGTGCAGTTTTGATCACCTACCTAACACGGAAGATGTAAACAAGGTTGAAAGAGAACAAAGGGAATTTACAAGGACGTTGCCAAGACTGGAGGACCTGAGTTAAATGGAAAGATTGAATAGGTTAGGACTTTACTCTTTGGAAAGTATAAGATTGAGAAGAGATTTGATAGAGGCATGCAAAATTATGAGGGGTATTGATAGGGTAAAAACAAGCAGGCTTTTTCCACTGAGGTTGGGTGCAATTGCAAGAATAGGTCATAGGTTAAGGGTGAAAGGTGAAAAATTTAAGGGAAACATGAGGATGAACTTTTTCACTCAGTGGGTTGTGAGAGTGTGGAATGAGTTGTCAGTGCAAGCAGTACATACAAATTCAATTTCAAAGTTTAAGGGAAGTTTGGATATGTACATGGATGGTAGAGGTTTGAAGGGCTGTGGTCTGCAGGTTGATGGGAGTAGGCAGTTTAAATGATACAGCATGGACTAAATGGGCCAGAGGACCTGTTTCTGTAAAGTATTTTTCTATATATGACTCTATGACATGAGACTGCTATATCTGAAACTACAGTAGCTGGCATAATTAGTGCAAGTATTAATTTTGTAAATTAATAATTATGGTATGAAACCATGTCGACTGAGAATGTTTATCACAAACCAGCTTTGATTTCAAAATTTCCAATTTTTCATTATTGGGTAAAAGCATTTTATATGATTTACCACTAAGGTACCACACTAAGCCAAATTAATTTAATGAAGACGTGTTGTGTAGATTCTTCCTTTTATACTTTTTGCTTTCTTAGTGTTTAATATTTTGTATTTTGTCTCTTTACACCCAAGGAGAATGACTTGAACATGGAAGAAATAATATATTCAGTGAACTTGTGATACATTATTTCAAATAAATTGAAGATGAACTGTGTCAAATTGCAGGATTCTTTAGTAACCTGGTGATTCTTTACATTCACAAACACGAGAAAATCTGCAGATGCTGGAAATTCAAGCAACACACACAAAATGCTGGTGAACGCAGCAGGCCAGGCAGCATCTATAAGAAGAAGTGCAATCGACATTTTGGGCCGAGACCTTTTGTCAGGACTAACTGAAAGAAGAGATAGTAAGAGATTTGAAAGTGGGAGGGGGAGGGGAAGATCCAAAATGATAGGAGAAGACAGGAGGGGGAGGGATGGAGCCAAGAGCTGGAAAGTTGATTGGCAAAAGGGATACAGAGCTGGAGAAGGGGGAGGATCATGGGACGGGAGGCCAAGGGAGAAAGAAAGGGGGGGGGGTAACCCAGAGGAAGATGGAGAGCAGGCAAGGAGTAATTGTGAGAGGGACAGAGGGAGAAAAAAGAGTGGAGAAAAGGGGGGAGAATAAATAAACAAACAAACAAATAAATAAATAAATAAGGGATGGGGTAAGAAGGGGAGGAGGGGCATTAACAGAGGTCAGAGAAATAATGTTCATGCCATCGGGTTGGAGGCTACCCAAACGGAATATAAGGTGTTGTTCCTCCAACCTGAGTGTGGCTTCACCTTTACAGTAGAGGAGGCCATAGATTGACATATCAGAATAGGAATGGGATGTGAAATTAAAATGTGTGGCCACTGGGAGATCCTGCTTTCTCTGGTGGACAGAGCATAGGTATTCAGCGAAATGGTCTCCTGGTCTGCGTCGGGTCTCACCAATATATACAAGGCCGAATCGGGAGCACTGGATGCAGTATATCACCCCAGCCGACTCACAGGTGAAGTGTCGCCTCACCTAGAAGGACTGTCTGGGGCCCTGAATGGTGGTAAGGGAGGAAGTGTAAGGGCAGGTGTAGCACTTGTTCTGCTTACAAGGATAAGTGCCGGGAGGGAGATCAGTGGGAAAGGATGGGGGACGAATGGACAATGGAGTCACATAGGGAGCGATCCCTGTGGAAAGCAGAATGGGGGAGAGGGAAAGATGTGCTTGGTGGTGGAATCCCATTGGAGGTGATGGAAGTTATGGAAATTATATTTTGGACCCGGAGACTGGTGGGGTGGTAGGTGAGGACAAGGGGAACCCTATCCCTAGTGGGGTGGTGGGAGGATGGGGTGAGGGCAGATGTGTGTGAAATGGGGGAGATGCGTTTAAGAGCAGAGTTGATAGTGGAGGAAGAGAAGCCCCTTTCTTTAAAAAAGGAAGACATCTCCTTCGTCCTGGAATGAAAAGCCTCATCCTGAGAGCAGACGCAGCGGAGACGGAGGAATTGCGAGAAGGGGATGGCGTTTTTGCAAGAGACAGGATGGGATTCTTTACATTATAGTCTTTTAGGTCTGCCCCTTCACAACCAAAGATCTACAACAAATTGCAGCACCATGCATCATTGTGCAAAGCAAGTAGATGAATATCACCATGCATGCCCTGTGATCCCTGTACATGCATGTCTTCCACTTTGAGAACAATTCTATAATTTCCAACAGCACAGTTAGCAATAAATTTTAGACAAGAAGTTTAATTAAAAAGCACAAAAATATCTTTGATTTTTTCCATTTATATTTTGAAAGCTGTAAAGTGAAAAACTGCAGATGGTGGAAATCCGAAACAAAAAAGAGGAAATATATGATGAGGTGCCATGGTAGCATAGCAGTTGGTACAACATTATTATATCTCAGGGCTTTCTAGAGTTCTAGCTCAATCCTGGTGCTGTTCTGTAAAGAATTTCTGTACATCCTCCCTGTGGAATATGTGAATTTTCTCTGGGTTCTCCAGTTTCTCGCACACAGTCCAATAATGTACAGAATAGGTTCATAGGTCATAGCAAATTGTCCCCTGATTAGGTTAGGGTTAATTGGGTTTGTTGGAGATCGCTGGGACAACATGGCTTGAAGGGCCAGAAGGACTGTATCGCTAAATAAATAATAGAAGGTCAGAGAGCATCTGCTAAGAGAGTCATTATTCCATGTTTCAGGTAGGGTGAAGAGCACTAGAGACTAAACATTCTAGTCTCTAGTCTCCAGAGTGTAAGCTCAGAGAACAGCAGTTTAATCTGTAGCCAGCATGTTACTGACTCAACAGTGATCCCAAAATTTTCAGATAACCAGCCTTTCCAGTTTGTATTGGATCTGGCCAGTTCATTATCAGGAAATGTTGCCTTTGTTTCTCTCTCCAGATGCTGTCTGACCAGTTGAGTGTGTCTTTATTTTATTTCAAACTGCTGCAGTTTTGCATCTTTAATGCATACCTCAAGTTCCAGCAATCCTTCCTGTTTCCCTATTCTTCTCTTCCTTCTTCCATCGTTTCTTCCCACCGCCTCTTGACAGATCATCTGTGATTAATAAACTCTCTTTAGGCCAACACTACAACCACTTAGGTCATTCAGTTAAGTTTGGTTCCCAGCCTTCCGCAGACATTTCCTTTGTTCCTAATACCAGTCAGTCCCTCTTCTCTGCAGCGTGCAGTGTAATTGCTTTCCCAGTTTCATTGGTTCTGCTGAAGGATCGTCAATCTGAAATGCTGATTCTGCTCTTTTCTCTTCACCGGTGCTTCTTCACCTTCAGAAAATTTTTAACCTTCTTCCATTCTTAATTCAAATTTCCAACCTCTGTTACCTTACTTTTCAAGTCCATAAATTTAATTGAAAAGCACAGGGTTGGGTTTGCCTGTGAAACTGAAGCTGAGTATTTTCAGCAATTTCTCCTTCAGAATTCCTAGGCTAATACACTTTGCAATTATTCTTATATATAGGAAGAAGCAGCCTGACTACTCCTCACTACACTTGGTCTCTCAACACCACAGCTTTAGCTGAGAAAGCACAGCAGCATCTCCACTTCCTGTGGAGATTAAGGTGAGCGAGGCTCCCATTCTGACCAATTCTTACAGAAGCATCACAGACAGTGTCCCGACCAGCTGCATCACTCTCTGATATGGGATTTGCAAGACAGCTTACCACAAGCCCCTGCAAAATATTGTGAGGATTGCTGAGAGGATCATTGGGGACTCTCTTCCACCCATCAGAGATATTTATCCAGAGTGCTGCTTGTGCAGGGCACTGAGCATTGGCAATGATCCCTCTCATCTGTCCAAAAACCTCTTTGAATCCTTACAATTAGTTAGTAGGCACTGCAGTATTAGGACAAAGGCTGTTAGGATGGGTAACAGCTTATTTTCATGTTATATGTGAATTATATGGACGAGGTAATTGATGGTATTACGGCTAAGTTTGTGGATGATATGAAGATAGTTGGAGGGGCAGGTAGTGTTGAGGAAGCAGGGAGTCTGCAGAATGACTTAGACAGATTAGGAGAATGGGCAAAGAAATGGTAGATGGAATATAGTGTAGGAAAGTGTATAGTCATGCACTTTCCTGGAAAGTATAAAACCATATACTATTTACTAAACAGGGAGAAAAGCCATGACATGAGAACACATAACTTATGAAGCACCAATACCATTGCACTCTTCACTTTTTAACTTGGGTTGTAAATGCACCTATTACACAGTATCTGTTAGTTTATTTGTGTGTGTGTGTGTTATATGTACGGTGTTGTGCACTTTGGTCTGAAGGAACATTGTTCATTTAGTGGTATACATGAATACGTTTGAATGGTAATAAACTGAACCTGAACTTGAACTTGAATAGTTTATAACATAATTTTAAAATTCTTAGTTATATAATGCCATGCCATTCTATGGCTCAGTTAAGAGCCAAGTTAAACCAATTGGCTAGATTAAAGCAATAATGAATCCCTGAGATGGAATGTTACCATTTGTTAACAAAAGCAATTAAGTATTTTCAATTAGGGTGGCACGGTATCGTAATGGTTAGCACAATGCTTTACAGTAACAGCAACCCGGGTTCAATTCCTGCCATTGTCTGAAAGGAGTTTGTACGTTCTCCTCCTGAATACATGGATTTCCCCCAAGTGCTCTGGTTTTCTCCTTCAGTCCAAAGACTAACTGGTTGGTCGGTTAATTGGTCATTGTAAATTATTCCATGATTAGGATAGGATTAATTGGGGAGATGCTGGGTGGTGTGGCTCAAAGGGTCGGAGGGGCCATGTTGTATCTCAATAAATAAATAGATAATAAAATAAATCATCATTATTTGATGTCCTTTTCAGCATTAGTTTTCCATTGGGATACTGGGATCTTTCTGCCTGTTTTGATGATACAGAATATCTGTGTAACTCACGTTGTCTGACAGCAGCATGACCTGTATCTACAACTAGCTGTCAGAAGTCAAATTGGTAAGTTCTTTACGGTACACGGGCATTTGCAAGGATATCTGTCATAGGAAGATTGAAAACTTCTGCCAAGGATCAATCAGACAGTATTCATGTAAGTGAGTGAACAGTTGATGTTTCAGGCCATAACCCTTCATCAAGATTCACAGGCCCAAAACATCAATCATTTTCATAGATGCTGCCTGACCAGCTGAATTTTTCCAGCATTTTATGTGTGTTGCTCTAGATTTCTAGCATCTGCAGAATCTCTTGTGTTCTCCAAACATCAAACATTATTTATTCCTTTGATTAGTTATTTTGTTATGTGTGTTGGCACTGTCTTAGAAACCATAGAAACCATAGAAAACTACAGCACAGAAACAGGCCTTTTGGCCCTTCTTGGCTGTGCCCAACCATTTTCTGCCTAGCCCCACTGACCTGCACACAGACCATATCCTTCCATACACCTCCCATCCATGTATCTGTCCAATTTATTCTTAAATGTTAAAAAAGAACCCGCGTTTACCACCTCATCTGGCAGCTCATTCCATACTCCCACCACTCTCTGTGTGAAGAAGCCCCCCCTAATGTTCCCTTTAAACTTTTCCCCCCTCACCCTTAACCCATGTCCTCTGGTTTCTTTCTCTCCTTGCCTCAGTGGAAAAAGCCTGCTTGCATTCACTCTATCTATACCCATCATAATTTTATATACCTCTATCAAATCTCCCCTCATTCTTCTACGCTCCAGGGAATAAAGTCCTAACCTGTTCAACCTTTCTCTGTAACTGAGTTTCTCAAGTCCTGGCAACATCCTTGTAAACCTTCTCTGCACTCTTTCAACCTTACCTATATCCTTCCTGTAATTTGGTGACCAAAACTGAACACAATACTCCAGATTCGGTCTCACCAATGCCTTATACAACCTCATCTACTGTATTTACTGTAGTGTCATTTCATATGTACCAGTCTACATAGTTGTTTTAATAATAAATCCATGGAAACAATTGTAAATAACTGCACAGTAGTGTAGTGGTTAGCACAATGCTTTACTGTACCAGTGACCCAGGTTCAATTCCCCCTACCACCTGTAAGGAGTTTGTATATCTTCCCTGTGACCGCGTGGGTTTCCTCCCACATTTCAAAGACGTACCAGATGGAAGGTTAATTGGTCATTGTAAAATTCCTGTGATGAGGCTAGGTTTAAGTAGATGGGTTGGTGAGCGGTGCTGCTTGAAGGGCCGAAAAGGCCCGTTCCATGCTGTTTTTCTAAATAAACAATTAAATAAACTCTTTGACATGATAGGAAAAGCAAAATGAATTAATTGACATGTTGGAGCACTAGCAGGAAATCTACTTTGCTGCAATAGTTTTAATGTTTTTTTTCTCCACTGTGTTGAGAGCAGTAGATTAGCACCCACCAGAGCACATCGAGCTTTCAAAAGATCGTAGAACACTTTGTCTTCTGACAGCTCTGAATAGTTTGTAAAACACATCACATCATCATCCATAGCTTTGATAAAGTTTGAAAGTAGTAGCTAAGTATGTTCCTGTTTCCCAGCCAGTAACGTAGATGTGCATAGACACAACAAGTTGATGATGAGTACAAACCTGAATGTCAGAAAATATCACAAACTGTACAGACAGTTACAGGATGGAACAACGAGAGTTAAATAGCACGACAAAACCATCACAATCGCTAACAAATGCGCAAGTACAGCATAGTAACAGTGAAAGACGCGCTGAATTTAGAGTGAAAATAGCATGGCAATGGCTTCAGTTGGGAAAGCTGATGGATTTGATAGTGCAATGAAGGCTGGGAGTCATATATCAAGAGGGTTGAACTGTATTGTAATGCGAACAACATGGAGGAGTAAATCAAAGCAAAATTGTTACAATTTTACAAAATCATTTGAGCCCTAAACTGCTGGTAATAGTTGAGAGACTTAGATTTTACAAAAAGAACCAGTCAAAAAGTAAAAGCCTTTCTGAATACATTGCAGAACTGCGTAAACTTTCCCAGAACTGTGACTTCAGAGATGGACTTTCTGATGCATTAGGGGACAGGATTGCATGTGGCATGCATAATCAAAACACTCAAAAGGGGATACTATCCGAAAGAGGCCTAACCTTAGAAAGGGCATTGACTCTGCAGTATTGTTAGAGCTTGTAGCAAAGGATGCAGCAGAACTACAGAAAAGGAGGTTAGAATGTGAAATGCACAAAATATCCCTGAATGGTGCAAAAACCCAAAAATGTTATCAATGTGGGAAATCCTCCCATGATGAAAATGACTGTCAGTTCAAAGAAAAAATTTTCAGAAAACGTCACAAGCAAGGTCACGTAGAGAGAGTGTGCAAGGCAGACAAAAAGCACAACCGAGTGAAAAGTCTCAAACAAAACTAAGCAAATGTGTAAAGTTACCGAATGAGAATCAGACAACATAGAGTCAGACAAAGATGAACTGTCAAGCTAGAATTGCATAGTATAACTGAAGCAGCTCACAAAATCATCTGGATCGCAATAGAGGTGTCTGGTGTAAAACTGGATACAGGGTCAGCATAATTCCAGAGGCTGACTACAACAGACTGTTTCCTAAGATACCATTAGAAAAGACCTCAGTGATGCTAAAGACCGACACAGGTGAAAAAGTGTCTCCCAAAAGCAAACTGAATGTAAATGTGATGTATGGAGGCCAAACACAACAGCTAGAACCTTATGTATTGAAAAGTGGAGGACCACCACCTTCTGGACATGAATAGTTGAGAAAAATCGAACTAGACGGGCAGTCAGTCAAAGCTTTCAGTGTGACATTAGTAGGCAGCAGCAACCTAAATGGTAGCACTTGTCACAACCACGGATTCGGCCGCGCGGTAGATACGGCAATTGTGCTTGTGAATTTGCATGTGTCAGGTAATTATTATTTACTCGTGATGCTATTTAACTCCACTCTTGTTGTCGTCGTGCTTGTCGAGACTTGGACAGAGCATAGCAATGCTTTGCTGCTGTTTTGCATTCGGTCTTCCCTGAGATATTGGACTTTTAAAATCAACTGACTCTGAAGACTAGTGGTATTTGTTTAATGTTTAGACGTTCTTTTCAGACGCAGTGTAGGCTTCATTTTCCTTCTGAGAGTTTTAGTTAATGGCCCTGTTTGGCCTAGCATTTATTGTTTTATTTTCCCTTTTCCATATTAAAGTCTGTGAACTATCGACCTGCTTCAGTGTCTCTCACTCCGCACTTGGGCCATATCCGAACCAGGGTGACGGCACTAACCAGAGACTGTCACAGCTGCTTAACGCTAATGACAAGGTGTTTGAGAAAGGGATTGGCAAACTCAGAAAGGCGTGTCGGCCAGAATTGAACTGGATGACACAGCAACACCAAGATTTCATGTAGCGCATCCAGTGCCTTACGTACTACGTCCTAAAGTGGATGCTGAACTGCAGAACTGCAGAGGCATCTGGAATTCTCTCCAAATTGAGTGGAGCGATTGGGCCATGGCCATTGTACCGGTGATCAAAAAAGGGAAGAGTAGAACTTTTTGCATATGTTGACACAAAGGTTGGAGGTGTTATGGATAATGTGGAGGGCTGTCAGAGGTTATAGCGGGACATTGATAGGATGCAAAACTGGGCTGAGAAGCGGCAGATGGAGTTCAACCCAGAGGTGGTTCATTTTGGTAGGTCAAATATGATGACAGAATATAGTATTAATGGTAAGACTTTTGGCAGTGTGGAGGATCAGTGGGATCTTGGGGTCTGAGTCCATAGGACACTCAAAGCTACTGCGCAGGTTGACTCAGTGGTTAAGAAAGCATATGGTGCATTGGCCCTCATCAATCGTGGACATCAAGTTTAGGAACTGACAGGTAATGTTGCAGCTCTATAGGACCCTGGTCAGACCCCACTTGGAGTACTGTGCTCAGTTCTGGTCACCTCACTACAAGAAGGATGTGGAAACTATAGAAAGGGTGCAGAGGAGATTTACAAGGATGTTGCCTGGTTTGGGGAGCATGCCTTATGAGAATAGGTTGACTGAACTTGGTCTTTTTTCCTTGGAGTGACAGAAGATGAGAGATGTCCTGATAGAGGTGTATAAGATGATGAGAGACATTGATCATGTGGATAGTCAGAGGTTTTTTTCCCAGGGCTGAAATGGCTGACACGAGAGGGCATAGTTTTAAGGTGCTTAGAAGTAGGTACAGAGGAGATGTCAGGGGTGAGTTTTTTACGCAGAGACTGGTGGGAGCATGGAATGGGCTGCCGGCGACGGTGATGGAGGCGGATAGGATAGAGTCTTTTAAGAGACTCCTGGATAGGTACATGGAGCTCAGAAAAATAGAGGGCTATGAGTAACCCTAGGTAATTTCTAAGGTAATGAAATGTTCGGCACAGCTTTGTGGGCCTATGGGCCTGTATTGTGCTGTAGGTTTTCTATGTTTCTGTGTGGGGATTTCAATGTAGGCATCAACCCTATGCTGTGTACAGTGCAGTACCCCCTGCCATGAATAGAAGACATTTTTGCATATTTGGCAGGCAGAGAGAGGTTTTCAAAGGTTGCCGTCACAAGCCTATCTGCAAATGAAGATTGAGGAGCCAAGCATGAAGTTCCTCACAATCAACACTCACCAGTATAATCAGCTCATCTTTAGTGTAGCATTAGCTCCAGCAATTTGGCAAAGAGCAATGGACCAAGTACTCCAAGATATCCCAGGAACACAATGTTAAACCTTGATGACATCACCATTGCTGGCAAAAATGATGAAGAGCACCTCTAGAACCTTGGCTGAGTGAGTATGGACTGCGTGCAGAGAGAGAGAAATGTGAGCTTTTCAAGAATGACATCTCACATTGTGGACACGTGATTGACAAGCATGGGTTACATAAGTCACAAGAGAAGACTGAAGCAGTGCTACAGGCACCCAAACCAGAAACTGTGTCACAGTTCAGGTCATACTTGGGCCTTGTAAACGAGTACCACAGGTTTCTCCCAAACATTGCAACAGTGCTGCAGCAAAGTGCAAATGATAGAAAGATGCAATAATCATTCAAGGAAACAAAGAAACTAGTAACATCTGATTAACTGCTTACTCTTTATGACATGCCCCTGACCATCAGACTGGCATGCAATGCACACCCTTATGGCATTGGAGCAGTTTTGTCACGAATTATGAAAGATGGATCTGAAAGCCTGATTGCACTTTCTTCAAGATCACCGATGAGCGCAGAATCTACTGAAAGGCCCTTGGTCTAGAATGGGGAATAAAGAAGTTCCTCCACTACCTTTACGGACAAGAGTCTACGCTAGTGATAGATCACCAGCCCATTGTGTCAATTTTCAATCCTAGGAAGGGAATTCCAGGAATGACTACTACTCAGTTACAACATTGGGCACTGCTCCTAGGAGCCTACTCTTATGACATAGAGTTCAAGAGTACCAAACAACACAGCAGTGACAATAACTTGTCACATCTTCCACTACTGGCAACTGAGGAAGAAAAGTCTTCATACTGTGACGCAGCAGAAGTTTCCACACCACATTAACGGACCAATTGCCGGTAACAAATTCCAAAATACAAAGGAAACAAGGAATGACCCAACATTGTTAAAAGTCTATGAAATCACCATGCAAGGATGGCCAGCTCATGGTAACCCCATGTTTCCAGAGTTCTTAGTGAGATGAGAACAACTGTCGGTATGTCAAAGAATGCTGATGTGTGGCTCTTGTGTTGTGGTTCCCTCTAAACTGTGCACCAGCTTCTTAGAAAACCTGCATGAAGGACATCTGGGTACAGTCAAGATGAAGAGTCTCACCCGGTGCTATGTGTGGTGGCCGGAAATAGATTAACAGATTGAAGACTCGCCCAAAAACTGTTCGGGATGCAAAAAAGTTCAAAACGCACCCCAAAGGCACCATTACACCTGTGGGAACGGACATCATCACCATGGCAAAGAGTACATATTGACTTTGCTGGGCCATTCATGGACTCCATGTTCCTGATTGGTGTGGATGCTCATTCGAAGTGGCCAAAGGTTACACCAATGAAGTCAACCACCTTAGCAAAGACTGTCTCCGCTCTGAGGATTATCATCGCCAGAAACAGCTTACCAGAACAAATTGTGAGTGACAACGGACTACCGTCAGACGAATTCTGACTGTTCATGAAGAAAATTGTCATCAGACATTTCAAGGCAGCTCCTCAGTACCCAGCAACGAGTAGGTTAGCTGAAAGGTTTATCCAAACCAAGACGTCCATTAAAGCAATGGACAAGGAGGACATTTTTCTCCAGCACAAGGTGGACAACTTCCTTTTTATGTATCAAAACTCTGTTCATATAATGAACAGGGAAATCAAACCCCTGAAAAGCTGTTTATGAGCACGAATTTGAGATCCCGCGTAGACCTCCTGAAAGCAGACCTCCGGAGGGAAGTGAAGAGTAATCAGTTCAGCCAGTTGCCAAGTGAATCAGCAAGGAGCTTCAAGATTGGACAGGAAGTCCTAGAATGTGATTATTGAGAAGACAAGTAGACACCTGGTAGGATAGCTACAAAAACATTCAAGATTGTTTAAAGTTATTTAGAGTACTCAAGTGTAAAGTAGAACGAAATAATTGTTACTCTGCATCCAATGCAGCACAAAAAATGCAATACGATAAAGAACACAATTAAAAATTGCAATAAATGTATAAGATAGCTTACATATATAGATTGATTTTATGTCCATAAAGTGACACTAGGCACAGGAGTGTCTGTACATAAGTTGACTCTAACTGGAAATGACAACGTAGTGGTACTGTTCCAACGCCATATTAAAGTTTGCTGATGACACCACTGTCATAACTGAATCAAGGGTGACGATGAATCTGTATTTAGGAGGGAGATTGAAAATCTGGCTGAGTGGTGCCAAAACGAATCAATGTCAGCAAGACTAACAAACTGATTATTGACTTCAGGAGGAGGAAACCAAAGGTTCCTCATTAGGGGATCAGAAGTGGAGAGGGTGTGCAATTTTAATTTCCTCAGAGTTAACATTTCGGAGGACCTCTCCTGGGCCAGCACATCAGGACAATCACAAAGAAGGCACGGCAGTACCTCTACTTCCTTGGGAGTTTGTGTAGATTCAGCATGACATCTAAAACTTCGTCAATCCTCTATAGATGTGTGGTGGAGCATATATTGACAGGCCGCATCACAGCCTGGTATGGAAATACCAATGTCCTTGAACAGAAAATCCTAAAAAACGTAGTGGATTCAGTCCAGTCCATCACAGGTAAAGTCCTCCCCATCACTGAGCACTTCTACATTGAGCATTGTCGCAGGAAAGTAGCATCAACGGTCAGGAACCTCACCACCCAGGCCATGTTCTTTTCTCTCTGCTGCCATCAGGTAAAAGGTACAGGTGCCTCAGGTTCAAGAACAGTTACTACCTCTCAGCCATCAGGCTCTTGAACAAAAGGGGATAGCTACGCTCATTTAAGGGCTCTTTTGTATTGTTATTTCATGCTCTTTATTTATTGCTATTTATTTATATCCACATCTGCACAGTTTGTTTATAGTTTACAGTTCCTGATGTTTATAGTTACTGTTCTATAGATTTGCTAAGTATGCTCACAGAGAAAGAATCTCAGGATTGTATGTGGTGACATCTATGTACTCTGATCATAAATTTTACTCTGAACTTTGAACTTTGGTCCCTGTGTGAATGTTACGTAGCCACCTCCCTGATAGGGGTCCATGATCAGGGTAGATGGGATCCTTCAAGGTATGACTGGCCCTTTTCTGCCTTCTTTCTGTGCCTATAGTAATGGGTAGGTATGGGAGGGTTATTAAAGGACATTTAAAATTCCATGTGAATTCCATCATCATCAGATAAGCTGTTTCTTTTAATGATGTGTGCTGTTGTCTTTTTCATAGGTGACAATCATTATGAAATGAAACTACAATTGTTGCTTTGTATATTTTTCAGACAAGAATTTTGTGGTTTCCTGCCATGGGATTGAAAGTTCCAGTTTGCTCTCTCTGGATTCGGGCCAATTCCGTGAATTGATTAGTAGTTTTAGATGGGTGCAGGGATGTTGAGGAGAGCACAGAAAGGAGGCTTAAATTTTTTTAAAAATGGCTGTGAGTTCATAATCAAGATTTGTGTCAGACTAAAAATACCTAATTTCTGAAAAATCACTATCAACAACGTTGCATTAATAGATTTTAAATGATAAGCTCGGATTTGTAAGGTGTCTTCCCTGTATGAAGGAAATACTTTCAAAGTACAATGTGAGAACTCCAGATAGTTCATCCTCAGCAAGCTTCAACAAACAGTGAATTGATAATTAGCCAGATAATTACCAGAAGAGCACTGGATGGCTCAGGGCCTGTACTCATTGGAGTTTAGAACAGAGGGAGGTTTTCATTGAAACCTATTGAACACTGAAAGGCCTAGATAGAGTGGATATTGAGAAGGTCTTTCCAATAATGGGGGGGCAGGGGGCAGGTTCTAGGACCAGTGAGCACAGCCTCAGAATAGAGGACATCCATTTAGAATAGAGATAAGGAGGAATTTCTTTATCCAGAGAGTGGTGAGTCAGTGGAACTCATTGCCACAGATGCCGGTGGAGGCCAAGTCATTGAGGAGCCAGAAGAATAGGGTCAGGAGGGATAATAATCAGCCATAATGCAATGGTGGAGCAGAATCAATGCGCCAATTGGTCTAATTCTGCTCCCATGCCTCATGGTGTTACGGTCTGATTTTAATGATGTTGATTGAAGAAGATCTTTGCTGGAGATCCTCAGTCTTCTTCAGAGTAATGCCAGAGAATTTTAACATCCAAATGTCACAAATTCATGTATATCCTTTAAGGTCGTAAAGCTATCACAGCATCAGTTTATGTGCTCAGTGTATTTTTCAGATGTGTTCTAGATACTAAAGGAGATTGCTCATCGAATTCCAAACTAACAATGAAAAACAAACAGCTGAATTGCTGTCCGTTCTTTTAACAAAACCGTTAACGTGGAGAAAGGTTAGTTACCCTGCAGTGTAACAGTGAAAACTTGTCAATGTCATTGTCTTCAAGGAGCACTCTGGATTCTAAAGCTATTAGACCAAAAGACCATAAGACACAAGAGCAGAATTAGGCTGTTTGGTTTTGCCATTTCTTCATAGCCAATCCATTTCCCTCTTCACCCCATTCTCCTGCTTCGCCCTGTAACCCTTCACACCCTGACTAATGAAGAACCTATTGAGCTCCGTCTTATATCACACAGTAACATGGCCTTCACAAACACCTGTGGCAGCAAATTCCACAGATACACTATCCCCTGCCTAAAGAAATCCCTTCTCACCTCTGCACTAAATTGATGTCCCTGTATTCTGAGATTGCTTCCTCTGGTCCTAGACTTCCCCATCATATGAAGCAACCTCTCCACATCCACTCTATCCAGCCTTTCAACATGACATCCCCCCCGATTGTTCTAAATTCCAGCGAGTAAAGGGCCAGAGCCATCAATCACTCCTCATACAATAAGCACTTCATTGCTGGAATCATTTATTGTGAGCAGTTTTGGGCCCCTATCTTAGAAAGGATGCACTGAAACTGGAGAGGGTTCAAAGGAGATTCATGAAAATGATTCCAGAATTGAATGGCTTGTCATACGAAAAGTATTTAATGGCTCTGGGGTTGTATTTACTGGAACTTAGAAGAATGAGGAGGTGACTTCATTGAAACCTATTGAATGGTGAAAGGCCTTGATAAAATGGATGAGGAGAGAATGTTTCCTATGGTGGGTGAGTCTAAGACCAGAGGACACAGCCTCAGTATAGAGTGGTGTCCTTTTTGAACCAAGATTAGGAGGAATTTCTTTAGCCATGGAGTGGTGAATCTATGGAATTCTTTGCCACAGGCAGCTGTGGAGGCCAAGTCTTTATGTATATTCAGCGCAGAAGTTGATAGATTCTTTATTGGTTATGGCATGAAGGGATACAGGAAGAAGGTACGTGTTTGGGGCTGAGAAGAAAATTTGATCAGCCAAAATGAAATGGTGCAGCAAGCTCGATGGGCCAAATGGCCTAATTCTGCTTCTATACCTTATGGTTTTATGAGGCTTGCATGCCGCAATGACCTGGAAAGCTATGTTGGCTGGAGTCAGGGCCTTGTACTTTTGCTCTTGTTCTGTCCACCCGTGCCAAGCAGGCCATCCGAAGAGTGATCCAGGATTCCTCCAGGTTTGCCTGTTCCACTCAGGGCTATCAACCCTGACTGGTCAAAAAACAATTGCTACAGAAACAGCAATGAAGAATCCTTCTTTTACAGACAGAGATGGCAGACCTTCATAGCTACCCTAAATTCCAGCGGCGTAACAGGCAGTAAGTAATCACAGAACAATTTTCAATGGCCAATTAGTCTACCAAATGGTAGATCTTTGGACTGTGGGTGGAAATTGGAGCACTCGAAGAAATCCCATGTAGCTGTAGTGAAAAAATACAAACTCCTTACAGTAGAATTAATCTCTGAATATCAACACCTGAGCTGTAATAGTTTTGTACTAACTACCATGCTACTGTGGTGCCCCAGTCTTTGTTATCAACAGACCACACTCCTTCCACCCGGTAATTTCTATACTTCAATATTTTCAGAAAAAAATTATGGGCATTAATTAAAACATGGCACTTCATGGTCATTTCAGAAATTCCTGATTTTCTGACTTCTTTGTATAATTACTTCAAATCAACATGGTGAGTCTCCCAACATGCTGAAGGGGAAATGGGGCCCACCTGAACATTTAGTTTTCGATCGAAGTCTGGACCCGATAAACAATAGAGCCTACAAAAAGGTAGTGGATACAGCCCAGCCCATCACAGGTAAAGCCTCCCCACCACTGAGCACATCTACATGGAGCACTGTCACCGGAAAGCAGTGTCCATCATCAAGGGCCCCCACTATACAGGCCATCGTCTCCTTTTGCTGTTGCCATCAGGAAGAAGGTACAAGAACCTCAGGACTCTCACCACCAGGTTCAGGTACAGTTCTTACCTCTCAACCATTAGGCTCTTGAACCAGAGGGGATAACTTCACTCACCAAACACTGAATTGTTCCCATAACCTAGGGACTTGCTTTCAAAGACTCTTCATTTCATGTTCTCTATTTATTGATTTTTTTTCTTCTTGTATTTGCACAATTTGTTGTCTTTTGCACATTGGTTGTTTGACCAGCTTGTTCTCTGCAGTTTTTCATTGATTCTGTTGTGTTTCTTTGTATTTACTATGAATGCCCACAAGAAAATGTATCTCAGGTTGTATATGTTAACATATATGTACTTTGATTACAAATTTACTTTAAACTTTGAACTTTTGAACTTTGGTGGTTAGGGATGGGGAGTTTGAATTGTGAACAATAACTATTACTCCAGATAGTGTGCAATGGTCTGGCCCACTGGTTGATACTCCCCAGCAGTGTTGGCAATTCTGATTGGACTTCCTGGATGGTGACATCATGTCATGACACCATGCTAACTTCCACCAAGCACCATCACCTTTAGTGTCATTGTGATCAAGGAATTCATACTTGACAGAGTCAACAGTGATGATTCCCTTCCTTCTTGCCCCTTCTCAGTACTTGTGAAATTATTGACAACTTGAAGTATATAATTTATGTGTAATTTATTCGTAATGCATCAGCATACGTTTATCAGCGTATATCTGGCAAGATGGTGCCAGTGACCAATGGTGCACTTTTCAGACAAATTACAAAACTACTGGATACTCTTCTGTTAAATATACTTCTTCTGAACTGTGAGTAATTTCACTTTTAAGATTTTTTGGGGAGGGACTGACTGAATGATGTGACACCTGTCTGATCTCCTGGAGGTTTTGGTGTGGATGAAATGCTGAGTCGGTTCGTAAAGGCAGAAACTGAGCACATAATTGGCTCCATTACACCACACAGATTAAAGCATCACAAGATTAAGATCTTTGGACGAGAGTGGAAAACGAACAAGCATTCAGTGCTGTTTGCCTGCATTTGACCAGTATGTCTCACTGTGGGTGGAAGGTACGAGAGCCTTGGGTCCTTGACTTCTGGGTGGCCTTGTCTCAGCACTGAATGCACTCCACAGTTGGGAATTCACTTCCAGGACTCTGAAGTTCATGTTTCTTGTATTTTTTTGTTCACTACTTTTTTTCACATTATGTGTGATTTAATCAGGGTGCTCCAGTGCTAAATTAAATCTGCGGCCACTGACTCAGCACTGAGGACTCACTTTTGGGGACTCTGCAGTTAATGTTGCTTGTTACGTCTATTGTTTGCATGCATTGTTCCTTTTCTTTTGCACTTTGGGTGTTTGATGGGCTTGTTGTGTGGGCTTTTTCTGTGAACAGATTCTTTTATGTTTCTCTGATTTGTGGCTGCCCGCAAGATGATGAAACTCCAAGTTGAATATTGTGTACATCTCGGATAGTAAATGTACTTTGAACTTTGATTTGAATCTTCTGTGTGCTGCTTGAACCGATGAAACTGTGACATGACTTCAAGCAAACTTTTCCTGCTACTTGACCTCATTGTACTTGTACACATAGCAATCAAATCAACTTTATAACAAAATCAAAAGCTCGAGTGACTGAACAAGCATTGCTTAAATAACAGTTCTAATTATATTATCATTAGCATATACTGAGTGGCCACTTCATTAGGTACACCTGTACATCTGTTTGTTAATACAAATATTTAATCAGCCAGCTGTAGAGAAACACAGCACAGAAACAGGCCCTTCGGTGTCTCAGAAAGGCAGCGTCAATTATTAAGGACCTCCAGCACCCAGGGCATGTCCTTTTCTCACTGTTACCATCAGGTAGGAGGTACAGAAGCCTGAAGGCACACACTCAGCGATTCAGGAACAGCTTCTTCCCCTCTGTCATCTGATTCCTAAATGGACATTGAATCTTTGGACAATACCTCACTTTTTAAAAAATATATAATATTTCTGTTTCTGCATGTTTTTTAAATCTATTCAATATATGTAATTGATTTACTTGTTTATTAATAATATTTTTATTTTATTATTTTTTTCACTCTGCTAGATTATGTATTATATTGAACTGCTGCTGCTAAGTTAACAAATTTCACGTCACATGCCGGTGATAATAAACCTGATTCTGATCTAGTCCAGGCCGAACCGCTTAACCTGTCTACTCCCATCGACCCGCACATCGACCATAGCCCTCTATAGCCCTGCTATCCATGTCGGTATCCAAACTTCTCTTAAGCATTCAAATTGAGGTCGCATGGACCACTTGTGCTGGCAGCTCATTTCACACTCTCACGACTCTCTGAGTGAAGAAGTTCCCCCTCATGTTCCCCTTTAACTTCTCATCTTTCACTCTTAAGCCATGTCTTCTGGTTGTAGTTGAATCCAGACTCTGTGGAAATTGAAAAAGCGTGTTAAAAGGGCAATGTTATGCTAGTCATGGGAGATTTTAACATGCAGGTCGATTGGGAAAATCAAGTTGGTAATGGATCTCAACAGAATGAGTTTGTTGAATGCCTAAGAGATGGCTTTTTAGAGCAGTTTGTCACTGAACCTAATAGGGGATCACCTATACCGGATTGGGTGTTATGTAATGAACCGGAGGTGATTATGGAGCTTAAGGTAAAAGAACCCTTAGGAGCCAGTGATCACAATATGATTGAGTTCAACTTGAAATTTGATAGGGAGAAAGTAACGTCTGATGCAGCAGTATTTCAGTGGAGTATGGGAAATTACAGTAGTAAGAGAGGAGTTGAACAAAGTAAATTGGAAGGAGCTGCTGGCAGGGATGTCAGCAGAGCAGCAATGTTGTATGTTTCTGGGAAAAATCAGGAAGGTTCAAGACACGTGTATTCCAAAATGAAGAAATACTCAAATGGCATAATAGTAAAACCATAGCTGAAGGGAATTCAAAGCTAACGTAAAAACAAAAGAGAGGGCATACATCAAAATAAAAATTAGTGGGATGATAGAAGATTGGATAGAGGATTTTAAAAATCTACAGAGACTAATTAAAATTATCATTAGAAGAGAAGGATGAACTACAAAAGCAAGCTAGAAAATAATATCAAGGTGGATAGTAAAAGTTTTTTCATGTGTAAAAAATAAAAGAGAGATGAAAGTAGATATAGGACTGCTAGAAAATGAGGCAGGAGAAATATTAACGGTGGACAAGGAGATGGCAGATGAACTAAATGAGTATTTTGCATCAGTCTTCACTGTGGAAGACACTAGCAGTGTGCCAGATGTAGTGTGAAGGAAGAGAAGTGGGTGCAGTTACTGTTACAAGGGAGAAAGTACTCAAAAAGCTGAAAGACGTAAAAGTACATAAATCACCTGGATCAAATGAACTGCACCCTAGGGTTCTGAAAGAGGCAGTGTTACAGATTGTGGTGGCATTAGAAATGATCTTTCAAAAGTCATTGGACTCTGGCATGGTGCCAGAGGACTGGAAAATTGCAAATGTTACTCCACTCCTTAAGAAAGGAGGGAGACAGCAGAAAAGAGATTATAGACCAGTTAGCCTGACCACAGTGGTTAGGAATATATTAGAGTCAATTGTTAAGGATGATGTGATGAAGTACTTGGTGACACAGGACAAGACAGGACAAAGTCAGCATGGTTTCCTTCAAGGAAAATCCTGCCTGATGAGCCCGTTGGAATGCTTTGGGGAGATTACAAGTAGGATAGATAAAGGGATGCAGTGGATGTTGTATATTTGGACCTTCAGAAGGCCTTTGACAAGGTGTCACACATGAAGTGGCTTACCAAGTTAAGAGCCTGCAGTATTACAGGAAAGTTATAAAAATGGTTAGAGCATTGGCTGATTGGTAAGAAGCAGTGAGTGGAAATGAAGGGATCCTTTTCTGGCTGGCTGCCAGTGACTAGTGGTGTTCCACAGGGGTTGGTGTTGGGACCATTCTTTTTATGCTGTATATAAATGATGGAATAGATGGTTCTGTTGCCAAGTTTGCAGATGATCCAAAGATTGGTGGAGGGGCCGGTAGTGTTGAGGAAACTAGTAGGATGCAGAAGGACTTAGACAGATTAGCAGAATGGGCGCGAGAGTGGCAAATGAAATATAATGTTGAAAAATGCATGGTCATGCACTTTGATAGTAGAAATAAATGTGTGGACTATTTTCTGAATTGGAAAAAAAAATCCAAAAATCTGAGATGCAAAGGGACTTGGGAGTCTTTGTGCACAACACCCTAAAAGTTAACTTGTAGGCTGAGTCAGTGGCGAGGAAGGCAAATGCAATGTTAGCATTCATTTCAAGGGGTCTAGAATACAAGAGCAGGGATGTGATGCTGACGCTTTATAAGGCACTGGTGAGGTCTCACCTTGAGTATTGTGAAAAGTTTTGGGCTCCTCATCTTAGAGGAGATGTGCTGGCATTGGAGAGGGTCCAGAGGAAGTTCACAAGGATGATTCCAGGAATGAAGGGGTTATCCTATGAGGAACGTTTGATGGCTCTGGATCTTTACTCACCAGAATTTAGAAGGCTGAAGGGGGATCTCATTGAAACCTTTTGAATGTTGAAAGGCCTAGACAAAGTAGATGTGAAAAGAATGTTTCCCATGGTAGGAGAGTCTAGGACAAGAGGGCACAGTCTCAGGATAGAGGGCGTCCATTCACAATAGAGATGTGGAGAAATTTCTTTAACCAGAGGGTGGTGAAATTGTGGAATTTGTTACCACATGCAGCTGTGGAGGCCAGGTCATTAAGTGTATTTAAGGCAGAGATTGAAAGGTTCTTGATTGGACATGGCATGAAAGGTTACGGGGAGAAGGCCAGGAAATGGGGTTGAGGAGGAGAAAGAAAAGGATCAGCCACGATTAAAAATGATGAAGCAGACTCAATGGGCCAAATGGCCTACTCCTGCTCCTACGTCTTATGGTCTTATGGAAAAAGCCTGCTTGCATTTACCCTATCTATCCCCCTCACAATTTTGTTTTCCGCTATCAATTCTTCTCTCAATATTTTATGTTCTGAAGAATACAGTCCTAACCTATTGAAACTTTCCTTTTAACTCAGGTCCTCCATACCTGGCAACATCCTTGTAAATTTATGGCAACAACTCAATGCATAAAAAACATGCAGGCAATGGACAAGAGGTTCAGTTGTTGTTCAGACCAGACATCAGGATGGAGAATAAATATGATCTAAGTGACTTTGTGAAAGAGTTGTTAGTGTCAGATGGGATGATTTGCATCTCTCAGAAAATGCTGATCTCCTAGGATTTTCACACACAGCAGTCTCTAGAGTTTACAGAGGATGGTGTGAGAAACAAAAAAAAACTTCCAGTGAGCAGCAGTTCTGTGGGTAAAAATGCTTTATTAACGAGGGAAGTCAGAGACGAATGACCAGGCTGGTTCAAGCTGGCAGAAAGGTGACATTAACTCAAGTAAACACATGTTAGAACAGTGGTGGGCAGAAGAGCATCTCTGAATGTACAACATAGCGAAACTTGAACTTGGTGGACTACAGCAACAGAAGATGAACTTACACTCAGTGGCCACTGTATTCGGTACCTGACAAATATGGACACTCAGGAAACTCGGAAAAAGCTGTGTCTGCGGCATTTACTTCAGCCTCTTTCTCAGTATAACTGGAAGGCAGAAAACTCAGTGTCCTGATGAAATGTCTCAGCCAGAAACGTTTGACTGTTTTTCCCTTTCCATAGATGCTGCCTGATTTGCTGAGTTCCTCAAACATTTTGTCTGTATTGTTTTGGATTTCCCACATCTGCAGACTTTCTTGTGTTTGTGAAACTTGGTGTCCTGTTTAGATTATGAGAACACACAGTCCTCTTTTATTGTCATTTAGAAATGCATACACATATTAAGAAATGATACAATGTTTCTCCGGAGTGATATTACAGAAAACAGGACAGACCAAAGACTAACACTGACACAACCACATAATTATAACATATAGTTACAGCGGTGCAAAGCAATGCCATAATTTGATGAAGAACAGACCATGGGCACAGTAAAAAAAAAAGTCTCAAAGTCCCGAGTCGATTGACTCCCGAGTCCCCGATAGCAGGCAGCAAAAGGGAGAAACTCCCTGCCATAAACCTCCAGGCACCGTCAACTTGCCGATACCTTGGAAGCAGCCGACCACAGCCGATACTGAATCCGTCCATCCGAAAACTTCGAGCCTCCAACCAGCCCCTCCGATACAGCCTCCCGAGCGCCATCCTCTGCCGAGCGCCTTCGACTTCTCCCCGGCGGCTGAAACATGCAAAGCGGAGGATTTCGGGGCCTTCAGCTCCAGAGATTCTGGCTACCACACAGTAACAGCGGAAGCGAAGCAGGCATTTCAGAAGTTTTCCAGATGTTCCTCTGTGCTCTCATGTCTGTCTTCATCAAATCAGAACTGTGCACGGTCCCCTACTTGACAG
Source organism: Mobula hypostoma (assembly GCF_963921235.1). Classification (NCBI taxonomy): domain Eukaryota; kingdom Metazoa; phylum Chordata; class Chondrichthyes; order Myliobatiformes; family Myliobatidae; genus Mobula; species Mobula hypostoma. The sequence continues at coordinate 7,822,904 of NC_086097.1, read as the reverse complement.
ATATCATCACCGAAGTGGCCACGCGCGCTGCTGTCGCGCTGCCATCTTCTCCCCCCTCCTGGGAGGATACTTTTACTGATATGAAACAATATAGTGTGGGCATGCCTCAGCTTGACTAATCTTCCATCATTATAAGACTTGCCCCTCTTCTCTTTGCTACCATCAAGGCGGAGGTACAGGAGCCTATAGATATACACTCAATATTTTTGGAACAGCTTCTTCCCCTCTGCCATCAGATTTCTGAATGGACAATGAACCAATATACACCACCTCACTCTTTTTTTAGCTCTCTTATTTGCAATACCTGTCAATTTATTTTTAAAACATACTCTTATTCTAATTTATATTTATTTTTATTGTGTATCGCATTGTACTGCTGCAGTAAAACAGTAATTTCATGACACATTCTAATGATATTAAACTGAATTCTGATGGACTTTTTCATGCTGCTTTTCCTAGGTCAGTATAAATATGAGTTTAAATATTGGAAAGTCATGGTGTGATTATACAGGATGCTGCTGAGGCTGCCTAATTCTGGTTCAATTACAGCACTACTTATTTAATTTGTTTTAATATATTTCTAATTGTAATTTATAGATTTTTTTTATCACTATGTATTGCAACGTACTGCTGCCACAAAACAACAAATTTCACGACATATGCTGATTTCACAACAGATTCTGATTTTAGATCCTTTGTACACTGGAGAGTGGTTCTTTGAACCATATTCTACAGGATAAACGTTATTTTTCCAGTGAAACTGAATCCCACAAGGATAAAAAGTAAACAACCTACATTTGTTAAAATTTATTCAAAAGATTGGAAGATTGGCAAGTGTGCAATAGTAAAAAAAGAGCAGACCTACTACTTGATACAGTTTGTTATTCCTCTGTGGCTAGTAAAAAATAAATATTAGTTCCTTTAGACAAAAGCCGCTGCCTTCAAGAGGCACATCTGCACACCATTTCCCACCCTCTAATGTCAGCGAGGTTCCAGTACAAGACCAGTCCATGCTGGGAGGTAACCATAACTGGGTCATGACTGTATCGAGCCCTGCCAAAGTTCCAAAATTTTAGCATTTAGTCCAGGAAGTTCCTCAGGCTGGTCTTACTGTTCCAGCTGACTAGAGACACGACTGACTGAGAGAAATCTTTTGGGTGCAAACAGTCCATTGAATGGAAACTGCTTGAAAATCCACCATCCTCTGCCACTTAAACAATTGCCACATTTTAAAGAAAGTAGAAGCTTTTGCTTGCTTGCATCCCTAAGCAACTACTTTTATCCCAGGCCTGGAATCACTTAAGACAGTTATCAGTTCTTAATTAAATACAGAACCATTCAAACATTCCAAAATCAAGACTAATTGAAATTAATGCCTTGTACTGATAACGACACTTCATTAATTGTAGCCTTCAGTTTCCAGAATCACAGCACAGTTTGATCTTGTGGGCACACAGGAGCATTTATTTAATGTAATCGGATATCCACATCAAGGTAATTGTGCTATAGGGTATTTTGAACTAAGTGGTGAATTTAAAAAAAGTTCTGAAATAATCTATTATTTCTTGTTGTTATATCCTTATCAACATTATATATTATCTACATGTTTACAATGCATAAACAATGCAAATTAGTGTTTTTCTTAATTAACCTTTGCTAATGGCATAGATTATTAGCTGATTAAAGTTGTGAGGATTAATAGAGGTTCTGTATCAAACAACCTGCCTAACAAGGAATAAGCAAACAAATCACAGGTTTTAAAAAAAAGATTACAAATTTTCAGCAATCCTACAGTACTCTGAATCCATAGCACACAAATGTCCCATTGGCATTTGGATGCTGTCAGAGATACTTAGCTCTTCAATCAGCTTTTCTCAGACAGATTTACCAGTGAGAAATGTGACACGCAACAAGCCAGCAACTCACTTGATTATTACAGAAGTGTAGGCTAGTGATCTGAAATCATCATCAACTGCGATATTTAGATGATTAGTCTGGAATTGAAACACTTGTCATAATTACGGTAGCCATGGAATTATTCTTTTGCCTCCTGGTTGATGAGTGTTGTTTAGGGATGGATTGTGTACTACCCTTTTCCTGTTCAGAGCTGTCTGTAACTCTACACCCTTAATGCTGTGATTGTCTTGTAATTGTTTCCTGAAGTAGGTGAGCAAGTCATTTAGTAAGGGGGAATTTAGGGATAGACAATTAATGCTGGTCTTGCCAAATCGGAATCAGGTTTAATATCACTGGTATATGTCGTGAAATTTGTTGTTTTGCAGTAGCAGTAATAACACAACAACACAATCCAGTTATATTTGAATAAATGCTTATATTACAGAATTTTATTTGATATAAAAAATCCCAATGACTAATGACAAAAAATATGAGGGAAGCTATCTGTTATCTGCTATTGAAAAGTTTCTGTAATTTTCAAATATAACATGGGTGTTGCCCATCCCTTGAGAAGGTTGGAATGATCTGCCTTTTTCATTCTCCAATTGAGATTAAATTACTCTCACAGGATATTGCATTTAATAGATCCATCTGGAGGAAACCTGTTTAAGAGAGAACTGTGCTACACAGCAGCAGCCTCCATTGTGCAGCAGAGAACCAGCCACAGCTGTGAAAGGAGAGACTGAAAGATCCAACCACTAACCTCAGCCATCACTTACTTTTGCCCACACTACACCAGAGCACAATACTGTGATAAGTCCTAAGCACATATAGATAGCTAGGGTGCCTAAGGCTTTTGCAAAGTACTGTATGTTGTGAAATTTGATGTCTTGCAGCAGCAGTTCATTGCAATGCATAATAATAAAAATAAGCTATAAATTACACTTAGTATATATAAAGAAAGAAAATTAAATGCATCATCATCATTATGTGCCATGTTGTATATCGTGGGTGATCATGGCCTTTCCATGACCATGATTATTCTTAGCTAATTTTTCTACATGTAACTCTCGGCTTGGCTAGCCGCTTAATCTAGGGGAAGACAGCCCCGGGCCCAGCCAAACTTAAGAAATCTCGTTTGGGTGGATGCTGCGTGATATATCCCCTGTAACAAATCAGTACCCCGAAATAACAAACAGAACACAATATGTGATTAAACAATTGAGCTTTATAATTCTTAATTTGACTGTAAGGTTAGTAAAGAAACAAAAAAAAAGAAAAGGACCCATTTTCATGAAATAGTCTAATGTGTAACATTGGAGCTCACAGTTCAGCCCTCTGGTTTTCTGTCGATCTCTCCAAGCATAGCCGACCCGCAGACCTTCGCTCCAAGTCCACTCCATCCAGTGGTCTACCAACTCTCTCCTTTCACGTCTTCTCTCCTCAGCAAAAGACCACAAAATCCCTGCTCCCAGACCCACAAGAAAGAACAACTTTCCTCTCATTGGATAGCCTACACATTCCAAAGCCCCGTTATCTCTAGTCATAACCCAAACATTGTTTCTGCAGAGAAACCATTACAGTAGCAGTGAAACCTTACACTGCTGTATACAGAAATACGTACATTCTATTACATACAGAAATGGTTTGCCATTGGCTTCTTCTGGGCAGTGTCTTTGCAAGACGGGTGACCCCAGCCATTAACAATACTCTTCAGAGTTTGTCTGCCTGGAGTCAATGGGTCACATAACCAGGATTTATGATAAACATCGGCTGCTCATATCACCATCTACCACCTGCTCCCATGGTTTCATTTGACGCTGTTTATGGGGAGGGGGAGCTAAGCAGGTGCTACAGCTTGCCCAAGGGTGACCTGCTGGCTAACGGAGGGAAAGAGTGCCTACACACGCTGTGGTAGAGACTTTTCTCTACCTCTGCCACCCAAAAATTAAATAAGTGCAGGTCGACCTTCACTAATCCGGCACCATTGGGACCTGAGGAGTGCCGGATTAGTGAAAATGACGAATTACAGAAGGACCACATTAAGCATAATCAGTGCCGGATTATGGAAGGAACCGGATTACAAGTAGTCGGATTAGTGAAGATCGACTGCAGTGCAAAAAGAGAGGAAAAATATACTGAGGTAGTATTCATACACTCTCATTATAAATATGTGCCTAAGACTTTTGCACAGTACTGTATGTGAATTCTGGATCAGCCTCCACAGCCATTTGAGGGCCTACCAAAGGTCAACTCCCTATGAGAACATCATACTCCTCTCATGTGATCACATTGCACTACTACTAGTTGCTCACAACCATTGTGTGAGTGTAACTATCGTGGCTGCATCAGCAACAATAACGTATTGTCGAAACCACAGTAATGACAAAAGAATATCAGGATTTTCTTGTTGATGTGGAATCCGCAAATTGTTTCCATATTACCGTGAAATCAGAAATGATCAAGCTGGTCATCTTGTCCCAATGTATTCTAATCTGTATTAGAATTACAGAGGCCAACAGACCATTCAGATTATCACGTCCAAGCCCACAATCAATTACCCACCTTCAATGGTCCCATTTACCAAGTCTTGCAGACAAAGGACCTGAAACATTCTTAAGAATTCCTAGCACTCGCAATCTCTTGGAACCCTCCACCGTCAGAAAGGAGATATAGGCCCTTCAGAACTCAGACTGCTAGAAAGGGTAAAAGCTTCTTTCTGCATGCGATAACCTAATGAATACTCGGCTACCACTGATGTCTTGTCACTAGGACAGCAAGCTGTTTACTGTTTACCTGTGCTATGCGGTTCACGTATATTTTGAATTGTATTTTATTAACTTAAATATGGTAATACCTTATTTCATTTTATGTTCTTAATAATTATTGCTTATTTTTATTGTTCTTTCTTTCTTTTTTATATTTGCACAGTTTGTTGTCTTCTGCACATCAGTTGTTTGTCTGTCCCATTGGATGCAGTCTATTTGGGCGATCATACATTGATTCTATTAAGGTTATTATTCTACAGATTTACTGAGTACGCCTGCAAGAAAATGAAACTTAGGGTTGTATGTAGTGATATATGCATACTTTGACAATAAATTTATTTTGAACTCTAAAATTTGAAATTCTCTGTGCTGTGTGTGATACATTTATTCTGGCTGCCCCGTGATCTGGGGGAATGTTGTTTTGTTTACTTGTATATATGTACAGTCAGATGACAATAAACTTGAACTTGAATAATATTATATGCCTTAGCAATTCAAGTTGTCATCTAGATATTTGTTAAATGGTGTGAGAATATCCATTTTCACCACCCACTTAGACAGCATATGTGGGCGTCAAACGACCCTTTGTTCTCCGTGCGCACTTGCAACAATTAAACCCAGGGGCAGTGAAATGACAGACTCCAATGTAGAGATGAAAATGAGTTTATATATAAGATTTCTAACAGAATATCGGTGGCTCATTGGAATGACACCACGAGACAAATCATTCTCAAAACAGGGACCCTACGATAAGCACTAATAAGGAAATAATCACAGTACATGGAAAACCCATGCCAGTCAAAGTAAACTTAACAAGGTACACAGAAAGCATAAGGTTTTAACAACTCTAGTTATCACAAAAATTAATAAATACAGATGCTCTAGAATCCCTGGAACTCAATATGCTACGGCTTGCCGCATGGGCCTGCAGGACTAATGAAACTTTTCGTCCTTGTACTTCCAAGAGATAGCCCATCAATTGGCTGACAGATATCTTAGTGAGGAGAGAAAATGTACTTGGTTGTCCTAGTTGTTGTTTTGGAATGTCATGCTCCAAGCATTTCCTCTAAAACTGAAACGGGTAAATTCTAAAGAAATAATGGAGAAACAGATCTTCATCTGAAAGACACTTCTGGGTGCCACGGTAGCTAGCGAATAGAATGATGCTATTACAGCTTGGAGTGTCCAGAGTTCAGTGTTTAGTTCTGGTGCCATTCCGTAAGGAGTCCCTGTATGTCCTCCCTATGGAATGCATGTGCTTTCCCTGGGTGCTCTGGTTTTCTCTCACAGTCCAAAGACGTACCCAGGCAGGGGAAGCACAGTAGCATCATGGTTAGCACAGTACTTAACAGTACCAGGGTTGGGTTCCATTCCCGCCACTGCCTGTGAGGAGTTTCTATGTTCTCCCCGTGACTGTATGTGTTTCCTCTGGGTGCTCAGTCCAAAGACATCCAAAAACTGCTCCTCCAGTTTCGGTGTTCAGCTCAGGACTGACAACCCTGATGGGCCAAGAAAGATTGTTAAGAAAACAGCAATGAAGAATACTTCTTTATCTGTCAGTGACTGTATGGACAGACAGAGGTGGTGGACCTTCATTGCTGCCCTAAACACCAGCAGCATAATGGGTAGTAAGTAATCAGGGTTGTGAGGTTGCGTGTCTCTAAGGGCTGGAGGGGCCTGCTCCACACTGTATTGCTAAATAAATAAATAAACATTCATTATAATACTTTAAGTTACTAACATGATCAGAGTTGGCATGTGAGGGAGTAGTTGCATTGAATTCAAACATAAGACTTTTATCAAAGGTACATAGGATCAAATAATCTTGAATCAATTTGTCTTTTTTCCATTAAGTGCAATCGTCCTCTGTGAAAAGAAAGCTGGCACGTCACAGTATGTCGTCCAGAAAAGATATTTTCATTTAACATATGCTGTAAAATATGGAGCAAAATTTTAAATCTTCATATGCTTTAGGCTCATGCATTATCACTTTGCAATGTGTACACTCTACTTTCTGTATTCAGTGTCATTTTTAGGGACCCTCATCTTCAATGAAACACATATTTTTATGCGAGGCATAGCGGTTAGCGCGATGTCCTCTATAAGGAGTCTGTACCTTCTCCTTGTGCAATCCGTGCATTTCCTCTGGGTGCTTTGCTTTCCTACATTCCAAAGACGTATTGATTAGCAGGTTAACTGGTCATTGTCATGGTTAGTCTAGGGTTAAATTAGGAGTTGCTTGCAACGTTGCTCGAAGGGCTGGTGTTAGCATTTAATATTTAAGTAACAGTTGAGTAATCTTGTGTATATACAGTGCCCATAAAAAGTGTTCACTCCCCCTTTCAAGCCTTCACATTTTATTGTTTTACAACATAGAATCACAGTCGATTTAATTTGGCTTTTTTGACATTGATCAACAGAAAAAACCCTTTCGTTTCAAAGTGGAAACAAATTTCTACAAATTGGACTAAATTTATTACAATTATTAAACACAAAATAATTAATTGCAAAAGTTTTCACCTTCTTCAAGTCAGTATTGAGTAAATCCATCTTTGACAGCAATTACAGCCTTGAGTCTGTGGATAGGTCTCTATCAGCTTTGCACATCTGGACACAGCAATTTTTCCCCATTCTTCTTATAAAACTGCTCAAGCTCTGTCAGATTGTATGGAGATCGTGAATGAACAGCCCTTTGGAGTCTAGCCACAAATTCTCAATTGGATTGAGATCTGGACTCTGACTTGGCCACTCCTGGACATTAACTTTGTTTCTAAGCCATTCCTGTGTAGCTTGGCTTTATGATTGTGGGTCATTGTCCTGCTGAAACACAAATCTTCTCCCAAGTTGCAGTTCTCTTGCAGACTGCATTCAGTTTCCCTCCAGGATTTCCCTGTATTTTGCTACATTCAGTTTTTCTCTACCTTCACAAGCCTTCCAGGGCCTGCTGCAGTGAAGTATCCCCACAGCATGATGCAGCCACCACCATGCTCCATGATAGGGATGGTGTGTTTTTGATGTTGTGCAGTGTTTGGCTTATGCCAAACATAGTGTTTAGTATGATGGCCAAAAAGCTCAATCAGACCATAGAACCTTCTTCCAGCTGACTTCAGAACCTCCCACATGCCTTCTGGCAAGCTCTAGCTGAGATTTCATGTGAGTGTTTTATCAACAGTGGCTTTTTCTTAGCCAGTCTCGCATAAAGCTGTGACTGGTGAGGGAGCCAGTCAACAGTTGTATGTGTTGTCTCTCCCATCTCAGCCAGTGAAGCCTGTAACTCCTCATAGGTCTCTAAATGGCCTCTCTCACTAGTCCCCCTCTTTGAAAGGTCATTCAGATTTTGATGATGGTCTGCTCTAGATTTACAGTTGTGCAATATTCTTTCCACTTCTTGATAATTGACTTAACTATACTCCAAGGAATATTTAATAACATGTAAATTTTCTTGCATCCTAGTGCTTTTCAATAACCTTTTTATGGAGTTGCTTGGAGTGTTATTTTGTCTTCCTCATGTAGTTTTTGCCAGGACACTGACTAACCAGTATTTGGACCTTCCAGATACAGGTGTATTTTTACTACAATCAATTGAAACACCTTGACTGCACACAGGTCTCCAAAAACAGATCTCCAATTAATTAACTATGTGACTTCTAAAACCAATAGGCTGCACCTGTGATGGTTTGCTGTTTCATATTGGGGGGGGAGTGATTACTTATAATAATTAATTATTTTGTGTTTTATATTTGTAATTAATTTAGATCACTTTGTAGAGATTATGCATTCAGTTTGACACGAAAGAGTCTTTATCTATTGATTAGTGTCAAAAAAGCCAAATTAAATCCACTGTAATTCAACGTTGTAAAACAATAAAACATGAAAACTTCCGGGGGGGCGAGTGTGGATACTTTTTATAGGCACTGTATTTTGGTAGATTAAGCATTCTTATTTATTTAGATACTCCATTTCGGTTATATATATATATAATTATATGAATTGCACATATCACCACGCTACCACGTGATATGCAATGTGCCTCGTTTAAAGTAAGCACAAAGTTTCTCTGCATTTTGGGCTCTTGTGTCTTCCTTTGAATGAGTTTAATGTTTTGAAGCTACAAAATATAAAAAGCCAGAAGGGCCTATCCACACTGTATTTCTAAATAAAAAAATAGAAATAATAATTTCGACTTGGAATGGCCGCCATTCCACTTATGTGGATGATCAACAATGTTTATACTAGCAGAAAGATATATCAGAGACAGAGGCTACTTGTTTTGTGTCTCACTGTCGGTTCTATGAAAGAGCCGTCTGCTTAGTTTCATTCATCTGTTTTTTCCCATAGTCTTGCAAATCTATCTATCTCACACTTGACTGTGTTCAGTGATTCAGCCCTCCACCACTCTCTGGAGTAGAAAATTCCAAACATTCAACACCTTCTACAAAAATCTGTTCCTCCTTATCTTCACTCTAAGGGTGGTTCCTAGTTCTAATGGCATGCCTCGTTGTTTTAAAATCTGTCACAAGGCAAAACAACCTCTCAGCATCAATTCTAGATTGCATAATTAAATGCAGGAACAGCAGATTATGTAGATGCGGGAAATCCAGAGCAACACACACAAAATGCTGGAGGAACTCAGCAGATCAGGTAGTAGGCAGCCGTCAATCCCATGGGATCATGGGTTTGCACCTCTGGTAGACTGTGTCCTCTCCAGGGCGCAAGCCTGGATGGGAAGATTTGAAGAATCGGCTGTTGCCCATGCAGTGAGTTCCCCCTCTCCACGTCACTGATGTAGTCCAAGGGAAGGGTAAGTACCAATACAGTCTGGCTCCAGTGTCATCGCAGAGGTTGCCAGAGTGAAGTTGTAAAGAACATCAAACTGCCTTAGGGACCTAGCTCCGATTTCTTCCTCAGGGTTTAGTGCTGAAGCCTTTCCTATGGGTGGGTATGGCCGCAAGACAGTGGAGGTTTAAAAGCAGAGTTTTCCTTCTCCTAGGTAGGCAGCTGTCCAAGGCTGATGAGCCCCACTTACCTGAAGCAACTGTTATTGAGGTACTAGTAGTCTGCCCTTGCTCCTTCTCTTGTCAGTAAAAACAGTTCCACCGGGCCTCGTAGCTAAGCCACACATGAAGGTCAAGAGTTGGAATTGGCTGTCAGAGGCTGTTAGAGACGCACACCATTTGGAGCACTTCCATCTCCACTACCACCCCCCGGCTATGACAACCTTAGGAACCAGCAGGTCAACTAGCATCTGTGGAAATGAATAAAGCGTTGATGTTTCGGGACTGGAATGGAAGAGGGAAGAACAAATAAAGGGAACTGAAAGGGGGTAGGTGGAAGAAAGGAAGGTCCTTCCCTCTTTCTCTTCCACTTCCTTTCCATCTTGATGAATAGTCTTGGCTTGAAATGTCGACTGTTTATTCATTTCCATGTAAATGAAATGTAAAACCCCTTTTTTACTTTAGTATGACGAGAGGGTGCTCTATGATCACGTCTCTGTGATCATCTCTCAATCTCCTGAACTCAAAGTTTAAAGTAATTTTTTTTTCAAAATATATATCACTGAGACACATTTCCTTGTGGGCATACTCTAATTCTGTGTTGAATACTGAATGCAGTAGGAAATGTTGACGTCTTGTTTTAATGTTACTCTTGTTCTGTTGGTTTACTCCAAGCAAAACTCAACATTCATTACAGTAACATTTGTCAACCAACTATGAGAGAATTCAAAGTTCTTGATATTATTTAATGAAATGTAACTTAAGAGCACCAAGTACAAATAGATTTTGATATCTGCATTCGGATTCCTTAATAAGTCACACTTCACAATTCCACAGTATTATAAACTGTCTTATCAAAGCACTAAGCAACTTCCATGAGTGAAAATCTGTGACTGAGCTGCTTGGAGCATAACAAAAAAGATTTTTCTTAATCTGTCATGGGCACTTTGATAAATAATAAGAATTTTCATATACAATGGCATACCTGCTCAGTAAAGCATAAAAAGTCATAGTCTCTCTGAATCTGATGGAGCACAAAATATTTTTATGTTGGTGTTACGATCTCAGCTGACTCTTCCATGTTCAGGCATCTTTGCCATGGGCAAAAAAGGGAATTTAATGTCAAGATCATGTGAGGAAAAGGGAAGGACATGGACATAGACATAAGGGATTGGTTCACACCATACCAGCTGGCAATTTGATTAATAATTTATTTGTTTTAGTAGGTGTATGGGGTGTCGAGAGAGGGGTGAAGGGTCTTGTGGTATCCATTCCTGGGCAGCTGTCTCACTATTGGTTCCCCACTGGACACTCAGCTCTCAGCTGTGGCTCCAAGTAGCTGCTGGCCTGTGACAGCGGCCATGCCCTGGTACACTGCTTTGACCAAGTGAGGATAGCCAGCGGTCTCATACCCCAGCGAAATAGGGGCATACCTGTCCCAGCATGTGAAATCAGCTCCAGCAAACTGTGCAGATGAGATCAACAGTGAGATCCAATGGCTGGGAAGGCAGTACCACAATGCGCTTTGCAGAGTGAAGGGCATGACAAAGCACAAAAGTTATCATGGTCACCCACTGCAACAGGGAAACACTCCAGTTTGTGATGCTTGTTTGTACTACTGGACCTGGATTTCTGAGGTCAAGAGAGTGAAACTGCCCAGTGCAGTGGCTTCTCCACTTTAAAAACTCCTTCTCCACTTTAAAAACTCCCCTGCACAGGTCTCCTGTCATCGTCCAACATGATGGACAAGCACCACGTATTGGTTTTGGCACTGCGTTGTGATCTGAAGGGCCTGTCCCTGTGCTTTGTCTATCTTGTTCTTCCTCTTTCTTCCATCCTTGGCAACACTTAGTCAGCCAGTACTCAGGTTTTCAACAGAGTCATAGATTCATGTAGTGCTACAGCACAGAACAGGCCCTTCAGCCCATCTAGTCCATGCCAAACGGTTATTCTACCTAGTCCCAACGACTTGCACCTGAACCATAGCCCTCCTTACCCCTCCCATTCATGTACTTATCCAATTTACTCATAAATGTTGAAATCAAACCCGCATCCACCACCCCTGACGCTGCCTCGTTCCACACTTTCGCCACCCGCTGGGTGAAGGAGCTCCCTTTTAGAAGGGTCAACTTTCTTTTCTTTATTTTATTTTATAGAGAGATAAAGCCCAACGAGCCTGTGCTGCCCAATACTTCCTGTGTCCAATTAACCAACCAACCCAAAAGTCCTTGGAGCAGCTGGAGAAGACCCACATGGTGATGGAAGGAACGGACGAACTCCTTACAGACAACGGCAAGAGCTAAAACTGGATCACTGGCGCTGTAAGCTACTACACGACCATGCCACCTCTTATTTTTCTACACTTGACAAAAAACAGAACTTCCTCAATATACTTTAAAACTAGGTGGCTCTGCTGGTAACACAGACCTTTACAGACATAGTTTATTTATACAGTGTAAATTCAAAACCTATTGCTGCTTGCTGGAGGTCAACACAGTATAAATGAGACAGATTACATTTAACTTCTTTGATGTTGTTGTCCTCCAGGCTTACATCTTTCTTCATTCTTTCTTCTCGTAGCTTCCAATATTAACAGTTCTCCCTCTGGCTGTATGAATGAACAAACAAGGCAAAAACATTTCCTTCTTTTGACTTATGGTGCCATACTGAGAGGTCCTATTCGAGAAGACTGGAGGGCTGACATGTGTTTGTGGAGGGTGGGGGGGGGGAAGAGAGAAAAATGAGGTCAGTAGCTGTGGGTGAACAGCGCAGGCAAAGTATAGCCAGATTAGTAAGCCTCCCTGAAGTCTTCAAACTAGATATGCAGTGTCGGGTCCTGTAACTTGCTTGAGTTTACATCCTCTGCTGGGCAAGTAATTTCCATTGTCACCTGTCATTATTTGCCGATAGGATTTCCTTTGCAATTTTGCTCACGACGGTAGATTTACAGACCCCAGTGCCTCCTGGCATGAACTGTAACAGTTTGGTGTACTCAGCCAGAACTTGTCAATCTGTAATTGTAGCGTCAGCCCAGTTAAAGATTCATGAGAGAAATAAATCCCATGTAAAGTACAAACAGTGGTATTTTTTTTGTAGAATGGGACTATTGGTAGCAGGACCAGCATTTATAACCAATCACTAATAGCTCCTGTTAGGAACTTCTAGGTGTTCTGGTTTCTTCCCATGGTTCAGAAACATGCTGGTTATTAGATTGAATAGTTATTGTAAATTGTCCCATGATTTGGCTAGGAATAAACTGGAGGATTGTTGGGCAATGCAGCTTGAAGGGCCAGAAGGGCCTATTCCAGGCTGTATCTCAATTAAAAGATAATAAAAGTAATGTATACATAGCAAATGAAATTCCATTACAATAGCACCATTTTGTGCTGGGGAAAGTTCCTGAATTACTTCACAACTAATGAAATTCTTCTGAACTACTTTAAAATCCAAAAGCAAGTGACAGAAAATTAGATGCGGCAAAAACCTGGAAATGGCGATGAAATAAAAAATGGGATAATCTGTCCAGGAAGCCCCAAGGTGCTCCACAGGCAATGAATTACTTCTGTGCTGGACTCATTGCTGTCGGTTGGATAGAAGCAACAGCCAATTTCTATCTGGCCACAAACAGTGAAACAAATGGGCACATAATCATTATTCATTGAGTTGGGATGGTGTTGCCAAGGCTGTGTGAATAAAAGTCACCTCCAGAAGTTGTTTCCCATCAACCGCACAAAGGATTACACACAAAAAATGCTGGTGAACGCAGCAGGCCAGGCAGTCTCTATAGGAAAAGGTACAGTCAAAGCAGAACAAGTGCTACACATGCCCTTACACTTCCTCCCTCACCACCATTCAGGGCCCCAGACAGTCCTTCCAGGTGAGGCGACACTTCACCTGTGAGTCGGCTGGGGTGATATACTGCGTCCGGTGCTCCCGATGTGGCCTTTTATATATTGGCGAGACCCGACGCAGACCGGGAGACAGTTTCGCTGAATACCTACGCTCTGTCCGCCAGGGAAAGCAAGATCTCCCAGTGGCCACACATTTTAATTCCCATTCTGATACGCCTATCCATGGCCTCCTCTACTGTCAAGATGAAGCCACACTCAGGTTGGAGGAACAACATCTTATATTCCGTCTGGGTAACCTCCAACCTGACTTCTTTAACTTCTGTTAATGCCCCTCCTCCCCTTCACACCCCATCCCTTATTTATTTATTTAATATTTTTTAATATATATTTTTTTTCCCCATTTTTTTCTCTCTCTCTTTTTTCTCCGTCTGTCCCTCTTACTATAACTCCTTGCCTGCTCTCCACCCGCCGAGCTCCCCTCCCCCCTTCTCTTTCTCCCCAGGCTTTCTGTCCCATGATCCTCTCCCTCCTCCAGCTCTTAGATCCACCCCTCCCCTCCTGTCTTCTCCTATCATTTCGGATCTCACCCACCCCCTCCCATTTACAAATGTCTTACTATCTCTTCTTTCAGTTCGTCCTGATGAAGGGTCCCGGCTCAAAACGTCGATTGTACCTCTTCCTATAGATGCTGCCTGGCCTGATGTGTTCACCAACACTTTTTGTGCGTGTTGCTTGAACTTCCAGCATCTGCAGCTTTCCTCATGTCTGCGCACAAAGAATTAGTCTGGTATTAGGTGGCTCTCCAGGTCAGTTTGTTTCTGGTCTGAATTTACAGAATATCGGCTTTGAAATTCTTGTTTTATCTCAACAGGCACATTAAGTCTATACCATGTGGGGAAGCCTGTGCTGCTTTTCTCTGAGGCTACAGGCAGTTTAAGTTCTCTGCTGTGTGAAGAACAAAGCCCGATTATTGTTTGAGAACAGGTGGAGGAAACAAGGCAGCTCCGTGATCAAAGTGGAAGAGAGAGTCTTTGGTGTAAGGGAACTTAAGGTGGTGTCAATAATGAGTGTGGGCGAGAGAAAGGGGACGTCAGGATCATCCAAAGAATCAGCATTATGTTGCTGGGTGAGATCAGTTGATGGAGAAATGTGGGAATGGTTTAAAACCTTTGGAGATGAATCCAATTGGAAGCATGGTTGGAGAAAGTACCAGTTATTTAATGGATGCTTGAGGATGCATAGCTACTATGACATACAAGGATATCTGCAGTGAGGTGCATTTCCCTTCTCTCTTAAGCTCATCATCCCTACATGGCATGGGGCACCGACAGCACCTTGCCAGATTTCTCTGTCCTGAGCCTGTCTTGCAGGTAGCCCAGCTTGCTGGTATATTCTTTCTCTTCTAGGAATGAAGCCTTTGGATCTTCTGTTGGTGTTTCTGTAGCTCTGGGTTTTTATCGGATGGGGTTGCTAGCCCCTTGGCCAACTTTCCTCCTTTTGCAGCTGGGGTTGGGGCAGTCCATGGTGTGGTTACAGAGAGGCAGATAGTGATAGCAAATACCAAGCAAAATATTTAGAAGGCTAGTTAATAAGAAAATGTACATTTTGCTCTGCTGAGAGTGAACTAATAAAAGTAACTCATTTAACAACTGCCAAACAAATTTGAATGCACAAACAAATTTTTATATAATTGTATACGGGCTCATTGGGCTAGAAGGACCTGTTATTGTTCTGAATCTCTAAAACTGAAACTAAAACTAAAGCACTCAGCAGGTCAGGAAGCTTCTGCAGAAGTAGAAACAGTTAATTCTTCAACTTTGGGAGCCACAGGTGATGAAGGGTCTCAGACATGAAACATTAATTTTGTCTCCTTTTGCAGGTGCTGCCTGACTAGATAAATATTTCTAGATTTACTTCTTATGATCAGAGTGATATCACAGTGAATGATAAATTAAAAACACAAAAATAAATATTCTCACAAACAAATATGCAGTGCTGATTCATACTTCCAAGGTCAGGACTCATAATAATCAGGGACATCAGGGACTTCTGTGAACTTTGCTTCACAGAAACATGGCTAACCTCCCACCATTTTGGATGCAGTGCTGCAGTTTGATGGCTTCTCCGTTCACCATAAATACAGGTCTTTACTGAAGTACAGGAGTCTAAAGACACACACTCAAAGTTTCAGGAACAGCTTCTCCCCCTCTGCCATCAGATTTCTGAATGGACAATGCACTCTTGAACACTACCTTACCATTTTTGCACTACTCTTTTATAATTTATATACATATATAATTTATTGTTTTTCAAAATTATGTATTAAATTGTACAACAAATTTCACAAAATATACCAATAATAGTAAACCTGATTCTGATTCTAATCCAGGGACTCCAGTTCAAATTCATTTAATGGGCAATTGAAAATTTAAATTGATAGTCTGAGTGAAAAATACAGGTAGTTGTAGTAAAGAGCACTATTTTGTCGTAGGAACTAGCCCATATTACTTTATAAATGCCAATGAGGGAAAGAAATCTGACCTGCTTTCCTTGCTGGCCTCCACCTGACTGCAGACCCATATTACTGTGATTGACTTGTAAGCTGCCAGGAAGCGAGTCCTTGTTGGGAGCAAAGTGGAGGTAAAATCAAGATATTGTCCTCAATAACAATGTATAAAATAATTAAAATGTTCGATACCTGAGTTATGACCCAAGAGAAATGGCTGACGTCACTTAGCACTTCAGTGTAAGGGTGTTCATTAGAGAAAATAGTGAAAAGAAAAATGCCAACATTCACAAAATGATATCTACCAGAAAACACAAGAATACTACCATACTATTTTCTCCAGTAAGAACTCCTGGCAGCCCCAATCTCTCTCTCTCTCCCTTACTGACGGCGATGAGTTTTTTTTCACTCTAGGACATACCGTCGTTAATTACCAATAAAGTTAACATAATATGACACATGAATTAGAATATGATGCACCCCACAATGTAGTTATAATCATATTAGAAAATAAGCAGAAGTATGTACATTAAGTACAGTATACAAATAGCATATACACTTTTACACACCCCCATTACTAAAGAAATGAAATATTCTGCTACTCACAGTGGGAAAGGCACCACAAAGCCAACCCGAGAATACCAGCTCAGTTTAGAATGAAAGTAAACTTTGGTGTCTAACTGAATGTATGTAACAATGTGGAGGGGAAAACACTGGGCGTACTGGGAAAGACATTGAAGTATGCACACTCACCGCGACAACAGCAGAATGACAAGGCAATGGCTGCATGTGAGTGAATGCTCATGTGTAAGCGGTGGGTTTTCTAGAGTGCTCTCCGTCACCCAAACCCTTCCTTATATTGTGAGCAATGTTTATATGAAGCTAAACCTCCACAGTCTGAAAATTATAATTCTGAAAAGGTGATAAATACTATGCCAACTGGGTGCCAATGAAATCTGCACATATTTTATTTGAAGGAAACAAAACAAACACAACATGGCACTGTCTGCCTTGCTGCTGAAGAATATACTTGACACTCCTGTGCATAGTGTCACTTTATGGACATACAATTAATCTCTGTACAGCACGATGCAAAAGTCTCATATATGTATCAAGGGTGCCTGAGACTTCACAGCATTTTAGTAATTTTATGTATTACACTGTACTGCTGCCACAAAAAAAAACAAATTTCATGACATATGTGAGTAATGATAAACCTGATTTCGATATGGGTCTCTATTATCATAGTCATGCTTTATTAATCCCGGGGGAAATTGGTTTTCGTTACAGTTGCTCCATAAATAATAAATATTAATAGAACCATAAATAGTTAAATAGTAATATGTAAATTATGTCAGTAAATTATGAAATAAGTCCAGGACCAGCCTATTGGCTCAGGGTGTCTGACCCTCCAAGGGCGGAGTTGTAATGTTTGATGGCCACAGGCAGGAATGACTTCCTATGACGCTCAGTGCTGCATCTCGGTGGAATGAGTCTCTGGCTGAATGTACTCCTGTGCCCACCCAGTACATTATGTAGTGGATGGAAGACATTGAGCAAGATGGTATGCAACTTACACAGCATCCTCTTTTCAGACACCACCGTGAGAGAGTCCAGTTCCATCCCCACGACATCACTGGCCTTACGAATGAGTTTGTTGATTCTGTTGGTGTCTGCCACCCTCAGCCTGCTGCCCCAGCACACAACAGCAAACATGATAGCACTGGCCACCACAGACTCGTAGAACATCCTCAGCATCGTCCAGCAGATGTTAAAGGACCTCAGTCTCCTCAGGAAATAGAGACGGCTCTGACCCTTCTTATAGACAGCCTCAGTGTTCTTTGACCAGTCCAGTTTATTGTCAATTCGTATCCCCAGGTATTTGTAATCCTCCACTATGTCCACACTGACCCCCTGGATGGAAACAGGGGTCACCGGTACCTTAGCTCTCCGCAGGTCTACCACCAGCTCCTTAGTCTTCTTCACATTAAGCTGTAGATAATTCTGCTCACACCATGTGACAAAGTTTCCTACCGTAGCCCTGTACTCAGCCTCATCTTCCTTGCTGATGCATCCAACTATGGCAGAGTCATCCGAAAACTTCTGAAGATGACAAGACTCTGTGCAGTAGTTGAAGTCCGAGGTGTAAATGGTGAAGAGAAAGGGAGACAAGACAGTCCCATGTTGAGCCCCAATGCTGCTGATCACTCTGTCAGATACACAGTGTTGCAAGCACATGTACTGTGGTCTGCCAGTCAGGTAATCAAGAATCCATGATACCAGGGAAGCATCCACCTGCATCGCTGTCAGCTTCTCCCCCAGCAGAGCAGGGTGGATGGTGTTGAACACACTGGAGAAGTCAAAAAACATGACCCTCACAGTGCTCGCTGGCTTGTCCAGGTGGGCGTAGACACGGTTCAACAGGAAGACGATTGCATCCTCAACTCCTAGTCGAGGCTGGTAGGCGAACTGGAGGGGATCTAAGTGTGGCCTGACCATAGGTCGGAGCAGCTCCAGAACAAGTCTCTCCAGGGTCTTCATGATGCGGGAGGTCAATGCCACCGGTCTGTAGTCATTGAGGCCGCTGGGGCGCGGCGTCTTCGGCACAGGGACGAGGCAGGACGTCTTCCACAGCACAGGAACCCTCCGGAGCCTCAGGCTCAGGTTGAATACACGGCGAAGTACTCCACACAGCTGAAGGGCACAGGCTTTGAGCACCCTGGTACTGACACCATCCGGTCCTGCAGCCTTGCTTGGGTTGAGACGTTTCAGCTGCCTTCTCACCTGTGTTGAGACGTTTCAGCTGTCTTCTCACCTGTGGACCGAGAGTGGGAGTGGAGAGAGCGGGAAGCACCAGAGACACATTCTGCAATGATCAATAAAGCAAATGTCCTTGCCTGGTGTCTCAGGGCTGGGTGGGTCTGAACCCATGCTATCCACCCCCCCCCCACCCCAACACTCCTTCTCTGCTACCTGCCCCACACCCCTCCCATGGCGCAACACCCCTCACCATTCTCAACATCTTTTGCTTCCACAAGATTTACAAACTTGTTGTTGGCCCCACGTTGACAGATAGAGTACTGTGTAAAATCCTTAGGCACTCGAGCCATATATATATATAGACATAAACCTTTTGCACAGTACTGTATGTATGCTAATTTATGTATTTATATTTATTGTTTTTTTATCATTGTGTTCTTCATTTTATTGTGTTCTTTTTGGGCTGCATCAGATCCAGATTAATAATATTTCATTCTCCTTTCCACTTGTGTACTGGAAAATCCTGAGCTTTGAACCTTGAAGGTACAGCCTCCTATTTAGTCACACCAAACAACGGCCAGGAACATTTCCTTTCATTCTGGTGGTTCATCAGGTTGCTCTCAATTGTCAGTTCAGGTATTTAAAATCCACTCAGTAGATCTGCATGAACTCACAAAGTGACTAACCATAAGGGGATTTCCAATCCATTTGGGTGACCAGACTCTTTAGAAAAAGGATGGGCCAGAGGCAAGGTCGCAACCTTCGGTTCTCAGACTACATTGACCTATTTTAATGGATTATCTGCCAGTGAGGCTAGCTGCTCCAGAAAGCCAAGTAATATTGAAGTATTGACTGCCTCAGGGTGCACTCAATGAAATGGAACATATTTGCATTGCTCACAACCAATCAAAGCCAATTAAAAAAACAGATTTCAGACGGCAAGATTATAAAACAGTCAGCAATAAGAAATTTCCCATCGAGCAGCTCTGAGTTTCTTTCTCTCTGAGTTAAGACATACAACTGATGAATTTGTTAGTTGCATGGTTCATTACTGTAGTTTGCTAAGGTTATTGAAAGGTGATTGTGATAAGACTAGTCATAAAGGTTTTGTTAATTTACAAATAATGCAAGCAAATGACTTTGGTGTTTTTTGTACCATTAACAATCTGATGAAGTGCTTAATCTCTTTCACCTTGAAGAACGTTCTGCAGAAATACAGTGCAGATCTTCAGTAACAGACACACAATGCTGGAAGGACTCAGTAAGTCAGGCGGTATATATAAAAATGAATGAACAGTCAATGTTTCAGGCCAAGACCCTCCTTCAGGGCTGTAAAGGAAGGGGGAAGAAACCAGAATAAGGAGATGTGGGAGTGGAAGGCATACAAGGTCTTCAACCTGAAGCTTTGACTGGCTGAGTCCGTCCAGCATTTCAGCATTTGCTTCAGGATCCAGCCTCTGCAGATTTATCTGTTCATTAGACTGCATGAAGAATCCGTCAGTACGGCAATGCCACTCTCTGGTCCACGTTCAGGTGAGTGGAAGTCTGGTCTGCAGCCATTTCCTTCGATTATGAATGTAGGCAACAAACCACAGTAGTATTAGCAGTACCTGTGATTTTGTCACAAAAATAAATCACAGATATTTTCATGCACATTACAGTTGTTACAAATATCTCAAAATATTGTTTACAGCACACTTGGCACTACTTCAAAATTACAGTAGTTATTAGACCCACTGCTAGATCAAATATGATCACAGTCTTCCTGTCTGCAGATGCTCATACAACATAGCTGGCCAACTATCGGGCAGCCCTGTGCCTAGTAGTCGTTCAGCCACCAAACAGTGAAGTCAGGTGTTCTCACGTTCTCCATCATCCCCTGTCTACAATTCCTCGTTGATCAATGGATCAGAAGGAGGTGAATCATTTTTATTGTTTTGTTAGGCTTTGGCAAAACTGGACAGTTCAAATGAGATTTGTAACTCTCCATAAGGTAGCAGGACTTTGTAATACCACACGACTCCATGCGCAATAATAGCTGAATTCTTGAAAGGACACGACACCTCAGCTACTGCTATAATCCCTGTGTCTATCCGAGTATCTAAAAGCCATTAAAATTGTTAAACTTTGGATAAATTGTAAAACCCGCCTTATTTTACTTACTTGACATACAAATGTCTTCAATATCTTCCACTTCACATAATTAACATAAAGGATACTTACTTCTTTGTAGATTTATCAAACAAATAACCGTACAAAAAGATTGAGTTTCAAAAAATGTCAGTTGAATCAAATATTTTATTTTAGCTGTATTTATTTTATAGTTTTTGCAGACACAATTTAAGTTGAAATGTGGAACTAAAGAAAGCATGATGAAAACTCTGTATTATATAGTTTCACTTGCATTAATGTACATGACGGGACACAAAAGTTACAGTGTTTTTGTGTTGAAAAATTCTTGCGAACAGAAGTATGAAGCCAGCAAAACAGAAATAGCACCTCACGTCTGTCCATTCTGAAAAATGCATCTAAAGTTGCGGGTGTTGTTCGTGTAAAGAAAGCTTGATTCAAAAAAGTTGGGACACTTCTAAAACTGAGATTTGCCATTTCACAAAAGCATTATCTTGATGAATTCTATAAAGTTGCTTACTGGATTGCCAAAGAAAAGAAGCCCTACACAAATGAAGAAACTATTTTGTTTTATATACATTATTCTGAGAATTTGTCGGCTTTACCTGACTGGCAAAGGGGTCCATGGCAAAAAAAGATTAAGAACCCCTCTGCTATAGATAGACATCTACCATCCTTTCGTGTCAAAGATCAAAGTAAATTTATTATCAAGGTACATATGTATATGTCACCATTTACAACCCTGAGAATTATTTTCTTTCAGCAGGCATACACAATAAATCAAAGAGAAACAACAGAATCAATGATAGATTGCACCCAAAAGAATGGACAAACAACCAATGTGCAAAAGACAACAAGCTGTGCAAATATAAAATACAAAATATATTATAATTAAATAAACAATAGACATCAAGAACATAAGATAAAGACTCCCTGAAAGTGAGTCCATTGGTAGTGGGAACAGTTCAGTGATGGGGCAAGTGAAGGTCAGAGAAGTTATCCCCCCAGTTCAAGAGCGTAATATTCCCGGACCTGGTGGTGGGGGTCCTAAGGCTCCTGTACCCCCTTCCTGATGACAACAGCAAGTAGGATCTGAAAATAGCTTTTGAAGCCTTGAGATGGCTCCATTGTAAGACAAACTTGAATAACTACAAACTTATGAGGCATTGCTCTGAGAAAGCCTATTGCTGATCATTTAACAGATGTTTACAGCAGCAATATGTCTGAAGGTCGAACAGCGTTCTCAGGCTTTAATAACTGTTTTTAAATATATTACAGGTTTCAATGTAATCCGCAACATCTGTTCTTCTTCTAAATTAGATGGCAGCATTGAAAAGTGAGGCATAAATGAGCACCTGGCTGATGGGATTCACGCTAATAGTTGTAAAATCATTCATAATATTACACAATTCATGAAAAGTAGACAAACTGTTAATGCTTCAGTATGAGATTCCTCCATCCGCTAATTAATTTTATTTAGGGATATAGCATGGAGCAGGCTCTTCTGGCCCACTGAGTCGCAATACCCAGAAACTCACTGATTTAATCCAGCCTAATCACTGGAAAATTTACAATGACCAAGAGGACCACAACCTTGTTGTGGTTTGGAGGCTTGCGTGCCTCGATGACCCAGTAAGCCGTGCTAGCTGGAGTCAGGGCCTTATGCTTTGGCAGTTGGTAAGGTCACCCATGCCAAACAGGTCAAAAGGTAGAGGCCAGGCTAAGATTGGTCCACCGGTCCTCCAGGTTCGGGGGTTTAGGTCAGGCCTGACAGATAAAACAAAATTGTTACAGAAACAGCAATGAAGAATCCTTCTATATCTGAGCGTGACATGATATCTGAGTTTCCACCCTGGACTTGTACGACCGACAGTAGTGAAAACCAAGAGGAAGCTACTGACATGATAAAGTAAGCCCTGAACACCACCAGAGATGCAGGATCTTCATTGTTGCCTTAAATGCCAGTGGCATAATAGGCAGTAAGTATTTATCCTACTAACCAATATGTTAAACATCAACCACTATGTGCCTTTTATTTATTTAGAGATACAGCACAGAACAGGCCCTTCCAGCCCAGAGAGCCACAGCATCAAGCAACACATATATTTAACCATAGCTTAATTACAATGACCAATTTACCTACTAACCAGTATGCCTTTGGAACATGGGAGGAAACCAGAGCACCTGGAGGAAATCCACACGCACATGGGAAGAACGTACAAACTTTCATACAGAAGACGTTGCAATCGAACTACAAACTCCAACGCCCCAAGCTGTAATAGTGTCATGCTAACGTCTATGTTACCCTGCCACCAATTTAACCTGTCTATTTAAATCTGTCATTTAAAAATGAATGATTGTTGATGAGACCAAGCATGAAAATTTATTCTGTTACTTTTATGCATTATTATTAAAAGTAAGCAAATCTCATATCCTCAAACTCCTATTCCTCCAAAGTCAAAAGTTAGAAATTAGGACATAGAGCAAAGAGCAGAGGAATAAGACTTTCTGCTTATGATGTTCTGCTCAAACTATTAGTCTACTGACATCTAATCCCTTCTGTCTGCACATGGTTCATATCCCTCCATCCCTGCATATTCATGTGCCAATTTAAGAGCCTCTTAAAAGCTTCTGTCATATCTATGTCCATCACCACTCCCGACAGCACATTCCAAGCACCCATCACATTCTGTGTTAAGAAAACACTTGGCCCCACACATCTCCTTTGAACTTTCCCCCTCTCATCTTAGATGCCCTCTTGTATTTTGACCCGAGGAAAAATTAAAGATGAAATTGAAGAAAAAGGGCAGAAATCAGAATTTTAAATTGTTTGGAATATAGGTCTGCCATCACAAATGTCAAGACCCTTTTCCTTTCTTATGGTTTCCAGTACTTTCTGCTTTCTATTTTAGAATTAAAGATAGTTTATCGCAAAGCCCTTAATGGAGATAATCAGAATTGGAATCAAAATCAGAAATTCTCACTGACATACCTCATGAAATTTGTTGTTTTGTGGCAGTAGTATAGTGCAATACATAAAAATACGATAAGAAATATATTAAAAAATAAATAAGTAGTTCAAAAAGATAGTAAAATAGTGAGTTCGTGTTCATGGGTTGGTTCATTGTCTGTTCAGAAATCTGCTGGCAGAGAGGAAAGGAGGTGTTGGTATTGAATGTATGATTTCAGGTTCCTGTACCTCCTCTCTGATGGTAGTAATAAGAAGAGGGGAAGTCCTAGGTGAGGGGGATCGTTAATGTTGGATGCCAACTTTTCCTGAGACTTTGCCTTTTGAAGATGTCCTCAACGTTAGTGAAGCTTGGGCCCATGATGGAGCCGGCCGGGTTTGAAATCCTTCAATAAAACTCCTTCAAAACATGGCTTCACTGATATCTTCTGGACTACTTTCCAGTGGTACGCATATATGGCTGAAACCATCTATATGACTGGGCTGGCTGGTTGTCTCGTCCCACTTGTAACTTAAAAATGGTTTTAAAATACAGCATAAAAATCTTAAAGATCTCAAGTTGGAGGCAATTTCATTCATAGTCTGCAGTGATGGAAGAGACTCTGGAACTGATGTCATGATGTCATGATAAGTCAGTAGTATAACTGGACCTGAGCGAGCTGCCAGTGCAAGGTGCCCATCTCTCTCGGAGCTGAATGCAGGTCACTGCCACTGATTTAATCACGTTGGATTTTGGTTCTCCATTTAAAGCAGAGGCCTGCGGATCATTTGAGATAGATTTCATCTTGATACACATGGTGAAATACTAACATCGTAATGAAAAATGCACCAGCTTCCATTGCCAGAAACAGGTTGAAAGCTGGCCCATGCCACGATAGTAGCCGTTCTGGTGAGAGCTGGAAACCATATGCAGGTTGACAGAGTGGGACGACTGCCAGTTTTGGTACTCATTTACGAAGATGATTCATGAGAATGTAATGCAGAGGGACAGCACTTCTGAATAAACGATGTCGATAAGGGAGTTCTATCTCATTCAAAAGCCTTAGTCTCTATACTCCCCCAATTACTGTTATACTGCTTGGCTGTGTTGAAAGGGAGTCTTGAGATAATATTCTCCAAATTGAGATCACTCGCTTTCATCAGCTTTTAAAATAAGTAATATTCACAGGTGCAGTTGCTCTGAGAAATGACAGGTTCTGTTTCTTATTATACATACAAAAAAACCTTCTTGCTGTTAGTTGACCCATTGCACTTTGGTCTAACATCAGGATGTTGTAATTGGTCACCGATGCTGAGTTACAGAGAAAAGCATAACATCTGCAGAGGTATCACTTTCAGCGTATTTGTGCCCCCACCCTTGTGTTGAAGTGCCGTGGTTCCGCTTGGTAGCAACATAAAATTGAAAATATAACTATGGCGCTTGATAGATGATTTGAATGCTGAACACATTGCAGTCAAAGTCAAAGTAAATTTATTATCGAAGTACATATATGTCACCATATACCACCCTGAGATTCATTTTCCTGCAGACATTCACAGGAAAATAAAGAAATACAGGTCTGGTTGCCCCAGTATCGGAAGGAAGTTGAGGCTTTGGAGAGGGCGCAGAAGAGGATTATTAGGATGTTACCTGCTTTAGTGGGCACGTGCTATCACGAGAGGCTGATAAACTTCAGTTGTTTTCTCTGGAGCATCAGAGGCTGGGTGGTGATCTGATAGAGGTTTATAGGATTGTGAGAGACATAGAGTGGGTAGGGAGTATCTGTTTCCCAGGGTAGAAATGTCTAAAACCAGAGATGAGAGCCAATAAGTTCAATGGGGATGTGAGGAGTAAGTGTTTTATTCAGAGAGTGGTGGATGCCTGGTACAGTGGTAGAGGCAAATACATTGGAGGCTTTTAAGAGGTGTTTAGATAGGCACATGAATATGAGGAAGATGGAGTGATATGGACATTGTATAGATTGGAGGGTTTAGATTTTGGGGATTTTTCATTTACTTTTTACCTGGTTCAGCACAACATCATAGGCCAAAGGGCCTTTTCCTGTGCTGTATTGTTCTATGTACAGTATGTTATATAATTATATGTTATATAAAAATTAGTTCAGTGCTGGGGTGAGTGAAATTATCCATGTCAGTTCAGGAGCCTTATTGTTGTAGGGTAATAATTATTCCTGATCCCAGTGTTGTGGGATGTAACGCTTCTGTACGTGGTAGATGTGTTGGTGAGAGGAGTGAAAGCTGTTGAGGTGTGAGGATGCTGCAGTATTTCTCCATTATGTTTCCTTCGGAGTACAGAAAACGATCCAGGAGAAGAGCACCCGTAGCTGTAACCTAATTATTTATGTTTTCATGATTCTGATGTAATGTCCGTAGTAGTTCTAAAGTTTCCAATTGAGTTTTAATTGATTTTGCTTTAGAGTCTGTAGAATTTATGAAGTTTATGCAAAGTTTATTCAAATTTGAAGGACTTTGAGTGTCTTATCCTGTTGAATAGATTCCCTAGAGCTCTCTGAAAACTGAACTGCAGCTCTCCCATCTTTATACTACCTCTGCCAATTGTGATTTCAACCAGCTCTGTTGTAAATGAAAATTAGAAAAGAACAACAGATGTTGGAAATCTAAAATTAAAAACAAAATGTTATCTGGCAAATGGTAATTGGTTTATTCTTATTATCACATGCACTGAGGTGTACTGTGTGGTGGGATGGAGATATTTTTCTACCAAAGAACTTGTAAGACGCTCCTTCCTTCTGCTAGTCTGCAGGTCACCCTTTGGCAAGGTGTAGCACCTTGATCAAAGTAATGTGAAGCCTTGGGAGCAGGTGATGAATGGTCGTATAAGCAGCTGGTGCACATCACAATTCCTGGTTATGCGATCGTTGACACCAAGCAGACAATCTCTGAAAAGTATTGATAATGGCTGGGGTCACCCATCACGTAAAGACACTGCCCAGAAGAAGGCAATGACATACCACTTCTGTAGAAAAGTTTGCCAAGAACAATCATGGTTATGGATAGACCATGATCTCCCATGTCATACAACATGGCACAGAACAAGTAAGCAAACTAAGAAGTAGTGAAACGCTTTGGTTTGCAATCCATCAAGCCAGGTTACTCCAAATATAAGTACATCGAAGTAGTACAAGAGGAAACCCAGTAACAGAAAGCAGAATATACTTTATACTTATACTTTATACTTTATTGTATAAAGTGTATATAGTGTCACAGTTATGGAGAAAGTGCAGACAAAGTGCAAGAACCATGACAAGGAAGACTGATGGAATAAGAGACTATCTTTATTTACAGTGGCCCTTTCAGGATCCGTGTAACAGCAAGTTAAAATCTGTCATTGTTCTCAAACATTTGTATCATCTGCCGACAAAGAGAGAATGAGTGTGAGAGTGGAAGGGATCTTTGATTATGTTGGCTGCTCCAATCAGTTAGAATTATAGACAGCATCGATAGAGGGGAGGCATTGGATTTAGTAATAGAGTCACAGAGTCATAGAACATTACAATGCAGAAACAGATCCTTTGCCCCACCTAGTCCATGTTGAACTATTAATCTGCTTAGTCCCACCGACCTGGTCCTGTGACATTGCTCTCCATAACCCTCCTATCCATATACCTATTCAAACTTCTTTTAAATGTTGTCACTGAACCTGCATCCACCTCTGCAGGCAGCTCATTCCATACACACACCACCCTCTGAGTGAAGATTGTTCCCTCTCCTATTCCCCTTAAGCACTTAATCTTTCACCCTTATCCCTTCACCTCTCGTTCTAGTCTCGCCCAACCTCAGTAATAGACGGGAGTTTGTTAACAACTCTCTGCAGTTTCTTTTGGTTCTTGGGCCAAGCAGTTGTCATAACAATCTGCAATGTGTCCATACTGGGTGTTTTCAAAGGTGTTGCTGTAATGCTTGAAGAATTTGTCAGGTTTCCAAAAAGTTTCTCCAAATTCATTGCATTTTAAGAGTCTTATCCTCTTGGTTAAATTTCCCTATGTCACAGTTCTCAGAGTGCCCTCTATTTCAGGGGTTTGCAACCTGGGGTCAACAGACCCCTCGGTTAATGGAAAGGGTCCATGGCATAAAAATGGTTGGGAATCCCTGCTCTATTTAGAAATCTATCTTCCTGGGAATTTCCTACTTGGAAATCTGAAGTAAGAAGAAATGCCAGAATTAATGGAAACACTCAACGGGTCAGGCAGCACTTGAGGAAAGAGAAAAAGAGCTGATATTTCAGATTGAAAACATTTCAGCAGAATGAGCCATACTGAACATTTTCAGCAGTTTTTCAGGCAAACTGCATACAAGCAAGTCCTTTGGGCACTCTTGTCTGTGCTGACCATCATAACCTCAAGACCATCAGACAGGAGCCGAATTAGACCATTCAGCTCATCGAGTCTGTCTGTCATTCTTTTATTTACAATCCCTCTCAACCCCATTCTCCTGCCATCTCACCATAGCCTTTGACACCATTACTAATCAATAACCTCTGCTTTAAGTATACCCAGTGCCTTGGCCTCCACAGCCATCTGTGGCAATAAGTTCCACAAATTCACCACCCTCTGGCTAAAGAAATTCCTCCTCATCTCCATTCTAAATGAACATCCCTCTGTTCTGAGGCTGTGCCCTCCGGTCCTTGACTCTCCCACAATAGGAAACATTCTGTCCACATCTGTTCTATCTAGGCCAATCAATATTTGATAGGTTTCAATTAGATTCCCCCTCATTTTTACAAACAAGTACCAATCTAATCTATTCCAATTTATCACACGCATATAGAGTCACAGAGTCATAGAAAAATACAACACAAGCCTTTCACCCATCTAGTCCATGCCAAATCATTTAAACTTCCTACCCCCATATGTTTTTACGGGGATCCAGATGTTTCTTGACTGTTGTCAGCTTCTAACCACCCTGAGGAAAATATTCTTCTTAAGATTCCTTGTGAACCTTTTCCATTTCACCTTAATCCTCCTGCCTCACCTACAATGGGGAAATATGTCTTATCCCCTAACAATTTGTTTTACCACAATCAGATCCCCCTCAGCAACTTCCACTACAAGGAAAATGAGCAAGGGTGATTCAGTCTCCCTTCAACTCTTCCTCTATTTTAACTTACACTAGACTCAGGAATTCATTTTCTCCTTCAGAATCCTTCTTCAAGCCTTTTTCACAGGCAAAACTCTAACATTCTTCCTAATAGAGTCACAAAGAAATATAGTACAGAAGCAGGTCCTCAACCCACCTAGTCCATGCCAAACCATTTAAGCTGCCTAGTCTCATCGACATGTGCTGGGACCATAGCCCTCCGTACCCCTACCATCCATGTAATCTTTTCTTCATTTGGTGCTGTGTAAATTTTTATATTTCTGCTGCCTCGAGCTGTAAAAGTGTCACGCTAACTGCTATGCTACTGTGGCGCCTGTGCACATAAAAGTTTGTACATAGATATTTAATCTTGAATTTGTATCAGTGGGCTGTATCAGAATCAGGTTTAATATCATCAGCATATGTCATGAAATTTATCGAAATGCGGCAGCAGTACAAATTACAGTCCAAAGAATACGTGTATAGTCAAATTAAATAAGAAGTGCAAAAAGAGAAAGACAAGTAGTGAGGAAGAGTTCAGAGATTCAATGTCCATTCAGGCATCTCGTGGCAAAGGTGGACAAACTGCCCCTGAATCGTTGGGCATGAAATCACCAATATATTGTTGAATTTAAAAACGCTGACATGAGGAAATCTGCAGTTGCTGGAAATTCAAGCAACACACACACAAAAAATGCTGGTGAACGCATCAGGCCAGGCAGCATCTCTAGGAAGAGGTACAGTCGACGTTTCGGGCCGAGACCCTTCGTCAGGACTAACTGAAAGAAGAGCTAGTAAGACATTTGTAAGTGGGAAGGGGTGGGTGAGATCCGAAATGATAGGAGAAGACAGGAGGGGAGGGGTGGATCTAAGAGCTGGAGGAGGGAGAGGATCGTGGGATGGGAAGCCTGGGGAGAAAGAGAAGGGGGGAGGGGAGCTCGGCGGGTGGAGACCAGGCAAGGAGTTATAGTGAGAGGGACAGAGGGAGAAAAAAGAGAGAGAAAAGAAAGGGGGAAAAATATATAAAGAATATATCAAATAAATAAATAAAAGATAGGGTATGAAGGGGAGGAGGGACATTAGCGGAAGTTTGAGAAGTCAATATTCATGCCATCAGGTTGGAGGCTACTCAGACAGAATATAAGGTGTTGTTCCTCCAACCTGAGTGTGGCTTCATCTTGACACGTCCCATTCCCGCTCTTATATGTCTATCCACGGCCTCTTCTACTGTTAAAATGAGGCTACACTCAGGTTGGAGGAACAACACCTTATATTCCATCTGAGTAGCCTCCAACCTGATGACATGAGCACTGACTTCTCTAACTTCCGCTAATGCCCCTCCTCCCCTTCACATCCCATCCCTTATTTATTTATTTAATATATATTTTTATATATTTTTCCCCTTTCTTTTCTCTCTCTCTTTTCTCTCCCTCTATCCCGCTCAGTATAACTCCTTGCCTGCTCTCCACCCGCTGGGCTCTCCTCCCCCCTTCTCTTTCTCCCCAGGCTTCCCATCCCACGATCCTCTCCCTCCTCCAGCTCTTAGATCCACCCCTCCCCTCCTGTCTTCTCCTATCATTTCGGATCTCCCCCACCCCCTCCCACTTTCAAATCTCTTACTAGCTCTTCCTTCAGTTAGTCCTGACGAAGGTTCTCGGCCTGAAACGTTGACTGTACCTCATCCTAGAGATGCTGCCTGGCCTGCTGCGTTCACCAGCAATTTTTGTGTGTGTTGCTTGAATATATTGTTGAATGTGGTTCTAGTCAAAGGAATGATATAGTATCAAAAATAGAAAAAAAAGTGAAAAAGCAAAACACACAAAATTCTGCAGGACCTCAGAAGGCCAGGCAGCACATATGGAAAAATGTAAGTCAAAGGGTTTCCTGCACCATTTTAGTGTGTTGCCATGTTTCTGTACCATTGTTTTTGTTGCTGAGTTCCTGCATCATTGTATTTTGCTAGATACTGCCTGGCCTGCTGAGTTCCTCTAGCATTCTGTGTGTGTTGCTTGGATTTCCAGCAACTGCTGATTTTCTCTTGTTTATGCTATGAGTGAAAAGAAAATATATTACAGGAAATTTTGGAAATATTCAGAAAGTCAGGCTGTATCTGTAGGCAGAGAAACAGAATTAACAATTCAGTCAACAGACTGTCATCAGAACAAATGCTGCCTGACCTGTCGATTACTTATAAGGGTACTCTTATAGTCTACCAGTTTTTGGGGTGCAAAACCATATAGGTGGTCAAAGTGGTTCGAGACTCATGCATACAAAAAATGCAATCACAAAAAAAAATTGTTTTAAAATTGGAAAGCAAATTCACAAATACACATTCTGTTTTATATTAGTCCAATTTGCTTTAAGGATCAGTTTACATAAAGGATTGGTTACTCTACTGAGAAAAGCAATTCTTGTAACTCATTAGATTAAATAAAAACTGATAGATATTGACAATGTTTCCTTTTAACAATGAAGTAAAAATAAAGACAATTATATGAAATATGGATATGCATATAATTTCTTACAATCCAGTGTACTTCAGATCCAGTCAATTGTGTTCATATAAATAGACACAGGAAACTATCAACCAAATTTAAGGCAAGAGTTGGCATGGGCTAGATGAGCCAAAGGACCTATTTCTTGACTGTGGTTCTCAATAACATTTTTATGACTCTATTATCCAGAGCATTTTCACAAATAGAAAACTAGCTGTGCTATGTTGTTTGTCGGTGTTGTTCAAGGGAGAAAAGGTCATTAGAAATATTTTTCAGTACATCATCAAAATGTGGTCTGGTCTTCTGCACAATTTGGCAAAGCCTTGATGCGTTGTCTGAGTTTAAAAGAGGCACTTCTGATGATTTAACACTGAAATTCACAAGTATGGGACTGCCAAGAGACCCGAGCAGCAACTTTAATAAAGAGGGTATTATTTCCTATTGGTTTCATCTGACCTTGGAGAGGAGCTGGAAATTGTCAAATTGACTCCCATTTACAGATGGAACACACTAGTGCCAGCAATTAGCCTCTTATCGATCTTCACATGGATTTGTTAGCTACAGTTCAGCCTCATGAGTTTAAAATCTAAGCCGTGTTACACATTGTTCCACGCTTCTGTTCTGAGACAATCATTCTGCATTTTATATGATAGGGGAATTATCAAAGAAAAGTGCAACTTGGAAAATCAAGCAAGTTTAGTTGTTTAGTAATTCAGAGCTAAAATAGTCTCAGAATTTAGATAATTTAAGTCAACTGCAGGGTAATAGGGTGGAGTGGAGATATGTCTCCACCAAAGGAAGTGTAAACCAATCCTTCCCTCCGCCATCCTGCAGTTCACCCTTGAGCAAGGTGTAGCACCTGCTTAGCCCCCCCTCCCACCCCAGTCTGGGTCACACGAAGCCATGGGAGCAGGTGGTGGATGGTCGTATGAGCAGCTGGTGCATATCACAAGTCCTGGTTGTATGACCAGTGACACCAAGCAGACAATCTCTAAAGAGTATTGATAATGGCTGGAGTCACCCGTCTTGTAAAGACACTGCCCAGAAGAAAGCAACGGCAAACCACTTCTGTAGAATAATTTGCCAAGAACAATCATGGTCACAAGACCATGATCACTGACATCATAAAACAGGGCACGTAATGATGAAAATGAAATTAACAGCTTAATCATCAGGCATCTAGTGGGAGTTGCCTCATTAGATATTCCCAACCATCATTTTCTACAGATATTGAAGAACATATTTCCAAAGGTGATGACGAATCAGCATATGAATGGGAGATTGGTCACGTCTCTAGAGGTGCCCAGTAAAAAGGGGTTTCACTTATAGTATTTTTATAAAAAGATTGACATCAACTAAGGAATGATCAATGTGCCCTTCGACATTAAATCAGTAGACAGTTAACTGTTTAAATTATCATTAAAAATGCAACCAGGTCCACTATACATCTGCTCGTTAATACAAATCTCTAATCAATCAGCCAATCCCATGCAGCAAATCAATACATAAAAGCATTGAAACATGTTCAAAATGTTCACTTGTTGTTCAGACCAAACATCAGAATGGGAACAAAATGTGTCCTAAGTGACTTTCACCTTGGAATGATTGTTGGTGCCAGATGGGGTTATTTGAGTATCTCAGAAACTACTGATCTCCTGTGATATTCACACTCAGCAGACTCTCGAGTTTACGGAGAATGATGAGAAGACAAAAAAATGCAGTAAGCAGCTGTTCTGTGGGTGAAAATGCCTTGTTAATAAGAGAGATCAGAGAATGGCCAGACTGGATCAATCTAACAGGAAGATGACAGTAATTCAAATAACCACACATTACATCAGTGATGTGCAGAAGAACATCTCTGAATGCACAACACGTTGAAACTTGAAGCAGATGGGCTACAGCAGCAGAAGGCCATGAACATGCATACACTGGCCACTTTATTAGGTACCTGTGTGTGTTTTTTGTCAAAACTTGGGAGTATTGAACAGTTCTACATGCTAATGTAGTTCTTCTGCATCAGCAGAACCATTCATCGTTTGATGATGTCATGATTGTAATTCTTGTTGAAAACAAGTGCTAGCAATTCACAAGGCTGGGCAGAACAAAATGCAACAAACAATTGCTTATCATCTTCCACTCTGGGCTTGAATTCTGAATGAGTGCCTTCAAATTGTACTTAAAAATGTAAATTGGAAATACGAGAAGAAGGGAGGGAAATTTATTCTACCTGTCTCATTTGGTCAGTTATTAAAATATGCTGGGAATGACTGATTACTTGCAATGGCAGTGTTTATTGCTTATCACCAGTTGTCTTTAATAAACGAGAGGCTGAGTATTATTCTTGCATTATTAGTGATGAAGTTACACCCTCCCCAGACACCAGCTCAACGTTCAGGAACAGCTTCTTCCCCTCCGACAACAGATTTCTGAATGGACAATATACCTACATACACCACCCCATTATTTTTTTCTTTGCTTTGCTCTCTCTTTTTGTTCTACTTACTTAATTTAATTTTTAAAAAATATGATTCTTATTGTAATTTGAGCCTTCCGTTAGTCAGGGTCCACCATAGATATTGTGTCCTACTTATCAGATATGCAAGCCAGGACAGTACAATATGGAGAGCAGGCTCCCCCTCTCCATGCACCTGATAAACCCATGGGAACGGTAGAGACCAATACAGTTGGGCACCAGCTACATCACAGGAGTTGTCAGTCGGTCTTAAACTCAACTTAGAACTGCCTTAGGGAGCCCAGCTCCAGATTTTTCCCTCAGGGTTTACTTCCGAAGCCTTCCCCATGAGTGGGTGTAACAATATAGTAAGGTGGTTTGATATTGGAGTTCTTCCTTTCTTAGATGAGCTCCCAACCATGGCTGATGAGCCCCATCAGCCCGAAGTGACAGGTTTAATGGCACCAGTATCCCATCATTGCCCCTTTTCCTGTCAGTAGAAATGGTTCCTCTGGGCTCAGTAGCTCAGCCATTCATGAAGGCCAGGAGCTGGACGGTTGTCAGAGGGTATTTGAGACACACACCACTGGGAGCATTTAAAAGTAATGGGAGCTTATCCCCACTACCAGCCCCAGCAATAACCAACTTAAGGAACCAATTGTCATTTATAGTAGTTATATCATGATGTATTTCAATGTACTGTTGCTGCAAAACAGCAAATTTCATGACATTTGCCAGTAATATTAAACTTCATTTTGATCTTGATTCTTTTTTCCTTCAGATAGAGGATTTCAAAGAATTTTTCCCGGCAAAGAAAAGTGAGCACTGATAGAAAGTGACTCACAGAGGCCGAGAGCCTACAGGAAAATCTGAGTAACCCATACAAAATATTTAAGGAACTCATCAGATCAGGCAGCATTTATACAAAGGAACAAGCCATCATCGTTTTGGGACAGGACCTTTTATCAGAATATGATGAAGGGTCAGTTTCTGAAGAAGGGTCTCGGCCTAAAATATTGATTCTTTATTCAGTGTCCTAGATGGTGCCTGACCTGCTGAGTTCCTCCAGCATTTTGTGTGTGTTACTCTGGATTTCCAGCATTTGCAGAATCTCTTGTGTTTATGGTCAGCAATTTCCTGAACCTGCTTTCCTTCACTTTATAGACAGGAGGATTTGTGTGGTACTTGTTAAAAGAAAAACTTCAGTGAGCTGCTTCAATGCACTACATGACAGTTAGACACAGTATGCCGGTAGAGGAGAGAATAGATTTGGAAATGGTAGTGGATTGCCAGATAAGCAGGCAGTATTGTTAAGATGAAAACAAAAGACACTGCAGGTATGAGAACTAGGAACAGACAGAATATAGTGAGTCCCGCAGGATCTATGGAAGAAAAAGGTGGTATTTTTCCTGACATTTCCAGTCTAGACCCTGATCAGGACTAAGAAGGAATTGAAAGGATTTCCAGGATATAGCAGTATGAAGAGAGGGGGAGAGAAGGTGGGGTAGTGAGATGAAGACTGGTAGAACATGGGTGGAAACAAATGGGAGGGGGATGATGACCAGATGGAAGCAGGCTTGGAGTAGGAATGAAGAAGGTGAACAAAGGGAGAAAAAAAAACTTAGTGAACAGCTGAACATGTGTTCCCTTTATCCAAATTTATTTATTTAGAGATACGGCATGGAACAAGCCCTTCTGCCCCACCAAGCCGCACCGTCCAGCAACACACCTTGTCTAATCACAGTACAATTTACAATGACTAACTAACATACAAACTGGCATGTCTTTGGAATAAGGGAGGAAACGGGAGCACTTGGAGGAAACACACGTGGTTCATGCAAAGGATGTGCAATCTCCTTATAACTCCTTTCATTGCTGGAACTGAACACTGAAGTCTGGTGCCCTGAGCTGTAATAATGTCAGGCTAATTTCCATGCTACCATGGTGCCCATATGAAGAGGTTTATACTTATTTGTCATACAAGGAGATGGGAATGCAAAAGAAATGACTTTCATGGATTTCAAAAAGATTACATTCAGAATACTATAATATTACCTACTGTTCTGGGTATCACACTACACGAAAAACTTAATAGCAATAGAGAGTGCAGAAGAGATTCACCAGGATGTTGCCTGGATTGAAGGGCAGTAGATCCAAGGAGAGTTTGGATGGTTTGGGTTTGCTCTCTCTGGCGTGGAGGAGACTGAGGATTGACCTTATCAAGGTTTGCAAAATTATGAGGGGCAAAGGTAGGATAAGTAATCAGAATCTTTCTTCCATGGGCAGGGGAGCTTAACCTAGAAGGCTGAACTTGAAGTTGAGAGGGAACAAATTCAAAAGAGATTTTAGAGGCAGATTTTTCACACAAGGGGTAGTGAACATATGCAAAGCACTGGTAGAGGAAGTAATAAAGGCAAACATGAAGACAATGTTTAAAAGGAATTTGGACGAACTTGGATAGGAAAGCAATAAAGGGGTATGAATCTAATGGGAAAATAGAATTTGAGTAGATAAGCACCACAGTTGACATTCAAAGGCAATAAGAAATATATAAATATGTATGTGTTTATTTGTTTATATTTATATATAACATAAATAAGTGAGGTAGCTTTTTAGGGATTGTCCACTGTCCTACCATTGTGAAGCAGAGCCCAAAACGTCGACTGTACTCTTTTCCATAGATACTGCCTGGCCTCCTGAGTTCCTCCAGCATTTTGTGTGTGTTGCTCAGATTTCCAGCATCTGCAGATTTTCTTTTGCTTGTAATCCTGAAGCAGAAGTCACCAAGTGTTGAATTGTTCACCCACTAGTAGGGAAAGTGAACTGGGTTTAGACAGGGAGACATGTTAGTTTGAAATGAACTATTCCTGAAATGTTGAGCGTGTTTATTCAGGCTCATGTACCTCCGCTTGAAGGTAACAATGCTGTAAGGACATGTCCTGTGTAATAAACGCCGCCTTTTTGAAGATGTCATCGGTGCTAGCGAGGCTAGTGACCATGGTGAAGCTGGCTGAGTTTGAAATTTTCTGCAGCCTTTTCTGATTCTGTGCAGTGGCCCGTCCATACTAGGCGGCAATGCTGTAATGCATGGATCTATTTCTTTTAGATTAATAACCCCCCCCCCCCTTAGCACTACGTATTGATCTGTTGTCTCAGCATGCGCATTGTTGTCACTCTCTTTCTCTGTGGGTACACCAGTTAAAACCATCTCCCGCATGCGTGTTTTTATTTAGTATATATGTAGTTGTTTACAGACACAACAAATGCAACCAGTTAGAAAGCTCTCCGTGGTATATCTGTAGAAACTTGTGAGAGTCTTTGGTGACAGATCAAATCTCCAAATGAAGCATAGCTTCAAAGTCAGAGTGAAATATGATTTGAGGCTTTCAATGCAAATGGAGGAGATACTTGGACAGAGTTTCATCCCTGGTCAGTTGAAGATAATAGAAATTTCAGCAGTGTTGGCATATTGTACTCTATCTCCGAAAGCCAACTATATAACTCATTTAGCCCTTCCACGTGGGAAGGAATTTCCAGCCAAATGTTGCAAATTGAAGGAGTAAGATTAAAAAGATGTGTTATATTTATGCCTACACACACAGAACTTGTCTTGAGGAAAATCACAGTGGACAGGGGCTCAGCTATTGAAAACACAATGAAAAGGGCTGAAGAGTTGGTGTTGAGTGACAGCTGACTTTAATGTTTATAGAAGTTGGCATCTATTAGGAATTACATCGCTAAGAAAATAAGCTGAAAATGTCTGAATATGCAAGAAATTTGGCAGATGAAATAACTCATTGAAAAATATTAAACTAACCCAGCGGAGGGATATTGTAGCTTTAATCTAAAATTCTGTATGTACGTATATTTGATTTCCAAGGGAAGATGGTTATGCTTGTTGGGCGTCAGTCATCTCAGCCCTAGGCATCACTGCAGGGGTTACTCAGAGCAATGTCCAAGGCCCAATTATTTTCAGTTGCTTCATAAATGACCTTCCAACATGAGGACGCTTGATAATACTGTGGTGTGTAGTTTTCATTTGCAACAGCTCAAATAATTATTATTTTATGTTATTTTATTTAAAGATACATTGTGAAACAGGTCCTTCTGGCCTACTGAGCTGCACCATCCAGCAGCCTATTTCACCCATTTCACCCTAGCCTCAACACAGGACAAATAAACAATTAACCAGTATGTCTTTGGATTGTAGGAGGAAACCCGAGCACCCAGAGGAAACCCATGCCATACAATCATGGGAAGAATACATAAACTGGTCGCCTGTACTTCAACAGTGTTTTACTAACTACTACATTACCATGACCCACTGAAACATAACGGTTGATTTTTTTCTTTGAGTCACCTGGTTGCTGAAGAATTTGTTTGCAGTGTTCTGTAGTAAAGTGCAGTTTGTCTGAGAGTGTTGGTCAATGCTTCTCTTGCAATTAACAACATGAAAAAATAGATAAGCTGATCATTTATCTTGGTACAGCATTAATTCACGTCACAGTCAAATTCTGGTTAAGATGGCAACAAGCGGTGTTGAGTTATGGGTCAGACAGTGGTTTTTCAGGTCTGTAGGGAATGGTTTTAGGGATGGCGTGGGGATTAGGGGATAGGTATGATGGGGATAAGGAGGTCAAGAGCAATAATTGAAGAGTTGGGGCAAGAGTTATGTGTCCTGGTCAGAGCAGAAAGATGTCAGGCCGGCAGGCACTAAGGACGAAGACAACTAGCCTGATGTTGGCGGGCCTCATGGACGAGAGCTGTTGACCCTCCAGGTTGGTGATCTGTGGTCAGAGGTCTGTGTAAGCAGGAAGCACAGAGCCACTGACTTCCAGTTCAGCAACTCCTCGGGTCAAAACCCATGTGAAACCAGAGGTCAAGGCCAGAGGTCAAAGTCTAATGATCAGTGAGTCCTGGGGTCAATATCCAAAGGATAGCGAATTCTAAAGGTCGAAGTCCAGGGATAGGTGAGTTCAGAGGTTAAAGCCTAACTGTCGAAGTACCTGGGTTGACATGTCCAGAAGTTGAGGCCCAAAGGTTGGAGTCCCTGGGTCGGTGTGCCTGGGGGATGATGTTAATGAGTCTGCAAGTCCAGGACAGGGACTGGAGGTTGGTGGTCTAATGTCTGGAAGTTTGAGAGTGTAAAGCCAAGGACTGGTGTTTGGAGTTCGGTTGGGAAAAGGACTTGTTTTGCTGTGGTTGTTGTGGTTTGTGTTGTTCTGTTGATCATGATAGGTATATGATGTTGACAACAAATGTGTGATGACACTTAGACCATAAGACACAGGAGCAGAATTAGGCCATTCAGCCCATCGAGTCTGCTCCAGGAATCCATCGTGGCTGATCCAGGATCCCATAAAACCCCATACATCTGTCTTCTCTCCATATCCTTTGATTCCCTGAACAATCAGGAAATGAACAATTTCTGCCTTAAGTATATGCACGGACCTGACATTCACCACAGTCTGTAGCAGAGCATTCCACGGTTTCACGACCCTCTGGCTAAAAAAAAAATTCCTCCTTACCCCTATTCTAAAAAGTCATTCCTCAGTTCTAAGACTATACCTTCTAGGTCTGGATACCCCAACCATAGAAAAGTCCTCTCCACATCTACCCTATCTAGTCCTTTCAACGTTTGGTAGGTTTCATTGAGATCCCCACACATTCTTCTAATTTCCAGTGACTACAGGCCCAGAGCTGACAAACATTCCTCAGCTGTTAACCCCTTCATTCCCAGAATAATTCTCGTGAACCTCCTCTGCACTCTCTTCAATGACAACACATCCTTTCTGAGATATGGGGCCCAAAACTGTTGATAATACTCCATTGACTAGCATCTTATAAGGCTCGGTATTATCGCCTTGTTTTTATATTCTATTCCCCTTGAAATAAATGCCAACACTGCATTTGCCTTTGTTACCACAGACTCAACCTGTAAATTAACCTTCTGGGAGTCTTGCAAGAAGACTCTTAAGTTCCTTTGCACCTTTGATGTTTGAACCTTCTCCCCATTTGGATACTTCTGCACTATTGTTCCTTTTACCAAAATGCATCATCATTTCCCAATACTGTATTCCATCTACCAACTTTTTGCCCATTCCTCCAATTTGTCTAAGTCCTGCTGCGATCATATTGCTCTTTAGCTCTACTTAATCCTCCACCTGTCTTCATACTATCTGCAAACTTTCTCACAAAGCCATCAATTCCATTATTGAAGTCATTGACAAACAATATGAAAAGTAGTGGTCCCAATACCGACCCCTGAGGAACACCACTAGTCACAGGCAGCCAACCAAAAAAGCCCCCTTTATTCTTATTTACTGTCTCCTGCCTGTCAGCCATTCCTCTATCCATGCCAGTACCTTTTTTGTAACACCATAGGATTTTACCTTGTTAAGCAGCCTTATGTGTGGCACCTTATCATTTGTGGGCTACCACCCAGCATGTCCTTGGGTGTGTTGGTTGTCAAGGCAAATGACACTTCACAGAAACACAGAAAACCTACAGCACAATACAGACCCGTCAGCCCACAAAGCTGTGCCAAACATGTACTTACATTAGAAATTACCGAGGGTTACCCATAGCCCTCTATTTTTCTAAGCTCCATGTACCTATCCAGGAGTCTCTTAAAAGACCCTATCGTATCCGCCTCCACAACTGTCGCCAGCAGACTATTGCATGCACTCACCACGCTCTGTGTAAAAAACTTACCCCTGACATCTCCTCTGTACCTACTTCCAAGCACCTTAAAACTGTGCCCTCTCATGCTAGCCACTTCAGCCCTGGGAAAAAGCCTCTGACTATCCACACGATCAATGCCTCTCATCATCTTATACACATCCGTCAGGACACCTGTCATCCTCCGTCGCTCCAAGGAGAAAAGGCAGAGTTCATTCAACCTATTCTCATAAGGTATGCTCCCCAATCCAGGCAACATCCTTGTAAATCTCCTCTCTAGTCTTTCTATGGTTTCCACATTGTTCCTGTAGTGAGGCGACCAGAACTGAGCACAGTACTCCAGGTGAGGTCTGACCAGGGTCCTATACAGCTGCAACATTACCTCTCAGCTCCTAAAATCAATCCCACAATTGATGAAGGCCAATGCACCACACAGTTTTAATGTCATCAGGGTCTCCCACAGGGAATAAGTACAACTAATTCATCTGCGGAGCAAGCATCAGAAACTACCTTTTCATTGAGATATTCCAGTGAGGTGAGAGGACAGCGTTCTCTAGAATAAATCAGGTGCAAAGAAGTCGGCAGAGTGCAATGAGTGCTCAGCCCAGCTTCAGTACAATACACCATTTTGATTGAAGAGTTTAAAACTGTACTTGGAACAGCCATGAGCATGATTAAACCACTGATTACCAATTAAATTGGCTCCTAAGATTAAAAAGGCTGCAGGCCATTTTGCCGGCTGCTGCAATTAATGATCCTGAGATACAGCAATAAGCTGAATAGCAGTGAAAGAAATTATTAGTGAGAATGCATGGAAACAGATAGATGTTAAGGCATGTTCCTTTGAGCTCACACTTATTACCATGCACACATTTTTATACAAACCCCACATTAACCCATTCATTTTTTACTCTCCTCCCCCTGTAATAATTCCATCATGCACAATGTACAGGAACCAGAATCAGGCAAATTTCTGCAGATGTACCATAGAGAGCATTCTAACTGGCTGCATGACCATCTGGTATGGCGGGACGGCTACTGCGCAGGATAGAGGTAAGCGGCAGAGAGTTGTAGCTCAGTCAGCTCCATCATGGGTACTAGCCTCTGTAGTATCCAGGACAGCTTCAAGCAGTGTTGACTCAAAAAGGCGGCGTCCATCATTAAGGACCTCCACACCCAGAAGGTTCCTGCATCAGAGTTCCCTCCTATTACCTTAACTTGCCAGAGATGCTATAGGAGACATCAGGAGGTCTGATTGGTCATTGGCATCTTTCAGAAATACCTGGTAATTTGATGAAATGTGAAGAGGAAGAGGCTCTTGTGTATTTAATATTTAAATAATATTTGAATAATCATGTCTATATATTGAATAAGCATTCCAGTTCATTTAAATAATTTATTACAGGGAATATGTATAAATACGTGAATTGCATAAGTCATCACGCTACCACATGATATGCATGCGCCTCACTTAAAGTAAACCCAAAGTTGGACTCACATTTATCGATGGGCCAAATGGCCTGCTTCTGCTCCTATGTCATATGGTCTTCTGGTCTCATTTCAGACTCTCATGTCTTCCCAGGAATTAGTTTAATGTTTTGAAGTTACGAATCATAGCAGAGGCTGTGTACCAGGTGTTGGAATGAAGGTGAGCCACAAGCTACAAGTTACAAAAAGAACATTAGGAAAACCATGAATCCTATCAGCCTTATTCCCACCCCACCCCCACTGGAAATGAGTTGTGACTTCATAGAAACATAGTAAACCTACAGCACAATACAGGCCCTTCGGCCCACAAAGTTGTGACGAACATGTCCCTACCTCAGAAATTACCAGGCTTACCTATAGCCCTGTATTTTACTAAGCTCCATGTGCCTATCCAAAAGTCTCTTAAAAGACTCTATCGTATCCGCCTCCACCACTGTTACTGGCAGCCCTTTCCACACACTCACCACTCTCTGAGTAAAAGACTTACCCCTGACATCTCCTCTGTACCTACTCCCCAGAACCTTAAACCTGTGTCCTCTTCTGACTATCCACATGATCAATGCCTCTCATCATCTTATACACCTCTATCAGGTCACCTCTCATCCACCGTCGCTCCAAGGAGAAAAGGCTGAGTTCACTCAACCTATTCTCATAAGGCATGCTCCGCAATCCAGGCAATTACCTTGTAAATCTCCTCTGCGCCCTTTCTATGGCTTCCACATCCTTCCTATAGTGAAGCGATCAGAACTGAGCACAGTACTCCAAGTGGGGTCTGACCAGGGTCCTATATAGCTGCAACATTACCCCTCGGCTCCTAAATTCAATTCCACGACTGATGAAGGCCAATACACCGTACGCCTTCTTAACCACAGAGTCAACCTGCGCAGCTGCTTTGAGCGTCCTATGGACTCGGACCCCAAGATCCCTCTGATCCTCCACACTGCCAAGAGTCTTGCCATTAAAACTATTTTCTGCCATCATACTTGACCTACCAAAATGAACCACCTCACACTTATCTGGGTTGAACTCCATCTGCCACTTCTCTTCCCAGTTTTGCATTCTATCAATGTCCCACTGTAACCTCTGACAGCCCTCCACACCATCCACAACACTTCCCAAGATTAGTTTTGTTCTATCCAATTTGGCCTGAGTTTTAAACCAGGTAGCAAAACCTGGAGTTTCCCTGTTCCAGACGCATTTTTCCAATTCTCCACATGGATGCTCATTCTAGCCTCGGAAAAGATTTTTTGTGTAAGACACATTAAATGCTGAAGGAACTCAGCGGGTCAGGCAGCATCTATGGAAATGAATAGATAGTCGAAGTTTCGGGTCAAGGCCCCTCTTCAGGACGGGAATGGAAGGGGGAAAATGCGGGAATAAAAAGGTCAGGATTGGGGAAAGAAGATAGCTAAAAGGTGATAGGTAAAGCCAACTGGGTAGGAAAAGTAAAGGGCTGGAGAGGAAGGAATCTGATAGGAGATGAGAATGGACCATAGGAGAAAGGGATGGGGGAGGGGACACAGAGGAAAGTAATAGGCAGGTGAGAAGAGGTAAAATGTCAAGGTGGGGAATAGAGGAAGAGATGGTGGGTTGAATTTGTTTACTGGAGGGAGAAATCAATATTCTAACCATCTGGTCTGAGGCTAACCAGATGGAATATAAGGTGTTGCTCCTTCACAGTGAGGGTGGCCTCATCCTGACATAAGATGATACACACCAGAATATATTTTGTATGTTTGTTCAATGTTTCTTTTGAAATTTACCCAAATGCACTGAATTTATTTGTGTTGCTAAAGCAGTCTTAGAGCTCTTATAATGTATGTAAATCAAATTCCTGTGATGTACTGTATAGGTGTTAATTTATCTTATTCTGGTTGGTAAGGACAACTGGTTGTTAGCTTAGTTTTAAATCCGATATGATCAAGTACTGTGTACAAGGCAGATATTTTTGCTTGGAATCTTGTCTTTTTTGTCTCATCATTTGTTCTCTTCAACACCATTGATCCTCAAACATCTTCACCTTTAATCCTGATTCCTTTGGAAAGCATCCTACCTTTTCCTCCCAAAACCTTGCTTCTATTGAATGGAGCTCGTCGTCAATGTTTTGAACATGAGAGTAGCCAATGCTTCAAAGTGTTCTTACTGTGCAGGAAAGGGGTTTGCTGCTGTGCGTTGCTGGGTTTAGTACATCTTGAGAGCATTTCAAATAAAATATTTATTGTT
Organism: Mobula hypostoma; assembly: GCF_963921235.1. Classification (NCBI taxonomy): domain Eukaryota; kingdom Metazoa; phylum Chordata; class Chondrichthyes; order Myliobatiformes; family Myliobatidae; genus Mobula; species Mobula hypostoma. The sequence goes on along the minus strand of NC_086097.1, from coordinate 7,778,595 downwards.
TCAAATGATTTGGTATTGCAGAACACAGAAATGCATCTGTTCACCAGTTACAGTTCTTAAAAAAGACAAGGTTAGATATATTTTTGCAGAGCAGGGCAATTAAGCGTTATGGGAAAAAGGCAGGTAGGTGGAGATGAGTCCATGGCCAGATCAGCCATGATCTTATGGAATAGTGGAACAGGCTCGATGGACTAGATGGCCTACTCCTGCTCCTATTTATTTCTTATGTTTAATAATATCCATCAAGTAGCAGCATCCGTCATCATGGACCTCCACCACCTAGGCCATGCTCTCTTCTCTCCGCAGCTTTCAGGAAAAAGGTATTCACATGACCAGGCACAGTTATTACCCCTCAACCACCAAACTCTTGAACCAGAGGGGATAACTTCATTCGCCGCATCACTAAAATGCTCCTACTGAACTGTACTCTCTTTCAAGAATTCCTCATCTCGTGTTCTTGATATTCATTCTTTATTTATTGTTATTACTGTTGTAACAATAGTTGAGTGTTGAATCTTCTTATTTATTATATATCACCCCAGCCGACTCACAGGTGAAGTGTCGCCTCACCTGGAAGGACAGTCTGGGGTCCTGAATGGTGGTGAGGGAGGAATGAGGCCTTTCATTCCAGGATGAAGGAGATGTCCTCCTTTTTTAAAGAAAGGGGTTTCCCTTCCTCCACCATCAACTCTGCTCTCAAACGCATCTCTCCCATTTCACACACATCTGCTCTCACCCCATCCTCCTGCCACCCCACTAGGAATAGGGTTCCCCTGGTCCTCACCTACCACCCCAGCAGCCCCCAGGTCCAACATATAATTCTCCGTAACTTCCGCCACCTCCAATGGGATCCCACCACTAAGCACATCTTTCCCTCCCCTGCCCCCCCACTTTCCGCAGGGATCGCTCCCTTTGCGACTCCCTTGTCCATTCGTTCCCCCTCCCCCCATACCTCCCCACTAATCTCCCTCCCAGCACTTATCCTTGTAAGCAGGACAAGTGCTACACATGCCCTTATACTTCCTACCATTCAGGGCCCCAGACAGTCCTTCTAGGTGAGGCGACACTTCACCTGTGAGTCGGCTGGGGTGATATACTGCGTCCGGTGCTCCCGATGTGGCCTTCTATATATTGGCGACACCCGGCACAGACTGGGAGACCATTTCACTGAACACCTACACTCTGTCTGCCAGAGAAAGCAGGGTCTCTCAGTGGCCACACATTTTAATTCCACGTCCCATTCCCATTCTGATGTCTATCCACGGCCTCCTCTACTGTCAAGATGAAACCACACTCAGGTTGGAGGAATAACACCTTATATTCCGTCTGGGTAGCCTCTAACTTGATGGCGTGAACATCGACTTCTCTAACTTCCGTTAATGCCCTTCCTCCCACTTGTACCCCATCTCCTATCGTTTTGGATCTCCCCCTCCCCCTCTCAAATCTCTTACTAGCGTTTCTTTCAGTTAGTCCTGACGAAGGGTCTCAGCCCGAAACATCTTCCTATAGATGCTGTCTGGCCTGCTGCGTTCACCAGCAACTTTTACGTGTGTTGCATAGTGTCACACTAACCACTTCTGTGGGAAGCTGACAATCTCTGTAGAATAAGTACATAGAAGAATAATATTGATCGTCATCAGTGAGTTCTTTCATAAATAAGGCACATCTTTGTTCATTTAAATAAATACGGACAAAGAATTTGGGAAAATACTAAGGTATAATATTTGGAGTACTGTTTGATGAATTGATTGGAGGTTTTAGAACATAGAACACAGGACATTTCAGCACTGGAATAAATACTTTGGCCTACAATGCCTGTGCCAGTAATACCATCTGCCTGCACACAGTCAATATCCCTCAATTTCATACCTGTTCATTTGCCTGTCTCAATTAAACATTGTATTTGCTTCTACCACAGTTCCAGGTACTCTCTCCTTTAAATTTTGCCCTTCTTACCTTAAAGCCATGCATTTTATTATTCAATATTTTTCCAGTAAAAAAAACTGCAAATTTAAAAAAAATATTTATTGAGATACAGCACAGAATAGGCCCTTCCAGTCCTTTGAACTGCACCGCCCACCAATCCCCCAATTTAACCCTATCCTAATCCCAAGACAATTTACACTGACCTATTATCCTACCAACCGGTATGTCTTTGGATTGTGGGAGGAAACCAGAACACCCAGAGGAAACCCACATGTTAACAGGGAGAATGTACAAACTCCTGACAGGTACTATCTACCTTCTCTACTTCAACTGTAAGACTGTAAGACATAGGAGTAGAATTAGGCCATTCAGTCCATCAAGTTTTCTCCGCCATTCCACCATGGCTAATTTATTATCCCTCTCACCCCATTCCACTACCTTCTCTTCATAATGTTTGACATCTTTACTAAACAAGAACCTATCAACTCTCTGTGTGAAAGACTTGTCCCTCACATCTCCTTTAAAATTACTCCCTCTCACCTGAAGTGCATGCCCTCTAGTATTAGGTATTTCAACCCTGGGGGAAAAAAAGAGTCTGTCCATTCTATCTATGCCTCTGATAATCTTATAAACCTTCATCAGATCTCTCCTCAGCCTCTGCCTCTCCAAAGAAAACAGTCCAAGTTTGTCCATCCTCTCTTTGTAGCACATGCCCTCTAATCAGGCAGCATCCTAGTAAAGTTCTTCTACACCCTCTCCAAAGCCTCAACATCCTTCCTATAATGGAGTGACCAGAACCGTATGCAATACTCCAGATACTAATGAATATTATCACTGAAAAACTGTCCTTCAAATTGCCCTAGTGTTCAACACCTGGATGCCTCAGGTTGCTAACATAACTCAAAGGCATAGAACAGGAATTCTGCAGATGCTGGAAATTCAAGCAACACACATCAAAGTTGTTGGTGAACGCAGCAGGCCAGGCAGCATCTCTAGGAAGAGGTGCAGTCGACGTTTCAGGCCGAGACCCTTCGTCAGGACTAACTGAAGGAAGAGTGAGTAAGAGATTTGAAAGTTGGAGGGGGAGGGGGAGATCCAAAATGATAGGAGAAGACAGGAGGGGGAAGGATGGAGCCAAGACCTGGACAGGAAGTCACTCCTGCCTGTGGTCATCAAACTTTACAACTTCTCTCTCGGTGGGTCAGACACCCTGAGCCAATAGGCTGGTCCTGGACTTAAACACGAGGAATTTTAATTCCACATCCCATTCCCATTCTGATATGTCTATCCACGGTCTACTCTACTGTAAAGATGAAGCCACACTCAGGTTGGAGGAACAACACCTTATATTCCGTCTGGGTAGCCTCCAACCTGATGGTATGAACATTGACTTCTCTAACTTCCGTTAATGCCCCATCTCCCCCTCGTATCCCATCCGTTATTTATTTACATACACACATTCTTTCTCTCTCTCTCCTTTATCCCTCTGACTATACCCCTTGCCCATCCTCTGGGTTTTATCCCCCCTCCCCCTTTTCCTTCTCTCTGGGCCTCCTGTCCCATGATCCTCTCATATCCCTTTTGCCAATCACCTGTCCAGCTCTTGGCTCCATCCCTCCCCCTCCTGTCTTCTCCTATCATTTTGGATCTCCCCCTCCCCCTCCCACTTTCAAATTTCTTACTAGCTCTTTCTTCAGTTAGTCCTGACGAAGGGTCTCAGCCCGAAACGTCGACTGTACCTCTTCCTAGAGATGCTGCCTGGCCTGCTGCGTTCACCAGCAACTTCGATGTGTGTAACTCAAAGGCATCTTACTTTTGTACCTCTACAGTAATTCAACTGTCCTATGTTGATGAGGAAACACTTGAAAAACAAGGATGGAGCTAACATCGATATTTGGCCTGTGCTATACTTGGCTTGGGAGTGGTTGAGTATTGATATTGGGTGCAGTGAGTGGGAAATAATTCAATTCCTTTCAAAAGCAGACCTCACTTTAATGACCAGAAAGCTTGAATTGTGCCTTTATGTGAAAAAGTCAACTCATGCCCTTTTACTGAAGTTAATATTGTGGGTTATGTTATTTCACCTTTCTACAAATGTGGTTTATTATTCTTCTACTTGTGCACAGTGATATTTGTTTTATCACACTATAAGTTTCCCAAAAACATGCCAAGAGAAGATATATTTCTGGAATTGAAGAAACAAAGGTCTCTTGTTAAAAATAATAATTTGATACCCTTTGCTGGTTCTACATTGTGCTGTCTGGCAGTCCATCTGCTCCAAGGTTTCAGGTATGGAAAGTGATGGCAACAGCATATCCAGTTCCTGGAGTGTAGGAAACTCCCTGTCAGTTGTTAAGTGTTGATGCTGACTGGGCAGTTGGCTTTAGGACTATACGGCTGCCACATCCCCAGAAATTGGAACCTAAAGCATTTATTTTTGTTGGGTTTGTGGAACAATCTATGTTCCGTGCCTATTCTGGTATCTGTCCCCCACTTTTCCTTCGCTACATCGACGACTGCATTGGTGCTGCTTACTGCACGCATGCAGAACTCGTCGACTTTATTAACTTTGCCTCCAACTTTCACCCTGCCCTCAAGTTTACCTGGTCCATTTCCGACACCTCCCTCCCCTTTCTAGATCTTTCTGTCTCTGTCTCTGGAGACAGCTTATCCACTGATGTCTACTATAAGCCTACTGACTCTCACAGCTATCTGGACTATTCCTCTTCTCACCCTGTCTCTTGCAAAAACACCATCCCCTTCTCGCAATTCCTCCATCTCCACCACATCTGCTCTCAGGATGAGGCTTTTCATTCTAGGACGAGGGAGATGTCTTCCTTTTTTAAAGAAAGGGGCTTCCCTTCCTCCACTATCAACTCTGCTCTTAAACGCATCTCCCCCATTTCACGTACATCTGCTCTCACTCCATCCTCCCGCCACCCCACTAGGAATAGGATTCCCCTGGTCCTCACCTACCACCCCACTAGCCTCCGGGTCCAACATATTATTCTCCGTAACTTCTGTCACCTCCAACGGGATCCCACCACTAAGCACATCTTTCCCTCCCCGCCTCTCTCTGTATTCCACAGGGATCGCTCCCTACACAACTCCCTTGTCCATTCATCCCCCCCATCCCTCCCCACTGATCTCCCTCCTGGCACTTATCCGCGCAAGCGGAACAAGTGCTACACATGCCCTTACACTTCCTCCCTTACCACCATTCAGGGCCCCAAACAGTCCTTCCAGGTGAGGCAACACTTCACCTGTGAGTCGACTGGGGTGATATACTGCGTCCGGTGCTCCCGATGTGGCCTTTTATATATTGGCGAGACCCGACGCAGACTGGGAGACCGCTTTGCTGAACATCTACGCTCTGTCCGCCAGAGAAAGCAGGATCTCCCAGTGGCCACACATTTTAATTCCACATCCCATTCCCATTCTGACATGTCTATCCACGGCCTCCGCTACTGTAAAGATGAAGCCACACTCAGGTTGGAGGAACAACACCTTATATTCCGTCTGGGTAGCCTCCAACCTGATGACATGAACATCGACTTCTCTAACTTCCGCTAAGGCCCCACCTCCCCCTCGTACCCCATCTGTTACTCATTTTTATGCACACATTCTTTCTCTCACTCTCCTTTTTCTCCCTCTGTCCCTCTGAATATACCTCTTGCCCATCCTCTGGGTCAACCCCCCCCCTTGTCCTTCTTCCCGGACCTCCTGTCCCATGATCCTCTCATATTCCCTTTTGCCTATCATCTGTCCAGCACTTAGCTCTATCCCTCCCCCTCCTGTCTTCTCCTATCATTTTGGATCTTCCCCTCCCCCTCCAACTTTCAAATCCCTTACTCACTCTTCCTTCAGTTAGTCCTGACGAAGGGTCTCGGCCAGAAACGTCGACTGCACCTCTTCCTACAGATGCTGCTTGGCCTGCTGCGTTCACCAGCAACTTTGATGTGTGTTGCTTGAATTTCCAGCATCTGCAGAATTCCTGTTGTTTGCATTTATTCCTTCATTGCATTTATATTCTAAACATTGTAATGTGCTGAATATTGAAATGGCTACATTTGTACAAAGAGATTGTCCACTTCATGAACAGGGAAACATACAAAACATAATGGACTGGTTAGAGGTTGGCCCAGTCAGGAAATTTCTGAAATGCTTAAATAGTATAGGTCACCAGAGATCCAAGCAAACAAGTCTAACATGCCACACAGATCAACAAGACGAATAGCTGAATATATAGCAGACCATGTTGCTAATGACCATGGTGTGAAAACCGATGTGGAAAGATCAACTAGGGTTCATAGAACATGGAATAGTACATCACAATACTAACTCTTTGATGTATGATCTTCTGCCAGCCCTTTAACCTACTCCATGGTCAATCTAATCCTTCTCTCCCACATAACTCTCCATTTTTCATTCATCCGTGTCCCTGTCTAAGAGTCTCTTAGGTGTCCCTAATATATCGCCACCAGCACCACCACCACTGGCAAGGCATTCTACAAATTTACCATTCTGTGTTAAAATAAATTACCTCTGATATCTCCCTATACTTACCTTCCAACACATTGAAGTTATATCCCCTTGCCTTGGTGACTTAGCACAGGGAAAAGTGATCTGGCTATCCACTACATCTATGCCTGTTATCATGTTGTACACCTCTATCAAGTGGCCTCTCTCCAAAAAGAAAAGCCCTCGTTCACTCATCCTATTCTCATAAGACACGCTCTCTAATCCAGGCAATATCGTAGTAAATCTCCTCTTAGACTCTCTAAAGCTTCCACATCCTTTCTATAATGAGACAATGGAACACAATATTACAAATGTGGTCCAAACCAGAGATTTTTTAGAATTGCAACATTACTTCATGGCTCTTGAACTTAACCCTTTAAGACCATGAGATACAGGAGCAGAATTAGTCCATTTTGGCACATCGTCTCTGCTCCACCATTCCAGCATGGCTGACTTATTTTCCCTCTCAATCCCATTCTCCTGCCTTCTCCCTGTAACTTTTGACACCCTGATCAATCAAGTACCTATAAACCTCTGCCTTAAATATACCCAAGGTCTTGGCTTGCACAGCATCTCTGGTAATGAATTTCACAGTTTCACCCCCATCTGACTAAAGAAATTTTTCAATGAGATCCCACCTCATTCTTCTAAACTTCTAGTGCGTACAGACCCAGAACTACCTAATGCCCCGCAAATGATAAGCCTTTCATTCCTGGCATCATTCTCATGAACCTCATCTAGACCATGTCCAATGCTAGCATACCTTTTCCTAGACTGGGGTCCCAAAGTTGCTCACAATACTTCAAGTGTGGCCTTATCAATGCCTTACAAAGCCTTAGCATTACATCCTTGCTTTTCTATTTTAGTCCTCTCAAAATGAATGGTAATATTGCATTTGTCTTCTTTGCCTCCAACTCGTGCTGCAAGTTAACCTTGAGGGAATCTTGCATGAGGACTCCCAAGTCCCTTTGCACCTCCGATTTTTGAATTTTCTCCCCATTTACAAAATGGTCCACACCTTTCTTCCTTCTACCGAAGTTTATGAGCATGCAGCTCACCAAACTATATTTTATCTGCCACATTCTTGTCCTTTGTCCTAATCTGTCTAAGTTATTTTTCAGACACCCTGCTTCTTCAACATTAGATGCCTCTCCACCTACCTTAGTATCGTCCGCAAACATAGCCACAAAGCCACCAATTCTGTCATCCAAATCATTCATACAACATAAAAAGAAGCAGTCCCAACACCAACTGCTGTGGAACACCATTAGTCAATGGGAGCCAATCAGAAAAGGCTCCCTTTATCTCACTTTTTGTCTCCTGCCAGTCAGCCAATCAGCTTTCCATGCTAGTATGTTTCCTGTAATACCATTGGCTCTTTTCTTGTTAAGCAGCCTCACATGCAGCAGTTTTTCAAAAGCCTTCTGTAAATCCAAATAAACAACATCCACTGACTCTCCTTTGTCTATCCTGCCTGGAAACCTCATCCTTAATAACTTCTTTCCAACCACTGACATCAGGTTAACTGGCCTCCTATTTCCTTTCTCTTGCCTCCCTCTCTTCTTAAAGAGTGACATTTGGAATTTTCCAATCCTCCAAAACCATTCCAGAATCTAGTGATTCTAGAAAGATCAGTAATAATTTCACAACCTCACAGTCTCTTCAGCTATATTCTTCTGAACCACCTGGTCCAGGTGACTTATCTAATTCAGACTTTTCAGCTTCCTAAGCACTTTCTCCTTAGTAATAGCAACAACACTTGCTTCTGCCTTCTGACACTCTCGCATTTCCTGTTAGTGTATTCTAGAGCAAAGACTGATGCTATCTGCCATTTCTCTGTCCCACATTACTACTTCTCTAATATCATTTTCCAGTAGCGTAATATCCATTCTCATCTCTCGTTTATTCTTTATACAATATATCTAAAAAAATGTTTGACGAAGGGTCTCAGCCTGAAACGTCGACTGTACCTCTTCCTAGAGATGCTGTCTGGCCTGCTGCATTCACCAGCAACTTTAATGTGTGTTGCTTGAATTTTCAGCATCTGCAGAATTCCTCGTGTTTGTATTCTCTTTATTATTGGCTAGCTTACCTTCATATTTCATATTTTCTCTCTTTTTTTTAGTTTCCTTCTGTTGGTTTTTAAAAGCTTCCCAATCTTCTACCTTTCCCATTAATTATTATTATATTATATGCCCTCTATTTTGTTTTTCTGCTGTCCTTAACTTTCCTTGTCAGCCATAGTTGCCTCGTCCTCCCTTAAGAATGCTTCTTCTTCTTTGCTATATATTTTACTGTATCTTCTGAGTTGCTACCAGAAACATCAGTCATTGATGCTCTGCTGTCACCTGTGCTCATGTGCTCTTCCAATCAACTTTGGTCAACTTCTCTGTCATGCCTCTGTAAATCACTTTACTCCACTGTAATACTGATACATCTGATTTTAGTTCTCCTTTACAAACTGCGGGGTGAAGTTTGTTATATTATGATCGCGTTTCCTAAGGGTTCTTTTACCTTAAGCTCCCTAATCAAATCTTAGTCATAAAATACACCCAATCCAGAACAGTTGTTCCCTTAGTGGGTTCAATCACAAGGTGTTCTAAAAATTCATCTCAAAAGACTTCTACAACCTATATTCTACATCCCTTGACTAAAAAAGGCCAATACTTTGTATACCTTCTTAACCACCATATGAACTTGCTCTGTAACTTTGAGGAATCTATGGATATTAATCCCAAGATCCCTCTGTTCCTTCACACCATTAAACATCCGGCCTTGAAGTTTGACCTTCCAAAGTCAATCACTTCACAGTTCTCCATGCTGAACTCCATCTGCTTCTTCTCAGCCCAGCTCAGTATCCCATTAATGTCCCATCAACTTTTTAACTATCCACAACACCACCAACTTTTGTCTCATTTGCAAACTTACTAACCCACCCTTCCGATTCCTCATCCAAATAAAATCACAAAGAGCAGGTATCCGAGTAGAGATCTCTGTGATTGTTTCTCCATTAGCTCTTCCTGAATCTCCTGCCAACTTTCTTGTGCCTGCATCAAGAAGGGTAAATTTATATCCATTGAACAACTTGTATTGTAAGATCTACAACAGAAATGTGAGATCTAATTTCAAATTAAGGGAAACTGACTTCAGGATGAATGCATTGAAATAATTTTCTAATGTGATAAATCATGTTAAGTAGTTGCCAATGAGTGCATGTGATATAAACTTACAGATTAAATGCAGAAACCTACAATCACAGCCATTTGAATCCTAAAATGTAAATATTTGCACGATGGCAGTACATTCTTTGGTGTAATGCCAATTCGGGCATAGGCCATTATAAGCACAACCTCATCCCTTTCATTAGAACAAAAATAATACGTTAAAACAAACTAAACCACATCCCCATAATTAGCTGATTGAGAAATCTGTCAAGGACTTTTAGTATTTCTGAATGAATTTGGAACAGAGAACACAGCCACATAGCCACGTAGTGTAGGTAGTGTAGCAGTTGGCTCAGCACTATTACAGCTCAGTGAGTCAGAGATCAGAATTCAATTCCAGTGTCCTCTCTAAGAAAGTTCATACTTTCCTCTCCTGTGTGCATCGGTTTCCTCCATGTGCTCCAGTTTCCTCCCACAGTCCAAAGACGTACCAGTTAGCAGGTTAATCGGTCATTGTAAGTTTTCCTGTGAATAGGCTAGGGTTAATTAAGTGGGTTGCTGGGCTAGAAGGTCCTGTCGCATGCAGTACCTCTACAGAAATAGAACAAGTCTGTATTGGTGGTGGGCTATGTGGGAGGGTGGGTTAGTGAAGGATCTTGCCTCCCAAGATCCTTCTACACATTAGTACTCTAAAAATTCATCTTACCTTTGATCTCCCAATGTAAAAAATATTGCACTTATCTGAATTACACTGAATCTGTCATGGCTGAAAGAAGGCCAAATTTGGAAGCTTAACATCAGAGGATGTACTTTGCATCGAAAAGACAGGAAAGAAAGCATAGGCAGTGGTGTGGCTCTGTTGGTAAGAGATGAAAGTACACCTTTAGAAAGAAATGATATAGGGTCAGTGTGCAGTTAAGAAACTGCAAGGGTAAAAAAAAATTATAGGAATCATATATAGGCCTCCAAATAATAGCCAGAATGTGGGGTTAAGATTGCAGAGGGAGCTGGAAGGAGCATGTAATAAGGGTAATGACACAATTGTAATGGTGGAGATCAATATGCAAGGGGATTGGGAAAATCAGGTTGGAGACAAATCGCAAGAGAGGGAACTTGTTGACTGCCTACGAGATGGCTTTTTTGAGCAGTTTGTGCTTGAGCATACTCAGGAAAGGTTATCTTCGAATGGGTGTTGTGTAATAACCCATATCTTATTAAGGAGCTTAACTTAAAAGACCCCTTAGGAGTCAGTGATGATAATATGATAGAATTCATAATGCAATTTGAGAGGGAGAAGCATAAGTCACATGTATCAGTATTGCAATAGAATAAAGGGAATTATAGAAGCATGAGGCGGGAGATTGTCCAGTTGAATTGGAGAAGGATACCGGTGGGGGTGATGGCAGAGCAGAGATGGCTAAAGTTTCTAGGAATAGTTCACAAGGTGCAGGATCAGAAGAAGATGTTCTCAAATGGCAGGGGTAGGCAACTGTAGATGACAAGGGAAGTTAAGGACTGCATAAAAACCAAGGAAACAACAAATAATGTAGCAATAGTGAGCAGGAAGTTGGATGATTGGGAAGCTTTTAAAATCCGACAAAAGGCAACTAAAAATGCTATAAGAAGGGCAATGATGAAATATGAGGGCAAACTAGCCAATAATATAAAGCAGAATACCAAACGTTTTTTCAGTTAAATAAAGAGTAAAAGGGAGGTGAGAGTTGATATTGGACCACTGGAAAATGATGCTGGTGAGGTAGTAATGGGGGACAAAGAAATGGCAAATAAACTTAATGGGTACTTTGCATCTGTCTTCACTATGGAAGACACTAGCAGTGTGCCAGAAGTCCGTATGTGTTGGGGAGCAGGAGTGAGCAGGGGTAATTGCTATTACAAAGGAAAATGTGCAAGGCAAGGTGAATAAGTCACCTGGACCAGATCATGGGAAATGTGAGGTCCTTGAGAAATAAGATGAACGATCTTGGTGAACTGTTTAAGACCCAGAGGGAGTACTGGGAGTGCAATGTTTTGTGCTTAACTAAGACCTGGCTACACATGCATTTTCCAGACCATTGTGCTACCATACCTGGCTTCAAGACCTTCTGAGCAGACAGAGACATTACTTTGAGCGGTAAGAAGAAGGAAGGAGGGATTGCAGTGTTTGTGAATGAAAGGTTCGGGAATTCTCCACTGCCGTTTTAGCTGACGTTTACATTCAACTGTCGGCTGACGCAAATGTAAGGTGAAGTGCTATTCTTCTGACCATCGCTAGAATACAAATTCAGTATCCCACTGCTTTTGTAGCTGTTACTGGGGATTTTAATCATGTTTCTCTCTAGGCAACAATACCAACTTTCTATCAATATGTCAGCTGCTCTACGTGGGACAATAGAACACTGGACCTTCTGTATACGAATGTAAAGGACACAGACAGTGCCGCTGCCCTTCCCCACGGCAGATCTGATCACAACCTGGTCCTGCTAACACCCAGGTACATGACATGCCTCTCGTCCAGTGACAGCCTGTGTCAACAAGGATTGTAAGGAGCTGGACTCAGGTTGTTAATGAGGCACTGCAGGAATGCTTCGAGAGGACGGACTGGGATATGTTATGCGAGCCACACACGGAGGACATGAACAAAATCATTGATTGTATCACAGACTATATCAAATTCTATGAGGGCAGCATCTTGCCAGCCAAGACTGAATACTGCTTCACCAACAACAAGCCCTGGATCACCAGTGATCTGAAAGGACTTCTGAATGTGAAGAAAAAAGCCTTCAAGTCTGAAGACTGTTAAGTACTGAGGCGAGTACAGAGTGAACTGAGGGTAAAGCTGAGGGAGTGCAAAGACTCCTACAAGAGAAAGCTGGAGTACAAGCTCCAGCAGAATAGCATAAGGGACGTGTAGTCGGGAATGAAGCAGATCACTGGCTTCAAGGCTAAGGAAAGGAAGATCGAGGACCACCTGGGTAGGGCCAACGAATTGTACTTGTTTTTCAAGGTTCAGCATGGGACCTCCTTCTGTATCCTCCCCCGCTTGCCCAAACCATACATGATCCCTACCCCTGAAGCCTTCTCCCTCCACCCCTCGCTCCCCTCTGGTGAGTGCTTGTGTTCCAAACTCCCCAACTTTGGAGTCTCCTGCCTCCATGGGGATGACCACCCTCCCCCGCCCGACTGTGACTGCAGGTCAGGTTAAAAGACAGCTGGAGAGGCAAGTCTGCTAGACCAAACTGTATCAACCCCGGGGTACTGAAGGCCTGTGCGAGCCAGCTGTCTGGTACTTTGCAGCACTGTTACAATCTGAGTCTAAGTCAGGAAAAGATACCGGTGCTATGAAACACTTCCTGCTTGGTTCCTGTACCCAAGAATGTGACTCCATCTGAATTTAATGACTACAGACCAATTGCTCTCACATCTTGTGATGAAAGTGATGGAGAGGTTGGGCCTGACTTACCTTGGGCGGCAGGTGAGATCTTCATTGGACCCTCTACAGTTTGCCTACCAACCTCATGTGGGAGTGGATGATGCCATCACCTACCCATTGCAGAGAGCTCTCTCCCACCTGGATGATGCTGCTAGCATTGAGAGAATCACAGTTTTTGATTTCTCTAGTGCCTTCAATACAATCCAGCATCTTCCTCTTAGTGACAAGCTGCAAAGGATTGGTGTAGACAAATCTACTTTCTCCTGGATTACTGACTACCTGATAGATAGAACCCAGATTGTACAGCTGGGTAGCTCTCTGTCTGAGATGGTGACAAGTGGCACAGGAGCCCCACGAGTGACTGTCCTGTCTTCATTTCTGTTCACACGGCACATCTCAGACTTTCAGTACAAATCTGAGTCCTGTTACTTGCAGAAGTTCTCTGAGGACTCTGTGGTGGATGGGTGTATGAGAGATGGGCAGGAGTCTGATTACAGAGAACTGGTGGACAAGTTTGTGGAGTGGTGCAGGAGGAATCACCTCCTGCTGAATACGTGGCCAAAACCAGGGAGATGGTGATTGATTTTAAGAGGAAGAGGACTGTGACGAATCCTGTATATATTCTGGGAGAAGAAGTTGTTGGGGTGGAGGAGTACAAATACTTGGGTGTTCACCTCAACAACTGATTTGACTGGAAAGCCAACAACAAGGCTATTTACAAGAAGTGGGTGAACAGACTCCATTTTCTAAAGAACCTGAGATCCTTCAATGTGTGCAGCAGGATGTTGGAGATCTTTTACCAACCTGTTGTAGCGAGAGCAGTCTTCTTTGCTGCTTTATGTTGGGGGAGCAGCATCCGTGCTGGTGATGCAAAAAGCCTAAATAACCTCATCTACACTGGGAGGGCAGAACAAAGTCAGGATGGAGCTAAACGGTGACTCGTTTGCTTGCATCTTTGGAAACTGCTCTCTTTCTATCTTTGATATCTCTTTTTTTTTCCTTTCAAGGTTCTTTTGAAGACCCTGACCTGGAGTTACACTCTTTGTAGGAATGGGACCTCCTCTCAGGGCCTCATGACTGACTATTTTTTGATATCCCAAGTCTGGAAAATTAGTGCGCCTTCAGGGTGCTGGATTTTTGCGGCTCTGGAGATGGGCTGACTCAAGGTTAGTGGGGCATTGTGGGAGAACACAGAACATCATGAGCAGCTTGTTAGCTGCCGTGGGCTGTGTGCGCAGAGACTTAAGCCCTGGGGCCGACTCTCTGGTGCAGAGCTCGGAAGATGACTTTTTAACATCATGAATCAACGAGTTGTTTGTTGTGTCTCCTTTCTAGCTGTGAAGCTGGAACACCTGTTTTCTCTTATCAGGGAGAGAGAGAGAGAGCCTGTGGTACGTCGAATTACCGGGTGAATGAGTAGACTTTGGAATACTGCAAGTCTGTGTCTCTATTGATGCTTTGCTGCACACTTGAGTGCTCAGTGGAGGGGACTGATGCTTTTTTGCTGGTGGAGGGTGGGGGGTGTCATTGCCTTGTTGCTGCTTGTGAGTGGGAGGGGAACGGGGGAGGGCTTTGGAGTTATAACGTTTAACTGACAGTCATTCTTTGGGGCACTCTTCTGTTTTTGTGGATGTTGCAAAGAAAAAGAATTTCAAGATGTATATTGTACACAGTTCTCTGACATTAAATGTACCCATTGAACCTATTGAAAAAGACTGTATCTGTCCTTGGCTACAACCTGGTCTCTTTTGGGTTAGTGGTGGAAAGGAGGTCACTAAACAAATTGTTATCGATGATGGACAATCTTACACATCCTCTCCATGACCTACTGAATAAGCAGCGGAGCCCCCTTTTGAACAGAGTCATTCTGCTCTGCTGTTACAAGGATTGTTACAGAAAATCTTTCCTACCAAATGTAATAAACATATACAACAGTTCATCTCTGTGTGACAGGAGTACTCACACCATAGTACAATAGTCTCTGTTTTTATTGCTTCATACATTATTATTACAAATTATTGCACATTGGTGAATTATTATTGTGTATATTATTATTCTGTACTTTATTATTAGTTAAGTCTGCACAATGCTAAGTGTGTTTTTGTTAAATGTTGCTGCTGTAATGAAACTATTTCCCACTTGGGATCAATATAGTACTTATTATTATTAAAAAAAAGGCAATACCTCTAAAAGGTCAGTAAGGACCTCCATCACCCAGTACATGCTCTCTTCTCATTGCTACCATCAAGGAGGAGGTACAGGAGCCTGAAGACAGGTACACTGATGTGACACAATGCTCTGTACTTGCCTCATTCTTGTGGACTTGCCAAAACAAAACTCTCAGAAAGCTTGAAACCATCCAGAACAATGCAGATCATTGCAACAGCATCTCATCCAGCTCCTGAAATATTTATTTCCTTCACTACTGGGGCACAGAGGTTTCAGTGTGCACCATCCACAAAATAATCTACTAACCAGTATGTCTTTGGACTGTGGGAGGAAACCAGAGCATCCAGAAGAAACCTACGTGGTTCATGGGAAGGATGTACAAACTTTCTTAGAGAAGACATCAGAATTGAACTTGGAACTTCAATGCTCCGAGCTGTAATAGTGTCGTGTTAGCTGCTCCACTAACGTAGCACCTTGATTTAGAGTTATGATAATCTTCTAATTGAATGTCTAAAACTGCAACGCTCTCTATCTCCCATTGCCACTCCACTCTCAGCTCTCCCAGAGAGGTTGTGGTGATATCAGACAATTGCCTGGTCACCATTTAAAGTAGATTGATGCACTATTAAAATGCAAAGTAATTCCTTGAAAAACATTCATATGAACCTGATTAATTTTGAATATTGCCGCTTCATTATAGTCTGCTCTATTCTAATTTTACTTTAGACAAAACAGTCACAGATACCCTGGTAATATATGACAAATGTTATTTGTTATCCTCATTCTATGAATGCAAGTGAGTTCCACGCATAATCTCATTCAACTTAAATCCACCTACATCGTCCTACACTGGTTTGCAGAAGCTCAGGCAGAGAAAGTAAAAGGCTATTCAAACTCACTGCGGAAACCATCATACAATTTAGCCGAGGAGAACCCTCTGTTCAGATAATAAAACAATGTGTCCTGGGGATCACGAGCACAGAAAAAGTGACAAGAACACGGTGAAATAAATCCAGTCGTGGCCTAGGATTGGCCCATTTTTTGTTGGAAAAATAATAAATAAATTGTATTTATTTAACTCTGGAAATAATCTCCAAAGCAGTTCACAGAATGTTGAACTGAATCTCAAAAACACATCAAGGCAGAGAAGCAATGGGAGGAATGGCTGAAAATTATGTCAGAGTGGTAGAATTGAAGTAAAGTCATATAAGCAAAGGGAAGTAAGAAAGTTAAAGGGAAGGAATTACAGAACTTGAAACCAAGACTTTTGAAACATTGGTTGCTATTGGTAGGGACAATTACAGCCCATGTACTATTTCAGCATAGAATCAGAGTTTTATATCCTTTAGCCCACAATGACTATATTGACAGTGAGAATAGACTAGACCTTTCAATCTGCCTGCATGTGGTTTTTTCCCCTCCTTGTTCTACCTTTTTGTGTGCCTGTCCAGATATTGCTTAAATACTGCTATCACATCTGTGTCTCCACCTTTCCTGGTCAATATTCCAGATGGCAACCTGGAATAAGACCAGAAGTCATAGGAGCAGAATTAAGCCATTGAGTCTATCATGGTTGAATTATTATTCCTCTCAGAGCCATTCTACTGCTCTCCCCATATCCTTTGAGGCCCTGACTAATCAAGAACACATCAACCTCCACTTCAAATATCTTCAATGACTTGGCCTCCACAGCCATCTGTGGCAATGAATTCCACAGATTCACCATCCTCTGGCTAAAGGAATTCCTCCTCATCTCTATTCTGCAGGGAGACCCCTCTATTCTGAAGCTGTACCTCTGATCCTAGACTTCGCCCACCCCCCCAACACCACCATAGAAAACATACTCTCCTCATCCACTTTACCTAGGTCTTTCCCTGCTATGTGTTCTAGACTGCTTGAAATGAATGCTCACATTGCATTTGCCTTCCTCACTACAGAGTCAACGTGTTAGTAAATCTTGAGGGTGTTCTGCACAAGGAATCCCAAGTCCATTTGCATCTCAGACTTTTGGATTTTCTCCCTGTTTATGAAATAGTCTGCACATTTATTTATTCTACCAAAGTGCATGACCATGCATTTTTCAACATTGTATATCATTTATCACTTTCTTGCCCGTTCTCCTCATCTGTCTATATCCCTCTGAGCCTTCCTGATTCTTCAACACTAACTGTACCTACACCGATCTTCATACCATCTGCAAACTAGGCTTCAAAGCTATCTATTCCATCATCTAAATCATTGATATACAGCATAAAAAGAAGCGGTCCCAACACTGACCCCTGCGGAAAACCACTAGTCACTGGCAGCCAGCTAGAAAAGGATCCTTTTGTTCTCACTTGCTGCATCCTACCAATCAGCGAATGCTTTTACCATGCCAATAACTTTCCTGTAATACCATGGGCTCTTAACTTAGTAAGCAACCTCATGTGTGTCACTTTGTCAAAGGCCTTCTAAAAATCCAAATATACAACATTCACTGCATCCCTTTTATCTATCCTACTTGTAATCTCCTCAAAGAATCCCAACAGGTTCAGCAGGCAAGATTTTCCTTTCGGGAAACCATGCTGACTTTGTACTATCTTGTCCTGTGTCACCAAGTACTCCATAAGCTCATCCTTACTAATTGACTCCAGCATCTTTCCAACCACTGAAGTCAGGCTAACTGGTCTATAATTTCCTTTCTGCTGCCTCCTTCCTCTAGTTAAAGAGTGGAGGGACATTTGCAATTTTCCAGTCCTCTGGCACCATGCCAGAGTTCAATGAGTTTTGAAATATGATTCCCAATGACTCCACTATCTCTACTGCTACTTCTTTCAGAACCCTAAGGCAGTTCATTTGGTCTTGGTGACTTATGAACCTTTAGGTCTTTTAGCTTTTGTGCACCTTCTCCCTTGTAATACTTACCGTACTCTTCCCTCCTACTCTTCAACACCTGGCACATTACTAGTGTCTTCCTCTGTTCAGACTGATGCAAGATACTCAGTTAGTTCATCTGCCATCTCCTTGTCCACTGTTATTATTTCTCTGGCCGTCAATTTTCCACTGGTGCCACACTAATCTCTTTCTTATCTTTTTGAAAAAACTTTTTCAATGCACCTTGATATTGCTTGCTAGCTTACTTTCATAATTCATCTTTTCCCTGCTGAATATTCTTTTAGTTGCATCCTAAAAGCTTCCCAATCCTCTACCTTCCTGCTAATTTTTGCTTTGTTGTATACCCTCTCTTTTACTTTTACATTAGCTTTTCATGAAGACACCTACTCAACATTTTAGGAAAAGCTTTTTCCACTCTACAATTAGATTTCTGAATAGACAATGCACCCATGTATACCACCTCACTATTTTTAAACTACATATTTAATTTTATTTCTTATATGTATTTATTATTGTAATATATAGTTATTTTATAATGTATTGCAATGTACTATTTGCCATAAAAGAACAAATTTCACTCAACTTCACTTGCCCATCATTAATATGTTCCTACAACTTATAGACTCACTTTCAAGTACTCTTCATCTCATGTTCTTGGTATTTATTGCATATTTTTTATTTTTATTTTTAAAAATATTTTCTCATCTTAAGCTGGTAAAACATGAGATGCGGGCATACCCAAGTACCCTCATTTCTCAATTCTTGGAATTTTCAGACTATTCTAATAATGTTTAATATTGTGGTTTTCCTAATTGTTTAATACTATTGTGGAGTAACTTGTGTAGTGATACCAGTTGCAGATAGATATTACAATTGGGACAATGTATTCCCTGTTCATGTTCCATAGTCTTTCAATTTCTTCTTTTAATTCAGCATGTTTCTGATGTTTTTCGCTCATTGATTTCAGTATGTTATGTGCATTTGGTATAGTTATGTTTATTAAGTAAGTTGTTCTTGCTTGTTTATCCTGTATTTTTATATCTGAATGGTTATCATGGATTGTCCTGTCCGTAATAACTGATCTTTCGTAATATAATTTGTGGGATTCTGACTCTAAAACTGGATCAGGCTTGTATTTATACATTTATACAAAGGAATGATTTCTTTAATGAGTTTTTATATTAAAGCAAGATTTTAGTGAATAATGGCTGCCACTTGATTGTGCCCTGTGTATGTAATCAGATTGTGTTAAACTGCTACAGGATCCTATAATGTGGTGGATTAAGACCATAAGACCATAAGACATAGGAGCAGAATTAGGTCATTCAATCCATCAAGTCTTCTCCACCATTCCATCATAGCTGATTATGGATCCCACTCAACCCTATATTACTGCTTTCTCGCCATATCCTTTGATGCCCTGACCAGTCAGGAAACGATAAACTTTCACCTTAAGTATATGCACGGACTTGGCCACCACAGTCTGTGGCAGGGCATTCCACAGATTTACTACTCTCTGGCTAAAAAAATTCCTCCCTACCTCTGTTCTAAAGGGTCACTCCCCCTCAATTTTGAGGCAGTGACCTCTAGTTCCAGAAAAACCCACCATAGGAAACATCCTCTCCACATTCACCCCAACTAGTCCTTTCAACATTCAGTAAGTTTCAATGAGATCCCCAAGAATTCTTCTAAATTCTAGTGAGTACAGGCCCAAAGCTGCCAAACATTCCTCATATGTTAACCCCTTCATTTCCATAATCATCCTCGTGAACCTCCTCTTGACTTTCTTCAATGACAGCACTTCATTTCTGGGATATGGATCCCAAAACTATTGACAGTACTCCAAGTGTGGCCTGACGAGTGTCTTATAAAGGCTCAGCATTATCTCTTTGCTTTTATATTCTATTCCCCTTGAAATAAATATCTACATTGCATTTGCATTCTTTACCACAGACTCAACCCATAAATTAACCTCCTTTGAGTCTTGCACAAGGACTCCAAGTCCCTCTGAACCTCTGATATTTGAAACTTCTCCCCATTTAGGTAATAGTCTGCACTATTGTACCATTGCCAAATTGCATTATTGTACGTTTCTCAACACTGCATTCCATCTGCCACTTTTTTGCCCATTTTTCCAATTTGTATAAGCCCTGCTGCAATAAATTGCTTCCTCAGCACTACCTACCCCTCCACCTATTTTTGTCTCATCTGCAAACTTTGTCACAATGCGATCAATTCCATTATCTAAATCACTGGCAAACAATGTGGAAAACAGCAGTCCCAATATTGATCCCAGAGGAATACAACTAGTCACTGGCAGCCAACCAGAAAAAAGCTGTCCTTTCAATACAAAGTATATTCTTTGATGCTAAGCTCCCAACTATGGTCTTCTGTCAGCCATGACTCAATGATGCTCACAACGTCAGTCCAACCAATTTCGAAATGTGCCACGAGTTCATCCACCTTACTCTGAATGCTAACAGCATTTAAATACAGCACCTTCAGACCTGCATTCTTCACGCTTTTGAATTTTGCCTTTGTGGTACAATTTAACTCTTTGCTTTGTCTGCATTTGTACCCATTTATTTGCTTGATCTTCCTTAAGTTCATGTTACACCCATCATCTACTTGTAAACCTGCTGGCTCATCCTCAGCTTAATCATCCTGGTTCCAGTCACCCTGCCATATTTGTTTAAACTGCTCCCAACAGCTCTAGTAAATGACTGTTTCTGGATTCTCCTGGAATTTTCTGCATTTATAGTCTTGAATTTGTTGGTCTTTTATTATGTATTTTTGATCAATTTTGTGTTAACCACCTGGTCCTGTATTGCCGCAAGCAACCCTTCTGTTTTTGGGAAGAGGTCTTCAACTATGAGCCAGGTGTCTGAAGCTTCCTTGTTGATGTCTAGTCTTCTCAGATTCTGGGGATGTCTTCCATGGAGGGTCATGCTCTTACATTGGTCAACTTTTTCTTCAGTAATGATAACATCTTCATTTTTCCGGGTTGTGCTTTAAGTTTAGTGATGTGTACTTTTTATCAGAATTGCATATGCTCGCTTGGAGTGCTGAATTCAGTTTTTGTTGACAAAAATAAATCCTTCAGAGTTCTATCTGACTTGTGTAAGTTTTTGGTCTGTTATTCCTCTTCCTCCTTCTGTTGTAGGTAGTGTTAACCTAATCATAGTTAATCATAATGTTAACCCAATCATAATTTGATTGTAAATAGTGTTCTCTAAAATAGTCATTTCAGTTCGTCTTTTTCTTCTTTTATTATTATTATTTCTTCTTTCTTTTTCCATTTGTACAGTTTGTTGTCTTTTGCACACTGATTGTGTGGCCAGTTTGTGCAATTTTTTATTGATACTGTTATGATTATTTGATTTATTGAGTATGCCCACAAGAAAATGAATCCAGTGTTATGTATGGTGACATATATGTACTTAGATAATAATTTTTTTTATTTTGAACTTTGAACTTTTAACATGTGTCAGTGATATTAAACCTGATTCTGATTCTGAATTGTGCATAATACTCCACATGTGCCTTAACCAGTTTTTCGTACAATTGCAACAGGATTTGCTGACTTTTATACTTAATCATGCAGAGGAGGTCAGCTTTGAAGGGTCACAAAATTCTTGAAGAGTTGAAATATTTTTTGTACTTTGTGATAGTCAGACAGACTCTCATCTGTTGGGAGCACTTTTGGAAAATGCCGTGACCTTCAGCTCCTAGTGGTTCTCAATCCAATTTGCAATGTACCCTCAAACGTGCTGTAGGCATTGACAGCTGGAGAGGTGCAAAAAATGCCTTTGGAAATTTCAAATTAGATGCACTAAACTATGTTCGACCAAAGTATTGTACATACCTCCCTAGATAGCTTGTTGTCATTTTCCACAATCGCTTCATACCCTAAGGAGAAATCAATGGCAGGCAGCCAAACAGTGTTGTTTCTACATAGACATCGCCTATTCTATGCACCACTTCGTTTCTCTATTTTTCGAAACAAAAATTAGTAAAGTTATCATCACTGTTGTCCTGAACTTTCCAGTCACCCCAGACCCTTGGTTCACTGGCTCATATAAAATATCAGAGGAGCTTGCAATTGGAGTGAATCATTCTTCAATAATTTGCTGAGGGTGTGAAAAATATCAGTATTAGTTTGTCTTCAGCATGAGCAAGTTTAAAGGAGCCCAAGGTATAATAATCCTTGTTGCCTCACTTTAATTTTTAAAAGAGTTGATTTAGCTGGTGGGTAGTATAAATTTTTATTGAATCTGTCATCCCCTCAATTGATACCTTACAGCAACAGGACAAAAACACCTAAAAAAGTCACATTTACACTCAGTAGCCACTTTAGCAGGTTCAGGAGATACCTAACAAAGTGGCCTCTGAATACGTGTTTGTGGCCTTTTGCTGCTGTAGCCCACCCACTTCAATTTCGCCATCTTGTGCACTTGTGCATTCAGAAATGTTCTTCAGCGCGCTACTGTCGTAACACGTGGTTAATTCAGTTACTGTCATCTTCCTCTCAGCTTGAATCAATCTGGCTTTTCTCCTCTAATCACTCTCAATAACAAGACATTTTACCCACAGAACTGCTGCTCACTGGATGGGTTTGTTTTGCTTTTTGCACAATTCTCTGTAAACTGTAGAAGAGACTGCTGTACATGAAAATCCCAGGAGATCAACTGTTTCTGAGACACTCGAACTACCTCGTCTGGCGCCAACAATCATTCCACAGTCAAAGTCACTTAGATCACATTTCTTCCCCATTCTGATGTTTGGTCTGATCAACATCTTGACCTCTTGGCCATGTCTGTAGGCTTTTATACATTGAGTTGATTGGCTGATTGGAAATTTGCTGCCATCAGAAAGAAGATACAGGAAACCTTAGTAACCAGGTTCAGGAACAGTTATTACCTCTCAACCATAAGGCTCTTGAACCAAAAGATATAACTTCTCTCAACTTCACTTGCCCCATCATTGAAATGCTCCCACAACCTATGGACTCATTTTCAAGGACTTTTCATCTCATGTTCTCGATATTTATTGCTTATTGATACATTATTATTTCTTTTTTTTTGTATTTGCATAGTTTGCTGTCTTATACACATTGGCTTAACATCCACATTAGTGTGTTCTTTCATTGAGTCTATTAATGTTATTATTCTATTATTGAATTACTGTGTATGCCTGCAAGAAAATGTACTTCAGGGCTGTATATAGTGACACAATGTACTTTGAACTCTTAATGAGCAGATCTGCAGTTGTACCTAATAAATTGGCCGCTGAGTGTATATTTAGGAACTTTTTCATTTATGCATGTGCCAATTAACTGACTTGCATAGGAATGTGAAGGGGATCTTCTCCTTCGATAAGGTTGTTGTATCTGGAACAGTGAGTCCCAAGTGTATACTCTTGAGCAAGAGCTCTAATTTACCCCATTAAACACATGTAGATCAACACTGTCTTTCCTGCTGCCAACCTGTTCTGAAGACCAGGTGTCTTTTGAGAATTAAAACTAACTTTTCATGAAATGTGTTGTTAAAAATATTGCATGACAGGGAAATGCTTCAGGATGTCCCTTACCTACATGGTAGTGCATTGCTGCTTGAATAAAGGACACATTTTTAAGGGAAGGTCAATGGCTTCTTTGATAACCTGCACAGAATGTCATCAACTCCCTGCACCATCTACACAACTATCCTGAGGAATTTTAGCAGTCAGTATTCTAGTCTTTCTTTATTATACATTTCAAGCAAATGTTCTTTTATTCACAAATGCAGAAATTGCTGGAAATGATGGTGATTATCATCCATCTTTAAATTATCATCCCTGCACTGAACAGATAGTTAATAATCCATGTCGAAGCGAAGTCAGAATCAGTTTATTATCACTGCCATATGTTGTGAAATATGTTTTTCCACATCAGTATATTGCAATACATAATAATAAAAAATCTGTAAATTACAATAAAAATACATATATAAATATTATATTAAATTAAATAATTAGTGCAAAAAATAGAGCAACAACTGAAAAAAAATAGTGAGATAGTACACATGGTTTATTGTCCATTCAGAAATGTGATGGCGGAGGGGGTAAGCTTTTCCTAAAATGTTGAGTATGTGTCTTCAGGCTCCTACTTTGAGATACACAAACCAGCAAAATCACTTAGATCACATTTCTTCCCCATTCTGATGTTTGGTCTGAACAACAACTGAACCTCTTGACCATGTTTGCATGCTTTTACACATTGAGTTGTTGCCACATAATTGGCTGATTAGATCTTTGCAGTACATTATAAAGTGGCCACTGAGTGCATATAGTGAGAAAGCAATTGGCCGGCTACAAAAAATGGAAGAGGGAATTGAAGTGGTGGGCTGTTATCATAGAAAACCAATGGGGACACAATGGTCTGGGAGCCCTCTTTCAGGATCGATGCCTCACTCAGAAGGTCGACATTTATTTTCCTTCCCTCACTGCCCGTCCATCTTCAACCATTCCAGTACGTTTGGTGAAGATTCTCCCACTATGTTGGTCCAATCAGAATCAGAATCAAGTTAAACATCACTGGCATATGTCATGAAATTTGTTCGTCGGTGACAGCAGTACAGAGCAATAAATAATAATAATAAAAATTACAATGAGAAATATGTAAAGTAATCAAATTGAACAAGTAAGTGCAAAAAGAGAGCAAAACAAATATACTAGGAAAAAATGAGTCTGATAGTGTTTATGAGTTCATTGTCCACTCAGAGATCTGGCAGAGGGAAGAAGCTGTTCCTGAAACATTGGGTCTGTGTCTTCAGGCTCCCATATTTCCTCCCTGATGGTAGCAATGAGAAGAGGCCATTTCCTGGGTGATGGGGCTCTTTAATGTTGGATGCCGCCTTTTTGAAGCATCAACTTTTAAAAATGTCCTCGAGGCTGGGACGGCTATTGCCCATGATGGAGCTGGCTGATTTTACAGCTTTCTACAGCTTTCTGTGCAGTGGCCCCTCTACCAGACAAACCATTGAAAATGCTCTGCACGATGCATCCGCAGAAATTTGCGAAGAGTCTTCAGTGACTTGAAGAGTCTGGAATCTCTTCAGGTTCGATGGGATATGGAGACAGCATTCCTTCCTGGGTGGATATTATGAACGGGTAGATTTTTGCATAAATTCAGTAGTTTAGAACTTATTGTTACCAAGGTTAGCATTACTTAAAGTTCCAGAATCTATATTAATTACTTGAATTTAAATTCTAAGGATTTAAAGGATTCAAAGTTTGATACTTTCATACTTTGATACTTTAATATCAAAGTATGTATGCAGTACACAACCCTGACATTCATCTTCCCCACAGATGGCCATGATACAAAGAAAAGCAAGGAACCTGTTCAAAGAACCGCACGCAAAGTAAGAGAAATTGCACAAATGGCAACGATAACAGCAAACCCCATGTGCAAAAAATAAATCATGCAGAAGAAAAATGAGTGAAAACACAATACAGTGTAAAACACAAAATCAAAAGAGACCTTCTTCAGTTCACCTCCGTGTTCATTATCTGCAGGTCACCCCGATTCGAGATCACACAAAACAAAAAAAGATGTGATTAGGAAATGTAGTCTAATCCACAATTTGCAGACCCAGATGTTCAGTCCCATCCTCTGACAGCTTCGAGGTAGATAGAGACCATTCGAATGCAGGGATCTTCCTTCGGGGCCAGCAACTGAAAGGCTGGTAAATGTTGCTGAGCACTTGCCTGGGTTTTTCAATCTTCCTTGACAGTGAGATCAGCGAGAAATAGAGTCAATCATGGGCTCACGCCCAATCTCTATGCTTCTTGCACTCAAAGGCAAATGCCTCCTACAACTATCTAGAGACAGCAAAGCACCAGATCATTCAATAAACCTGAAAGCACATAATCAAATTGTAGATCAGAGGCTGCAACAGTACCAGAAACACAATTAAAAGAAAAAGAAGTGAAAGAAAGAGTTTCATGAACCATCTGAAGAATGTCACCCATAGCAGCATTGCTCACTGGCCCCATCTTCCTCTGAACGACGTCCGCCATGATGAGATTTGAATTCTGGCTGCTAATCCTGAGCCTTAATGTCTGGATCTCTGTTCACGTGTATATCAGCAGATTCATTATCTTATCCAATTTCTATGGAAAAAAAACAGAGTCTAGTCATCTTTTATAGATCTCAAATCAACATGATAAACATAAAGAGACCTCAGTACTTTCCCCTGCAGTTGCATGTTCATTTTCCATTGATAAATCACTTTGCCAAATATAGAAAATGCTATTATTTTGCAAAGTTGTTCATATTTACACACAAGTCTGTTCTCAGAGCTCTGGAGAATGGAGGTGATGATAAATTATATTTAGCCAGCATCACTGTGTTTGAGAATTGAAACGAAGTGTCTGGAAATGTTCTCTGAAAAACCTATATGAATATGAATGATGTCTGGATCTACCTATTAGGTCTTTGTAGTCACCTGCAGATGGACCAGTTTATATCTATTTGTGACTAGCACAGCATCATTCCATAATATTACATTATGTTTTCAAGATGTTTCTAGCTCCATCTTTCGAAGGATGACACCATGGAACAGTAGCTCCTGTGACTTGTTTCAATCTTAACCATTGAAGTTGTGGTAAGGAATTTGCATCTTCTGAATTGCAAGTATGTGGACTTCTGGCAGATACTCAGCCCTTTTTATTTATCTCAAAAATATAATTTTTGTGGTGGGATCGCTTTGAAGCTTACAGAATGTTGAAGGGACTAGATAGGGTGGATGTGGAGAGGGTGGTTCCTATGGTGGGATTATCTAGAATGAGAGGGCACAGAATCAAAATTGAGAGGTGACTTTGTAGAACAAAAATAAGGAGGAATTATTTTATCCAGAGAGTAGCAAAACTGTGGACCATAAGACCATAAGACAGAGGAGCAGATTTAGGCTATCTGGCCCATTGAGTCTGCTCCACCATTCAATTATGGCTGATCTTTTTTTTCCCTCCTCAACCACAGTTACAGTCCCCATAACCTTTGATGCCATGTCCAATCAAGAACCTATCAATCTCCGCTTTAAATACAGCCAACGACCTGGCCTCCAGAGCTGAATGAGGTTATCCTGAGGCTACACATATTATCCTCGACTCTCCCACCATGGGGCACATCTTTTTCCACATCTACTCTGTCTAGACCTTTCAATATTTGAAAGGTTTCAATGAGATCCCCACCCCATCCTTCTGAATTCCAGCGAGTACAGACCCAGAGCCATCAAGCGTTCCTCGCATGATGACCCTTTTTTTCCTGGAATCACCTTTGTGAACCTCCTCTGGACCCTCTCCAATGCCAGCACACCTTTTCTAAGATGAGGGGCCCAAAACTGTTCACAATACTCAAGGTGAGACCTCACCAGTGCCTTATAAAGCCTCAGCATCACATCCCTGCTGTTGTATCTTAGACCTCTTGAAATGAATGCTAACATGGAATTTGCCTTCCTCGCAGCCAACTTAACCTGCAAGTTAACCTTCAGGGTGTTTTGCACAAGGACTCCCAAGTCCCTCTGCATCTCAGGTTCCTGGGTTTCCTCCCCATTTAGAAAATAGTCCACATATTTATTTCTACTACCAAAGTTGATGACCATGCATTTTCCAACATTGTATTTAATTTGCCACCTTCTTTCCAATTCTCCTAATCTGTCTAAACCCTTCTGCATCCTACCAGTTTCCTCAACACTACCTGGCCCTCCACCAATCTTTGTGTCATCTACAAACTTGGCAACAAAGCCATCTATTCCATCATCTAAATCATTTATATACAGCATAAAAAGAAGTGGTCACAACACCAGCGGAACACCACTAGTTGCTGGCAGCCAATCAGAAAAGGATCCTTTTATTCCCACTCGTTGCCTCTTGGCAATCAGCCAATGCTGTAACCATGTTAGTAACTTTCCTATAATACCATGGGCTCTTAACTTGGTAAGCAGCCTTATGCATGGCACCTTGTCAAAGGTCTTCTGAAAGTCCAAATATACAACATCCACTACATCCCCTTTATCTATCCTATTGTAATCTCCTCAAAGAATTCCAACAGTTTTGACAGGGAGGATTTTCCCTGAGGGAAACCATGCTGACTTTGTACTATCTTGTCCTGTGTCAACAAATACTTCATCACCTTATCCTTAACAGTTGACACTAACATCTTCCCAACTATTTAGGTCAGGCTAATTGGTTTATAATTTCCTTTCTGCTGCCTTCCTCCTTTCTTAAAGAGTGGAGTAACATTTGCAATTTTCCAGTTCTCTGGCACCACGCCAGAATCCAAAGATTTTGTTAGATCATTTCTAATGCCACCACAATCTCTAGCGCTGCCTCTTTCAGAACCCTAGGTTGCAGTTCATCTGGTCTGGGTGCTTTATGTACCTTTAGGTCTTTCAGTTTTTTGAGCACCTTCTCTCTTGTAACAGCAACTGCACCCACTTCTCTTCCTTCAAATACTACAACATCAGGCCTTGTGTCTTCCACAGTGAAGACTGATGCAAAATACTCATTTAGTTCATCAGTCATCTCCTTGTCCCCCGTTATTATTTCTCCTGCCTCATTTTCTAGTCGTCCTATATCCACTCTCATTTCTCTTGTATTTTTAATATACTTGAAAAAACTTTTACTACTGACTTTGACATTATTTGTTAGCTTGCTTTCGTATTTCATCTTTTCCCTTCTAATGATTTTTAGCTGCTCTCTGTAGTTTAAAAGCTTCCCAATCCTCTACCTTCCCACTAATTTTTGCTTTGTTGTATGCCCTTTCTTCTGCTTTTACAATAGCTTTGACTTCCCTTGTCAGCCACGGTTGTACCACTTTATCATTTGAGTGTTTCTTCATTTTTGGAATACATACGTCCTGCACCTTCCTCATTTTTCCCAGAAATGCACGCCATTGCTGTTCTGCTGTCATACCTGCTGGCAGCTCCTTCCAATTTACTTTGGCCAACTCCTCTCTCATACCACTGTAATTTCCCTTACTCCACTGAAATATTGCTACATCAGACTATACTTTCTCCCTGTCAAATTTCAAGTTGAACTCAATCATATTGTGATCACTGGTTCCTAAGGGTTCTTTTACTTCAAGCTCCCTAATCACCTTCAGTTCATTACATAGCACCCAATCCAGTGTAGCTGATTCCCTAGTAGGCTCAAGGATAACCTGCTCTAAAAAGCTATCTCTTAAGCATTCAACATACTCACTCTCTTGAGATCCATTACCAACCTGGTTTTCCCGTTCAACCTGCATTTTAAAATCTCCCTTGACTACCATAACATTGCCCTTTTAGAAACATAGAAACATAGAAAATAGGTGCAGGAGTAGGCCATTCGGCCCTTCGAGCCTGCACCGCCATTTATTATGATCATGGCTGATCATCCAACTCAGAACCCAGCCTTCCCTCCATACCCCCTGACCCCTGTAGCCACAAGGGCCATATCTAACTTCCTTTTAAACATAGCTAATGAACTGGCCTCAACAGTTTGCTGTGGCAGAGAATTCCACAGATTCACCACTCTCTGTGTGAAGAAGTTTTTCCTAATCTCGGTCCTAAAAGGCTTCCCCTCTATCCTCAAACTGTGACCCCTCGTTCTGGACTTCCCCAACATCGGGAACAATCTTCCCGCATCTAGCCTGTCCAATCCCTTTAGGATCTTATACGTTTCAATCAGATCCCCCCT
This sequence comes from Mobula hypostoma, assembly GCF_963921235.1. NCBI lineage: Eukaryota > Metazoa > Chordata > Chondrichthyes > Myliobatiformes > Myliobatidae > Mobula > Mobula hypostoma. The sequence continues at coordinate 7,748,790 of NC_086097.1, read as the reverse complement.
CAATCTTCTAAATTCCAACGAGTACAAGCCCAGTTCATCCAGTCTTTCTTCATATGAAAGACCTGCCATCCCAGGAATCAATCTGGTGAACCTTTTGATATGCCTTTTCTATTTCCTGCTGTAACCTGTGGTCCACCTCCCAGCCACTGTTGGGAGGCCTGTATATAAATGCCATCAGGGTCCTTTTACCCTTGCAGTTTCTTAACTCAACCCACAAGGATTCAACACCTTCCGATCCTTTGTCACAACTTTCTACTGATTTGATGCAATTGTTTACCAGTAGAGCCACACCAACCCCTCTGCCTACCTTCCTGTCCCTCTGATACAACGCATAACCTTGGACATTCAGCTCCCAACTACAACCATCCTACAGCCACGGTTCAGTGATGGCCACAACATCATACCTGGCAGTCTGTAATATTGCAACAAGATCATCTATCTTATTTCTTATACTACTTGCATTTAGATACAAAACCTTGAGTACCGTATTTGCCACCTTTTCTGACTCTGCATCTCTAATGATTTGACACTCAACCTGCTGGCTGCACCTAAGTCCCATCACCTGCCTGCTCTGTGGAATGCTCTGCCACAGATAGCTATGGCGGCCAATGGGTGGATATATTTAAAGTGAAAGCTAACATTTTCCTGATTGGTCAGGGCATCGAAAGATATGGCGAGAAAGCAGGTGTGTAGGGTTGCGTGGGATCCGGGAGCAGCCATGATGGAATGGTGGAGAAGACTCGATGGGCTGACTGGCCTAATTCTTCTCCTATGTCTTATGGTCTTATGGTCTTATAATGGTAGGATCATTGACTACCATAAATATGTAAGTGGCAAAAAGGAATATTTATTTATTTAGAGAGACAGCACAGAACAGGCACTTCCAGCACAAAGAGATACACCACCCAACAACCCACCTATTTAACTCTAGCCTAATCACAAGACCATCTAAAACCACCAATTAACCTATTAACTAGTATGTCTTTGGACTATGGGAGGAAACCGGAGAGCCTGGCGGAAAGCCATGTGGTTACGGGGAGAAGGTACAAACTCCTTACAGACTACGCGGGAGTTGATGTCAGAACTCCAATGCCCCGAGCTTTAATAGCGTTGTGCTAACCGGTACCCTACCATGGAGCCTGTCACGGTCAGAGAGCGTTCCTTTGATAAGGTGATGTATGTGATGTTTTCTCAGAAAAAATAATTACCATGGCATATTAGAGAAATTTTGAGAAGAATATCGTCCATATGCATTCACCATCCTTAGCCACGTACCTCAGAGCATGACGGTAGCTTAGTGATTAGCATACTGCTATCACAGCTTGGGGCATTAGAGTCCAGCAGGATCTCCTTCCTGTCAGCACATGGGTTTCATATGAGTTTGTGCCAGATGCTCAGCTCTCTCAAGGATATGTGGTAGAATAGTTGACTGCCACAAGTTGCCTTTTAGTTTAAATAAGTGGCAAAAAAAAAGGATTTTCATGGGTTCATATTGATAAAATAAATTGCTATGAAATAAGGAAAGAGGAAAGAGACTTCTGGGAGCAGTCAAGATCCCAGTGGGTGAAATGGCCTCTATCTGCATGACATTGGTTATCCGTCATATGCAACAGTAACAGGAGACCTGTATGGGAGAGTTTTAAAGTGGAAAAGCCATTGCATCAAGGCAGTTCCACTCTTTCGACCTTGGAAGTCCAGGTCCAGTGTTATGAGTTGTTATGAGAGATCTTCTTTGGCTGCAATTTGCATCAGTGTAAATCAGTAAGAGCACAAGCATGCATTTTTACACCAACAATCAGATAAAAATAGCTTTTATTTTTCTTTGTGCACAATAAAAATCACACAATAACAGGACTGTTGGAATGTAAAGCTCTCTTACTCTGACCAGAGTTGTTTTCTTATTATTTATCCTTGGACTGTAAGAATTACTGGTAAGTTAACATATATTGTTCGTTGTACATTGCTTTGAATGGACAAGATTCATATATGTATGGACAAGGTCGCATGCATTGTGTGGCACGGTGGCATAGTGGTTAGCATAACACTTTACAGTACATGAGACCCGGCTTCTTAAACCTATACGAGTTAAGGTTTAGTACTGAGACACATCAAAGGGGGCAGCACAGTAGCATAGTGGTTAGCACAACGCTCTACAATATCAGTGACCTAGGTTCAATTCCTGCTGCCACCTGTAAGGATGTTGTACATCTTATCTGTGACCGTGTGTATTTCCTCCGGGTTCTCTGGTTTCCTCCCACAGCCCAGTGCATCTGTGGATGTGAACCTTCCACTATTCAGGATGTTTACAGGAGCTGGTATGCAAAAAGGGACCAGACGATTATCAGAGACTCCAGCCACCCCAAACCACGATTGGTTTCAGCTGCTACCGTCTAGTAAATGGTACCGCAGCATTAAGGCTAGGACCAGCAAGTTCCGGAACAGCTTATTTCACCAGGCCATCAGAGTTATTGATACATATCTGACTGTACATACACATATACAAAACAATTATGTATACAATCTCGGTGTTTGGGCAATATCTTAACACATTTCCCTTCCTTCTTGCTTGCACATAGTGACGAAGACACAACATAATGATTTTTATTCACTACGATTGAGGATAGTACAGTTCCTGTACCGGGTGGTGACACGGCCAGTCAGGATGCTCTCGGTGATGTCCCGGGGGAAAGTCTTGAGGATTTGGAGACTCATGCCAAACGTCTTCAGCTGTCTGAGGTGAAAGATATGCTGTTGTGGTTTTTTCACCACACAGCCAGCATGTACAGTCCAGGTGAAATCCTCAGTGATGTGTATACCAAGGAACTTGAAACTACTCACCCTCTCAACTACAGTCCCCTTGATGTCAATAGGGGCTAGCCTGTCTCCGTTCCTCCTGTAATCTATAACCAGATCCTTCGTTTTCTCGACATTGAGGAACAAATGGTTTTCTGTGTCAGGGTGATGACATTTCCTCTGTAGGTTGTCTCATCATTGTTGAAAATAAGCCTATTAATGTGATGTCATCTGTGAATTTGATAGATAGATAGATAGATAGACATACTTTATTGATCCCGAGGGAAATTGGGTTTCGTTACAGTTGAACCAACCAAGAATAGAGTATAAATATAGCAATATAAAACCCATAAATAATTAAACCTCCAAGGGAGGAGTTGTAAAGTTTGATGGCCACAGGCAGGAATGACTTCCTATGACGCTCAGTGTTGCATCTCGGTGGAATGAGTCTCTGGCTGAATGTACTCCTGTGCCCAACCAGTCCATTATGTAGTGGATGGGAGACATTGTCCAAGATGGCATGCAACTTGGACAGCATCCTCTTTTCAGACACCACCATCAGAGAGTCCAGTTCCATCCCCACAACATCACTTTGAATCAGCAGATTGGAGCTGTGCATGGCAACACAGTCGTGAGTACATAGGGAGCAGAGGAGGGGGCTTAGGACATAGCCTTGGAGGGTTCTTGTGTTGAGGTTCAAAGGGGAGAGGTGAGGGAGCCCACCCTTACCAGCTGCTGGTGATCTGACAGTTAGTCCAGGATCCAGCAGCACAAGGCAAGTGAAGGCCAAGGTCTCTGAGTTTCTTGTCAAGCCTGGGGGGAGTTATTGTGTTGAATGCTGAACTGTAGTCCAAGAACAGCATTCTCACAGAAGCATCCCTCTTCTCCAAGTGAGTGAGGACGGTCTGCAGTGTTGTGGTAATGGCATCGTCTGTTGATCAGTTGTGTCAGTAGGCAAGTTGAACGGGTCCAGTATGGAGAAGTTAAAAATGTCTGTGAATACACCAGCCAACAGTGCTGTACACACTTTGAGTAAAAATACATATGGACAAATCCATATACATTGTTGATTATACATTGCTTTGTAAGACAAGGTTAGAAATTCTTTCTGTGCTGATACACCTGCAAAAATGATAGTGGACTCAACAACAGTGATTGCTAGTTTATTTCATGTTACTCAACAAATGGTAATTGTTGTAGCGTGGATGAAATTACTGGAGAGGCAGAGTCACTGGTAGATACAAAGCAGCTTCTTTATTCGACACAACAAGGTACAGCAGGCAGAGATGCTTTCCGCAGAAAGGTCTGCTAGCTAAATGTGGACTCGATATTTATATGCTAAACACAAAGGCAATCGCTACTTTAAAAAGTTACAGACAATGCATGGACAATGCTTCCTATTCAAGTTACATACAAACATCACACCTTCAGATTTCATCCTTTCCTTCTGACGCCAACATGTCTGGGTTGGTATCCACAGCCTTTAGTTCAATCTACAATACATTTATTTGGCATTTTACGTGCTAACATAGAAGACAATTAATATTTATAATGTATTGATAATACTGTCTTCGAAACTTCAGCATCAAGCGCCAGAAGCATCTGATATTTACACCTTTTAGGAAGCCCGTTGTGGTGGACTCAATCCACAGTCCTTTGTCAAACAGGTAAAATAGAAGTCTGGTGGCCAAAGTCATTTAAGTGTAAACAAATCATCTACCCAAAAAGAAATCCACTCTAACAGTAATAACAATTCTGTATAATATATAAGACATAGGAGCTGAATGGCCTATCAAGTCTGCTTCACCATTTCATCATGGCTGATTTATTTTCCCTCTCAACCTCATTCTCCTGCCTTCTTCCAGTAATTTTTGATGCCCCTCTAATCAGGAACCTATCAACCTCCATGTTAAATATATACCCAGTGACCTAGCATCCACAGCCTTCCACAACAATGAATTCCATAGATTCATCACCATCTGGCAAAAGGAATTCCACTTCAACTCTGTTCTAAATGGACATTGCTAAGTTTTGTAATTTCAAAACATTAAATTGATTGAAAGGAAGACACAGCAGTCTGAAAATGCAGCTCTAACTTTGTGCATTTCAAGTGGTAAACATGTGGTAGCTTGATGTCATATGTAATTAACATATTTGTACACAGAACCTGTAATTAATTTTTTAAATGAACAAGAATGCATAAGAAAACAACATATATATACAAGATTAATCATTGTTTATTGAAATATTAAATACACAACAGATGTCCCTCAAGTCTGAGGTTGTGCCATTTGGTCCCAGATTCCCTTACTACAGGAAACATTCTCTCCACATCCACTCTGTCTAGGCCTTTCAATACTCAGTAGGTTTCAATGAGATCTCCCCTCACTCATCTGAACACCAGCGAGTACAGGTCCAGAACCATCAAATGCTCCTCATACATTAATCCTTTCATTCCCATAATCATTCCTGTGAATCTCCTCTGCAATACCGACACATAATTTCTTAGATAAGAGGCCCAAAACTCAGAATCAGAATCAGGTTTATTGTCACCAGCTTGTGTCATGAAATTTGTCAACTTAGCAGCAGCAGTTCAATGCAATACATAACATAGAAGGAAAAAACAAAATAAAATAAGTAATAAATAAATAAATAAGTAAATCAATTACAATATACATACATTGAATAGATCAAAAATTGTGCAAAAAAGAAATAATATGTATTTAAAAAGTGAGGTAGTGTCCAAGCGTTCAATGTCTATTTAGGAATCAGATGACAGAGGGGAAGAAGCTGTTCCTGAATCGCTGAGTGTGTGCCTTCAGGCTTCTGTACCTCCTACCTGACGGTAACAGTGAGAAAAGGGCATGCCCTGGGTGCTGGAGGTCAGTAGTAATGGACGTCACAATACTCCAAGTGCAGTCTGACCAATGCGTTATAAAGCCTCAGTATTACATCTTGCTTTTATATTCTAGTCCTCTTGAAATGAATGCTAACACGGCAGTTGCCTTCCTTACCACTGACACAACCTGCAGGTTAACCTTTAATTTAATAGACGTTAATTTAAGGTGGGCAATTCTTTTCCAGCTTACTTTCTGGTCCAGAAAAACTAACAAGCAGAATTACAAAATTTTCATTGTATGTTGAAAGTTCAGCCCAGGCTCAGAGCTCCCTCCCTAGTCTCAAATCATCCCTCAGCACCCAAAGAAAAGACCATACACACATATTCAAGTCAATGCTATGTTTAGTTAGTATAAATATCTTCAAGTAGTTTGCAACCTCACCTTTTCAAATGCCTAAATGAACACAGTTTTGGGTATTGTTTTTGGTCAAGAATACATTGCCAGGATACTGGTAAAGGCAAATACATTTAGGACATTTAAGAGAGTCTTATGTAAGCACATGGATGCTATCTTGAGGAGAGGAGTGTTAGATTAATTTTAGAGTAGGTTAAAAAGTTGGCAAAACCTTTTGGGCCAAAGGGACATACAGAAAATGCTGGAAGAACTCAGCAGGTCAGGCAGCATCTATGGAAGTGAATAAACAGTTGACATTTCAGGTCGAGACCCTTCTTGAAGACTGAGAAGGAAGGGGGAAAACACCAGAATAAAAAGTTGGTGGGAGGGGGATGGGTAGCTAGAAGATGATAAGTGAAGCCAGGTGAGTGGGAAAGGTAAAGGGCTGGAGAAGAAGGAATCTGATGGGGCCTGTACTATGCTGTACTGGAAATAATTCAGAAAATGTGTAGCTTAGTTGATTGATGGTTGGGTTGTGCTGTTCTCTGCCCTCGGCAATTTACTTGCAAATATTTCGTCACCATGCAAAGAGACATCATCAGTGCGATGCGTCCTCTGAATGCTTGGCCTTATGTACGTATCAATCAGCTGATTGGTCGTCATTTCAGAAACTCAGTTGTGATGTGAGAAGGAAATTTCTTTGCTGATTGGTTGTGCGGCAAACATCGTGTGTTGTGATCTGGAATTTTGCCCACATTGGCTCACAAATAGGATTGAGGTCTACATGTCTGTTAACAGAATTGTTCGCAGACTGTTTGATCTTCTACGTTCTATATTCTCATTGTTGATTGTTCATAAGATAGCCTCTCATAAATTTTGAATAATTTTAAATCAAATTGCTCCGGTTTGTGTGCTTATCCTAAGCAAAATAGTCTGGTTGATGAACATCATTTATATTTGGTAGCAGTACTACCCTGATGAAACATTCCCTCATTTCCTCTTCAATTAGAGCTCATTTTTGTGGGGTTTTGTTGTTTATTTGTATCAGTTCTTTTGGGTTTCTTGTTTTGAGGCTGCCTGTGACGAGACTAATATCAAGGTTGCATAAATGCATACGTACTTTGAACTTTGAACTCTTTTGCGGCCTATTTTGAACAATAATAGAGAGTTGTGCTCTTTTCACTCAAGTCTGATGTTAGCAGAATGGATTACTTCTGAAAATAAGTAATGGGGCAAAAAGTTGAGGCTGATTGGTGCCCAAAAGGATTCAACTTATGAGGGAAAAAGAAAATCGCTATTCTTTCATTGTGGATTTCAAGGGGGAAGCTGACTATCAGTTATAAACAGAATGTACAAACCAGAATATATTTAAAAGGGATAATTGCAGGGAAATTAAATCCCAATTTTCCATTCCCTTGTGATGATCTAAGCCTTGAAAATGTACTCTTGTCACTAGCTTCAGACTTGTCAAATGGTTTTGTAAATACATTTCTACACTGCTATAATTCTCTGCAATTATCCATTTAGGAGTTTGTTAGCATCGCATTCCAGTGTCTACCGCTGAAACAGCAACAGAAATAAGCTGGATCTCTCCAATTCCTGGGATATAGAAATGCATTCAAAGATCAGACATTCTGGTGAGTTAGATTTTCATGTTTATTTTTATATCAATTTAACATAAACTTTGTTTAAAGAACTGGTAATTTAATGAAAAGTACACCTCCTTCAAACTGTAGTATTTCTAGGAGTTATTAAAAAGTCACGCTCAATTAGAACTGTTGCTTGTGCTGCATCAATGCTGCATTTTGTTTACTCCTGACTTGGTAAGCAGGAATTCAATTTCTCAGCTTTGTGATTCTCGGATTCTGCGACAGTCATGCAAACACTAGGTGTTTTATTCATTGAAGAATTGAGAATTTCTGCTATGAAATGAACCATGTCATCTATCAATTGAGATCCTTCCTGCCAAAATAATGCAGGCCACCCCATACTCTCTTGATTCAACTGACCACCATGTTGCAACATACGGTATTGGGGCGGAGTGAGGGAATTTTTTTTTCAACAGAGATTGTCAACACTAGCTGTGCTGGAACCAAAACATTTGCAGTTACTTGTTAATGTCACAAAGTGAACATGTGTGAAAATCAGTAAAAAGAACTGTGTAAAATGTCATTCACGTCACCATGCCAAAGTAATCTGCTGATGATTAAAACTATAAATCATATTCTGCAAAATGACTTAGACTCCGGGTGGAAATTTGTAATGATGGATATTCAAAAGGCAATTTTCCACTTTTCCTGATACTACAACTTTCATGCTTATTCGTTGTCTTTACCTATTAGAGATATGGTACTACATTATAGAAATATCTTATATGGTACAAGGAAGACTCAGTTATCCACATGCAGCTGAAGGTAAGTTTCCTTGAAAATGTCCAAAGAAGCATTTCTAACCAAACTCACACAGTTGCAGACTGAGACTGTTCAATAGATTGAGGATAATTGCTTACATAAGCAAATTACAGCTCATGAGTACAGTGAGTACATTAGCTCTAAGTATACAGTGATTTAAATTGATAGATTACTGGTTACTGAATGCAATAAGGTTACAGTTACAACATAAGCTGACTTGAAAGAAAGAAAGAACAACAAAATATGATCCGTTCTTCTTGTGCTTTCCTCGAAGTGTCGAGAATGAATTGGAGCCCAAGCAGATGGGCACTGATATAGGTACTTGGCTCCTCATTAACTAGAGGGCCTGTTAATCAACGTATGTAGTCAAACCTTTCCCTGCAAAGCTATAAGTCAATTCAGAATCAATTTTATCAGTTTAAATTTAACTCATCAGCAATATCTGCACATAACATTCAATCGCAGATTGATCCCAGTTCAAGGTATGTACTGTTTTCCATTACATTCAATAAAAATAGAGGGAAACTCTGGAAGTGTGGTGCTTTTTCTCTCTAACTAAACCTGTGACTATTGTGACCACCTCCAAAATTTTTTATTTTATCCTCAATATAAAACTGAGCATGATAAATCCTACAAAAGGTGGGCTCAGCCCAGTACATCACAGGTAAAGTTCTTCCAACCATTAAGCACATCTACATGAAATGCTGTCGTAGGATCCCACCATGAGCTCATGCTCTCTTCTCACTGCTGCCACTGGGAAGAAGATATAAGTACTGTCAGGACTCTCACTACCAGGTTCAAGAATAGATATTACCCCTCAACCATCAGGCTCTTGAGCAAAAGGGGATAACTACACTCACTTGCCCATCCATTGAGATGTTCCCACAACCAATGATCTCACTTTCAAGGACTGTTTATCTTATTACCTCATGTTCTTATTATTTATTGCTATTTATTTCTATTTGCATTTGCAGAGTTTGTTGTCTTCTGCACTCTGGTTAATCCTGGGATAGTTACTTGTAGAGATTTACTGTGTATATCCACAAGAAAATGAATCTTAGGGCGTGTAGGTGACAAATATGTACTTTGATGATAAAATTTAATTTGAATTTTGAATTCCACCTAAACTTAAAGTTGATTGTTTAAAACAACAGTCTTTTAGATAAAGAAATAAGTTATTTTATATCCACTGTTCAATGATGCATCTAAATTCATTATGTTCAAAGGCCTCTTATGAAAAAGGCCAGTCGAGGGTGCCCTGACCAGCTGCATCACTGTGTGGTGTGGGAACTGCAAGACATCTGACTCCAAGTTCTGACAAAGCATTGCAAAGACTGCTGAGAGGATCATTGGGGTCTTTCTTTCACCCATCAGAGATATTTATTCAGAGCGCTGTGTATGCTGGGTCCTTAGATCCCTCCCAAGCATCAATCACTTTGACCCCCTATCATCAGGAAGGATGTACTGTAGCATTCAGATAAAAGGTGTTAGGGGATCAGCTTCTTCCCTCAGGACTGGATACTACTGAACTTCTTGCCACCAATCATCTCTCATCATAAAGCACCAGTAGTGTTTACCTTTTGACTTGTGTTGTAAATGCACTTTATATTTGTTACTTTATTTGTGGTAATATTTTTAATGGATTGTATATGTGAGTTCTATATACTGTGTTGTACACCTTTGTCCAGAGGAACGTTGTTTTGTTTAGTAGTATACGGTATACATATGCACGGTTAGAAACATAGAAACATAGAAAACGCACTGCACAATACAGGCCCTTCGGCCCACAATGCTGTGCCGAACGTGTCCTTACCTTAGAAATCCCTAGGGTTACCCATAACCCTCTATTTTTCTAAGCACCTTGTACCTTCCAGGAATCTCTTAAAAGACCCTATTTTATCTGCCTCCACCACAGTCGCTGGCAGCCCATTCCACACACTCACCACTCTCTGTGTAAAAAACATCCCCCTGACATTTCCTCTGTACCTACTTCCAAGCACTTTAAAACCGTGCCCTGTCGCACTAGCCATTTCAGCCCTGGGAAAAAGCCTCTGACTATCCACAAAATCAATACTTGTCATCATCTTAAACACCTCTATTAGGTCACCTCTCATCCTCTGTTGCTCCAAGAAGAAAAGGCCAAGTTCACTCAACCTATAAGAAGGCTGCGAGTGAACAGCTGATTTTTTGGAGCAAATGGAGTTCTTTACTACTCGGGGTAAAAGAGAGGTGAGAATGCACAGGCGCATGACGTCAGCAGCAGAGCGCGAAAGGTTTAAAAAGAAGGCCGCCATATCCAGTGTGCAGCATTTGGAGCAGGCAGCTGAGTGATAGGGCTTTGGCTCAGCGGGCTTAGGCGGTAACAGGACAAGGCAAGGTAGGTTTAACTGTGTTATTTGCAGAAAGGAGGAAGTAGGTGTGTGAGGCTAGTTTTCTGTGCTCGGTGTCAGATGTTGGAGGTCCTGGAGTCTCCCAGCCTCCCGGACGGCCATATCTGCACCAGGTGCGTCGAGCTGCAGGTCCTAAGGGACTGAGTTATGGAACTGGAGATGCAACTCGATGACCTTTGCTTGGTCAGGGAGAGTGAGGAGTTGATAGAAAGGAGTTGTAGGCAGGTGGTCACACTGGGGCAATGGGAGACAGACAAGTGGGTCACAGTCAGGAGGGGGAGGGGGAAAAGTCAGGTACTAGAGAGTACCCCGGTGGCTGTGCCCCTTGACAATAAGTACTCCTGTTTGAGTACTGTTGGGCGAGACAGCCTACCTGGGGGAAGCAACAGTGGCCATGCCTCTGGCACAGAGCCTGGTTCTGCGGCTCAGAAGGGTAGGGAAAGGAAGAGGATGGCAGCAGTGATAGGGGACTCTATAGTTAGGGGGTCAGACAGGCGATTCTGTGGATGCAGGAAAGAAACTCGGGTGGTAGCTTGCCTCCCAGGTGCCAGGGTCCAGGATGTTTCAGATCACATCCAAGATATCCTGCAGTGGGAGGGAGAACAGCCAGAGGTCGTGGTACATATTGGTACCAATGACATAGGTAGGAAAAGGGAAGAGGTCCTGAAAAAAGACTACAGGGAGTTAGGAAGGAAGTTGAGAAACAGGACCTCAAAGGTAGTAATCTCGGGATTACTGCCTGTGCCTCGCGTCAGTGAGAATAGGAATAGAATGAGGTGAAGGATAAATGAAGGGCTGAGTTATTGGAGCAGGGGGCAGGGATTCAGATTTCTGGATCATTGGGACCTCTTTTGGGGCAGGTGTGACCTGTACAAAAAGGACGGGTTGCACTTGAATCCCAGGGGGACCAATATCCTGGTGGGGAGGTTGGCTAAGGTACTGGGGAGAGTTTAAACTAGAATTGTTGTGGGGGTGAGAACCAAACTGAAGAGACTGGGGAAGGCGGGGTTGGCTCACAAATAGAGAAAGCTTGTAGACAGTGCGAGAGGGAGGATAGGCAGGTGATAGAGAAGGGATGGGCTCAGACCGAACCTTTGAGATGTGTCTATTTTAACGCAAGGAGTGTTGTGAACAAAGCGGATGAGCTTAGAGCGTGGATCAGTACTTGGAGCTATGATGTGGTGGCCATTATAGAGACTTGGATGGCTCAGGGACAGGAATGGTTACTTCAAGTGCCGGGTTTTAGATGTTTCAGAAAGGACAGGGAGGGAGGCACAAGAGGTGGGGGCGTGGCACTGTTGATCAGAGATAGTGTCACGGCTGCAGAAAAGGTGGACGCCATGGAGGGATTGTCTACGGAGTCTCTGTGGGTGGAGGTTGGGAACAGGAAAGGGTCAATAATTTTACTGGGTGTTTCTTATACGCCGCCCAATAGTAACAGGGATATTGAGGAGCAGATAGGGAAACAGATTCTGGAAAGGTGTAATAATGCCAGAGTTGTCGTGATGGGAGATTTTAATTTCCCAAATATCGATTGGTATCTCCCTAGAGCAAGGGGTTTAGATGGGGTGGAGTTTGCGAGGTGTGTTCAGGAAGGTTTCTTGACACAATATGTAGATAAGCCTACAAGAGGAGAGTCTGTACTTGATTTGGTATTGGGAAATGAACCTGGTCAGGTGTCAGATCTCTCAGTGGGAGAGCATATTGGAGATAGTGATCATAATTCTATCTCCTATACAATAGCATTGGAGAGAGATAGGAACAGAGAAGTTAGAAAAGCGTTTAATTGGAGTAATGGGAATTATGAGGCTATCAGACAGGAAATTGGAGACTTAAATTGGAAACAGATGTTCTCAGGGAAAAGTACGGAAGAAGTGTGGCAAATATTCAGGGGATATTTGTGTGGAGTTCTGCATGGGTACCTTCCAATGAGACAGGGAAGTTATGGTAGGGTACAGGAACCGTGGTGTACAAAGGTAAATCTAGTCAAGAAGAAAAGAAAAGCTTACAATAGGTTCAGAGAGCTAGGTAATGCTAGAGATCTAGAAGATTATAAGGCTAATAGGAAGGAGCTTTAAGAAAGAAATTAGGAGAGCCAGAAGGAGCCATGAGAAGGCCTTGGCAGGTAAGATTAAGGAAAACCCCAAGGCATTCTACAAGTATGTGAAGAACAAGAGGATAAGATGTGAAAGAATAGGACCTATCAAGTGCGACAGTGGGAAAGTATGTATGGAACCGGAGGAAATAACAGAGGTACTTAATGAATACTTTACTTCAGTATTCACTATGGAAAAGGATCTTGGTGATTGTAGTGATGACCTGCAGCAGACTGAAAAGCTTGAGCATGTAGATATTAAGAAAGAGCTTTTGGAAAGCATCAAGTTGGATAAGTCACCGGGACCGGATGAGATGTACCCCAGGCTACTGTGGGAGGTGAGGAAGGAGATTGCTGAGCCTCTGGCAATGATCATTGCATCATCAATGGGGACGAGAGAGGTTCCGGAGGATTGGAGGGTAGCGGATGTTGTTCCTTTATTTAAGAAAGGGAGTAGAGATAGCCCAGGAAATTATAGACCAGTGAGTCTTACCTCAGTGGTTGGTAAGTTGTTGGAGAAGATCCTGAGAGGAAGGATTTATGAACATTTGGAGAGGTATAAAATGATTAAGAGTAGTCAGTGTGCTTTTGTCAAGGGCAGGTCGTGCCTTACAATCATGATTGAATTTTTTGAGGATGTGACTAAACACATTGATGAAGGAAGAGCAGTAGATGTAGTGTATACGGATTTCAGCAAGGCATTTGATAAGGTACCCCATGCAAGGCTTATTGAGAAAGTAAGGAGGCATGGGATCCAAGGGGACATTGCTTTGTGAATCCAGAACTGGTTTGCCCACAGAAGGCAAAGAGTGGTTGTAGATGGGTCATATTCTACATAGAGGTCAGTCACCAGTGGTGTGCCTCATGGACCTGTTCTGGGACCCTTACTCTTTGTGATTTTTATAAATGACCTGGATGAGGAAGTGGAGGGATGGGTTAGTAAGTTTGCTGATGACACAAAGGTTGGGGGTGTTGTGAATAGTGTAGAGGACTGTCAGAAGTTACAGCGGAACATTGATAGGATGCAAAACTGGGCTGAGAAGTGGCAGATGGACTTCAACCCAGATAAGTGTGAAGTGGTTCATTTTGGTAGGTCAAATATGATGGAAGAATATAGTATTAATAGTAAGACTCTTGGCAGTGTGGAGGATCAGAGGGATCTTGGGGTCTGAGTCCATAAGATACTCAAAGCAGCTGCGCAGGTTGACTCTGCGTTTAAGAAGGTGTATGGTGTATTGGCCTTCATCAATCATGGAATTGAATTTGGGAGCCAAGAGGTAATGTTGCAGCTATATAGGACCCTGGTCAGACCACACTTGGAGTACTGTGCTCAGTTCTGGTCGCATCACTACAGAAAGGATGTGAAAGTCATAGAAAGGGTGCAGAGGAGATTTACAAGGTTGTTGCCTGGATTGGGGAGCATGCCTTATGAGAATAGATTGAGTGAACTTGACCTTTTCTCCTTGGAGCGACGGAGGATGAGAGGTGACCTGATAGAGGTGCATAAGATGATGAGAGGCATTGATCGTGTGGATAGTCAGAGGCTTTTTCCCAGGGCTGAAGTGGTTGCCACAAGAGGACAGAGGTTTAAGGTACTGAGGAGTAGGTACAGAGAAGATGTCATGGGTAAGTTTTTTACTCAGAGAGTTGGTGAGTGCATGGAATGGGCTGCCAGCAACGGTGGTGGAGGTGGATACGATTGGGTCTTTTCAGAGACTTTTAGATAGGTACATGGAGCTTAATAAAATAGAGAGCTGTAGGTAAGCTTAGTAATTTCTAAGGCAGGGGCATGTTTGGCACACCTCTGTGGGCCGAAGAACCTGTATTGTGCTGTAGGTTTTCTATGTTTCTATTCTTGTCAGGCATGCTCCCCAATCCAAACCACATCCTTGTAAATCTCTGCACTCTTTCTATAGTTTCCACATCCTTCCTGTTGTGAGGTGACCAGATCTGAGCACAGTACTCCAAGTGGGGTCTGCCCGGAGTCCTATACAGCTGTAACATTACCTCTCAGCTCTTGAACTCAATCCCATGGTTGATGAAGACCAATGCACTGCATGCCTTCTTAACCACACTGTCAACCTATACGGCATGTTTGAGTGTCCTATGGACACAGACCCCAAGATCCCTCTGATCCTCCACATTGCCAAAGGTCGTACTATTCTCCCATTATATCTGACCTACCAAAATGAACCATCTCACACTTATCTGGGTTCCACCTCACACTTACCTGAGTTGGATGACAATAAACTGAACTTGAACTTGAACTCAATCAGCAGCACAGGAAATTACTATTAATAGGTTAGAACAAAGTGGAAGTTCACACTTGATTAGTTAATATTTTCAGTCAGATTCCATGAGGTTAATCAAAGGAAACAATGGCTCAAATCTTCCGTGGAACAAATAAAATAAATAAAAATTTAATAGGGTGGAGCTTTACTACACTGACGGGCAGCTAAACCAAAGTTTGTGATTTCCAATCCTACCAAAGCAAGTTATTTAGAGTAGCTTACAAAAGCACAAGAGATTCTGCAGTTGCATGGAAAACCGCAGAAACACTTACAAAATGCTGGAAGAACTCGGTCAATCACACAGCATCTATGGAGGTTCTGCAGATGTTGGAAATCCAGAACAATACACACATTATGCCAGAAGAACTCAGCAGGTCAGGCAACATTTAGAAGTTAAAAGTTTGAAGTAATTTTTAAAATTAAAATACCATATATGTCACCATATACAAACCTGATTTTCACTTTCTTGTGGGCATTCTCAACAAATCTATAGAATAATAACCATAACAGAATAAATGAAAGACCACCCAAATAGGGTGTGCAATCAAAGTGCTGAAGACAACAATGAAAATACAAAACGAAAAATAATAGCAGTATATAATAGGCAATAAATAGTAAATAAATATTGAGAAAATGAGATCGAGTCCTTGAAAGTAAAGAGATAAGGTGAGAGAGGGAAAAGGGGATGGGTAATGGTGAAGGATGGTGGGGTGGGTCCATCACTGGTAGTTAGAGAAGTCAATGTTCATCCCATCAGGTTGGAGCTACCCCGGTGGAATATAAGATGCTGTTCCTCCAACCTGAGTGTGGCCTTATCATGATAGTAGAGGAGGCTGTGGATTGACATATCGGAATGGGAATAGGAAGTGGAATTAAAATGGGTGGCCAGTAGGAGATCCTGCTTCTTCTGCCGGATGGAGCATAGATGCTTGGCAAAATGGTCTCCCAATCTACGTTGGGTGTCACTGATGGGAGGCCACATCAGGAGCACTGGACATAGGATGTCACCTTGCCTGCCCATCACCTCCGTCTGATGCTCCTCCCCCTTTTTCTTTCTTCCATGGCCTTTTGTTCTCTCTTATCAGACTCTCCCTTCTCCTGCCCTGTATCTCTTTCACCAGTCAACTTCCAGCTCTTTACTTCATTATTCTATCTCCCAGTTTGACCTGTCATCTTCTGTTTCTCTCTCCACTCCCCCACCTTTTAAATCTACTCCTTAATTTTTTTCTCCAGTCCTGCCAAAGGGGTCTCGGCTCGAAATGTCGACTGTACTTTTTTTCATAGATGCTGCCTGGCCTGCTGAGTTCCTCCAGCATTTTGCGTATGTTGCTTGGTTTTCCAGCATCTGATTGTGTTTTCTTGCTTGTGATTATCAATCCTCTTCAAAATTTGTTTGCATGGTGTCAGTGGTTGCATAGGCAGGACTTCTGATGTACACCACCTGTTCCTGTGCCTTCACGTAACCCTGATCCAGGGGACTAAGCAGATGCTACCCCTTGCCCAAGTGTGACCTGCAAGCTCACGGGGGTAAGGAGTGCCTTCCACCTCCTCTGGTGGAAACGTATCTCCACCCTGCCACCCAAGAGGGGAGATACAAATGGGTGAAGGGAAGAAGTGATGCTCGAGCTTGCAAGTGATAGGTGAAACCAGGTGAGGAGTTGTGATAGGCTGTGGGAGGAATTGAAAGGGAAGTGAAAGAGGCTAGGTCCCTGAGTCCATGAATGGTGCAGAAATCTGCAAACACAATACGGCTGCATGCCTCCATAGCAGTCAGTATCAACAACTTCCAGCCTTACCTGTGCCATTGTCTTTTCTTCTTGTAAAAAGCATCTACCTGACAAGTTCAACTGATAAGCAATCCATGCAAATCATGTACTTGTGGTAGATCTGCTTCTCAGAATTTTACTATCAAAAAATTAACATGTCAAAATATTATGTTTCTTCTGAGGCTTACTATTGTGGTACATTTCATTTACGTAAATTATTTTAACAACGGTTGGACTTGCATTCTGAATGTAGTAGTTAGAACTGCTGTTCAAAAGCTACAGCATTCAAGGACCTAGATCTAACAGAATCAAGTGTAATATCACTGGCATATGTCATGAAACTTATTGTTTTGCAGTAGTAGTACACTGCAATAAACAACAATAAAAATCTATAATGTACAGTAATATATATATTAATATAAATAAGCGGGGTGGCAGGGTGGAGATACGTTTCTATCAAAGGAGGCTCCTTCCCCTCTGCAGGTCACCCATGGGCAAGATGTAGCACCTGCTTAGCTCCCCCATCTGATTGGGGTCACATGACGCCATGGGAGAAGGTGGTGGCTGGTTGTATCAGCAGCTAATGTATAGCCCTGGTTATGGGACCACCCACCGATGCCAGGCAGGCAATCTCTGAAGTGTATTGATAATGGCTGGGGTCACCCATCTTGTTACGACACTGTCCAGAAGGCAATGGCAAACCATTTCTGTAGAAAAAGTTACCAGGAACAATCATGGTCATGAGACCATCATCGTCAACGTCATACATCACGCCAGATAACAAACGAACAGTATAAAAATACATTAAAAATTAAATTAAATATGTAGCGCAAAATGAGTGCAAAAAAGGTGAAAAAATGGTGAGGAAGTGCACATGGGTTCATTGTACATTCAGAAATCTGATGGCAGAGAAGAAACTGTTTCTGAAATGTTGAGTGTGTGTCCTCAGCTCCTCTACTACCTCTCTGATGGTAGCAATGAGAAGAGTGCATGCCTTAATGATGGGGGGAGGTGTCCTTATCCCGCAAGCAGACAATGATTCCTTAGATGACGTCTTTCAGATAGAAAATCTCTCCAATTATTCAACTTTTTCTACATCGTCTGCTTGTTCTTTTTGCCTTGATTGTGTTTTGGAGCCTGTGACGTGCAGTTGGGAGTTTAATCGACTGATCGAGCACTCTGCTGTACCGAGAGAGGTCCACAAGCACGGACTGCTTCATGCAGAAGACCGGCGGCATGGCATGGGGCCACGATCGACTCCAATTTGAAGCATCGAGGAAGAATGAAGCATTGAGGCAAATGCAGAGGAGATCAGCGGTCGCACTCCACAGAGGCCACCAGTCAACGGGATTGGTAGCCGGGTTGGTGGCATTCAGAAGCCCGCAAGTAGGCGGCACAGTAGGCCGCTCTTTGAGTTAGAGCGGCTATTCTCCTTGGATCTGGTGGGAAGATGTTTTTAAATTTCTGAGATTTATGTGATTATTGGACTGTAATTTATATTGGTCTCCTTCAGCTTTCTGTGTTTTATTTCTTGTTGCTAATAGGCGGGTTGGGGTACTGGATGGACAATGTGTTAGTTGTTGTGCACGGGAGAGGTTGGTGGTTTGGGGTCTGATGTCCTTGTTGGGTTTTCATGTGGGTGATCTCTTGCTTTTTGTGTATGGGAGAAGGGGTTGGGAGTTTGTTACGATCGCTGTTCTTTCTTGCAGGGGAGGGGGTTGTGAGTTTGATGTTGCTGTCACTGTTTTTTTTTGGAAGGGAAGGGGTTGCGATTTTGGGCTCTTTAATGTTCTAGCTGCCATTTTCTGGGTGGGTGGTCTGTTAGTTTTTTCCTGCAAGGGAAGGGATATGAGTTTTCTTCCTTTTTCCTTTTCGTGCGGGAGTGGGGTTGATGTCTTTTCTTTCGACAATACACAGGTTCTTTCTTTAATTCACGGCTACCTGGAGAAGATGACTATCAGAGTTGCATTGTACGTGCATACTTTGACAACAAAATGAACCTTCAATGATGGACACCACCATTTTGAGCTTTGCATTTTGAAAGTGTCCTCGATGCTGGGAAAACTAGCAACCATGATGGAGTTGGCTGAGTTTACAACTTTCTGCAGCTTTTTCTGATCCTGTGCAGTGGTCCCTTAATACCAGACAGTGTTGCAACATTTTGCAGTGACTTATAATTCTCCAAGATATGTGACATATGTCTCAAGTCCAAGGGGCCAAATTCATGTCTTAGCAGTTTACCAAATTTGATTATACTTTATACTTACTTTACACTTTATTGTCGCCAAACGATTGATACTAGAGCGTACAATCATCACAGCGATATTTGATTCTGCTCTTCATGCTCCCTGGAGTACAAATCAACAGTAAATATTAAAAATTTAAATTATAAATCATAAATAGAAAATAGAAAAGGGAAAGTAAGGTAGTGCAAAAAAAAACCGAGAGGCAGGTCCAGATATTTGGAGGGTACAGCCCAGATCCGGGTCAGGATCCGTTCAGCAGTCTTATCACAGTTAGAAAGAAATTGTTCCCAGATCTGGCCGTACGAGTCTTCAAGCTCTGAGCCTTCTCCCGGAGGGAAGAGGGATGAAAAGTGTGTTGGCTGGGTGGGTCGTGTCCTTGATTATCCTGGCAGCACTGCTCCGACAGCGTGCCGTGTAAAGTGAGTCCAAGGATGGAAGATTAACCACCTGAGATCATTCTGATGAACCCCATATAGTACATAGAACACAGGACAGTACAGCACAGTACAGGCCTTTCAGCCCACAATGTTGTGCTGACTCTTAAACCCTGCCTTCCATGTACCCCCCCACGTTCAATTCCTCCATATACCTGTACCTTCGGCATATATCTTCGGCAGAAGAATTCTCCATTTCAACAAGTAAACAGAAAACTAATTGTGAAGTTAAAATCATGTTACTAATTACAATGCAGCACCGAAGATGTATTTTTTTCTTTTTTGCTCTTTATGTACTACTTACTTAATTTAAATTTTTGGCATGAAAACCGAGAAGGACATTACTTTAACTGGGACACCGCAGAGATCCTGGTGCAGGCACGAGAATTTTCAAAAGTGCGATACTCTTCTGATAGCTCCATAAATAAACATACCCAAATAGATGCCATCCACGAATTCCTAAGAGCCAAAGAAACATGAGCCAATGGAATTCAAAGGTCAACTGAATGGGAGGCCAATCAGGACCAAGGCAAGCGAACATACGCCTATATAAACGCAAGCACTCCCAAGTGAAACACCAAATAATGTGCACTGAGGATGACCCTAGACTGGTGATGAAATGTCTGTAAGCTCACCAAACACCACAACATCAAATGCCTCAACGCTAGCTACCAGTATCCATCATCTTCTTACTTTTTTTAATATTTATATTTCTTATTATAGTTTTTTTTATTATGATGTATTGCAATCTGCTACTGCTGCAAAAACAACCAATGTCATGACATATGCCAGTGACATTAAACTTGATTCTGATCCTGATTCTAAGATGTTACCAGAAAAATGAAACATCAGAGCATTGACAACTTCCTGATTTATTGTTCTGTAAAAGGAAACAAGCCGTGAGGAGGTAACTAAAAAAATGGAAGTAAATTCTATTGTGTAACATGTTTGTTAGCCTGTATATACAATAAAGGCAATAAACACACAGAACCACAACATTGTAATACATTATCCTACTGTGTCTACTGTAGATAACTTTGGCCTTCACATTCAAGTGTGGCGAATTGCAAAAATGAGTTGGTATTATCATAGAGAAGGAAGAACCTCAGATTTAAACCATCCAGTTGAAGGATTGTGAAATTATGGCACCACACTAGCAAAGTCCTTTTTTATTAAGTGCAGTCGTGAGCAATAGCCAGATCAGAAATGCTGATCAAGTCAACTAGATCCCAAAGAGAACTGTGATAGGCCAATCAGATGGTTCACTGCTGCTCCGTGATTAGCATAGTGATTAGCATGATGCTATTACCATCAGACCATAAGACAGAGGAGCAGAATAAGGCTTTTCAGCCCATCCAGTCTGCTCCACCATTCCATCCCGGTTGATCCCAGATTCCACTCAACTCCATATACTTGCCTTCTCGCCATATCCTTTAGTCAGTCAGTGGGTGCCGTCCCGAATCTGGGGTTGGTGGCTATGCACCTCCATCTTTTTCGATCTTGTGACAGCACCGAGTACAGCCTCTCCTCCAGTTTGTTCTCGTTGGCCACCTTGGCACCCCACCGCCGCCCCTGCCGAACTCGAGCCCGAGGCCGTGTCAGCCTCCAGCCGTGGCCGCTTTTTCGAGTTCGGCCTTCCCTTAGGCGGAGGCCTTGGGCAGGTCCAGGCACACGGTGCAGCGCCCAAGTTCATCATGTCTCCTCTAACTAGGTGCATAGCATACGATTCGTAGATACGTGGTGAGGCTTTAACCTCTTCCACGGAAGATGGCCATTGGCTCACAAGGAGCTCATCCGCCCTTTGTCAGGTCTTGTTTGTTTTCTGTCTTGCTGGGTATCCTCACACCCTTCTCTCCAGTCCAGCAGGGGATCCGGCCCAAGTCGCTGACCACTCAACCACGGCCCCCTGCCGAATCTCTCCGAGCGTCCGGCGCCCGACAAAAGACCACAGTCAGGCCTGGACCTTTAATGCACTGACAAAATTATATGAAGTTTTTTCTATCACGCTTTATGTTCTGTGTTTGGAAGACAATACAGGAGCTGTTATGGTTTCCTTTAAACTTAAAATGCCTCTGCCATTTTTTTTCCAGTACCAGTTAGTAGGTTAATTGCACATTGTAAATTGTCCCATGATTAGGCTTGGGTTAAATCAGTGGGATGCTGGGTGGTGCAGCTCATTGGGTTGGAAGGCCTGTTTTGTATTGTATCTCCAAATAAATAAAAAGTAAATAAATGGAATTAAAAGCTCATGGATGAGTGGAGAGTAGAATTGATCAATCCACTGTTAGATCAGATACCAAATGATAAATAAAGGGAGGGAAAAATAATCTGAGAAATTTTAAGAGAGGGATAAGCTTTATAAGACCTGAACTAACAAGTAAAACCACAATGGGAGTATAGAAATGTGGTGGTTCAGACTTCAAGTGAGAGTGTTTGAATGGATGGTACTGTAGAGCTGTGTTAAGATTGGGGTTCAGAGTTTGTACGTTCTCCTCGTTACCACTTGGATTTCGTCTGGGTGCTCTGCTTTCCTTCCACATTTCAAAGATGAAGAGCTAGGATTAGTGAGTTGTGAGCATGCTATGTTGGCACTGGAAGTGTGGCAGCACTTGCGGATTGCTCTGATGAAGGGTCTCAGCCTGAAACGTCGACTGTTTACTCTTTTCCATAGATGCTGCCTGGCCTGCTGAGTTCCTCCAACATTTTGTGTGTGTTGATTTGGATTTCCAGCATTTGCAGATTTTCTCATGTTTGAAATTGTTCAATCTTAAATTAATTTATAACCATATCATAAAAGAACATTACAATATTTTGTCTGAAATAGTTAGTTAATACATTTATTTCATATAAATATTAGTTTGCTATAGAGTTTATGCTCTCACAAGAATTTCAGAGCATCCATTGGAGTTAAGGGAAGTAATGTGGAGGCTATCTTGCAACCTCAGAATGGACGAATTAGACAGCAACTTTTGAATGCCTATTTTGAATATCACATCCACTCCCACATTAGAGTCAGTACTTTTAAAAAACGAGAATAACAGTGCCACAATGAGAAAAATTGTCCTGGATCCATCAAAAAGTAATGGATACAGCGCAGTCCATCACAAGTAAATATCTCCCCACCACTGAGAACATCAACATGCAGTACTGTTGCAGGAAAACAGCATCCATCATCAATAACTCCCACTCCCAGACCGTGCTCTCTTCTCACTGCTGCCATCAGGAAGAAGGTACAGGAGCATCAGGATTCACACCACAGTTATTACCCCTCAGCCATCAGGCTCTGGAAACAGCAGGGATAAATTCACTTAAATTCACTTGCCCCATCACTAACCTATTCCCATAACCTATGGACTCACTTTCAAGGACTCTTCATCTTATGTTCTCAATATTTATTGCTTATTTATTATTATTATTCATATTTTTTCTCAGCTCAAGATGGTAAAGCCTGAGGTACGGGTATAACCAAGCACGCTCATTCGTCAATTGCTCGGAACTGATTCCTGTTTTTATTAATGAAAGTATATCCTTAGAAGTCTTATCTGTATTTGTGTAGATTTTTAATGTTTTCTATTATTATTATTATTATTATTTTTTGTATATGCTCAATTTATTGTCTTTTGCACATTTGATTTTTATCCATCTTTTGTGCATTTTTCCATTTATTCTACTGTGTTTCTGTGTATTTACTGTGAATGCTCCAAAGCTGGCATAGCTGAAGGATGGTAGTGGGGACGAGCTCCCACTGCTAAACGAATGCTCTTCATGGCGTGCGTCTCAAACAGCCTCTGACAACCAAGTCCAACTCCTGGCCTTCACGTGTGGCATAGGTCTTATGCCCGGCAGGGCTGTTCTCACTGACAGGAGAAGGGGCAAAGGGGGGACACTGGCGCCTTAAAACCAGTTGCTTCAGGCAGATGGGGCTTGTCAAACCACGGATGGTAGCTCATCTAGGAGAGGGAAAACTCCGATTTCAAACCTCCGCTGCCATGCGGCTATACCTGCTCTCGGGAAAGGCTTTGAGAGTAAACCCCAAGGAAAAATCCGGAGTCGGATTCCCGAAGGCGGCTGACTGCTGTACCCAGCTCCGACACGGCAACTCTTGCGAGGCTGCTGGCACCAAACTGTATCGACATCCGTCATTCCTTTGGACCTGTCATCAGCATGGAGAGGGGGGTCCCACTGCATGGGCAACAGACGGATCTCCATATCAACTCTGCCCTGGCTTGTACCCTGGAGGAGGCCACTCCCCAGTGACTACCAGAGGCGCAGTACCCATGGTCGACCACGACCGACAGAGGCCACACACACACACACACACACACACAGACACACAGACACAGACACACACACACACACACACACAGTGAATGCCCATAAGAAAATGAATCTCAAAAGTTTCAAAGATCCAAAGGTTAAGGGTCTATTTACTATCAAAGCAAAGTATACAACTCTGAAATTCTTCAATTCCCCTGGCAGCCATGAAACCCAGAAGAAAAGGACCATCAATCTCCAAATCCCACCCCCCTTCAAAAAAAAACAAAAACAGAAGAGGCACATCAACCCCCAAACCCCTCTTCCTGCATAAAAAAATGAACAAAATGGATGAGGCACATTGACCTCCAAATCTTTCCTCCCACATAAAAGATGAACAAAACAGATCAGGCACAGCGACCCTCAAGTTCCTCCTCCCGCACAAAAAAATGAGCAAAATGGAACAGGTGACATATATGTACTTCTATAATAAATTTACTTTGAACTTTGATCCTTCTTCCCAAACTCAGAGCCCATGATGCATGTCACATTGCTAAGGAAGCAGAAGGCCGGCCAACCAAGGTGACTATCCCACAAGACAGGGGGTGTTGTGGGGCAGCAGCTGAGTGCTAAGAGTCAGATCCTGAGGACTTGATTTGTGCAAGGCCTAAAGGCCTTGACAAATCCTCAAATGGTTTTAAATATCTCTGATATTTAAGGTAGACTTAAATAATTAAAAAAATCAGAACTAAATTGCAAGTACTTTAAATTACTAGAAATTAATTTAAAAGTACAAATGAATTGCTTAATATTTAGATTAAGTTCAAATTTAGTTATCATTCAACCATACATCTGTATACAACTAAACCAAACAGTGTTCTTCCCAGGCCAAGGTGAAAAAATAGTACATACAGTCACACAGAGCACATATAGTTGTAACAGTATCTACAGTCACACAGAACACACATAGCTGTAACAGTCTGTACGTAAAGTTGTAATGGTTCATACAGTAACCAAATAATTTTGGAACAACTCCCCGATTGGCATGACCTGACGATTCATGGTGCATGGGATGTTGTCCTGGAGCCATGCTTCTGCAGGAACAAGCACACAGCAGTTCCACTTCTCCAGCAGCCAAAGTTGAAAGCAATTCAACTTGACTTCCAGGGACTAAACACTGGAGTGTCACACCATTGAGAGCCAGCCAGAAGGGGCTAGTCTTCAACCCGGCAAGGATTCCAATGCGTCCACCATGCCTCTATCCTCTCCCTCACCAACTCCAGCACCTCCTCCCTTGGGTTTAATATAGGAACTTCAGAACACTCATTTCACATAAGTCATTTATCATTTAACATTTAAGACGATTAAAATTGTTGTATATCATTTCCAGTACACAAGTGTAAAAGAGAATGAAATAATTGTTACTCTGGACCTGATGCAGCACAAAAAAAACACAAAATAAGATAAAGAACACAATAATAAAAAAAAACACAATAAATATAAATATGTAAGTACGCTTATGTGTCCATAAAGTGAGGCTGGATACGCAAGTGCCTATGTGTAAGGTGACTCTGGCAGGAACTGATAAACTAGTTCAGAACTACCCAGAAGTGTTACAGCTGCAATTGGATTGCACTTACAGACTTTTAAACAGAAAAAACAGCATCTCCCAGCTAAAAACAAGCAACTACAGTTTTCCTGAACCCAAAATGACTACTTTTTTTTACATTAAATCTCAATGATTTGGATGACGGAATTTGATGGCTTTATGGCCAAGTTTAAGGACAATATAAAGATAGGTGGAAAGGAAGTTAGTTTTGAGGAGATAGAGAGGCTACAGAAGGACTTAGACTGATTAGCAGAATGGACAAAGAAGTGGCAGATGGAATATAGTGTTGGGAAATGTATGGTCATCCACCTTGGTAGAAGAAATGAAAAGGTTGACTAATTTCTAAATGGAGAAAAAATTCAAAAATCTGAGGTGCAAAGGGACTTGGATGTCCTTCTGCAGGATTCCCTAAAGGTTAACTTGCAGGTTGAGTCGGGGGTGAGGAAGGCAAATGAGATGTTAGCATTCATTTCAACAGGACTTGAATATAAAAGCAAATGTAATATTGACACTTTATAGGATAGCAGTAAGGCCACACTGAGTATTGTGAGTAGTTTTGGGCCCCTTATCTAAGAAAGGATGTTCTGACATTGAAGGGGGTTCAAAGGAGGTTCACAAAAATAATCCTGGGATTAAAAAGGCTGATCCTATGAGGAGTGTTTGATGGCTCTGGGCCTTCACTCACTGGAATTCAGAAGAATGAGGGGTGACCTCATTGAAACCTATCGAATGTTGAAATGCCTTAATAGAGTGGATGTGGAGAGGATGTTTCCTATGGTGGGAGAGTCTAAGACCAGAGGACACAGCCACAGAATAGAGGGGTGTCCTTTTAGAGATGGGGAGGGATTTCTTTAGGCAGAGAATGATGCATCTATGGGATTTGTTGCCACAATTGGCTGCGGAGGCCAAGTTGTTGGGTATATTTAAGACAAAGGTTGACAGATTCTTGGTTAGTCAGGGCATGAAGGGATATGGGGAGATTGGGATTGAGAGGGAAAATGAATCAGCCATGATGAAATGGCAAAGCAGACTCGATGGGTCAAGTGGCCTAATTCTGCTCTTATATCTTATAGTCTTATGTTCTTACTTCCTATACAACAGTTCTTCTCCTTGGCGTGTCTGGGAGTCTGAGTTACATTTTATTTATTTATTTAGAGATACGGCTCAGAACCGCAATGTCCAGCAAGCCACCTTTTTAATACTGGCCTAATCACTAGGACAGTTTCTAAAGGCCAATTGACCTGCTAACCAGTATGTCTTCAGACTGTGGGAGGAAACCGGAGCACCTGGAGGAAACCCATGCAATTATGGGGAGGACATACAGACAGCTTCCAAATTGAACCCTTAAGTCTAACTCCCTGAGCTGCAATAGCATGTTTGGGAGGCTGTGTTGCTGGAGCCTAATTACTCGTTGCATGAGACTGGAATATATGGGGATACACAATTCTGTACTCATCTGTTAAATGAGGAAGAGTTTTTCTAGTTAGAGTGAAGGAGGATGAGAAGATAAGAGGCATATATAGAGTGGATAGCCAAAGAAGTTTTCATAGTACCAGGAGTCATGATTTTGAAATAATAGGAGGAAAATATGTGGGGGTGGGTGGGTCAGAGGAAAGTTTTTTTTTTACATAGAGTGTGGGGAAGTGCATGGAACAGCCTGCCAAGTGTTGGGGCAGAAGCAGATACATTAGGGGCATTTAAGAAAGATAGGCACATGGATGATAGAAAACTGGGGGGGAAAGGTTAGAATGATCTTAAAGTAGATTATAAGGTCTGCACAACATCATGGGCTCAAGGACCAGTGTGGAGCTGTCCTGTTCTGTGTTCATTCCACTTCAATATTATTAGTCTAGTTAGGTAGAGAGAATCAAATCTTATCATACTAATATGACCCATTGGTAAAACCTCTTCCCAAGAAAGAGTGCAATCTTCAAAATTTAATGTAGGATATTTTAAGATCAAGGACCAGAGCTAATAGATTTTGAACTTCAAGCTGATGTCATCTGACTATACATAAATATAGCCGTGCTTCTTTGAAACAGTCCACTGTCCCTATAGGCTTCAAGGAAGTCACCATCATTCTGGAGTCCAAGAGAGTGATTGTAACAGCCCAGTGGCACAGACCTCAACAATCCTGAAGAGCTCTGAGTGGCAGGTAATGGATCATATAAAATCACACCTTTCGGCTACATTGGATCCTTTCCAATTTGCCTCCCACTCAAACTGGTCCATTGATGATGCCTTAGTTTCAACTCTCCACTCCTTCCTGTCCCACCTAGAAAAGGATGCCTCATATGCCAGGACGGTATTCATTGACTTCAGCTCAGCGTCTAGCACAATCATCCCTCAGAGGCTGGTGAGTAAACTGCCCTCGTTGAGACATGATTTAAATGACTTTAAACAGCATACACCTACGCTCTGTCCACCAGAGATAGCAGGATCTCCCGGTGGCCACACATTTTAATTCCACATCCCATTCCTATTCTGATATGTCCATCCATGGCCTCCTCTACTGTAAAGATGAAGCCACACTCTGGTTGGAGGAACGACACCTTATATTCCGTCCGGGTAGCTTCCAACCTGATGGCATGAACATTGACTTCTCTAACTTCCGCTAATGCCCCACCTCCCCCTTGTACCCCATCCATTATTTATTTATGTACACATATTCTTTCTCTCTCCCTTTTCTCCCTCTGTCCCTCTGACTATACCCCTTGCCCATCCTCTGGGTTTCCCCCCCTCCCCCTTTTCCTTCTCCCTGGGCCTCCTGTCCCATGATCCTCTCATATCCCTTTTGCCAATCACCTGTCCAGCTCTTGGCTCCATCCTTCCCCTCCTGTCTTCTCCTATCATTTTGGATCTCCCCCTCCCCCTCCCACTTTCAAATCTCTTACTAGCTCTTCCTTCAGTTAGTCCTGACGAAGGGTCTCGGCCCAAAACATCGACTGTACTTCTTCCTAGAGATGCTGCCTGGCCTGCTGCATTCACCAGCAACTTTGATGTGTGTAACACAGGACTGTGCTGGGGAGGGAAAAAGGAATGCAATGTGTCTGATCCTTTCAACACATGATTTCAAGGCATGCCAAACCAGAGAAAATCTGCAGATGCTGGAAATTCAGTCCTGATGAAGGGTCTTGGCCTGAAATGTCAACTTTTCCATTGATGCTGTCGAACCTGCTGAGTTGCTCCAGCATTTTGTGTGTGTTGCAATCTTACAGTTGTGTGTTTTTTGCCCAATCTTTAAAACTAAATTTTGTAGCCTGGGGAAAAGTATACATCAAGACAACAAATACTTTTTCCGGTCTTAATTCCTTTATCTTTTTTAGATGTTTTAGTGCCAGAATAGGGTCTCACAACAAAACAAACGAATTTACAACCAGTCCCTTCCATTACAATCTCAGTTTAACTTTCGATCCATGCCCTTGTGTATCGACGGATAAAAATACATAAAGCAAACCGCACAAAACTAATACAAAACTAATACGGTAGTGGCAATTCTGAAGGAACACAATACAAACAACATTAGAATCCCACCAACCCTGTATCTTATACATAGCAGTGAAAATGTAAGCGAATACATCTCATCTAAGACGTCTGCTCCCTTTTAGTACACATGTGCTTAACTTCCAAACAGAGACTAAACATTCACGTTACGCTGTTACATTCACAATTAGTCATGATACAATAAAGTTAGACAAAAGGTACACTTTGGCACAACTTTTACAGGATATTGCCTGGTAGTTAAATTACAGGAAGACTGACCTACTTCGCTGGTAAGGAACTTTGCACAAGCCACGTTATCCAGCACCGATGCCTTCACTCGTGAAAATCTAAAGCATCCACATGTAAAACATGTCAAATTACCGATATTCTCATTCGCCAACAAGCATAAACGAACTCACATGGATATCGTTAATTAATACTCACCGTTCCTCATCATGCCCAGTACCTCTGGGAGGAACTTAATCCCAAAGCCCCACCAGCTTCTTCTGCAGGAAACAAAAATGGTCTCCCCACTATCCCGTGCGTGCGTAATGACATCATCGTCTCCACCTAAAGGCACAGACAACTATTCTAGCGTTACCCAGATGGATGCCTAAATACACTTTTAACGAAACTGGATAAGATTCGACGGTCACCCGGTTGCATATAGATCACACCACTATGTTTGTGGAGTATATTATTAAGTCCTGTCCATGAGTTTATGAGAGAACTAATAACAGGTAGGAAATCACCCATGAATCCCCTGTTACCCACCTCATGCCCTTTTTTCATTGCTACCATCAAAGAGGAGGAACAGGAGACTGAAGCCACACACTGAGTAATTCAGGAACAGCTTCTTCCCCTCTTCCATTTGACTTCTGAATGAAAATGAACCTATGAACTACTTGTTTATTTCTATTTTTGCACTACTTATTAAATTTAAATTTAGCAATTTTACAAATATATATATATACAGTAATTCATAGCTTTTTTCTATTATTTTATATTGCAGTTTACTGCTGCCGCAAAGACAAAAATTTCACGACATATGCCAGTGATATTAACCCTGACTGTGATTCTGATCCTATATAATATTTAGTCAGTCTAATGATTCTCTGGTCACCATTTTTCATGGTCCTTTTGGCTACCGTTCAGCTAAACTTCGACCACGTATTGAAGCCTACAGGTTTGGAGTACTAATTAGACTCAACAATCTTGATGATCGGATCTGCTTGGTGCCAGCAACATATTCCTCTCCCAGAACTTTCTTGTAGACTGCCACAGGTGATATTGATTGGCCTAAATCTGCAGGATTTGATTACTATAGAAGAGGGCTAGGCATTTAACTGTGCAACTTAATCATGTGGCTGAAGTTCAAGTACAATTCCCCAGTTTGTTTTATGTGCACAGCAGGAATGGGCTGTGGTGAGAACCTTCCAATAAAAAAAGAAATTAAGCACTTGAAAGGTAAATTGGAAAGAAAATTGTGTACTTTTCAGAATGTGAGTGGTGTGTCTGCTTGCTGTGTGAATCTTTGACCTCAAAGTTGTGAGTATCCAGATCAGATGACAGTGTTGTTCTTTGGCAAATTGAAATAAGACAGATGCAACAGACATTCTAAAAGTAAGTTATGTCCAAAGCTGGGGATTCTTTTGTTAAAACTTAATTAATAGATAATTAATATATCACTTTTTCTATAGACTAAGTTGAACCTGATAAAAATGACAAACTATCAGGGGGAAAAAGAAACAATCTGATTTGAAGCAACCTGACAGTGCTGCTTGATTTAGGCAATTTATGGGACATTTGTCTGATCCTGCACAAAATCTGGTGTTACACTTCCCCAAAGATGCAGAAGATTTACCGGAATGCATGAATATTATAAGAAAGGTATCATTTCATTGGCTGCAGTTCAGTGCAAGTTCACTAGGATGATCCTAATTATAGAGGGATTATCCTAGGAAGAAATATTAGGAAGCTGGAAGTTTTCTTGTTGCAGTTCAGAAGAATAAGAGGTGATTCTCACTAAAACATATTATCTTCTAAGGGAGTTCTGCGAGAGTCCTTCTTCACATGGACAGCTCCGGAAGCGGAGGGCATGGTCTCAAGAGGAAGAAGAATTTCTTCTATCAGAAAGTTGAGACAATTTGGAAGCTTTATTTGTTGCAGAGAGCTATGGGAAAGACACCATGTGTGTACAGAAAGCCCAAAAAGATAGATACCTAGTTAAGAAGGAAATCAAGAAAGGGGCAGGAATGTTAGGTCATGAGGAATGTTAGGTCAGTCGTGAGCCTATTGTAAAGGATTAAACAGCTAACCCTTGTTCCTACTTCTAATGCACTGATGGTATTATAGTTCCGGGGGTGAAGGATTACAACAGTATGTTTAGACTGCAAAACCGAGGCTTTTCTCATTGGAACAATGAAAGTTGAGAAACTTACAGAACCAGATCAAGAAAAGTTTAAAGAGCGTAAATAGAGATCAACTCTTTCTGTTAGCATGTTTCAAGATTTCAGTGAAAATATAGAGAAGAGGGAGACTCAAATTTAAAAATTGGGTCCAAAGGTACAAGAGAGATGAGAGGAATTTTATTTCTGTGTGTGTGATGAGTTGTTCTGGGTGGTGGGGTGGAGATACGTCTGTACCAAAGGAGGTATAAGGTGATCCTTGTTACGTACCTGGGATGGGTTAAAGAACCAGCAGAAATGGAACACACCTGGAGTCTGTTTTTGCAGTTTACTAACACTATTTTTATTGGTAACTACGCAATGCAGTAATATATAACCAGATAAATCAAACAGGTTAGCAAAGTTTATGCATATATAGGTGTGGAAATATAAAACACAAACTTCTTCAAGCTTAGGTGGTAAGTGATACAGACTTACGATGGTAGGTAAGAAAAGTTCAGTTCAGATGCACAGGTTAATTAATGTGAGATACTTGTAAACCGAAGGCAAATGTTGTGAGAAGGCAATTACATCGATATTCCACAGATTCCATGACAGCAATACAAGATAACAATAGTAGTAGGTTTTATCTCCGAAATTGTTCCACTCCACACACAAAGTATCACCGACAGTGATCTTCAAGGAATATCCTTTCAACACAAGTGGCACCACACCCGAATTCAACTACGGGACATCTCAAAGTGGTGGCCACAGGATACTCCAACAGAATCCAGTTATGGATTATCACCAACGGTAGCTTATCACAAAGGGGACCCTCTTCAACGGAACCACCACCCAGACAAGGTCGACGCACCGGTAGATTCCACAAGGTTACCCTAAACACACAACGTGGTAGCCACTTATCCAGTTCCACGACATACAAAGTAACTCCAACAGTGATTTGCCACAGGGGTGTCTTTCTTCAGTGAACTACCACACCCAGACAAGGGTAAATACACACGTGGTATTCACAAAGGTTTTCCCCTCACCAGAGAACCCACTCCCGTGGATTAACTAAATGACAGTCACACTTTTGTAGTTGAATGGAAACAAACTCACCCTCACGGGCTACTTAGAGAGAGAGTCCAAACAGTGATTTCTGTGTCACTAGGTTTCTTCTGTTTCAAACCTATCTCGCCTCTCTTCTCTTCCTGCAAACTTGTTCTAGCTGCTGAAAACTTGTGAGAGTCATTTATCAATACTCAGGATTGATCTCAACTCACCCCTTTTGGGCTACTGAATGTTTAAACCAGCGACCATCTCACTGGTATCTTCCATTGACCAAATCCATCTTGACTCTAACTGTGTGTCCTTGTATATTCTAAACAAGCTGCAGAGAAACCATAACTTCGATTGTCCATCAAATAACTTCACCTCTCTCTCTCTCTGGAGCAGCTCAAACAATATCCAAAAGTCAGTCTCATTCTCCTGACATTTTAAAGTGACAGTCCACAGAAAATATAAACCCTGGGGGTACATAACAACATACTTTCCTCCGGAATCTTGCAGTTCACTCTTAGGCAAAATATAGCACCTATTTAGCCCCCTGTCCCAATCAGGGTCACGTGAAGCCATGGGACCAGGTGGTGGACGGCCATGTGAGAAGCTGGTGCATATCACAATTCCTGGTTATGCGTCCACCGATTGCAGACAAACAATCTCGGAAGAGTATTGATAATGGCTGGGCTCATCCATCTTGTAAAGACACCGCCCATAAGAAGGCAATGGAAAATCACTTCTGAAGAAAAATTTGCCAAGAACAATCATGGTCATGGTATGATGATGATTGCCCACATTATACAACATGGCACACGATGATGATGATGATGAGTTGTTATGATGTGGAATTCACTTAATGTCAGGATGGTGGAGGCAGCAGAATCATTCAGAAGAGAAAGAGAACTGATACCTTGAAGAGAGTAATGTGCAAGGCTGGGAAATGGGAGTGACCACATTGCTGTACAGGAGAAGTGTTGGGCCAAATGACGTTCCTCTGTGCCTCAACAGTCCTACGATTCTGTAAAGCAATATTGAAGATAACGCGAACAACTTCCTAACAGCTAGTACCAAGGACTAAATGGCTACATAAATCAATTAACTCTACACAATTCTGTGGCATGTTTTTTCGCTTTATCTAGGATGACTTGGCTTCACTTTTGTAGGTCTTCATTGGCCTCCATCCAATTTGGCCAGACTATTGTGAGTCACATGATGTTTTTCTTGGCACTGTGGAGTAAAGGGTGTGCTATAGTTGTATGTCCTGTATTTATTTTGGAAAGAATGTGAAGCCTTCCACATTAGTCACATTCCTAACCTCCCATGAGGGAAATAATTTCAATTTGCATATAGGTTTAGCTGCAAACGGTACAAAATTAAATTTTAATTTTTTTATGCATTTGCTAGTAGTGTTACATCTGCCTCTTGACTTATGCATTAACTCTGTTCCCTGGCCTCAGATGTAGTGCTACCAAAATATCTCCCAGTTTAAACATCCAGAGCTACTATCTTCAGATGCCAAGACATACTCCATTCCTGTCACCACTCCTGGGCCTTTAGTGAAAATGTTGGTGCTTCACTGAACCTTAAAATGAACTTGTGATTCCACGCTCTCTCCTTCACAAAGATTGGCTAGTTTACGGTAAGGATAAAATAATAAGACGATAAAATACAAGAGCAAAATTAGTCCATTTAACCCATTAGATTTTCTCCAGCATTCCACCGTGGCTGATTTATTATCCCTCTCAACATCATTCTCCAGCCTTCTCCCTGAAACCTTTGACACCCTGAATAATCAAGGACTTATCAACCTCTGCTTTAAATATACTCAATGACTTGGTCTCCATAGCCATCTGTGGCAATGAGTTCCACAGATTCACAACCATCTGGCTCAAGAAATTCCTCCTTACCTCTATCTTAAATGAATGTCCCTCTATTCTAAGTCTGTGCCCTCTGTTCCTAGACTCCTTCACTATAAGAAACATCCTCGCCCCATCCACTCTATCTAGGCCATTCAATATTCAATAGGTTTCAATGAGATTCCCCCCTACTTTTCGAAACTCCAGCAAGTGTAGGCCCAGAGCCATCAAATGCTCCTCATATGTTAACCCTTTCATTCCAAGAATCATTCTTGTGTACCACTTCTGCATCCTCTCCAATGCCAGCACATCTTTTCTTAAAAAAGACGCCCAAAACTGCACACAGTGCCGTCTGACCAATGTCTTATATAGCATCAGCATTACATCCTTTTTTCAGAAGGTTCCGAGAGGACTTGAAGGGGGTATACAAAATCTTGAGTTGTTTAAGCATGGTAAATAGAAAAAAAGTAATCCCATTCATGGAGATTTCAAGAACCAGAAGGCACAGGTTTAAAATGTTGCCAGAAAGATTCAGAGGTGGTGTAAGGAAAAGTTTCTAAATCACTATTAGCTTTTTTTCTGAAATTTTGACCAGATAATGCAGTGGTCACAGTTTTAACAATGAGTTTGAAGAGGGAATTGGATAAATATTTGTATGTTCAAAAACTTGTAGGTCCATGATGAAAATGCTGGAGAATGGACCTGACATGATTGCAGATACAATGCTTTTTCAAGCCTGCCTGCCTACTACTGAAACCTTTAACCCAGGGTTTCTCAACCTTTATTATGCTAAGGACCCCTGCCATTAACCGATGGGTTTGTGGGCCCCAGGTTGGGAACCACTGCTTTAAGCTACTATTAAAATGAAGCTGACGGTTTATCTTTCATCATAACACTTTTAGCTGCATTCTTAATCCCATTCCCAAATTACATGTGTTTGTTTCTAAACATAACATTTCACAATTATATAATTCTTGCTCTCTTGTCCAAACCCACTATGTCCATGTTCCTTCCTTCCTTCCTTCCTTCAGTAATACCTTGGGAACTCTATTCCCTTGAATTGGGACTCTGTCCTTCCCAACCATTTTTTTTTCAAACTGTAGCTTCAAAGCTGCACATGGACATACACAGATATGATTTCCAACCTCAGACTGCTCCTCACATCGACTCTGCTATGCAATAGGATCATGAATGTTCAATACTATACTCCTACATGGTCCTACGTGGTCCTGAACAGACTGCAGAAAATAGCCGAAAGGAAATATACCAAGTCTCAGTGCAGTTTCAGGTCAGAATGCTCCACAATCGACATGATCTTCTCCCTTCGACAGCTACAAGAGAAATGCAGAGAGCAAAGGCAACCACTCTACGTAGCTTTCATTGACCTCACGAAGGCCTTTGACCTCGTGAGCAGAGACGGCCTGTTCAAAATCCTCACCAGGATTGGTTGTCCCCCAAGGCTCCTCAGGAGAGTTCAGTCATTGCACACAGACATGAAGGACGTCGTTCAGTTTGACGGCTCTTCTTCGGAGGCCTTCAACATCCGCAGCAGTGTGAAGCAGGGCTGTGTGCTTGCCCCCACCCTGTTCGGCATCTTCTTCGCAGTCATGCTGAAGCATGGCTTTGGAACATCAACTGATGGTGTCTACCTCCACACCAGATCGGACGGGAGGCTGTTCCGTCTGTCCCAGCTAAGGGCAAAAACCAAGGTTTGTGAAGTACTCATCAGGGACATGTTGTTTGCAGACGACGCGGCACTGGCAACACACTCTGAAGAGCAACTGCAACGCCTCATGGACAGCTTCTCAAGAGCCTGCCAGGACTTCAGCTTGACCATCAGCCTGAGGAAAACCAACGTGTTGGGCCGAGGCGTTGAGCACCCTGCTGCCATCACCATCAACAACTACGAGCTGGAGGTAGTCCACGAGTTTACATACCTTGTCTCCACCATCATGGACAGTCTCTCCCTAGACCCCGAGATCAACAGATGTATCGGACGAGCAGCCTCAACATTTGCCAGGCTGACAAAGAGGGTCTGGGAGAACAGAAAGCTGACAACGCACACCAATGTTGCAGTCTACAGGGCCTGCATCCTCAGCATACTGCTTTACGGCAGCGAGACCTGGAGCATCTACTCCAGACAAGAGCGGCGTCTCAACGTCTTCCACCTTCGCAGCCTGAGACACATCCTGGACATCAAGTGGATTAACTGAGTCACCAACAATGAGGACCTGGCCCACGCCCAGATGCCCAGCCTCTTCACCCTGCTCCAAAAGCGCCGTCTGGGCCACATACACCACACGTCAGACGGGAGGATCCTGAAAGACCTGCTGTACAGGGAACTGGCCTCCGGCAAGAGAGCACAAGGGCAGTCCCATCTTCGTTTCAAAGACGTTTGCAAGAGAGCCATGAAGTCACTGAAAATGAACGTCGAGAGGTGGGAGTACATCGCAAGCAATCGCTCTCGCTGGAGGCTGGAACTATGCAGAGGTCTAAAAAGAGGAGGAGAGAAGCTGAGGCTTGCTGCTGAAGAAAAGCGCACTCGCCGGAGAAACAGCACCAAGACAACACTGGAGGACAGCGCCTTCGAGTGCAGTCGCGGTAGCCGAGACTGTCACTCCCGTGTGGGCCTCCACAGCCACAACAGACGCTGCTCTAACACAGACTGAAGCAAGACTTTCCAGGCGCAGATCCATGGTCTCACGGGACTAACGTATGCCACTACTACTTACCCCAATAACCTTTCTCTGTGTTGCCTTCCAAGCATCTGTCTACCTCTGCCACAATCTGCTTCCAGTTACCTTTGAGGAAGTTCTTACAGCCCACTGAGAAAAAAATCCTTTGCTTCACCTCAGAGGTTGACCCTTTCTTTTTAAAAATCAATTCCCAAGTTCAAGATTGTCCCACAAATGGAAATATCCATTTTGTCAAGAGCTTTTGGGGTACTATATGTTATATATGTATGTTTATATTAAATGTTTAGGGTAGTAATCCTGGTTTAATATTTCCCTTTCAAATACTTTACCCATACATCCCATCGCTGACCACGCATCACATTTTCATGGCATACTATGCTGGAGTTGAGAAAAATGAGCAGTGTGTTGTGGCGGGGCGGTGGGGGGGGGAATTTCATTGAAACCTATCGAATATTTAAAGGCCTAGATACAGTGAACATGGAGAGGATGTTTCCTGGCGTGAGGGAGCTTAAAACCAGAGGGCACAGCCAAAGAATACAGGATGTCTTTTTAGAACAGAGATAAGAAGGATTTCTTTAGCCTGAGGGTCGTGAATCTGTAGAGTTCATTGCCACAGACGGCTGTAGAGACCAAGACACTGGGTATATTTGAAGCAGAGGATGGAGGTTTTTTGATTAGTCGGGGTGTCATAGGTTCCCGGGGAGAAGACAAGAGAATTAAGTTGAGAGGGATAATAAATCAGCCATGATGAAATGGTGGAGCAAACTTGATTGGCCAAATAGCCTTATTCAGCTCCTCTGTTTTATGGTCTTATGCTTAGTCAAGTCCACTCACTCTTTTTAAGCCACAACTGATTTGTTTTCCCCTTATCCCTCTGACCCCCATCATCCCATCTCTTTCCCCTCCCCTGCCCAACTTATCTGCACATCTCCCGCATATTTCTCCTACCTATTCACCTCCTCATCCCCTTCCCTTCATTGCATTGTCCACTGACCTCTGCGATCAGATTCCATCTTCTTCATCCCTTTGACACTTCCACCTGTCTCTTTCCAAGTTCTTATGTTCCTCTCACTCCACCCTCCTCACCTGGATCCACCTATCATACACCAACTCTCAAGACCATAAGATGGGAGCAGAATTAGGGCATTCAGCCCATCGAGTCTGCTCCACCATTCCATCAAGGCTGAATTATTATCCCTCTCAACCTAATTCTTCTGCACTCTCTACATAGCTTTTGGCAGTCTCATGAATCAAGAACTATCAACCTCTGTTTTAAATACACCCAAACACCTGGCCTCCATGTTTGTCTGTGGCAATGACTTTCACAGATTCACCACCCTCTGGTTAAAGGCATTCCTCCTCATCTTTGTTTTAAATGGACATCCACCTATTCTGAGGCTGTGCTCTCTGGTCCTAGACTCACCCACTACAGGAAACATTCTCTCCACTTCCATTCTGTGTAGTACAGTGTATTTCCAATATTTGAAAGGTTTCAATGAGTTCCTTCCCTCCCCCCCGCCAATTCTTATACTTCAGAACTCCACATTCTATTTGCTCTGCCACATTTTTTTTATAAGGGCTCTCACCTCTCTTGCTTTCATGTCCTACTAAAGGGCCTCAACTTGAAATGTTGATTTTTCTCCTTAGATGCTGACTGACCTGCTGAGTTGCTCCAGTACCCTTGTGTGTTGCACTGTTGTAACCCAAACTTGTTCATCCATCTCTCATAAAATAAACTGCCATTCCAGATTTTCATCTGGTAAGGCTTGTCTGAACTACTTTCAATATGTTTACATCCTTCTCTCAATATAGAGATCAGCAGTGTGCATAGAATTCCAGATGTGCTTTCACAAGTGCCTTAGAAAACACAAGCATAATCCCATGACTTTTACATTTAGTTTTCTTTGCCATAAGTTATGACATAATGCCATTTGCCTCTGATATTCTCATCATAAAGCTGCCCACACCCACCATCCATCTGTTCTGCTTCAAGAACGCTCAACAAAGTAACTCTTTAGCCAAAAGTTTAGGCACCTGCCTTAATATCTATTTCTTTGCCTTTGTGTCATCCAATTACATTCCTTAGTACATTTTTGCTTAAAAGCATAAAAGCAAATTGCTGGACATGAGATATTTTTCTGCAAAGTCATATATATTTCAAAGTCATGGCAAAAATGCAGAAAAATAGCACATTGCTAATTTACTGTGGCTTCCACAGGCAGAGTACATTCCTTGTTAAAAGTTTAGAAAATCAGCTCCTTTATGACTTTGATCAATAACATTTATTGATTATTCCAAAATACTCACGGAGTCTTGCAGAGTGAAAACGGTAACTTCACACACTCAATGTTTCAGAAATAGCTTCTTCTCCTCCGCCATCAGATTTCTGAATGGACCATAAACCCAGGAACACTACCACACTATTTTTTCCTCTCTTTTTGCACTGCTTATCTCATTTGTTTTTTCATTAGCACGTCATTAAATTTGCTCTATTGCAGCAGCAGTATACAACATAGAAAACTATAAATTGCAATAAGAAATATATATATAATAAATTAAATACCTAGTGCAAAAAGAGAGCAAAAATTGTTTTTAAAAGATTAATTATTACAATTTATAATTTAACCATAGCGCCCTGAAGAAATCTATCCATCCGTAGGGAGAACATTTAAAATTCAAGATTGTTTAATGTCATTTCAGTTGTGTATTTAATATTTGAGTTATATTGTAAATATATTGTTAGATTAAGCATTCTTTGTTGCCTGGATAATTCACTACAGGTTACACAGTATGTAGATGTACGTGAACGACATACGTCATTTTGCTGCCGTGTCATACGTGTGTGACTCACTAAAAGTAAATAAGTCGACATGCATCTCCTGGCTCCATGTTTTTCCTTTGATTAGTTTTAGAGTTACAAAACATAACAATTTGCTGTACACGAGTGGAAGGATTAAGTAATTGTTACTCCAATAATGATTGGCTCAGATCATCAGGATGCACAATTGCTCCTCCCTCCCCATTATGCTCGACACGAGTGTAGTGAGCTCGTTGTTGCACACTGCTCACACACGACTGCATGGGCAAACACCCGAGCAACCACATCATCAAGTTCATCAGTGACACGACAGTGTTGGGGCTCTTCACCAACAAAGATGAGGGGCCCAGAGAGAGGAGGTGGAAGAGTTTGAGGCTTGGTGCCAGGCGAACCTCTTCCTCGCTGTCAACAAGGCAAAGGACGGTACCAGAAGGAAACTCGGGTTCCTAAGCTCTATGGACAATACCACTGTTCCATCCTTGATAGCGTACAGTATCAGGCATTTGAATATGGAGAAATTGAATTTTAGCATCTAAGTATTAAGCAACATTAAAGCACTTATCAAAGTTAGCTTTTAAGTGTGAGATTAAGACATGCCTCCAGTCTGTTTTTCAGCTCCTGAGCTCTATACATTAAACAGGAACATATGATTGATTTGAGAGGAAGTAATGAGAATGTGAGCCAGCGAGGAATATGAGCTGACTGAAGTGCTTTGTTCATGAAGTATAGTTCTATTAACCTGAAGGGGAGAATTCCTACTTAGCATTAATCAGAAACACATTCTCAAAGCTCAAGTAGAAAACTTTTTTGCTTTTACTCATAAGTCCCCTTTATCTCCCCGCCCCGCTGGGTCAACTTTGACCTGATACAAGGCTGCAGCATGCCTTAAGGCAGCTGGCCTCCCCATTTTCTCAAAGTTCATTACAGTCTGGTCGTGAGATCTCAGAATCTGAGTCAGAATCAGGTTTAATATCAGTTATATGCTCTGAAATTTGTTGCCTTGTGACAATAGTACATTGTAAAAAAATATGTATTTATTTATCTATTTAGTTACGGCAATACAGCACAGTATAGACACTTCTGGCCCTTCGACCCGCACCGCCCAACAATCCCCCAATTTAATCCTAGCCTGATCACAGGATAATTTACGATGCCCAGTTAATCAACCAACCGGTACATCTTTGGACTGTGGGAGAAAACTGGAGCATCTGGAGGAGCCCATACAGCCGTGGGGAGAACGTACAAACTCCTTACGGCCAGTGGCAGGAATTGAACCCGGGTCGCTGGGACTGTGAAGTGTTGTGCTAGCCACTACACTAGCATACCGCCCCAATGATAATAATATTAATAATAAATAATATAAATTACAATTAGTAAATATACTGTAAAGAATTAAATTAAGTAAGTAGGGCAAAAAAAGAGGAAAAAATAATGAGCTAATGATCACGGATTTACTTTCCATTCTGAAACCTGATGTCAGATAGGGGTTCTTAATGATGGATGCTGCCTTTTTGAGGCATCGCCTTTTGAAAGTGTCCTCAATGCTATGGAGGCTAATGCCTATGATGGAGCAACCCTGCATTAACCAGGATCGGTCCTCTGAGATGCTGACAAGACCTCCAAGACCTGGGCCTCAATACCCCCTGTGCAACTGGATCCTGGATTTCCTCACTTGTAGACCCAGTTAATTTGATTTAGCAAAAACATTTCCTCCGCAACCTCCACCAGCACAGGAGCACAGCACGGATGTGTACTTAGCCCCCTGCTCTACTCGCTTTACACCTGTGACTGTGTGGCTAAGTACAGCTCCAACACCATATGCAAGTTTGCTAATGACACCACCGTTGTGGGTCGTATCAAAGGGGGTGATGAATCAGCATACAGGAGGGAGATTGAAAACTTGGCTGAGTGGTGTCATAACAACAACCTCTCACTCAAATTAGACTTCAGGAGAGGGAAACCAGAGGTCCATGAGCCAGTAATCATTGGAGGATCTGAGGTGGAGAGGGTCAGTAACTTTAAATTCCTGGGTTTCACTATGTCAGACGACATGACCTGGACCCATCATATAAATATTATTGTGAAGAAAGCACGACAGCACCTCTGCTTTCTCAGGAGCCTGCAGAGGCTCAACATGTCATTGAAAACTTTCGAAAACTTCTATAGATGAATGGTGGAAAGTGTGCTGACAGGCTGCATTACAGCCCGGTATGGGAACACCAATGCCTTTGAATGGAAATTACTACGAAAGGTGGTTGATTCAGCCCAGTACATCAGGGATAAAGCCCACCCAACCACTGAGCACACTGACATGAAATGCTGTTGCAGGAAAGCAGCATCCATCATCAAAGATCCTCACCACTGAGGCCATGCTCTTTTCTCATTGCTGCCATCGGATAGGTAGTACAGGTGCCTGAGGTTCAAGAACAGTTACTACCCCTCAACCATCAGGCTCTTGAACAAAAGGGGATAATTACACTCATTTAGAACTCTTTTATATTGTGATTTCATGCTCATTATTTATTGCTATTTATTTATATCTGCATTTGCTCAGTTTATTTACAGTTTACAGTTCCTGATGTTTACAATTTACAGTTACTGTTCTGTAGATTTGTTAAATATGCTCACAGAAACAGAATGTCAGGGCTGTATGTCGTGACATCTACATATGCACTCTGATGATAAATTTTACTTTGAGCTTCGAGCTTTTGAGATATATGAAAGAAATGGAGAATCAATCAAAGAGAGACTTTGTTCTTCACTCTTTGCAGGTTAGGCTTCATGAAGAGTATACAACAAGAAATATCT
Source organism: Mobula hypostoma (assembly GCF_963921235.1). NCBI lineage: Eukaryota > Metazoa > Chordata > Chondrichthyes > Myliobatiformes > Myliobatidae > Mobula > Mobula hypostoma. The sequence continues at coordinate 7,706,161 of NC_086097.1, read as the reverse complement.
GTTGACTTGTGTTTGAGGTGTAAGGTTGGTCATTGGTGATAAGGGAACCTGTTTGATATTTTTCACACCTCCTTATTTTATATTTTGTACGGACTTTTAGCAATAGCTACCTATTCTTTCGCTGTGTTTTGGAATCCAGGAGACTATGTAAGGAGGACACTCAGAAAGTAGGGAAGAGTCAGGAGAAACCACACCAGCCCTCATTGAGGGGATGCAGATGGAAGATATAAAGAGCTATAAGTTCACGGGTGTTAGTATCTCAGAGGACCTCTCCCAGGGCCATGTAATTACGAACCATGCACACCAGTGGCTTTGCTGCATTTTGAGTTTGAGAAGATTCAGTATGTCAGAATTAGAATCAGGTGAAATATCACCGTCATATGTCATGAAATTTGTTGTCTTTACAGCAGCAATACAATGCAATACATAATATTAGGGAAAAAAACATGAATTGCAGAATATATATATCATAAATAGTTAAATTAAGTAAGAAGTGCAAAATTATAAATAAATAAAGTAGTGAGGTAGTGTTCGTGGGTTTAATGTCCATTCAGAAATCGGATGGTAGATGGGAAGAAGCTGGTCCTGAATCATTGAGTGTGTGCCTTTAGGCTTCACCAAAGACTCTTACAAACATTTTGACTGGATGCACCATCGCCCAGTATGGAGGCTCCAATGCACAGGGCTGCAAGGGACAGTGTGTAGACTCAGCAAGCTCCATTGTGCACTAACCTCCCATCATCGAGGATATCTTGAAGAGTCAGTGCATCAAAAAGCTGGCATCCATCATTAAGACCCCTCACCATCTGCAATATTATTAAAAACCTCTTCTCATTACTATCATCTGGGAGAAGGTACAGGATTCTGAAGACTTACAGTCAATTCTTTACGAACAGCTTCTTCCTCTCCACCATCACATTTCTGAACACTCCATGAAAACGACCTTATTATTCACCTTTTGCACAATTTTTTAGATTTTTTTTAGATTATGAGAACACTCAGTCCTCATTTATTGTCATTTAGAAATGCATACATGCATTAAGAAATAATACAATGTCTCTCCAGAGTAATATCACAGAAAACAAGACAGACCAAAGACTAACACTGACAGAACCACATAATTATAACATATAGTTACAGCAGTGCAAAGCAATACCATAATTTGATAAAGAACGGACCATGCGCACAGTAAAAAATAGTCTCAAATTCCCGAGTCGATCAACTCCCGAGTCCCCGATAGCAGGCGGCAAAAGGGAGAAACTCTCTGCCATAAACCTCCAGGCACCGTCAACTTGCCGATACCCTGGAAGCAGCCGACCCCAGCCGACACTGAGTCCATCCGTCCAAAAACTTCGAGCCTACGACCAGCCCCTCCGATACAGCCTCCCGAGCTCCATCCTCCGCTGAATGCCTTTGACCTCTCCCCGGCCGCTGAAACACGCAAAGCCAAGGGTTTCGGGGCCTTCTGCTCCGGAGTTTCTGGTTACCACACAGTAGCAGCAACAGTGGAACAGGCATTTCAGAAGTTTTCCAGATGTTCCGCTGCGCTCTCACATCTGTCTCTATTAAATTAGAACTGTGCGCGGTCCCCTACTTGACTGATAACAGATATTCATCACCGAAGTGGCCGCGCACACTGTCATCATGCCGCCATCTTCTCCCCCCTCCCGGGAGGACTTTTACTTTACTTAAAATTTACTTAATTTTATAACATAATAATTTTGTTTTGCACTATACTGCTGCCACCAAACAACAGATTTCACAATAGATGTCAGTGATAGTAAGCCTGATTCTGTTTATACAGTATGGTACAAAAGTCTTAGCCGTATACAGTAGCTAGGGTCCCGAAGATATTTGCAGAGTACTGTCTGTTGTGAATGTGGAGAGTGAGTTTGTAAATCTGGCAGGAGCAAAGAATGTTGGGAATGGCAAGGGTGGAGCGCCATGGGAGGGTTGTGGGACAGGTGGCAGAGAAAGAGTGCCAGCAGTGTGGAGATTGCATGGCTACAGACACACCCACCCCGAGACACCAGGCAAGGTAATTTGATTCCAATCAATTGATTTATTGATCATTACAGAGTGTTGCTCTGGTGCTTCCCGCTCCCTCTTCTCTCATCCTTTCCTTTTTCCCAACCATGAATCCCCTCTTCCGGCCCACTTCCCACTCGCAGCCCACAATGGAGACCCATATCAGAGTCAGGTTTATCACGACTCGCAAAGTCATGAAATTTGTTTTTTGTTGTGGCAGCAATATAATGCTATACATAAAATTATAATCATACTGTACAAAAGTCTTAGGCACCCTAGCTATACTGTATATATGTGCCTAAGACTTTTGCACAGTACTGATGTCATAGAGTCACGTGCTGTTTTGTCTGCGCTGGATGACTGTTGGTATTTTATCTGCCTCTCCATTTAAAGATGCTTTGGCCACTTCTCACAAGAGCTGCCCTGATGTGGTTCAGGCCGTACCATTCTTTAGACAGCAACACACACAAAATGCTGCAGGAATACAGCAGGTCAGGCAGTATCAATGGAATTGAATAAACAATCAGCATTTTGGGCCTTCTTCAGGACTTCTTTCCAACGTAGGGCAACACTCGATGTTTTCTTCGTGGAATTAACTAAGAGGTGTCTAAGCTTTCAAAGGGCTAGGTTGAACAGACTCTGCCTAGGTAAAACTTAGATGAAATTCCAATGATTAAAGTTCAAAGTTCAAAGTAAACTTATTAAAATACATACGATACATGTCACCATACACAACCCTGAGATTCATTTTCTTGTAGGCAATCATAGTAAATATAGGAAACATAAAAGAATCAACTAAAGACTGCAGGCAAAGGATGGAAGGTGCGGTAGCAGCGGTCTGTATAGATGTGCTCAATAAGCACACAGTTGTGACCTTGAACTTTAAATACTACTACCATCAAAATGTTCACTCATGTTGGGATAAAGGGGAGACCAATTGACTGAAAGTTATTCATGTGGGAACTTGGGTATTGGTTCTCAGTGGAATATTCAATCACAGTTCATCAGAGCCAAGCTCAGCTTGTTCCCACTCCATAAACCTTTTGTTTTGGCACAAACCAATTGCTAGCAGTCACAAGCAGAAATCCAAGCTGAGGATCTTTAAAGTCCTAGGGCATTAAGTCTGATGTCTCTTCCTACTCTACTCAGACAGATATCAAGATCAAATGTCTATGAGACATTCACAGATCGTTTATCACTGAACCAGCAGCAGAAGGGTCTGAAGTTCAATTTCTTTCTGAGTTCAGGATTCTGTATCTAAACTGTATTTATTTACAAACACAATATCAGACATGTTCTAAACACAAGAGATTCTGCAGATGCTGGTTAACTGCCGACACACTGGATGCGTCAGTCAGACCATGGTAGACCATGCAGACTGTAGTAAGGCAAACGGAGGAGGCGTGTGCTTTATAGTCAGTTCTCGTTGGTGCTTTGATGTAGTAGTTATGTTGAACTTGTGTTCCCCCAACTGGAACATCTAATGATCAAATATAGACCATTTTATTTCCCTCAAGAGTTCTCATCTGTGATCCTGTCCAAAGCTTATGGACCACCAGCTGCAAACTATAAACACACACTTGTGACACTGCATGATGTCCACTGCAGACAAGAAACAGCCCACCCCAATGCATTTCAAATTATAGTCAGAACTGCTTGAAAAAACCCTGCCCAACTATCAGCAGCATGTAACCTGTAGCACCAGGTGCCAACCCACTAGACCAGTGCTACACTGTGATAAGGAATACCTACCACTCCTTGCCCAGATTTCACTTTGGCTGTCGTCCTCTTACCTGCATAAAGACAGAGCTTGAAAAGCAAAGCTCCAGAGATTAGGACAACTAAGAGGTGGTTGTTGGAGGCAGAGGAACGATTACAGAATTGCTTTGGGTCAGTGGACTGGGCCGTGTTCAAGCACTCATCTGAATGATGACACCAAGATTTTAATGGACTTTATTAAAGTAGCTGTAAATGCGTGTGTCCACACTAAATTGTTTAGCCTCTTCTTCAATCAGAAACCCTGGATGAACCAGGAGTCCTGAAATTCGCTGAGGGCAATATCAGAGGCATTCAAGTCTGGAGATCAAGAATGCTACAAGAGGTGCAAGTATGATCTCCAGAAAACCATTTCATGGGCAAAGTGGAGATTCCAGACCAAACTGGATTCAATGAGGCATACTCAAGAGCTGTGGCAGGGTTTGAATATAATAACCTCTACAAAGTTAAGTCAAGCAGCTTAGGTGACAGCAGGGCTTCACTTCCAGGTGAGCTCAATGCCTTCTAAGCTCGCTTTGAAATTCAGAACATGGAGGAAACCTGGCGAACCCCCACATCTCCTGATGAGCCTTTGAGCTCAGTATCTGAAGCTGATGTTTGGGCTGCCATCAGGAGTGTGAATCCAAGGAAACATCCGGACTGGATGGGGTACCTGGCTGTGTGCCAAAGGCATGTGCTGATGTGTTCATTGATATTTTTGACCTCTCGCTTTGGCAATGTGTGGTACCTGCCTGCTTCAAGGAGGTTTCAATTGTACTGGTGCCCAAGAAGAGTGTGGTGACTTGCCTCAGTAACTAGCACCCAGTTAGGCTTACATTCACAATGATCAAGTGTTTTGCAAGGCCGGTGATGGAACATACTAGTTCCTGTCTGAAAGATAACTTTGATCCTCTCCAATTTGCCTACCAGAGCAACAAGTCCACAGCAGGTGCCATCTCACTGGCTCTTCACTCGACCCTGGAACATCTGGACAGCAAAGATGCATACATCAGGGTGTTCTTTATTGATTACAGCTCAGCATTCAGTACCATCATCTCCTCAAAACTAATCAATAAGCTCCAAGACCTTGGCCTCAATATCCCCTTATGCAATTGGATTCTGGATTTCCTCACTTGTAGACCCTGGTCAATTTGGATTGGAAAAAACATCTCCTCCATGATCTCTATCAGCACAGGTGCACCACAGGGGCTGTGTGTTAGACCCCTGCTCCACTCACTTTACATCTATGACTGTGAGGCTGGGTATAGCTCCAACACCATATTCAAGTTTGCTGCTGACACCACTGTTCCCACAAACACCCCTTAGTTGTCCTAATCTCTGGAGCCTTGCTTTTTAAGCATACCTGCAAAGTATCGAAGGTGGTGATGAATTAGCATACAGGAGGGAAATTGAAAGTTTGGCTGAGTGCTGTCATAACAACAACAACCTTTCACCCAATGTCAACAAGACCAAAAATTGATCTTAGACTTCAGGAGAGGGAAACCAGAAATCCATGAGCCAGTCTTCATCGGAGGATCAGTAACTTTAAATTCCTGAGTGTTATTATTTCAGAAAACCTGTCCTGGACTTAGTATGTAAACGTAATGATGAAGAAAGCACGGCAGCGCCTCTCATTTCTTAGGAGTCTGCGGAAATTCAGCATGACATCAAACTTCTATAGATGTGTGGTGGAGGGTGTATTGACTGGCTACATTACAGCTTGGTGTGGAAACAGAAAATTCTACAAAAGCTAGTGGCCTCAGCCCAGTTCATCATGGGTAAGGCCCTCCCAACCTCTGAACACATCTATGGGGGCTGATTGATAAGTTCATGGCCTAAGGTAGAAGGAGTCAATTTTAGGAAACCTAGCACATTTATTTTTCAACGTAGTCCCCTCCTACTTTTACACACATTGTTCAGCGGTCGTGAAGCATATGGATCTTGGACCTCCAGAAAGTGTCCACAGCAGGGGTGATTGATAAGTTCATGGCCTAAGGTAGAAGGAGATGGGTTATACGGCTGTAGTTACATGCACATGCAGGTTAACTCTTTGAGTGATAACACAGAAAGTTTGAAGTTAATAACTCATCTCCTTCTACCGTAGGCCACGAACTTATCAATCACCCCAGGTACATGAAATGCTGTAATAGAAAAGCAGCATCCATCATCAAGAATCCTCACCACCCAGGCCATGCTCTTTTCTCGCTGCTGCCATCAGGTTGAAGGTACAAGATCCTCAAGACTCACATCACTAAGTTAAAGAACAGTTACTACTCCTCAACTATGAGGCTCTTGGACAAAAGGGAATAACTAAACTCACTTGTCATCCATTGAGATGCTCCCACAATTCATTATCTCACTTTAAAGTCTCTTTATCTTGTTATCTCATGTTCTCGCTACTTATTGCTATTTATTTATACTGTGGTGACCCACTTTAAAGCACACTCGAACCGGCTCACAAAATGGCGTGCGCCGGCAGAGAGGCCGGCCCCAAAAAGGGCGCCAGGCCATCTTCACCAGCAGGGGGAAAATCCCGCGCGTGGAAAGGGTCTGCGATTATGCATTCCCCACAGCAATCCTACCCGGGGAGGGCGGGAACAGGAAGGCTTTAAAGGAGGCCGCGAAGTTTGAATAAATCTCTCTTTTTGCAACTACAGCTCACCGACTACGTGTCGTTATTCTAGCGCTGTGTGTAACACACCGCTACAATATCTGCATTTTTCACAATTTGTTGTCTTCTGCACTCTAATTGCTCTTTCACTGATCCTGTTATAGTTACAATTCTCTAAATCTGCTGGGTATGCCCACAGGAAAATGAATCAGGGTTGTATTTGGTGACATATATCTATATTGATAATACATTTACTGTGAACTTTGAACTTTGAATCTGAACCTTCTGATCTGGAGAGCTACAAGATAATTTACTTAGTGTACAGCAAGAAAGGGAGTTAAAAACAACAGATTATCATTAATCAGCTACCTCAATTGTAAGCACTGAGCCGGAAAAGTGTGGGGAGAGAAACCAGTCATGACTGCATAACATGAAGAGCTTGGCAGTGGACGTCAATAGTCTTTTTCCTTCTCACCTGCTGTGTTCCTCCACCATTTTGAATGTGATGTCTGCAATAACTGCGTGATGGTAGTTCTTCCTTTAATTTCCAAAATGAAAAGGAGTGAAATTCTCAGCCAAAAATTAGCTGAGGAGAGTAAACGTGAAAGACCATAAAGCATAAGAGCAAATTCGGCCATTCAACCCATTGAGTCTGCTCCATCATGGCTCCTGCCATCTCCCGGTCACCACTGATGTCTTCATGAATGAAGAATCTATCAACCTTCATTGTGAATATACCCAATGACTTGGCCTCCACAGCCATTTGTGGCAATGAATTGCACTGACTCACCATCCTCTGGCTAAAGAAATTCCTCCTTATCTCTGCTCTAAATGGACATACCTCTATACTGAGTCTGTGTCCTTTGGTCCTAAACTCACTGTCTCTTGGATATTTGTGACTTGGATGCTTGTAAACCCATGTTCCTTGATGCTATATGGTGATCACAGGGACTGGCAGCAGTAGTAGTTCTGCCCCTCTGGTCTTGGCCTGTAACCACCTTTTTGGGGTACGTTCTGATTACTGGCCACCACAGACTCGTAGAACATCCTCAGCATCGTTCGGCAGATGTTAAAGGACCTCAGTCTCCTCAGGAAATAGAGACGGCTGTGAACCTTCTTGTAAGTTTTAAGAGAAGTTTGGATAGGTACATGGATGGGAGGGGAACTTAGGGCTATGGTCCCAGTGCAGGTCGATGAAACTTGGCAGCCAAAATGTTTTGGCATGGACTCGATAGGCCAAAGGGACTGTTTCAATGTTGTTCTTTTGTATCTCTCTGTGATTCTAAACAAGATTCTGATCCTGATGCATTAATTGTTTATATGTATTTATAAAAAGTATTTTATATAGATCAAGTAGATATCTTTCCTGGGTTAATTGGCAATCTGTTGGGCCTGCCTGCCATTATACAGGATTGAGTCACAAGAGGTGCGTGTTTCTTACACAGCTGGGGAAAATATCTGGAATTTTGATGGTAGTGTTAAAATTTTTGTTTTTAAGTTAGAGGAAAAAGAAAGGTATTCATCATTCATGTTCTAGTAATTCAAGATTCAAGAGACAGGTTTCAGAATTGCTTAATGTCATTTCCAGAACACAAGTGAAAAGGAAAATAAAATAACTGTTACTCTGGATCCGATACAGCACAAAATAACACAATAGGATAAGGGACACAATAATAAGAGCGCACACAATAAATATAAATACATAAGTAACATATACATAGATTGATTATATGTCCACAAAGTGACACTAAGCACAGGAATGTCTGTACATAAAGTGGCTGACATGAAACGATAAAGAAGTGGGGGGCGGGAGTGGGGTTAATGTATGCATGTGTTGATCAGCCTTACTGCTCGGGAAAATAGCTGATTTTGAGTATGGCAGTCTTGGGATGGATGCTACATAGCCTCCTCCCTGATGGGATTGAGACAAACAGTCCATGAGCAGGGTGGATGGGATCCTTCATGATGTTACTGGCCCTTTTCAGTATATATGTCCTTGATGGCAGTCAGGCTGATGGCAATTCGTGGGTCTCAGCCGTCACAGTGGTGTCCTCTGCACATCATCTCCCAGCATCATATTTCAATGACCAGTATCGCATGACACAGTTCACTATTGCAGCAATTTTCCAGCAGAGGCATGTGCGAGCTGCATTCTGTCGTCCCCAGCCCACTGATTAGTAGGCAATTCCAAGTGACTTGGGGAAGCTCTTGTGATACTGGATTCAAGCAGGCCATTTTTTTTTTGCATGGGAGAAAAGCTCAGACAGACTTGGAACGTACCTACCCAATGCTTTTCTTCATCTCCTTGGCAGTCTGTTCTGCTACTGCACTGTGGATATGGTGGAGATGATTTATAAAAGCCCTGACTCACTTCTAGCACTACAGAGCAATTATATCACAGCTGCGATCTCCGCATGGAGTTCCCATCAGGAGCTGGCAAATGTCCTGATTCACGCTCTGAATTTGTAAGTTAAATACCGTAACACGAAGCTTCCAACGTTTTTGGCCAAGACTACACCCTTCTTCAGGAGATCAGAGTGGGCGTTATCATCGAACTCAACATATGTTTAAGTTGCCAAAGAGTTTGAATTCTAGTTCCAAGACATCTGTGATCTTAAATGCCATATCATTTAATTCTGTCCAGATTCCAAACATAGTGGAATAGAACTCAGGCTGAAATTACAGGCCAGTGTGCTTCAGAGTAGCATGCCTCCTCCACCTACTCTGTACAAGTCAGGAGTGAGATGGAATTGTCGCCACATTCCTGGATGCATGCAGCTCCAGCAACTCTTAGGAAGTTTGACACCTTCTGGTACCAAGGAACCCCGATGGATTGGCACTCTCTTAATATTCATACCCTGCACCAGTGATACTAAGTGACTACAAAGAGCACCCACTGCAAAATGCATTGGCATTATTCCTCCCAAACCTTTTACCTTTCTCACCAGAATTTGCAGGAGGCTCATCACCTGCAAGTTCTCTTCCAGGCAACATAACGCCCTAATTTGTAAAAAATATCATTAGTCCTTTAACACTGTTGGATCTAAATTGTGCGATACGCCATTGAGCGAGACACATCTATAAATTTGCCATTGACACAATTATGTTTGGCAGAATTTCAGATGATAATGAGGAGGAATACAGGAGTGAGATAGATCAGTGGGTTGAACATTGTGGCAACACAAACTTGCACACAACATGAGTGAGACCAAGGAATTGATTGTGGGCTTCAGGAAGGGGAAGTTGAGGGAACACACGGCAGTCCTCACGGAGGGATCGGCAGTGGAAAGGATGAGCAGTTTCAGACTCCTGGATGTCAACATCTCTGAATATCTTTCCTGGGTCCAACATATTGATGCAATTCCAAAGAAGGTATGACAGCAGCTAAATTCCATTAGGAGTTTCAGGAGACTTCATATGTCACCAGAAGATCTCACAAATTTCCACAGGTGTGCTGTAGAAAGCACTCAACTGGTTGTATCACCATCTAGAACATAGAACATAGAAATCTACAGAACATTACAGGCCCTTTGACCCACAATGTTGTGCTGACCATGTAAACTATTCTAGAAACTGCCTAGAATTTCCCCACCACATAGCCCTCTATTATTCCAAGCTCCATGGACCTATCTAAGTGACTCTTAAAAGACCCTATTGTATTCGCCTCTACCACCACTGCTAGCAGTGTATTCCATGCACCCACCACTCTCTGTGTGAAGAACTTACACATGATATCCCACCTTAACCTACTTCCACACACCTTAGAACTATGCCCCTTCATGTTTCAGCCCTGGGAAAAAGCCTCTGACTATCCAACGATCAATGCCCCTCATCATCTTATAGACCTCTATCAGGTCACCTCTCATCCTCCATTGCTCCAAGGAAAAAAGGTCTAGATCAGTCAACCTATTTCTATAAGGCACACTCTCTAATCCAGGCAAGATCCTGGTAAAACTCCTCTGCACCCTTTCTATGGTTTCCACATCCTTCCTGTAGTGAGGCAATCAGTTCTAAGCACAGTACTTCAAGTGGGGTCTGACCAGGGTCCTATATAGCTGCAACATTGCCTCTCAGCTCCTAAACTCAATCCCTTGACTGATAAAGGCCAATACACCATGCAGCATATGCTTTCTTAACCACAGAGTCAAGCTGCTCAACACTTTGAATATCCCATGGAATTGGACCCCAAGATCCTTCTGATCCTCCACGCTGCCAAGAGTCTTACCATTAATACTATAGTCTGCCATCATATTTGACCTACCAAAATGAACCACCTCACACTTATCTGGGTTGAAATCCATCTGCCACTTCTCAGCCCAGTTTTGCATCCTACCGATGCCCTGCTGTAACCTCTGACACCCATCTACACTATCCACAAGACCTCCAACCTTTGTGTCATCAGCAAATTTACTAACCCATCCCTTCACTTCCTCATCCAGTTCATTTATAAAAATCTTGAAGGGTAGGGGTCCAAGAACAGATCCCTGAGGCACACCACTGGTGACCAATCTCCATGCAGAATATGACCTGTCTGCAACCATTCTTTGCCTTCTCTTGACAAGTCAGTTCTGGATCTGCAAAGCAATGTCCGCTTGGATTCCATGCTTCCTTACTTTCTCAATAAGCCTTGCATGGGGTACCTTGTCAAATGCCTTGCTGAAATCCATATACACTACATCTACTACTCTACGTTCATCAATGTGTTTAGTCACATCCTCAAAAAATTCAATCAGGCTCGTAAGGCATAACCTGCCTTTCACAAAGCCATGCTGCCTATTGCTAATCATATTATGCCTCTCTAAATGTTCATAAATCCTGCCTCTCAGGATCTTCTCCATCAATTTACCAACCACTGAAGTAAAATTCACTGGTTTATTAATTCCTGGGCTATCTCTACTCCCTTTCTTGAATAAAGGAACAACATCCGCAACCCTCCAATCCTCCAGAACCTCTCCCGTGCCCACTGATGATGCAAAAATCATCGCCAGAGGCTCAGCAATCTCCTCCCTCTCCTCCCACAATAGCCTGGGGTCCATCCAATCTGGTTCCAGTGACTTCTCCAACTTGATGCTTTCCAAAAAAACCAGCACATCCTCTTTCTTAATATCTACTTGCTCAAGCTTTTCAGTCCGCTGTAAGTCATCCTTACAATCACCAAGATCCTTTCCCGTAGTGAGTACTAAAGCAAAATACTCATTATGTACCTCTGCTATCTCTTCTGGTTCCATATGCACTTTTCCACTGTCACACTTGATTGGTCCTATTCTCTTAAATCTTATCCTCTTGCTCTTCATATACTTGTAGACTGCCTTGGGGTTTTCCTTAATCCTGCCTTCCAAGGCCTTCTCATGGCCCCTTCTGGCTCTCTTAATTTCTTTCTTTAGCTCCTTCTTACTATCCTTACATTCTTCTAAATCTCTAACATTACCTAGCTCTCTGAACCTTTTGTAAGCTTTTCTTTTCTTCTTGACTAGATTTTCAACAGACTTTGTACACCACGGTTCCTGTACCCTGCTACCCTTTCCCTGGCTCATTGAAATGTACCTATGCAGAACTTCACTTAAATATCCCCTGAACAATTGCCACATTTCTTCCGTACATTTTCCTGAGAGCACCTGTTCCCGATGTATGCTATCAAGTTCCTGACTGATAGCCTCATATTTCCCCTTTCTCCAATTAAACACTTTCCTAACTTGTCAGTTCCTATCTCGTTCCAATGCTATGGAAAAGCAGATAGAATTATGATCACTATCTCCAAAATGCTCTCCCACTGAGAGATTTGACACCTGACCAGGTTCATTTCCCAATACTAGATCAAGTACAGCCTCTCCTCTTGCAGGGTTATCTACATATTGTGTCAAGAAATCTCCCTGAACACACCTAACAGACTCCACCCCATCTAAACTCCTCACTCTAGGGACATGCCAATCGATATTTGGGAAATTAAAATCTCCTACCGCAACAGCCCTGTTATTATTACAACTTTCCAGTATCTGTATCCCTATCTACTCCTCAATGTCCCTATTGGGAGGTCTACAAAAAAAACACAGTAGAGTTATTCACCCCTTCCTGTTCCTAAGGACGTAACGTAAGAAGGACACCTGCATGGTTTGTTGCCTCCCGGGTGCCAGGCTCCGGGATGTCTCTGACCGGGTGCCTGACATCCTGGTACGATAAGGAAAGCAACCAGAAGTCGTGATACATGTTGGGACCAATGAATAGGCAGGAAGAGGGATGAGGTCCTGAAGTGTGAGTTTCAGGAAATAGGCAGAAGGCTGAAGAACAGGACCTCAAGGGTGGCATTCTCAGGATTGCTGCCAGTGCTATGTGACAGTGATGGTAAGAATTGGAGGAGATGGCAGTTGAATGCGTGGCTGAGGAGTTGGTGCAGGGAGCAGGGTTTTAGATCTTTGGATCATTGAGATCTCTTCTGGGGAAGGTGGGACCTGTACAGATTGGATGGGTTGCACCTGAACTCGACGGGGAGCAATATCCTTGCAGGTAGGTTTGCTAGCATGGTTTGGGAAGGTTTAAACTAATTTGCAAGGGGGATGGGACTCGGAGCAATAGAGCAGTAGAAGAAGTGCATGGAGTAAAGCCAGATCTAACATAGAGAGAGGCTTTGAAGAAAGAGAAGCAAAATAAAGGATGTAAAGGTAGTAAGGTAGAAGGGCTAAAGTGCGTGTACTTCAATGCAAGAAGCATCAGGAACAAAGGTGATGAACTGAGAACTTGGATACATACATGGAATTATGATGTAGTGGCCATTACAGAGACTTGGCTGGCACTAGGGCAGGAATGGATTCTCAATATTCCTGGATTTCAGTGCTTTAAAAGGGATAGTGGGTGGTGGGGGAATGGGGAGGAGGGGTGACATTACTGGTCAAGGATACTATTACAGCTACAGAAAGGGTGGGTAATGTAGCAGGATCCTCTTTTGAGTCAGTATGGGTGGCAGTCAGGAACAGGAAGGGAGCAATTACTCTATTGGGAGTATTATATAGGCCTCCTGTAGCAGCAGAGATACCGAGGAGCAGATTGGGAGGCAGATTTTGGAAAGGTGGAAAAATAACGGTTGTTATCATGGGTGACTTTAACTTCCCTAATATTGATTGGCACCTGATTAGTTCCAAGGGTTTAGATGGGGCAGAGTTTGTTAAGTGTGTCCAGGACGGATTCCTGTCATAGCATGTTGACAGGCCGACTAGGGGGAATGCCATACTAGATCTAGTATTAGGTAACGAACTGGGTCAGGTCACAGATCTCTCAGTGGGTGACTGTCTGGGGGACATGACCACCTCTCCCTGGCCTTTAGCATTATCATGGAAAAGGATAGAATCAGAGAGGACATGAAAATTTTTAATTGGGGAAGGGAAAATTATGAGGCTATAAGGCTAGAACTTGCGGGTGTGAATTGGGATGATGTTTTTGCAGGGAAATGTACTATGGACATGTGGTTGATGTTTAGGGATCTCTTGCAGGATGTTAAGGATAAATTTGTCCCGGTGAGGAAGATAAAGAATGGTAGGGTGAAGGAACCAGGTGTGACAAGTGAGGTGGAAAATCTAGTCAGGTGGAAGAAGGCAGCATACATGAGGTTTAGGAAGCAAGGATCAGATAGGTCTATTGAGGAATATATGGTAGCAAGAAAGGAGCTTAAGAAGGGGCTGAGAAGAGCAAGAAAGGGGCATGCAAAGGTCTTGGCGAGTAGGGTAAAGGAAAACCCCAAGGCATTCTTCAATTATGTGAAGAACAAAAGGATGACAGGAGTCAAGGTAGGACTGATTAGCGATAAAGGTGGGAAGATGTGCCTGGAGGCTGTGGAAGTGAACGAGGTCTTCAATGAATACTCTCTTCGGTATTCACCAATGAAAGGGAATTTGATGATGGTGAGGACAATATGAGTGAGGTTGACGTTCTGGAGCATGTTAATATTAAGGGAGAGGAGGTGTTGGAGTTGTTAAAATACATTAGGATGGATAAGTCCCCGGGACCAGACGGAATATTCCCCAGGCTGCTCCATGAGGTGAGGTAAGAGATTGCTGAGACTCTGGCTAGGATCTTTGTGTCCTCATTGTCCACGGGAATGGTACCGGAGGACTGGAGGGAGGTGAATGCTGTCCCCTTATTCAAAAAAGTTTGTAGGGATAGTCCGGGTAATTATAGACCAGTGAGCCTTACGTCTGTGGTGGGAAAGCAGTTGGAAAAGATTCTTAGAGATAGGACCTATGGGCATTTGGAGTATCATGGTCTGATCAGGGACAGTCAGCATGGCTTTGTGAAGGGAAGATCATGGTCTAACAAGCCTGATAGAGTCCTTTGAGGAGGTGACCAGGCATATAGATGAGGGTAATGCAGTGGATATGATCTATGTGGATTTTACTAAGACATTTGACAAGGTTCCACATGGTAGGCTTATTCAGAAAGTCAGAAGGCATGGGATCCAGGGAAGTTTGGCCAGGTGGATTCAGAATTAGCTTGCCTGCAGAAGGCAAAGGGTCATGGTGGAGGGAGTACATTCAGATTGGAGGGCTGTAACTAGTGGTGCCCCACAAGGATCTGTTCTGGGACCTCTACTTTTCGAGATTTTTATTAACGACCTGGATGTCGGGGTAGAAGGGTGGGTTGGCAAGTTTGCAGATGACACAAAGGTTGGTGGTGTTGTAGATAGTATAGAGGATTGACGAAGATTGCAAAGAAACATTGATAGGATGAAGAAGTGGGCTGAGAAGTGGCAGATGGAGTTCAACCCGGAGAAGTGTGAGGTGGTACACTTTGGAAGGACAAACCCCAAGGCAGAGTGCAAAGTAAATGGCAGGATGCTTGGTAGTATGGAGGAGCAGAGGGATCTGGGGGTACATGTCCACAGATCCCTGAAAGTTGCCTCACAGGTAGATAGGGTAGTTAAGAATTCTTATGGGGTGTTAGCTTTCATAAGTCGAGGGATAGAGTTTAAGAGTCGCGATGTAATGACGCAGCTCTATAAAATTCTGGTTAGGCCACACTTGGAGTACTGTGTCCAGTTCTGGTCACCTCACTATTGGAAGGATGTGGAAGCATTGGAAAGGGTACAGGGGAGATTTACCAGGATGCTGCCTGTTTTAGAGAGTATGGATTATGATCAGAGATTAAGGAAGCTGGGGCTTTACTGTTTGGAGAGAAGGAGGATGAGAGGAGACATGATAGAGGTATAGAAGATATTAAGAGGAATAGATAGAGTGGATAGCCTGTGCCTCGTCCCCAGGGCACCACTGCTCAATACAAGAGGACATGGCTTTAAGGTAAAGGGTGGGAAGTTCAAGGGGGTTATTAGAGGAAGGTTTTTTACTCAGAGAGTAGTTTGTGCGTGGAATGCACTGCCTGAGTCAGTGGTGGAGGCAGATACACTCGTGAAGTTTAAGATACTACTTGACAGGTATATGGAGGAATTTATGGTGGGGGTGTTTTATGGGAGGCAGGGTTTGAGGGTCGGCATAACATTGTGGGCCGAAGGGCCTGTATTTTGCTGTACTATTCTATGTTCTATGTTCTAACTTCCATCCACTGACACTCCGTAGACAATCCCTCCATGTCTTTCTCCTTTTCTGCAGCCGTGACACTATCTCTGATCAACAGTGCCACGCCCCCATCTCTTTTGCCTCCCTCCCTGTCCTTTCTGAAACATCTCAAGCCTGGCACTTGAAGTAACCATTCCTGCCCCTGAGCCATCTAAGTCTCTGTAATGGCCACAACATCATAGCTCCAATTACTGATCCACACTCTAAGCTCATCAGCTTTGTTCATAATACCCCTTGCATTAAAATAGACACATTTCAAACTATCGGTCTGAGCCCATCCCTTCACTATCACCTGCCTATCCTGCCTCTCACACTCTCCAGGCTTTCTCTATTTGTGAGGTTATTTGTTACCATATACAACTTAAGATTCATTTTTTGTATGCATTCACGGTAAACGCTAAGAAATTAATAATAATAAAAATACAGACTTACAAAAGTTACTATGTCTTATTATAAACACAAGCTTGATCCAGTTTTAGAGTCAGAATCCTACAAATTGTTTTTTTACCGATCCATTATTACAGACAGGATAATCCATAATAACTGTCCAGATATAATAGTACAGGATAATCAATAAAAGTACAATTCACTTAATAGATATAGCAATTCCAAACACTCACAACATACAGAAATCAGTAAGTGATGAATACCAGAAATATGCTGAATGAAAGAGAAAGTTGAAAGACTATGGAACATGAACAGAGTATACATTGTCTCAACAGTAATATCTACAACTGGTATCATCCCAAAGTCTACACAGGTCTACACAGCAATATTTATGTAAATCTCCAGACAGTCACAATAATAAACATCATTAGAAAAGTCCAAAAGTAGTCATAGTTATAGTCATAGTCATACTTTATTGATCCCTGGGGAAATCGGTTTTCGTTACAGTTGCACCATAAATAATTAAGTAGTAATAGAACCATAAATAGTTAAATAGTAATATGTAAATTATGCCAGGAAATAAGTCCAGGACCAGCCTATTGGCTCAGGGTGTCTGACCCTCCAAGGGAGGAGTTGTAAAGTTTGATGGCCACAGGCAGGAATGACTTCCTATGACGCTCTGTGTTGCATCTCGGTGGAATGAGTCTCTGGCTGAATGTACTCCTGTGTCCAACCAGTCCATTATATGTAGTGGATGGGAGACATTGTCCAAGATGGCATGCAACTTGGACAGCATCCTCTTTTCAGACACCACCGTCAGAGAGTTCCCAGCAATTGAGAAATGAGTGTGCTTGGCTATGTCCTTATCTCAGTCTGGACCAGCTTGAGCTGAGAAAAAAAAATAGAACAATAATAATAAATAAGCAGTAAGCAGGTCCTTCTCCTGCACCTCCACATAAAATTTCTATCAAATTGGTTCAACATGATTTGTCCTCAACAAACTCATGGTGGATTGCTTTACTTAATCCTTTTTCTGTCAGTTGACCATTAATCCTCGTCTGGATGAATGTTTCTACCACTGTTTTCCTTTCCACCTTGTTATGCCTATCTCTGGGTAGAAATGCATCAGCAATTCCACCTGTGTCAACTTAGTGCAAATTAGCGATGAAATATGAGCCCCTTTTTACTGCAGCTCTATTCTGTACAGGAACTAGTTTCAGACTGTGTAGTCTCACTTCACTTAAAATCCTTGATATCAGCAGACAAGAACATTCCCATCATTTGATGTGGTCTGTAGTCAGCCATTTCTCTCTCCTACTACCCAGGATACATCAAATCTTAGAAAAAAACATGTTTAACTTTAACTGAAGTCTATGCTCCCTCACTTTCATCTGAAATCATTAGAAATTTATTCAAATGACTCATGTTTGTGATTTTTTTTTTGCCCAAGACATAACACAGTGCAAATTCAACTCATTTTCAGAGAACACGTTGATATCTTTCTCTCTTGATTCTGGACCGCAGACAAGGCTTTGTTTGGGACACAATATTTACCTCTGAATTTTTAACTTCTGTGTTTCCTATGAAAAGCTTCTCAAAGTTCTTCTGAATCCATTACTACTTTGTAACTTCTCGCCACAACACAGCCTGGTATGGGATACCAGTGCCCTTGAATGGAAAATCCTACAAAAAGTAGAAGATATGGCCCAGTCCATCTACGTTGAAAGTTGCTGGAGGAAAGCAGCATCAATCATCAGGGATACCCCACCATCCAGACCGTGCTCTCTTCTTGGAAGAAGATACAGGAGCATCAGGATTTACACCACCAAGTTCAGGAATAGTTATTACCCTCAGTCATCAGGCCTTTGAACCAAAGGGGATAACTTCACTTAACTTCAAATTCCAAAGTAAATTTTATTATCAAAGTTTTTAATATGTCACCACATACAAACCTGAGGCTCATTTTCCTGTGGGCATACTCATCAATAGAATAGTTTCTATAACAGGATTAATGAAAGTTCAACCAGAAGACAACAAACAGTGCAAATCCAAATATAAATAAATAGTAATAAATAATAAGAACATGAGATAACAAAACAAAGATTTCATAAAGTGGGATCATTGGTTGTGGGAACATCTCAATCGGTGGGCATGTGAGTGAAGTTATCTCCTTTGTTCAAGACCTTGATGGATGTGGGATAGTAACACTTCTTGAACTGGTGGTGTGAACTCTGATGCTGTTGTACCTTCTACCTAATGGCAGCAGCAAGAACATGGCCTGGGTCGTAAGGTATTCTGTTAATGGATGCTGCTTTCCTGCAAAAGTGTCTCATGTTGGTGTGCTGAATGTGTGGAAGGCTATGCGATAGGATAATTCTAGGCAATTTCTAGAGCAGGTTATATGGTCGGCAGAATATTGTGGGCTAAACGGCCTGTAATGTGCTGTAGATTTCTATGATCCTATGATTCTATGATTCTATGAAAGGCTTTACTCATGACGTACTGAGCCGAATTGATTACCTTTTGTAGAATTATCCATTCAAAGGGATTGGTGTTTCCATACCAGGCTGTGATGCAGCCAGTCGATAAACTCTCCATGGTACAGCTATAGGAGTGTGTCAAAGTTTCACAAACTTCTGAGGAAGTAAAGAAAAAGAGAGCGCTGTGTTTTCTTTGCCCCATCATGGAAATATTCCCACAACAAAGAAACATAGAAAACTTACAGCATAATACAGGCCCTTCGGCCCACAAAGTTGTGCTGAACATGTCCCTACCTTAGAAATTACTAGGCTTACCTATAGCCCTCTATTTTTCTAAGCTCCATGTAAAACCTATGGACTCACTTTAAAGGACAATTCATATCATATTCCTGATATTTATTGTTTATTTATTGTTATTATTATTTCTTTCTCTTTGTATCTGTACAGTTTGTTATCTTTTGCACACTAGTTGAACATCTAGTTGATGAAGTCTTTCATTGATTCTATTTTGGATTTATTAAGTATGCCCACAAGAAAAGAATCTTAGGGTTGTGTATGATGACATATATGTATTTTGATAATAAATTTACTTTGACTTTGACC
This sequence comes from Mobula hypostoma, assembly GCF_963921235.1. NCBI lineage: Eukaryota > Metazoa > Chordata > Chondrichthyes > Myliobatiformes > Myliobatidae > Mobula > Mobula hypostoma. The sequence goes on along the minus strand of NC_086097.1, from coordinate 7,686,740 downwards.
GTGATAAACAATAGTAAAATCTTCTGATGACTTTATTGTTTGACCTTAGATTGAGGCCCTGAGTTGGTTGAGGTCAACCATGGATATTGCATTCTAGTTCTCTAGATGATATGAAAGTCTGGTCAGAATGATATGGAAAGCAAGCTCCCCCTCTCCAGGCAGCTGATGAAGGCAAAGGAACAGCGGAAATTGATACAGTTTATCACCAGTGGAGTTGCAGGAGTTCTAAGTCAGCATTGTACTCAATGTAGGACTGCCTTAGAAGCTCCAGCTCCAAATTTTTCCTCAGGATTTACTCCCAAAGCCTTCCCCATGAATGGATAAAGCCACAAAGAAGTGGAGGTTTGAGATCATAGTCTTCCTTTTTCTAGATGAGCTGCCAACCATGACTGATGAACCTTATCTCCCTAAAGCAACTGGTTTCAAGGCACCAGTAACCCGCCTTTACCCCTTCTCCTGTCAGTAGAAACAGTTCTGACAGGCTTCGTAGCTAAGCCACACATCACAACACGCTGAAGGAACTCAGCAGGTCGGGCAGCATCCGTGGAAAGGATCAGTCGACGTTTTGGGCCGGAACCCTTCGTCAGGGCCCCAGCATCTGCAGATTATTTTGTGTTTGCTAAGCCACACATGAAGGCCAGGAGTAGGATTTGCTTGTCAGAGGCTACTTGAGAAGCACATCACTGGGAGCATTTAATATGTAGTGGGAGCTTATCCCCATTACCACCCCCTTAAGGAACCATTTGACTTTAATTGCATTTTATTTGTGGGTACAGTCAGTAAGTCATTTAGTATGGAAGCAAACCCTTCAACCCAATTCATCATATCAATCAAATTGCCTGCCCGAGTTTATCCTACTTGCCTGTATTTGGTCTATATCCTTCTCAATCTTAGACCAAGAGACATAGGAGCAGAATTAGGCCATTCAGACAATCGAGTCTGCACTGTCATTCCACCATAGCTGATTTATTAACCCGTTCAACCCCATTCTCTTGCCTTTTCCTGTGACCTTCATTGTGTTTGGCTATACTCATGTGTATGGCTGAATGACAATTAAACTTGAACTGGATGACCTGACCGGCACACAAAACATCAAGTGTGGACTCATCAACATCTTGCACGTAACATCCAAACATTTGGGCTCATTGACCTTACTAATGAAGGCAAGGGTGTTAAATTATTTTACAATAATCTGCATTCTAAGAGTCGGTTGCTTCTTTGAAGTATTACATTCACTTTGAATTTTCTATGCACTTCTATAAAGTAACATTTAGTCCTGGTTGGTAATATCACTAACACTGTGGTAAACCATGTATATATGTTGTAACTGGGTTACCTGCCTGGACACGCCCCTCTGCTGACTGCTCCTGAGGCTCCTCACACAGACCCCTGAATAAAGGCGATTGTGCCATTGCTCCTCTCTCAGTCCAGGACAGATACTCAGCATGGACGTTGGTCCATTTACTGTTAATAAAAGCCTTTCAGTATTTACTCTACTTCCAGTCTTTTGGAGTAATTGATAGTGCATCAAACACTACATCAGAAGGTTTTGGAATTCAAATCTCACTCCAGAGATTTGAGCAGGCTAGTATCCAGCGCATTGCTACTACTATCTTTGAATAAGGTATTAAACACAGGCTCTGTACACTGTCTCAGCTGAATAGAAAAGAACACATTGAATTACTTTAAGGACAAAGACAAAGACAAAAGCTATCCATCATTCAACATTGTTAAAGTTCAAAGTTAATTTATTATCAAAGTGTATAATGTATAAAAGAGAGGCAAGAGTTGACATTGGAGTGCTGGAAAATAATGCTGGAGAGGCGGACAAGGAAACAGTGGATGAACTGAGTAAGTATTTTGCATCAGTCTTCACTGTGGAAGACACTAGCAGAATGGTTGAAGTTCCAAATGTCAGGGGTCATGAAGTGTGTGAAGTTGCAATTGCTAGGGAGAAGGTTATTGGGAAACTGAAGGGTCTGAAGGTAGATAAGTCACCTGGACCACCTTTATTTCCTACAACTCAGTCTCACTCGACCTATCCTGTGTTTCCAACAAACAAATTAACTCAGCACCAAGCACAAATTAATCCTAAATTTCCTACGATAGTGACAACTCTTCTAATATATTCCTTTGGATAAAGAACATGGTGAGATTAGTCCAAAGTTACAAAATGCTCTACAAATGCAACCCTTTATTTATTCATTCCCCTTTTCCTGTTTTTGTTTAAAGTCTGTTCTGTCTTTCTATTTTATTTAGAAATACAGCACACTGGGATGACAGGGTGGAGATATAGTGCCTATAAAAAGTATTCACCCCTCTTGAAAGTTTTCATGTTTTACTGATTTAAAACATCATATCACAGTGCATTTAATTTGGCTTTTTTGACACTGATCACCAGAAAAAGACTCTTTCATGTCAAAGCCAAAACAGATCTCTAAAAAGTGATCTAAGTTAATTACAATAATAAAACATAATTGATTACATAAGTAGTCACCTCCTTTAATATAACACATCAAACCATCACTGGTGCAGCCAATTGGTTTCAGAAGTCACACAATTAGTTAAATGGAGATCACAGTGTGCAGTCAAGGTGTTTCAATTGATTATAGGAACAGTACACCTATATCTGTTAGGTCCAGCTGCTGCTGAGTTAGTACCCTGGCAAAAACTACACCATGAAGACAAAAGAACGCTCCAAGCAACTCCGTGAAAAGACTATTGAAAAGCACAAGTCAGGAGATGGATACAAGAAAATTTCCAAGTCACAAAAATATTCCTTGGAGTGCATTTAAGTCAATCAAGAAATGGAAAGAAAATAGGACAACCTTAAATCTGCCTAGAGCAGGCTGTCCTCAAAAACTGAGTGCCCATGCAAGAAGGGGACTAGTGAGGGATGCCACCAAGAGACCCATGACAACTCAGGAGTTACAAGCGTCAAACAAGAAAAAATCTGCAGATACAGTACTAGAAATCCGAGCAACACACACAAAATGCTGGAGGAACTCAGCAGGGCAGGTAGCATCTATGGACAAAAGTACAGTCCACAGTTTGAGCTGAAACCCTTCAGCAGGACACAAGCTTCAGCACCTGAGATGGGAGAGACTGTACATACAACAATTGTTGCCAGGGTACCACCAGTCACAGCTTTATGTGAGAGTAGCAAAGAGAAAGTCACTGTTGCAAAAAACTCGGATGAAATCTCAGCTAGAGTATGCCAGAAGGCATGTGGGAGACTCTGAAGTCAGCTGGAAGAAGATTCTATGGTCTAATGAAACCAAAATTGAGCTTCTTTGCCACAGAGTAAACACAATGTTTATCATAAGCCAAACACTGCACATTATCAAAACTACACCATCCTTACCATGAAGCCTAGTGGCAGCTGCATCATGCAGAGGGGATGCTTCACTCCAGCAAGCCCTGGAAAGCTTCTGAAGGTACAGGGTAAAATGAATGCAGCAAAATGCGGGGAAATCCTGGAGGAAAACTTGATTGAGTCTGTAAGAGAACTGCAAATTCAGAGAAGATTTGTTTTCCAGCAAGGCAATGACCCCAAGCATAAAACCAAAGCTACACAGGAATAACTTAAAAACAACAAAGTTAATGTTCTTCAGAGGCCAAGTCAGAGTCCAGACCCCAATCTAATTGAGAATTTGTAGCTGGAATTGAAAAACACTCTTCACTCACAATCCCCGTGCAACCTGACAGATCTTGAGCAGTTTTGTAAAGAAGTATGGGGAAAAATTGCAACATACAGATATGCAAGATGTTTAGATCAGATTAGATTAGATTATCCACACAGACTCAAGGCTGAAATTGCTGCCAAAGGTGCGTCTACTTAAATACTGGCTTGAAGGGGGTGAATACTTATCCAATCAATTATTTTGTGTTTTATATTTGTAATTAATTTAGATCGCTTTGTAGAGATCTGTTTTCACTTTGTCACGAGAAAAAGCCAGATTAAATCCACTGTGATTCAATGTTGTAAAACAATAAGACATGAAAACTTCCAAGGGGGTGCTGAATTCTTTTTATAGGCACTGTACACCTCTACCAAAGGAGGCGTAAGGCCCTCCTTCATCCTCTGGCCTGCATGCTTCCCTTGGGCAAGGTGTAGCCCCCCCCAGTCAGGTTCACGTGAAACCACGGGAGCAAGGGGTGCATATCACAAGCCCTGGCTATGTGATTACTGGTGCCATGCAGGCAATCTCTGAAGAGTATTGATAGTGTCTTGTAAAGACACTGTCCACAGGAAAGCAATGGAAAACTATTTCTGAAAAGACCGTGATTGCCCATGTCATTCCACACAGTGCAAAATGATGATAGCGCAGAACAGGCCCTACTAGCCCAATGAGTCGCACCATCCAGCAAACCACCTATTTAACTGTAAGCTAATCAGAGGATAATTTACAATGACCAACGAACCTACTAACTGGTTCATTTTAGAAAGAAAACTGGAGCACCCAGAGGAGCACCACGTATGCACGTGGAGGACATACAGAGGACACCAGAACTGAACATCGATCTCTGACAGCATGAGCTGTGATAATGTCGTGCTAACCTCTACACTACCATAGCACCCCATAACATTCATCAAGGGATAACAAGGGCATTTTGATCACACCATAACAATCCACGCATTGCAATCTGAAACTATCTCATCCATAAGACCATAAGACAGGAGCAGAATTAGGTCACTTGGGCTATCCTGTCTGCTCTGCTATTTCATCATGACTGATCTATTTTCCCTCCCAGCCCCAAACTCCTGCCTTCTCCCCATATCCCTTCATGCCCTGACTAATCCAAAATGCTGTTGAAGTTTGGTTTAATTAACAAGTTCAGAATTGAGTTTGATGAAACTTTTCTTCAGCAAAGTAATCAAGGGTACAAAACAAAAGTGAGTGGAAACTCTTAAGATATAGCTCAGTAATAATCTTACCAAGATTTGAACACACTAAAAGAGCTGAATAGACTCCTCTTGGTCAAATGCCCTCATTATACAGTTGCGAACTAGAGTCTGAGAGTCACAGAGAAGTACAGCACAGAAACAACTTTCTTGCTCCATCCAGTCCACGCAGAACCATTTAAAATGACCTGCACACGATCATTGCCCTCCATACCCCTACCATCCATGTACCAATCCAAACTTCTCTTAAATGTTAAACACGAGCTCATATGCACCACTAGCACTGGCGTCTTGCTCCACACTCTCTCCACCCACTGTGTGAAGAAGTTCCCCTTCATGTTCCTCTTAAACACTTCACCTTTCACCCTTAACCCATAATCTCTAGTTGTACTCCCACCCAACCTCAATGGAAAAAGCTTGCTTGCATTTACCCTTTCCATAACACTCATTATTTTGTTTCCCTCTAACAAATCTCCTCTCAATCTTCTATGATCCAAGGAATAAAATCCTAACCTATTCAATCTTTCCTCTTACTCTGGTCCTCCAGTCCTGGCAACATCCATGTAATTATTTTCTGTACTCTTTCAACCTTGTTTACAACTTTCCTGTAGGTAGTTGACCAAAACTGCACAGAATACCACAAATTAGGCTCATCAATGATGACTTCAACAAAACATCCCATCTCTTGTATTCAATACTTGTGCCAAAATCTTTCTTTACAACCCTATATACCTGTGTCGTCACTTTCAATGAATTGTGGACCTGTATTCACAGATCCCTTTGTTCTGCTGCACTTCTCAGTTTCCTATCAGTCACGGTATAAGACTTGCCCTAGCTGGTCCTCTTGAAGTATAACGCCTCGCGCTTCTCTGCATTATATTCTATCTGCCATCTTTTTAGCTGATCCAAATCCCTCAGCAAGACATGATAGCCTTCCTCACAGTCTACTGAACTCCCAGTCTTACTGTTATCTGCAAATTTGCTGATCCAATTAACCACATGATCACCCAGATCATCAGAATCAGAATCAGGTTTATTATCGCCTGCATGTGTCATGAAATTTGTTAACTTAGCAGCAGAAGCTCAATGCAATACATAATACAGAAGAAAAAAGAAAAAATATAAATAATAATAATAATAATAATAAATAAATTACAGTATACATATATTTAATAGATTAAAAATCATGCAAAAATCAGAAATAATATATATTAAAAGCATGAGGTAGTGTTCACTGGTTCAATGTCCATTTAGGAATCGGATGGCAGAGGGGAAGAAGCTGTTCCTGAATCGCTGAGTGTGTGCCTTCAGGCTTCTGTACCTCCTACCTGATGGCAACTGTGAGAAAGTGGCATGCCCTGGGTGCTGGAGCTCCTTAAAAATGGACACTGCCTTTCTGAGACACTGCTCCCTGAAGATATCCTGGATACAATAAGGTTTTTTAAGAGACTCCTGGATTGGTACATGGAGCTTAGAAAAATAGAGGGCTATAGGTAACACGAGGTAATTTCTAAAGAACATGTTCTGCACAGCATTGTGGGCCGAAGCGTCTGAATTGTGCTGTAGGTTTTCTATGTTTCTGTGTTACTATGTACTTTGAAGGCCAGTACCCGATGGAGCTAACTAAATTTACAACCCCCGCAGCTTCCTTCGGTCCTGTGCAGTAGCACCACCCCGCCATACCAGAGAGTGATGCAGCCTGTCAGAATGTTCTCCACTGTACATCTGTAGAAGTTTTTGAGAGAATTTGTTGACTTACCAAATCTCTTCAAAGTCCGAATGAAGTGTAGTCACTGTCTTGCCTTCTTTATAGCTGCATCGATATGTTGGGACCAGGTCCTCAGAGATCCTGACACCCAGGAACTTGAAGCTGCTCACTCTCTCCACTTCTGATCCCTCTATGAGGATTGGTATGTGTTCCTTCATCTTACCTTTCCTGAAGTCCACAATCAGCTCTTTTGTCTTACTGACGTTGAGTGCAATAGATGATATAGATATAGATGACAAAACTAACATTAAAAATTACATTCAAGATTCAAGACATGTAAGGGGAGCAAAATTCTTGAGGCTTATTGGAACAAAACATGTTGGGCTTCTAGTCTGAAAAACTCACTAAGATAGAGTTTGCCAAGCAAAGGAAGAACTGGGGAGATGGACTTGATTAAAAGCTTTGTAAGGAAAGGAAATTTTAAGAAGATAGGTTGAAAGTTCAGGGGGAGAAAAGTCCAGAAATCAGGATTTGAAGTCCTGACGGTAGGGCATTTTCCTGAAGAATGGTCTTGGCCCGAAAAGTTGGCTGTTTCCTCATTTCGATGGATGCTGCTTGACCTACTGAGTTTCTCCAGCATTTTGTGTGTGTTGAAAGGGAATTGCAGCTGCAGCTGAAGGAAATCAATTTGTGGAGAGTCCTGGGGCCGAATGGGCTTAGAAGAAGTGAGTTACACCAACAAGATATATGTTCATTAAGTAGATATCAGAAGGGTGATTGGTGTAGTTCAATCCCATATACTTAACAGAGCAAGTGGAAAAGGGAGGATGGATGGTGGCTCTACTTCATTAGGAATTTGAGGAGACTTGCATGTTATCAAAGAGTCTTGTAAACTTTTATAGACATACGGTGGGTGAGCATTATGACTGGTTGCATCACAGGCTGATATGGAGGTTTCAATAGACAGACTTGTAAGAGGCTGCAATGGATTGTAGAATCAGCCCTCCTACCACCATCGAGGGTATCTTCTAGAGGCAATGCCTCAGGAAGGTGGCATCTAACACTAAGGACCATCCAGGACAAACCCTCTTCTTTTAACTACTACAGGAGGGGAAAGTCCAGGAACCTGAAAACAAGACTCAACCATTTCAGAACAGCTTCTCCCCTTTCATCATCAGACTCCTCGAAACCATGAATAACACTTTATTATTCCTTTCTTGTTTGCACTATTTAATTATTTTGTCATTTATGGTGATTTTTATGTCTTTGTACTGTAATATTGCCAGAAAACAACAAATTCTGGTGTCATGTAAGCCACCGAAAAGAAAAACTGATTCTAATTCTGAGAGGTCAGAGAGAATACCACATTTCCCCGTGGAAAAGTCAAGGATGAGATTTTCCACAAAGAAATGTGGAAGAATTGGCTTCTTCACTCTATCTTTCTAGTTATGATGAGGGGTCTCAGCCTGAAACATCGGCTGCTTATTCATTTCCATAGATGCTGACTGACCTGCTGAGTTCCTCCAGCATTTAGTGTGTGCTCTCTGGATTTCCAGCATCTGTGAAATCTCCTGTGTTAATAATAAAAATGACTTAGCCAATGCCCTTCAATAAATGGAACTCAGGAAGAGAGTGAAAGAAGTTCAGGTTTATTTGCTTTCTGATTCATAATTCCCCTTCTGAGAAAAAACAGTCCCATTTCCACTTGAGACCTTGCTGGTGATGTGCCTGAAATAAGGAATTCATGACAGACAAGTTTATATCTGTCTGTTGCACCAGGGCACTTATCAATGATGACATCACAGAGAGGCATTAAATAGTTATTACAGTAATAAACAAAGACACTTTGCCAATGACAGAGCAGTGACTACATCCCTACAGCATGTTGAAGCGATATATTACAATATAAATAGGAAGCATTCTTACTGATTCAGTAAATGAATATTGAAGTAGAGAAATTTATCTGTGTTTCAAATTTCAAAGTAAATTTATTATCAAAGTACATACATGTCACCATATGCAGCTCTGAGATTCATTTTCTTGTGGGCATACTCAACAAATCTATGGAATAATAACCATAACAGAATCAATGAAAAACTGCCCAACTAGGGTGTTCAACTAGAGTACAGAAGACAACAAAATGTACAAACACACAAAGAAGAAATAATAATAATAATACGAAGTAAATAAGCAATAAATATTGATAATATGAGATGGAGAGTCCTTGGAAAGTGAGTCCATAGTTTGTGAGAACAGTTTATTGATGAGGTCCCATCATTTGCCCAAACAGCCATATTACCTTTGATTTCCCTTAATATCATCAAGATATACATGTAGCAATTATCAGACCAGTTTCACAAACAGACTATCTGTGACTCTATTTTAGATAAATTCTCTGTTTTGCTTGCAACTTTAAAAATAAAGTTTAAAGCCTTCAGGAGAGATAAAGAACATCTGCAGCCAGAGATGCTATTATTTCCAGCTTTATTTCCTGAGCACGTCAGTAGGAAGCTTCTGAAATCTGACCCGATTAATTTATGAGTTGTTAGAAGTCTAGCAGTCCTGAATATTTCTGGCATGCCATCTTCAATTTGGATCAGTAGGGAGGAGACTCGCTGGCAGCCCATGAAAGGAGTGGATCAGTCCTGTCACTTTCTTTTTAAATAACCAACATTCCGGAAACTGGAGTTCTCCATCACAACAGCATTCCCTGAAGCTGCTTTCCAAAGCAGGACCACATAGGAATAACTAATGCACAGAAATGACTCTGAGAAATGAATGTACATTTGAGCAGTTTCAACAATAGGTTGGGTGGCCACAATGGGAGAATGATCTAGAATTTCAATCAGGTGCAGCCATTCCAGTGGGGATACTGCTGACAGTGAAATAGTTTATAACCTGTTGCCAAGAAAGTTACTTTATCAGAATTCAAGATTGTTTAATGTCATCTCAGGTAAGCAGGTATAAAAGAGAACAAAATAATTGTTACTCCTGATCTGATGTAGCACAAACAAGCCCAATAATGTAAAGAATACTATTATAAAGTAAAAACATAATAATTATAAATAAATAAGATAGCTTCCGTGTTGGCACGTGGCCAAGTGGTTAAGGTGTTTGTCTAGTGATCTGAAGGTCGCTAGTTCGAGCCTTGGCTGAGGCAGCGTGTTGTATCCTTGAGCAAGGCACTTTACCACATATTGCTCTGCGACGACACTGGTGCCAAGCTGTATGGGTCCTAATGCCCTTCCCTTGGACAACATTGGTGGCATGGAGAGGGGATACCTGCAGCATGGGCAACTGTCGGTCTTCCATACAACCTTGCCCAGGCCTGCACCCGGGAAACCTTTCAAGGTGCAAATCCATGCTCTCACGAGACTAATGGATGCTTTATATATATAAAGATAGCTTCTATACATAGATTGATTATATGTCCATAATGTGACACTAGGCACAGGAGTGTCTTTACATAAGGTGACTGACAGAAAGTGATAAAGTAGTGGTTGTGGGGTAGGTTAGTGGGTGGAAGTGTTGATCAGCCTTATTGCTTGTGGAAAGTAACTGCTATTAAGTCTGGTGGTCCTGGTGTGGATGCTGTGTAGTCTCGTCACTGATGGGAGTGGGACAAATAGTCCATGAGCGGGGGTGGGGGGGCTGATACTTTGTGAAGTCACTGCCCCTTTTTCGACATCTTTCTGTACATAGAGGTCTCAACAGAGTGGCTGTGGAGAAAATGTTTCCAATGGTGGAGGAGTCTAAGACCAGAGGACACAGCCTCAGAATACAGGGGTGTCCTTTTATAACAGAGATGAGGAGGAATTTATTTAGCTAGACAGTGGTGAATCTGTGGAATTTGTTGCCTCAGGTGGCTATAGAGGCCAAGTCATTGGGTATATTTAAGGCAGAGTTTGACAGTTTCTTGATTAGTCAGAGCATGAAAGGATACAGAGAGAAGGCAGGAGTTTGGAACTGTGAGGGAAAATGGATCAATCATGCTGAAATGGTGGAGCAGACTCAATGGGCCAAATGGCCTAATTATGCTCCTATATATTGTGGTTTTATGATCTTATATGCTACAAGGAATGGACGTTTGCAGATTTAATTTCAGCTGGAAGTACATTGGTTAAATGTACATAGTTTGCATTTTGTTGTTTGATTGTTTATGGTTTTCGTATTGCTATACTTATGCTCTATTCTTGGTTGGTGCGGCTGTAACGAAACCAAATTTCCCTCGGGATTAATAAAGTATATCTATCTATCTATCTATCTAAAGAAACTGAATAAAATTTCATTGTGTTCTGATTTTACAGCAATTGTTGACTCTCTTCAAAATAGGTTAATGTTAGGTTAAAATAGCACACAAAGGAATTTTATGCAAATGTGTTTACTGGTGGGCTATCAGAGGAAGCACTATTCCAAGGTTGATAACAATGCAATTGTAAGGACTTAAAAATCTCTAAAAAAGTTGTAAATGAATTTGAAAGGAAACAGTGCCACAATTGCTTTTATTCTTTGAGCTTTCATGCACACCTGGTCAGGACTTATGTGATAATGCTTCAAGCTATTTATGTACTATGGTGTGAGTCGAGGTTACCAAGAGAGTATAAATTCTCTCAAGCACTTAGAAATTGCTCCTGGCACAAAACGTTAGATAGCTAGCAATTGTGTGCATTACCAACAGGTACTCCTTACCAATTCAGTACCGCAATAAGATTCTTAAGATTTAGACCGTAGGACATAGGGACAAAATTTGGTCATTTGTCTCATTGAGTCTGCTCTGCCATTCCATCATGGCTGATTTATTATCCCTCTCAACCCCGTTCTCCTGCCTTCTCCCCGTAATCTTTGACACCCTTTCTAATTAAATGCCTATCAACCTCTGCTTTTAAATGCACCCAAGGACTTGTTCTCAACAGCCATCTGTGGCAATGAATTCCACAGATCCACTGTCGACTGGCTAAAGAAATTCCTTCTCAATCCAGTCAATGCCCATAAACATGGTCACTTCTGGTATTGAAGAATGGAGTTTCAAACACATTTAGTTATCAGATGTGAACGTTGCTGACAATACTTGCATTTATTCTCTGTGCCTATTGCCCCTGAGCTAACGAGCAGTTGAAAGCTAACTATTTTGGAGTAGCATGTGGTCCAGGCTGGAATCCCTGAAGGCTATTTGTGATCTGAATGTATTTTTACAATAATTCAGTAGTTTCTTGTTTTTATTATGAAGACTAACTCTTACAGAAGTAACAATTCTTACCCCACCTGTCACTCAGATGCCTCTGTTGGTCAGGTTCAACCAGAGATGTTGCACCTAGCTGTATACACCAGCCAGAACGAAGCCAGGGCGCTACAATGTGGAGAGTAAGCGGTTGTCTATGCACCCACACAGCTGATGAATCCAAAGGAACGGCAGAGACCATTGCAGTTTGGTACCAGCGGCGTCGCAGGAATTGCCAGTCAGTATCGAACTCAATGTAGGACTGCCTCGGAGAATCTAGCTCCAGATTTTTCCTCAAGGTTTATTCCTGAAGCCTTCCTCATGAGTGGGATAGTCACAAGGCAGTGGAGGTTTGAGATCAGAGTTTTCTTTCTCCTAGGTGTGCTGCCAACCATAGCTGAAGAGATTCATCTGCCCAACTCATGCGTTAAAGGAAAGGGTAATTTTATGGACATACAATCAATCTATGTAGATAAGCTATCCCATATTTTTATTTGTTTTATTGTGTTTTTTATTATTGTCTTCTTTATCTTTTTGTGTGTTTTTTTTTGTGCTGCATTGGTTCCAAGTAGCAATTATTTTGTTCTCCTTTACGCTTATGTTCCTGAAATGACAGTTAACAACCTTTATTCCTTGATTTCTGATTCCTAAAAGAAAATGAATCTTGAAGTTGAGCCAGGATCTCACGACATTAGGCCACTGCTGGACTGTCTGCTAATGGTTGTTAACGTGTGCTGTTTTCACCACACTCCATCACTTTGTGGGTAAGTTAAAGCAGAGTGAAGCCGGCAAGAAGATCTAAGGAGCGGCAGTAGTTACTGTCTACATCAAACACTATCGGCGTGGCACGTGCTACGGAAGCCACAAGCAACCAATGCATATAGGTTGACTGTCAACCAATCACAGGCTGACTTTCACTGATTGGTCTTTGTTCCTGACAACATCTCAAATACTGTTTGTGGCCTTGAAATAGTTGTGCTCTGGTTGCACTGTTGATTTTTTGACTGAATGGATTTTATTTATTGTCATTGACATACAGTGCAGAATAGGGTCTCTGGCCTTCTGAGCGGCACCACCCCCCAATTGCCTAATTTAATGCTAGTTTAATTACAGAACAATTTACAATGACCAATTAACATACCAACCAGTATGTCTTTGGACTGTGGGAGGAAACTGGAGCGTCTGGAGGAAACCCATGCGGTCCTGAGGAGAACATACAGACTCCTTACTGACAGCAGCGGAAAATGAACCTAGGTTGCTGGTACTGTAAAGTGCTTTGATGACCACTAGGCCACTGTGCTGCCAACCCACTGAATAAAGGACTATTCAGAGTTCCAGCTTTGCTCTATCAATTAAAAAAAAATTGGTTTGGAGTTTCATCGGTAGTTATCAGTAAGCGAATACGTCAGTCTGACATAACCTCATGCTGAGCACTGCTTACAGAGTTTCGTGTTTAGGAGAGACATGCTTGTGCATAACTTTAAAGAGATCAGCAGCAAATTTTGAGGTTAGGTCAGAATGATAAGTTGTCTGCCAAGTTTAGATATTTGGGATGCAAGGGTGGCATGGTAGCGTAATGCTATTTCAGTGTCAGTGATCTGGCTTTAATTTCCGATGCTACCTGTAAGGAGCTTACACGTTCTCTCCGTGACTGTGTGAGTTTCCTCCAGCTGCTGGACGTATGGGTTAGTAGGTTAATTGGTCACATGGGTTTAATTGGATCGTGTGGGCTCGTTGGTTCAGAAAGGACAATTACTATGTTGTATTTCCCAATAAAGTAAAACTAAACAAATAATAACTATCTCATGGCTGTAATAAACAGAAAGCCAACAGTTAACTCCAGTGGCAGTTATCCTTATCTCCTCTCTAGTTATTAATGCAACAGGCCATTCAAATCCTCTGGACAAACCGTTTTGTATGATGTTGATGGAGAATACTGGAAAGGCAGTGATTCCAATTCCATTAAATCATCTGGATTTCAACTCACAAATTGCCCAGTTTTCACCATGTACAATTTCAAGATCAGGAAGTACACAAGAGAGTCACTACTAGTTCGAAGTGCTCCAAATTATATTCTACCTTGTCTCCCCAGAAATAGACTGTTATTCTTACCCTGATGAGCTGCAGTGGCCAAAAGAATGTTGCTCCTCAGAACCTTTCCAAGTCTAAAGACAGACGGGTATCTATCCATCTGTCGATTTATTGATTGATGGATATACTGTGGAACAAGCCCTTCCAGCCCAAAGAGCCATGCTATCCAGCAACTCACCTATTTAACACAACCCTAATCACAGGACAATTTAGAATGACCAATTAACCTACTAAATGGTAGTTCTTTGGGATGTGGAGGAAACCAAAGCACCTAGAGGAGACCCAGGTGGTCATGCGGAGAGTGTACAAAGTCTTTACAGATGTGCTGATATTGAACTCCAAGCTGTAATAGCGTCACGCTAACTGCTACGCTTCCTTTTTGTCTTGCCTTTAATGTCTACAACCCATAAGTGAATGAAGTGCTTGAAGTGAAGAGTAAATCTCATGCAGCGACTGTTCATTAAGATAAAGCAACTGTATAGCTGTTGCCAAATGTATGTGGTTCATATGAAGATAAGATCGATCTTATCTATTGAACTGTCTATGGAACCAACTAAAGTAGTGAGCAGGGGAATATTTATGGGTGGATCATTTGCAGACTTGAAAAAGTAATCAAATATGTACCACATAAGGGACTACTAGCTTAAAAATTAAAGTCCATATCATTGAAAGAAAAGTATTAAGAAGGACAAAACTGGTTTGCTCTTTCCCTGCTCATGGACTGTTTGTACCCACTCCCATCAGGGAGGAGGCTACATAGCATCCACACCAGGGCCATCAGACTCAAAAAAAAACAGCTACTTGTCCCAGGTAGCGAGTCTGATCAACATCTTTACCCAGTGACCCACCCATCTCAACAATACCACCCCCCCCACAACCCCAACTACTTTATCATTTCCTGTCAGAGTCACCTTATGTACAAACACTCCTATGCCCAGTGTCACTTTATGGACATACAACTAATTAATGTATATAAACTATTTTATCTGCTTATAATTATTGTGCTTTTTATTATTGTATTCTTTATCTTACTGTGTTTTTTTTTGATAATCAGATCCAGAGTAACAATTATTTTGTTCTCCTTTACGCTTGTGTACTGGAAATCTTAAATCTTGAGAAGATAGAGAGTATGGATAACATATGTCTACTGAAATTAGAAAAATAATAATTTGTAGTTCCAGAAGGTAGTATTGAGGGACTCCTGCTCTTTACTATATTTAGTATTGTGTCAGGTTTCACAATGCAAAGGCATATTCCACTAATTTATTGTGCCCATCTCTTATTTTGACATTTGCATTTTAGGCATCTTTGCTTCTGTCCACATTGTGAATATGATTGGCAATTTATATATAACTCATCTTGATAACCTGCATAGATGTGGTATGTGAGGTCCTTCACAATTTTGAACAGATGATAGATGACATATTATAATGCTCTCAATTGATTACTCTGGATAATGCTGCTTAGACAGCAACCTTCTTTTATAAGCTGATTCTGTTGAGCCTGAGAATATTAGAATTAAAACCATGATCAGTACCTGTACATTTATCAAGGGCATCAGATGAAATCCTCAAGCCCACACCTCATCAAGGAATCATCTGAGTCTCACCATCTGGTTAACATGTTGGAGTCTAGGAACCTCATTTTTATGAAACTGTCTGTCTGACATCAACCAGATCAGAATCTGAATCAGGTTTAATATCTCCGGCATATGTCATGAAATTTGTTGTTATGCAGTAGTACTGCATTGCGATATGTAACAGTAAAAACTGTAAATTATGGTAAGAACTATATAATCAGAATCAGATTTATTATCACCAGCATGTGATGTGAAATTTGTTAACTTAGCAGTAGCAGTTAAATGCAATACATAATATAGCAGAGAAAAAAATAAATAAATAAACAAGTAAATCAATTATAGTATATGTATATTGAATAGATTAAAAACATGCAAAAACAGAAATACTGTATATTAAAAAAAAAGTGAGGTAGTGTCCAAAGATTCAATGTCCATTTAAGAATCAGATGACAGAGGGGAAGAAGCTGTTCCTGAATCGCTGAGTGTGTGCCTTCAGGCTTCTGTACCTCCTACCTGATGGTAACAGCAAGGAAAAGGGCATGCCCTGGGTGCTGAAGGTTCTTAATAATGGACGCTGCCTTTCTGAGACACCGCTCCCTGAAGGTGTCCTGAGTACTTTGTAGGCTAGTACCCAAGATGGAGCTGAATAGATTTACAACCTTCTGCAGCTTCTCTCGGTCTTGTGCAGTAGCCCCTCCATACCAGACAGTGATGCAGCCTGTCAGAATGCTCTCCATGGTACAACTATAGAAGTTTTGAGTGTATCTGTTGACATGCCAATTCGCCTCAAACTCCTAATGAAGTGTAGCCACTGTCTTGCCTTCTTTATAACTACATTGATATGTTGAGACCAGGTTAAATCCTCAGAGATCTTGACACCCAGGAACTTGAAGCTGCCCACTCTCTCCACTGCTGATCCCTCTATGCCAATTGGTAAGAACTGTGCAGTCCCCTCCCAACACCCATACTAGATGGTGATGCAGCCAGCCTGAATGATCTTCACGGTACACCTGTAGAAACTCGCGAGTGTTTTCGGTGACATTCCGAATCTCCTCAAACTTCTAATGAAATAAAGCCACTGTTGTGCCTTCTCTGTAACTGCATCGCTGTGTCCAATTCCAATTGAGGCATCTAACCTCGATTATATTTCATATAATATTTGCATTGATGTGACAAAATGTTCATAAGTATCCACTTGATACTTATTGCTGACTATTAAAACATTGCATTTCAAATTTAAATTAAGGTTCTAGTACTTTCCCAACTTATTTGACGAATAAACTTGTTGGGCTTCCAGCAGGGTACAGGTATTGATTTTGACTGGTGTTTTAATGGCAAGCTCTGCCACCTTCATCAAGGAAGATGCCCGGGCATGTCCAGTTCTTGTAGTCTGTCCCTCCTGATTGGTTAGTCCTCATCCAATCAGGTTTCCGCTGTCGCGACAGCCATGGTATTGGCTGCGACAGCACAACACTACCGTGCTGCACCAGTGGCTTTTCAGACCACCTGGTAAAGGAAGTCATTAAAATAAAACAAGAGGAAAGAATTTTAACAAATACAAAGGTCACACTCTGAGTAACAACTGGAATTTGATTGTAAACAAGGTGGGGCAGCAGAAACCTGATTGGATGAGGTCTAACCAATCAGATGGGACTGACGATAGGAGCATATATACCATTGGACTAGGCATGCCCAGGTATCATTCCTGGTGAAGAATTTAGAATTTGTCATCAAATTATCAGTTAAAATCGATATCTATACCCGACTGGAAGCCTGAGAAGGGTTTACTCATTATATTTCAAAGTTATTAACTAAGAATTGTTTATCATCTGACAAATTTTAGTTAGTGGAAACTAAATTAAATATTTCAAATTTGAATAATTTGAAAGCTTCCAAAGGGAGATAAGCCATATCTCCACTAATTGTTCATTAATTATAAATTCACAGTTGAGATTAGAATCTGTGATTAACAAACAATGGGTGATACCAGTTGTAGGTATTACTATTGGGGCAATTTATACCATATTCATGTCCCATAGTCTTTCAATTTATTATTTTAATTCAGCATATTCTGGTGGTTTTTACTTACAGTATTGATTTCTGTGTGTTTGGAATGGCTATATCTAGTAAGTAAGGTGATAGTGCTTGTTTATCCCGTAATATTATATCCAGACAGTTATTATGGACTGTCCTATATGTAATAATGGATCAGTCGTAATATAGTTTATAGGACTCGAACCCTAAAACTGGATCAGCCTTGTATTTATAGTAAGTTACAGTGTTTTTTATGAGTTTGCAGTTTAAAGCAAGATTTTGATGAGTGATGTTTGCCACTTGATTATGCCTGTGTAAGTAATCAGATTGATTTAACCTGCTTCAGGATCCTGTAACATTTTGGATTGTTTCTGGATTATCTTGGTATTTTCTGCATTTATTGTCTTGAATTTGTTGGTCTTTAGTTATGTGTTTTTGATAATTATTTTTATTAACCACCTGGTCCTGTATTGCCACAAGGAAACCCTCTGTTTCAGGAGGTGGTCTCCAACTTGGAGCCAGGCGTTTGATGCTTCCTTGTTGACATCCAGTCTGCTCAGATTATGGGGATGTCTTCAATGCTGGATCATGCCCTTTCATCAATTAACTCTCTCTTTTTAGTGACAATTTCTTCACTTTTCTGGGTTGGGCTCTTATTTAAGTTTAGTGGTGTATACTTCTTATCCGAATTGCATATGCTGAGTTGAACTGCAACCAATCACAGAGTGAGAGCACAGGAAAAGAGCTATGTTTTCATTCAGTTTGCACTCAAGATTAAAAAGGCATTTTTCAAAGTTGGTCTCTGACCAATCACTGAGCAGGATTCATTAAACAGGGCAAATAAAAATAAGGCAGGCACAAGGGAGTGGATATTGTTATGAGTGTGCCAGTGTTGGAGTGATTTTGGCTCTCAGGCTCTGACGAGCTAAGTATATGGTAAGCTTGTCTTTTTCTTCTTTATTCTTCATTCCTGATCTGTTAGGGCACAGTTAGTGCAGGGAGAATGGCCCCAGGGGCTGTGTTTTGTTCTGTGTGGAGATGTGGGAATTCTGGGAGACCTCCAAGCCGCTCGATAACTACATCTGCACCAGGTGCACCGAGCCCTCAGAGATTGTATTGGAGCTGGAGCTGCAACTTGATGACCTTTGACTCCTATGGGAGACAAAGGATGTAATGGGTCAGAGTACAGGCAGGTAGTCAGCCCTTGGTTCAGGAGGAAGGTAACTGGGTGACTGTTAGGAGAAGGAAGGAAAGGGGGCATTCAGTGCAGAGTACCTCTGTGGTGGTTCCCCTCAATAATAAGTATACCACTTTGGTTACTCTTGAGTGGGACGACCTACCAGAGGGGAGCCGCAGTGACCAGATTTCTGGCACTGAGCCTGCTGCTGTGGCTCAGAAGAGAACAGAGGTGAAGACGACTGCGGTGGTGATAGGAGATTCCATAGTTAGAGAAATGGAGTTGAGATTCTGTGGGTACAACAGAGACAGCGGATCACGTTGCTTCCCCAACGCTAGGGTCAGAAATGTCTTGGATCGGGTCCATGGCATTTTGAAGGGTGAGGGTAAACATTCAGAAGCTTTGGTACATATTGGCACCAATGACATGGGTAGGAAAGGTGAGGAGGTCCTGAAGAGCGATTTTAGCGAGCTAGGTAGAAAGCTGAAAAGCAGAATATCTATGGTAGTGTGCTTTGGATTCCTGCCCATGCCACATGCCAGTGAGGGGTAAGAATAGGATGATTTGGCAGAAGAATGCATGGCTGAGGAACTGGTGTAGGGAGCAAGGGTTCAGGTTTCTCAATCAATGTGATCTTTTCTTGGGAAGGTATGACTTGTACAAAAGGGACAGGTTACTCCTGAGTCAGAGGGGGACCTATATTCTTGCAGGTAAGTTTGCCAGAGCTATTCAGGGGGGTTTAAACTAATCTGGCAGCAGGATGGAAACCAGAGTGACAGTGCTGATGATTAAGTGATAATGCTGACGATTAGGCAGTTGGTTTACAAATAGGGCTAGTATGTAGTGAGACTGCTATCAAGGAGAGGCTGATGATAGAGTAAAATTGCAGTGAATTTGATGTGTTGCAATGTAAAAGGAGGACAAAAATAAAATGGGTGAGTATAAGACTGAAGGTGTTATATTTGAATGCATGGAGTTTATGGAATAAGGTCAATGAACTTGTAGCATTGTTATAGATTGAAATGTGTACTTCACAGAATCATGGCTGAAAGAAGATTATAGCTGGGACCTTAATGTCCAAGGATATACATTGTATCAAAAGGACGGGTGGGTATGCAGAGGGGTGGCACGGCTCTGTTAGTAAAAAAAAAAGAAAGAAAGAAATTAAATTAGTGTTGAATCATTGACGGTGGAGCTAAGGAACTGCAAGGGTAAAAAGACCCTGACTGGAGTTGTATACAGAACCTCAAACAGTAGTAAATGTGTGGTCTACAAATTACAATGGGAGATAGAAATTGTATGTCAAAAGGGAAATGTTAGGATAGTCATGGGGTATTTCAATATGCAGTTAGATTGGGAAAATCAGGTTCGTGCCGGATCCCAAAAGGGAGAATTTCTAAAATACTATGAGCTGGCTTTTTGGAGCTGCTCATGGTTGAGCCCACTAGTGGATCATCTGTCCTGACTGGGTGCTGTGCAATGAACTGAAATTAGAGAGTTTAAGATAAAGAAACCCTTAAAGGTCAGTGATCATTATATAATCAGAATCACCCTGCAGTTTGTGAAGGGGAAACTTAAATTCAGACGTACCAGTATTACGATGGAATAAAGGGAATTAGAGGCATGAGAGGGAATCTGGCCAAAATTGATTGGAAGCAACACTAGCAGGGATGATAGCAGAGTAGCAATGGTTATAATTTCTGGGAGGTAGTGTTACTTTAAGTGTGTTTAAATGTACATAATGTTTTCTAAAGTGTGCCATTGTGCATTTGAATACTTCCAAAGGGAGATGAGGCATATCACTATAGATCTCCACTAATTGCTCGTTATACAAATTCACTTTTGAGATTAGAATCTGTGATTAACAAATAATGCTGAGAGTAATTTAAGATCAGACGTTATGTAACTAAAAATTTACCAGCATTGGATAACTATACCAGGCTGGATTCAACTTTCACAAATTGGAAGTGACCTCAGTGTATAATCTAAAGCAGTTAAAATCATCGCTTTGCCTTCCTCTAAGGGCATGTTATTAGTTTTCTTGGATATTATTGTGATGAATTATAGTGCACATAGATGTATAGCTACTTTTAAGAGTTAAGTGATAAAAATCTGACGCTATGCTAAACCAGACCTTGTCAGCTGACAACGGTTCCCTGCAATAAAGGTGCTGCAGTAGAGTGGTGGTCAGTGCAATGCTATTGTAGCTTAGGACATTGGAGTTTAGATTTCAATTCTGTGCTGTTGGTAAGAGCTTGTGAATATGTGGGTTTCCTCCCATGTTCCAAAGACCTACTGGTTGGTAGGTTAATTGGTCAATGTAAATTGTCCTGTGATGGGGTTAGGGTTAAATAGGGGGGCTGCTGGGTGGCACGCCTCCACTGCATGAGCAACAGCTTGTTCTCCAAATCTGGAAGGGCCTGTTTTGTGCTGTATCTCTAAAATGAAAAAATATGGAACAGTTCAGATCAAAGCTATTTTCATTACTCCCTCAGTTATTTGACTGTGCATGTATTGCCGTCAGACATTACATGAACATTGATCTGAAAACTTGCTATCCATTCTTGTGTTCCTACATAAATTCCATTTCTCTAGTTCTTGAGGGAATATATACATCTGCAAGGCACTGCATTATCTACCTTTGTCTGGCAATACAATTTTAACAGTAGTATCCTTTCTCCCACTGTCAGTGAAACATGTCCTGATTTGCAGGGACAGCTTTCTATGTCTATAACAAAAGTTCCCACGGATCCAACCACAAGGACTAAAAATGGCAAAATTAAATTAAAACCACTGAGTGACCTTGATCATCAGAAACACTATTTAACACTGAGTGTCTTTTGCCCTACTGATTTCCTTCACTTCACATGGTTCTCTTGGTGCATTTTGGGCACCCTTGTGGAGTAGCAGTTAGTGCGAAGCTAATACAGTTTAGAAACATAGAAACATAGAAAATAGGTGCAGGAGTAGGCCATTCGGCCCTTCGAGCCTGCACCGCCATTTATTATGATCATGGCTGATCTTCCAACTCAGAACCCCGCCCCAGCCTTCCCTCCATACCCCCTGATCCCCGTAGCCACAAGGGCCATATCTAACCCCCTCTTAAATATAGCCAATGAACTGGCCTCAACTGTTTCCTGTGGCAGAGAATTCCACAGATTCACCACTCTCTGTGTGAAGAAGTTTTTCCTAATCTCGGTCCTAAACGGCTTCCCCTTTATCCTCAAACTGTGACCCCTTGTTCTGGACTTCCCCAACATCGGGAACAATCTTCCTGCATCTAGTCTGTCCAATCCCTTTAGGATTTTATACGTTTCAATCAGATCCCCCCTCAATCTTCTAAATTCCAACGAGTACAAGCCCAGTTCATCCAGTCTTTCTTCATATGAAAGTCCTGCCATCCCAGGAATCAATCTGGTGAACCTTCTTTGTACTCCCTCTATGGCAAGGATGTCTTTCCTCAGATTAGGGGACCAAAACTGCACACAATACTCCAGGTGTGGTCTCACCAAGGCCTTGTACAACTGCAGTAGTACCTCCCTGCTCCTGTACTCGAATCCTCTCGCTATAAATGCCAGCATACCATTCGCCTTTTTCACCGCCTGCTGTACCTGCATGCCCACTTCCAATGACTGGTATATAATGACACCCAGATCTCGTTGCACCTCCCCTTTTCCTAATCGGCCACCATTCAGATAATAATCTGTTTTCCTATTTTTGCCACCAAAGTGGATAACTTCACATTTATCCACATTAAATTGCATCTGCCATGAATTTGCCCACTCACCTAACCTATCCAAGTCACCCTGCATCCTCTTAGCATCCTCCTCACAGCTAACACTGCCACCCAGCTTCGTGTCATCTGCAAACTTGGAGATGCTGCATTTAATTCCCTCATCCAAGTCATTAATATATATTGTAAACAACTGGGGTCCCAGCACTGAGCCTTGCGGTACCCCACTAGTCACCACCTGCCATTCTGAAAAGGTCCCGTTTATTCCCACTCTTTGCCTCCTGTCTGCTAACCAATTCTCCATCCACATCAATATCTTACCCCCAATACCGTGTGCTTTAAGTTTGCACACTAATCTCCTGTGTGGGACCTTGTCAGTTTGGGGGGTGTTCTGGAGTTCAGAGTTCAGTTCTGTCAGGAGTCTCTCTACATCCTCCCTGTGGAACACCTGGGTTTTCCCCAGGTGCTCAGGTTTCCTCCCACAGTGCAAAGATTAATTGGTCAGTGTACATTGTCCTGTGGTTGCGCTAGAGTTAGTCGGGGTCGCTGGGACAGTCTGGCTCAAAAGGCTGGAGGGGTGCACTCACTACTGTATTGCTAAATAAATAAATTAAAAATTTTGTAGACCAAGTATATTTACATAGATATGACAGATCACTTTTGTTTTAATGAATTAGCTTCTCATGTCTTTTGCAGGTACGGCCTGTCATCTTTAATTCCCTCTTCAGAATCAGGTTTAATACGTCATGAATTTTGGTGTTTTGCAGCGGTAGTACATTGCAATACATAATAACCAAACAATTTCAACCTACAGTAAGATGCATATTAAAAAGTTAAATTAAATAAGTAGTGTAAAAGGGGGAAAAGGTAGGCAGGTAGTGTTCATGGGCTTGTTGTCCATTCAGAACTCTGACATTAGTAGGAAAGAAAATTGGATCGGAAGAAGTTGAACCGTTGTGGGTTGAGTTAAAGAAATGTGAGGGTAAAAAGACGTTGATGGCAGTTGTGTACAGGCCTTCCAGTGGCTGGGAGAGAGACCACAGATTACAGCAGGAAATAGAAAAGGCGAATCAAAAGGGCAATGTTATGGGAGTCGAGGAATATTTTGACATGCAGGCCGACTGGGGGAAAGTCAGGTTGGTAATGGATCTTAAGAGAGTGAGTTTGTTGAATGCCTAAGAGATAGCTTTTTAGAACAGTTTGTCATTGAGCCTACTAGGGGATCAGCTATATTGAATTGGGTGTTATGTAATGGATGAAGGTGATTAGGGAGCTTAAGGTAAAAGAACCCTGAGGGGACAATGATCACAATACGGTTCATTTAAACTTGATATTTGATAGGGAGAAAGTAAAGTCTGATGTAGCAGTATTTCAACAAAGTAAGGGAAATTGCAGTGGTATCAGAGAGGAGCTGGCCAAAATAAATTGGAAGGAGCTGGACACATTTCTGGAAAAAATGAGGAAGGTGCAGGACACATTTATTCCAAATATGAAGAAATATTCAAATGGTAAAATGGTATAACCATGGCTGACAAGGGAAGTCAAAGCCATTGTAAAAGCAAAAGAAAGGGCATAGAACAAAACAAAAATTAGTGGGTTGATAGAGGATTGGGAAGTTTTTAAAAACCTACAGAGAGCAACTAAAAAAAGCATTAGAAGGGAAAAGATGAAATATGAATCGAAGCTAGCAAATAATATCAAAGTGGATAGTAAAAGTTTTTTCAAGTATGTTATAACTAAGAGAAATGAATGGATATAGGACCACTAGAAAATATGGCAGGAGAAATAATGATGGGGACAAGGAGCTGGCTGATGAACTAAATAAGTATTTTGCATCAGTCTTCACTGTGGAAGACACTAGCAGTGTACCTGATGTTGTAGTATGTGAAGGAAGAGAAGTGGGTGCAGTTACTATTACAAGAGAAGGTACTCAAAAAGCTGAAAGACCTAAAGGTAGATATGTCACATGGACCAGATGAACTACACCCTAGGGTTCTGAAAGAGGTGGCACTGGAGATTGTGATGGCTTTAGAAATGATCTTTCAAAAATCATTGGACTCTGGCATGGTGCCAGAGGACTAGAAAATTGCAAATGTCACTGCATTCTTTAAGAAAGGAAGAAGGCAGCAGAAAGGAAATTATAGACCAGTTTGCCTGACCTCAGTGTTTGGGAAGATGATAGTCAATTGTTAAGGATGAGGTGATGGAGTACTTGATGACACGGGACAAGATAGGACAAAGTCAGCATGGTTTCCTTCAGGGAAAATCCTGCTTGAAAATTTTTGAGGAGATAACAAATACGATAGATAAAAGGGGATGCTGTGGATATTGTATATTTGGACTTTCAGAAGGCCTTTGACAAGATGCCACACATGAGACTACCTACCAATGTAAGAGCCTGTGGTATTACAGGAAAGTCACTAACATAGTTAGAGCATTGGCTATTGGTAGGAGGCAGCGAGTGGGAATAAAAGGATCCTTTCCTGGTTGGCTGTCAGTGACTAGTGGTGTTCCACAGGGTTTGGTGTTGGGACCACTTCTTTTTATGCTGTATATAAATGATTTGGATGATGGAGTAGATGACTTTGTCGAAGCAAAAGAACTTAGACAGATTAGGAGAATGGGCAAGAAAGTGGCAAATGAAATACAATGTTGGAAAATGCATGGTCATGCACTTCGGTAGTAGAAATAAATGTGCAGACAATTTTCTAAACGGGAAGAAAGTCCAAAAATCTGAGATGCAGAGGGACTTGAAGGTTAACTTGCAGGTTGAGTTGGTGGTTAGCAGTCATTTCAAGAAGTCTAGAATACAAGAGCAAGGATATGATGCTAAGGCTTTATAAGGCATTCGTGAGGCCTCACCTTGAGTATTGTGAACAGTTTTGGACCCCTCATCTTAGAAAAGATGTGCCAGTATTCAAGAGGGTCCAGAGGAGGTTCACAAGGATGATTCCAGGAATGAAAGGGTTATCACACGAGGAATGTTTGATGGCTCTGGGTCTGTACCCACTGAAATTCAGAAAGATGAGCGGGGGATCTCATTGAAATCTTTCAAATTTTGAAAGACCTAGACAGTAGAATTTGAAAGGATATTTCCCATGGTGGGATAGTCTAGGACAAGAGAGAACAGCCTCAGAATAGAGGGGCACCCATTTAAAACAGCGGCAAAGAATTTTCTTCAGCTAAAGGGTGGTGAATTTGTTACCACATGCAGCTGTGGAGGCCAGGTTGTTGGGTGTATTTAAGGCAGAGATTGATAGGCGCTTGATTAGACATGGTATCAAAAGTTACGGGGAGAGGGATAGGAACTGGGGTTGAGGGGGATAAATAAAAAGATCAGCCATGATTGAATGGTGGAGCAGACTCAGTTGGCCAGATGGCCTAATTCTGCTCCTATGTCTTATGGTCTTATGAAGGAAAGTGTTCCTGAATTGTTGAGTCTGTGACTTTAGGCTTCTGCATCTCCCCCTTGGTGGTAGCAATGAGAAGAGAACATAGCCTTGTGAATGGATGCCATCTTTTTGGGGCATCACTCCTTGAAAATGATGTGGGTGTTGTGAAGCCTTGTGCTCATGAAGGAGCTGACTGAGCATAAACTTTTTGCAGCTTTATACGATCCTGTGCAGTGGCACTTCCCCCACCATACCAGAAAATGATGCAACTAGTTAAAAGCTTTCCACAGTACTTCTGTAGTAATTTGCCAGTGTCATTGGTCACATAGCAAATCTGCTCAAACTCCGAATGAAATATAGTCACTGCTGTGCCTTCTTTGTAAATGCATTGATATATTGGGCCCAGGATTGATCTCCAGATGTTGACACTAAGCCAAGAAAATTAATAAGCCATCTTTGAATCATCTGACATCTATCACCTTTCTTCCATTCCTGATGAAGGAATTGTATTAATCTTTTATGAGTCTTCATTCTGATAACTGACTCCATTTCCACAGCAAATTTCTCTTCTCTGACGATAAAGCTGTGAAACTGAGGAAAAAGTATTATCTTTTACCACAGAAGATACCTGGGCCTCGCTCACATTTCCCTGCCCACTTGAGCAGTTTCCATAGTATATTCCTGGATCTGCTCTGTTACACAAGGTGCCACCTCATCAGTCTTTAAGGTTGCTGAGTTTACTTCATGGGTGTTGGCTCAAACCATTGTTCTTCATGGTTTACAGAACAATAATGTAAAGTAATGGAACATCAATAAATGTAGTACTACAAAAGCTGTAGTAAAGGCGTTTGGGATGAGGGAAGAGAATGAATTGGTGTTCAGTTCAAATCTCCATGTTAGCCAGGATCCATCACCTGAGCCCATCCCATCTGCCTGTGCTTGACCCATCTCCCTCCCTTGTTACTACCATCAGGCGGGTTACACTGGAGACTTGGGTACGTGAGATGCTGTTACCCAGCACTCGACGGACTCCTGGACCAGCTTCACTCAGAATCCGAATTGGGTTTAAGATCACTGCCATATATTGTGAAATTTGTTGCTTTGTAACAGCAGTACATTACAATACATTGTAATTAAAAAAAACTATAAATTACAGTAATAATTCTAACTTTTAAAAAAATTAAATAAGTACTGCAAAAAGAGGGAAAATTAGTGATGTAGTGTCCATGGGTTTATAGTCCATTCAGAAATCTGATTGTGGAGAGGAAGAAACTGTTCTGGAATCAGAGCATATGTCTTCAAGGTCCTATACTTCCTCCCTGATGATAGCAATGAGAACAGAGCATGTCATGGGAGATGGGGGTCCTTAATCATGGATGCCATCTTTTTGAGGGATTACTTTTTGACTCGTCTAGGCACTGAACTGTCTCTGGCTGTGGCCTGCAGTCATCGGGCTCCTGGACCAAATGCACTCACCTGTGTTGAACTGGCTTCGTGGCTGTGGCCTGTACTCACCGGGACCCTGGACCAGCTGTACTCACCTCAGTACTGAGCTAACTCTGTGGCTGCAGACTCTTTTGGAGACTCTGTGGTTAATATTCTGTGTTGTTTGCTTACCTTTCTATTGATTGCACGATTTGCTTTTTTTTTTCCACACATTGCAAGTTAGGCGGTCTTTGTGTGGAATTTTCTATGGATTCTATTGTGTATCTTTTGTGACTGCCTATAAGACGACAAATCTCAAGGTTGTATATGGTATACATAATTTGATAATAAATGTACTTTGAACTTTCAAACTGGGAAAGCTAGGCACTACCAACGCTACCAATCTCTCGATCAAGCATGACATCATCGACTTGACCAAAGGCATGTACAGGCATGAGTCAAGCATTTGCTTCACGTGCCGTTTATGAATCCAAATCAGGTTTAATATCACCAGCACAGGTCATGAAATGTGTTGTTTTGTGGCAGCAGTACATAATAAAAACTGTGAATTACAGCAAAAAGTGTATATTTAAGTTGAATTTAAAAAGTAGTGATGTAATGTTCATAAAATTCTGAAATCTGACGGCAGAGGGGAAGAAGCTGTTCTTGAATTGTTGAGTGTGTATCTTCAGGCTCCTGTACCTCCTCCCTGATGGTAACAATAAAAGGGGCATGTTCTGGGTGATGGGGGTCTTTAATGATGGATGCTGCCTTTTCTTAGGCATCCACAATTGCGATGTGGTTATGTTTTGCAATGACAGAACTTTAACATATTTGTTTGATTATTATTTTACAGGTAGAGCATTCAATTACCTATAGCTGTCCCATAACCTTTCCATGCCCTTTAGCACTGAGACCTCCTGTGATCATTGAAGCATTTCAGCATAGCATACTCTTCAGATGCTTTGGGACCCATTAAAAGAGTACTAGCAATAACTCTCCGACAAATGAAATTCGACTGTAGAGTCTAGCCATTGGAGTGATGTGTTTCGGTATCAGTGTTCCTTTACAGTTGGCGCCAAAAATCTAGAAAATTTAAGGATTATAACTGAGGTGCATCAAAAAGGTCAGCACAGTAGTGAGGTGGTTAGAACAATGCTTAACAGTACTAGTGACTTGGGTTCAATTCCAGCTGCTGTCTTTCTGGGCCCCTTGTCTCAGAAAGGATGTATTGTCATTGGAGAGAGTCCAGAGGAGGTTCACGAGGATGATTCCAAGTATAAAGGGGTTAACAGGTGAGAAACGTCCAGCAGCTTTGGGGCTGCACTCACTGGAATTTAGAAGAATGCGTGGGGATCTCATTGAAACCTACCAAATGTTGAAATGACTAGATAGGGTGGATATGGAGAGGATGTTTCCTCTGGTGGGGGTATTCAGAACTAGAAGGCACAGCCAAAATTGAGGGTTGTCCTTTTAGAACAGAAGTTAGAAGGAATTTTTTAGCTAAAAAGTGGTGAGTTTGTGGAATGCTCTGTCACTGACTGTGGCTGAGGCCAAGACCGTGGGTATACTTAAGGAGGAAGTTGATGGATTCCTGATTGGTTGAGACATCAAGGGATATGGTGAGAGGACAGGTGTATGGGGTTGAATGGATTCTGGGATCAGCCATGATGAAATAAGAGTCGACATGATGGGCTGAATGGCCTAATTCTGCTTCTGTCTTGTGGTCTTGCATTAAGGAGTTTGTACATTCTCCTCATGACCACGTGGGTTTCCTCCCAGTGCTCCAGTTTCCTCCCACAGTCCAAAGTGGTACCGGTTGGAAGGTTAGTTGATCATTGTAAATTTTCCCATGATTAGGCTAGCATTAAATTTATGGGTTCCTGGGTGGTGTGGCATGAAGCGGCCCTGCTCTGTGCTGTATCTCAGTAAGTAAGCAGGTAAGGAAGTCGGTAGGTAGGCAGACAGAAGACACAGACAGAACGGGAGTAATTTTGCATCCTTCCCCTTTCTTTCTTCTTCTCAGACCCCACTCTGGCTGTCATCTTACCTCTTTGTTCTTCTCGCCTGTCTGTTACTGTCCTCTGGTGCTTCTCCTGCTTCCCTCTCTTCCATGGTTCACTCTCCTCTCCCATCAGATTTCTTCTTCTCCAGCCATTTAACTGTTCCACATGTCACCTCCCTCCTCCTTCCTTCATCCCACAACCCCCACCACCTGGGTTAACCTATCACCTGCCAGCTTGTCCTCCTTCCCCTTCCCCCTAACTTCTTATCCTGACCTCTTCCCCTTTCCTTTATTCGAATCACCCCATCTGGCACCAACAATCATTCCGTGGTCAAAGTCACTTGGCTCACATTGCTTCCCCATTCTGACGTTTGCTCTCAGCAACAGCTGAACCTATGGACTATGTCTACAAGCATTAATGCACTGAGTTTCTGCCATGCAGTATTTGCATTAACAAGCAGGTATAGGGGTATACCTACTAAAGTAGCCACTGAGTGTATCTCATAATGCAGACAGACACAAGAGATTCCAGATTCCAGAAAGTGAAGCAACAACTTGGAAAAATTCATCAGATTGAATAGAAAGGAATTGTCAATGTTTTGGTTGAAGAACCTACATCAGGATTGAGTTTATATATCATAAAACTTGCACCTTAAAATTGAATGCCATTCCTCAAGAATCAGTTGTTCTCAGGCTTGGACGACAATTGAAGCTCTACAAACGAAGTGAGTATTGCTGAACAATTCTGAAAATCTGCCCACTATTCCCACTCCTGGTGTCAGTCCATTACTATGATTTGCTTGTAAGAAGAGCAATCGCAGCTGAGGTACAATAAGATTATTTTTACTCATGGAACCAGTCTTCACTAAGAGTAACCAGTAATTTATTTTTTTTTTGCAAAAAGGTGAAGACAAATTACAAAAAGGAAAATATTTCACTGGTTGCTAGATTCACCTCTTTTTCTTATTGCAAGTTTCACATCAGTCTTGAATGCTAAATCCTTTAAATGTTTCTGGCAGTTTTGTTAAGCCTAAATGAAATGCCTGCTATATGATTTCACTTATGAAATGGAAATGCCTCATATCTTTTTAATGTCCTTTTGAATACGGCCATGATATTTCAAACTAAATAATTCATCAGGAGGCAAATGCACCTTCAATTCAGCCGAACATTTTTCTTCCCACTTTGGCACACCATTTGGTTTTGAACATCACCTGCAGTGCTCCCATGTCACATCTATAAAAGTTAATCAAGGTAACCGCAAACTTTCTGTGCTTGGGCTTTCATTGATTTGAGTTCCTACAATTGAAGATGTTAAAAGCAGAGAGGAAATCATCCTTTACCACCTGCTTCCAATTTGGATTATCTGTAGTCTCTCCCAGTGCCTCCACTTTCTGAAGAGGCTGAAGAAAGCTTGAGTTTGCACATTCAAACTCACGCCGTTCTACGGAAGCACAGTAGAGAGCATTCTGCCAAGTTGCGTCACTGCACGGTATGGAAGCTGTACTGCGGCAGACAGGAAGGATGTACGACTGATTGTCAACGGTCCAACACATCACTGACACCAACCTGCCTGCCATCAAGGACATGTATACAGAAAGCTGCCGGTAAAGGGATAGTAACATCATGAAGGATCCCAGCCACCCTGCTCATAAACTGTTTGTCCCACTCCCATCAGGGAGGAGGCGACAGAGCATCCACACCAGGACCATCAGACTCAAAGTTAATTTCGCCAAGAGGTACACTTGATCAACATCTCCACCCACTAACCCACCCTCCACAACCCCCACTACCACTACTTTATCATTTCCTGTCAGAGTCGCATTAGGTGGACATTCTTGCACCTAGTATCGATTTATAGGCATACAATTGATCTATGTATGTAAGCTATCTTCTGTATTTGTATTTATTGTGTTTTGTGTTCTTTATCTTACCGTGCTTTTTTGTGCTGTATCAGATCCAGAGTAACAATTTTTTGTTCCCCTTTACACTTCTTTACGGGAAATGACATCAGACAATCTTGAAAAATGAATGCTTCATATTTGATGGATTTCCTGCAATCTATTCCAGTGTTTAACATTGAGACTAGGCAATGGGCATTGTTGGCCATTATAATGTAACTGTTACCCACACATATTGGGTATCACTTAGGCAAACAGACGATGCTGAACAGCCAAGTCACTTGTGTAAAATTGTGAATTTGAGTCTGAAACCCATCACACAGAAAAGAAGATTAGCCGGCTCTGAAGTTCAGCTCTATGATTTTCCATTTGAAAAAGCACCAGTATCTTCATCGAGAGCTTTGGGAGATTATCAGTAATACATTTTCAGTTTTCTCATTTGCTCCTTTTTAAAGTTCTCAAAACTATCAGGTACTAGAGACTTCTCTGAAGTCCTGTTATTTTCCCCACTTGCAATTTTTAACATGTAAAGTCTACTGACTGCCTTCCCTGGACTTTGTACAGATATTCTAGCACCACGTGCGTTTTGCTCTCGAGTGTCAATAACAAGAGAAAAGCTACCTATTTAACATGCCTGCAAGTTCCTTTTTATCCAGTGACTCACCTGCATCTACCTTTAACGAGATTGCAGGATAATACCAGCCTTGGGCTTCAACTAAGCAATTGGTCGCCTTAAATATAAAAAAAATCACTGAGAAATCTACAGCTTGGACAGCATCTGAGAAAGAATAATAGATTAATCATCTTTTTAGCAAAGGTGGCTCTCTTGTTCCCTTATTTTCTCATGGCCAAAGACATCATGGTGGCTTCCACAAGTGATACAAGGAACATTTTTTTCACATTTGGCCCGTAACCATCTAAACTTTTGCCATTTGTATACCTGTCCAACTGCCTTTTACACAAATTAGACAATTTATTGTCTAGTGCACATTGTTTGTCCAGAACATCCCAATGGCCAAACAGTTTGATTCCAATTCCCATTCCAATATGCTGGTCCATGACCTCCTCTTGTTCCAAGATGTGCCACATCTCCAGCTGGAGGAGCAACACCTTGTATTCCAGCTGGGTTCCTTCCAACCTGATGGCGTGAATATCGACTCCTTTTTCTGGGGGGGGGGGAGGAATTACCCTCCCTCCACCCTTCCTCCATTCCTGCCTCTGACTTTTAACGCCTTCTCACCTGCCTATCACTTTCCCCTAGGTCTCTTCCTTCCCTTTCCACTTTGGTCCACTCTCCTCCTCTGTCAGATTCCTCCTTCATCAGCCCTTGACCTTTCCTACCAACCTGACTTCACCTATCACCTTTTAACTACCATCCTCTCCCGCAAATTTTTATTCTGGCATCTTAAGACCATAAGATGTAGGAGCAGAATTAGGCCATTAGGCCTGCAGCCATTTCATCTTTGCCAATCCACTTTTCCCTTCAGCCCCAATCTCCTGCCTTCCACTACCCTTCCTCACCCCATATCCCTTTATGCCCTGACCAATCAAAAATCTATCAACCTCTGCCTTAGATATACACAAAGGCTTGGAATTACTTACCCTTGCAATCGGAACATGTGCTACACATGCCCCTACACCCCCTCCCTCACTACCATTCAGGGCCCCAAACAATCCTTCCAGGTGAGGTGACACTTCACTTGTGAGACTGTTGGGGTCATGCAATGTGTCCAGTGCTCCCGGTGTGGCCTCCTGTACATCAATGAGACCCTGACGTAGATTGGGAGATCGTTTCACCTAACACCTACGCTCACTCTGCCAGAAGGATCGGGATCTCCCAGTGGCCACCCATTGTAATTCCACTTCCCGTTCCCATTCCAATACGTCAATCCATGGCCTCATCTACTGTCTACACTCAGGTTAGAGGAACAACATTTTATATTCCATCTGGGTAGCCTCCAACCTGATAGCATGAACATCGATTTCTCAAACTTCCGATAAAAGGCCCCAACCTCCCTCCCCTTGTTCACCATTCCCCATCCTATTTTTCCTCTCACCTTATCTCCTTGCCTGCTTTTCTTCTATGGCTATTAGATTCTTCCTTCTCCAGCCCCATGTCTTTCACTAATCAACTACCCAGCTCTTTACTTCACACTACCCCCTCTCTGGTTAACCTATAACCTTGTGTTTCTCTCTCTGCACCCCCACCTTTTAACTCTACTCCTCATCTGTTTTCCTCAGTCCTGCTGAAGGGTCTCGGCCCAAAATGTCGACTGTACTCTTTCCCATGGACAATAAGACAAGTACGGCCTGATTAGTGTCATACAGCCTTGGCATTGTCTCCTTGTTTTTATATTCAATACACCTTGAACTGAATATCAACATTGCATTTACCTTCTTTACCAACCTGTAAATTAACATTCTGGGAGTCTTGCACCTCTGCTTGAATTTTCTCCCCATTTAGATAATAGTTTGCACTTTTGGCCTTTTTACCAAAATGCATTGTCATACATTTTCCAACATTATTCCAGCTGCCACTTTTTACCCATTCTTCCAATTTGTCCAAGTCCTGCTGCAAAAGCATTGCTGCTTCATCACAACCTACCCCTCCACCTATCTTCGTATCATCTGTAAACTTTGCCGCAAAACCATCAATTCTATTTTATAAATCATTGACAAACAATGTGTAAAGTAGAGGTGCCAACGCCGACCCCTGAGGAACACATCTAGTCACTGGCAGCCAACCAGAAAAGGCCCCCTTCATTCTCACTCACTGCCTCCTGCCTGTTAGCCATTCCTCTACCCATGCCAGTATATTTCCTGTACCGTCATAGGATTTTATTTTAAGTAACCACATGTGTGGCACCTTATCAAAAGTCTTCTGAAATTCCTAGTAAATGACATCCACTAACTCTCCTTTGTCCATCCTGATTGTCACTTCCATGAAGACCTTTAACAGATTTGTCAGACATCATTTCCCTTTAGAGAAACCATGACTTATTTTATCATTAGTCTCCAAGTATCCCAAAACTTCATCCTTAATAATGGAATCAAACACTTTCCCAGCCATTGGGGTTAGGCTAACTGGCCTATAATTTCTTTTTGCCTTCCTCCCTTTTAAAATGGTGGATTGACATGTGCTATTTTCCAGTGTCCCAGAACCATGCCAGAGTCAAGTGATCTTTGAACGCTCATAACCAATGCATTTGCTATATCTTCAGCAAACACTTTCAGAACTGTGGGATACAGTCCATCTGGTCGAGGTGATTTATCCATATTAAGACCTTTCAGTTTGCCTAGCATATTTTAAAAGTATCTGTAAAAGCACGAGAACAGTGAAGGCAATGGACGGAGCACTGGGAAGAGAGATTTTCCTCATTGTTGTATAATGTAATGTCAGCAAAGTGGCTGGAGTGGCCCTCTTCTGTGCCATACATTTTTTTACAGCATGAGTTCAGATGGAGTCTCAGCCTAAAACTTGACTGTTTATCCTACCCATAGATGCTGCCAGACCTGAAGAGTGCTTCCAACAGTTTCTGTGTTACTTTGAATTTCCAGCAGCTACAGAATCTCTTCTGTGCCATTTCCATGAATTTACAAAACCTGGTTCCGTAAGGTTTTTATAGCCAGGGGTGGTAATGGGGGCAAGCTCCCACTACTTATTAAATGCTCCCAATGGCGTGAGCCTCAAATAGCCTCTGACAACCAAGTCCAACACCAGGCCTTGTGTGACTTGGCCACTAAGCCCAGAAGAAATGTTTCTACTGACACGAGAAGGAGTAAAGCTGGATTACTGGCACTTAAAACCAGTCACTTCTGGCAGGTGAGGCTTGTCAGCCATATTTGGCAGCTCATCTAGGAGAAGAAAACTGATTTCATTCCTCTGCAGCCTTGCAGCTATACCCAATACAGGAGTAAACCCCAAGGGAACGATCCGGAGCTTGAGTCCTGAAGGCAGTCCTACATTGAGTTCACTGCCGACTGGCAACTCTTGCTACACTGTTGGTACCAATCTGTATCAGTCTGTGCCATTCCTTTGGGTTCATCAGATACATGGAGAGAGGTAGCTTGCTACATGGGCCACTGCTTGTTCTCCATATCATACAGCCCAGGCTTGTGTATCTAGACAGCTAAGATGTAATACCCATGGTCAACTCTCTCCAATGGAGGCCTCGCTCACAAAACCTGCTCAATGTCTTGACGTGAAATTCAAGGCAACAAATGTAGTTTTCACAAAGCAAATAAAATACTGAAGATCTACAATAATAGATATTCATTGTGCCATGTCATTTGGCATGGGTGATTATGGTCTTTCCATGACCATAATTGTTCTTGGCAAGCATTTCTACAAAAGCAACACGCACAAAACACTGGAGGAACTCAGTAGGCCAGGCACACCCAAAAGCTTCTTGGACCGAAGCATCAACTGTACTTTTTTTCCATAGATGCTGCCTGGTCTGAGTTCCTCCAGCATTTTGTTTTGTTTCTTGGATTTCGAGCATCTGCAGATTTTCTCTTGTTTGTGATTGAAACTTTTCTACAGATGTGGTTTGCCATTGCCTTACAGACTCTGTATTGCAGTGATCATGGTCAAGAATGAGTATTTAGACCACAAGGTATAGGAGCATAATTAGGCCATTTAGCCTATTGAGTCTTCTCCACCATTTCCTCATGGCTGATCCATATTTACACTCAATCTGCTGCCTTCTCCCACCCCCATATCCTGCTGTGTCCTGTCTAATCAAGAATCTATCAACCTCTACCTTAAATATACCCAATGACACAACTGCCTGTGGTAGGTAATGAATTCCACAGATTCACCACTCTGGCTTAAAAAATATTCCTCCTCATCTCTGTTCTAAAAGGATGCCCCTGTATTCTGAGGCTGTGTCCTCTGGTCCTGGACTCTCCCTCCATAGGAAACATCCTCTCCACATCCCCTCTATCAAGGTCTTTCACGATTTGATAAGTTTCAATTGGGTCACCCCTCATTCTTCGGAATTCCACAGAATATAACCCCAGAGCCATCAAAGGCTCTTCATGTGACAAGTTGTTCCTGTATTGCACTGTTCTGTGTTCTAATTGTTCTTGAGAAAGTGATGGTGAACTGCCTTGTGGAACTACCATATTTCATCCACTGTCAAAAAACCCACAGGAGTATCCAGGAAGTTCCAAGATTTAGATCAAATTGGAACAGTGATACACTTACAAGTTACTACCTGGAGAAGAACGTGCAGATTCCTGAAATGTTTTGTTCTCAGTGCTAGAGCTTGTGGGCTAGTAAAGAGTAGTCTAAGCAGTAACTGTAGAGTATTTTGTAGATGATACATGTTTCAGCCACAGCACCAGTGGTGGATGACAGATATCATCTTACCCAATTTCAGACTCTTGTGTATTTGGGTTTCAATCAGAAGATAATGATATTATTGAGATGCAAATACCAGGACTTGATGCATGCTTTTATCCTTGACTTTTGCCAGACCACACAAGTTCCTGACCACAAGTTATTTAGAGATACAGAGTGGAACAGGTCCTCTGGCACAATGAGCCGCACCATCCAGCAACCCAACTATTTAACCCTAACAATTTACATTGACCAATTGACCTAGCACATCTTTGGACTTTGAGAGAAAACTGGAACACACACATAGGTGTGGGGAGAATGTACAAACTCCTTAAAGTTAGTGCCAGACTGAACTCTGAACTCTGAATGCCTCAAGCTGTAATAGCATCATGCTAACAGCAAAGCTACTGTGGCACCCTGGTCATTATCCAGAGAATACCGTTATGTTTTGTAACTCCAGAAACTAATACAAAGAACACATGTTGTCAACTTAAGTTTCTTTCTTGAGTGAAGCACTCCTTACGACATGGTGAGCATAATGACAAATACCATTCACACACCGTACTGTGCAAAAGTCTTAGACATATGTATAAGCTAGAGTGCCTAAGACATTTGCACAATACTGTATTTGTCAATGTGGAGTGGAGAGGAAGTTTGTAAATCTGGCGAGAGCAAAGGATAGTCATACTTTATTGTTCCCAGGGGAAATTGTTTTTTGTTACAGTTGCACCATAAATAATTAAATAGTAATAAAGCCATAAATAATTAAAGTAATATGTAAATTATGCCAGGAAATAAGTCCAGGCCCAGCCTATTGGCTCAGGGTCTCTGACCCTCCAAGGGAGGGGTTGTAAAGTTTGATGGCCACAGGCAGGAATGACTTCCTATGACACTCTGTGCTGCATCTCGGTGGAATGAGTCTCTGACTGAATGTACTCCTGTGCCCAACCAGTCCATTATGTAGTGGATGGGAGACGTTGTCCAAGATAGCATGCAACTTGGACAGCATCCTCTTTTCAGACACCACGGTGAGAGAGTCCAGTTCCATCCCCACAACATCACTGGCCTTTCGAATGAATTTGTTGGTTCTGTTGGTGTCTATTGGGAATGGTGAGGGAGTGCCATGGGAGAAGTTTGAGAAAGGTTGCAGAGAAGGAGTGCTAGGGGCAGGAGGTGGTGTGGGTGCAGACACATCCATCCCTAAGATTCCAGGCAAAGTCATTTGGTTCCAAACTATTGGCTTATTGATCATCACAGAAAGTCTTTCCAGTGTTTCCCTCTCTTCCCCTTTTCCCAACCATGATTCTACTCTTCCTGCCCTGTTACCACTTTCAATTCACACTGAAGACCCATATCAGAATCAGGTCTATCATTAACACAAAATCTGCAAATGCTGGAAGTTTAAAGTAACACACACAAAATGCTGGAGGAACTCAGCAGGTCAGATAACATCTGTGGAAAAGAGTAAACTGTCTACATTACTGGCCAAGACCATTCTTCATGGACTGAGAAGGAAGAGGGAGGACACCAGAATAAAAAGGTGGGGGGAGGGAAAAGAGGCGAGTAGGAAAGTGATTGGTGAAGCCAGGTGGGTGGGAAAGGTCAAGTGCTGAAGAAGAGAATCGTATAGGAGAAAAGAAGAGGACCCAGCAGGAAGTAATAAATAGGTGAGAATAAGCTCAGGTTACCGGCACCTTAAAACCAGTCACTTCGGGCAGGTGGGGCTCATCAGTCATGGTTGGCCGCTCAGCTAGGGAGAGGCAAACGCTGAGCTCAAACCTCCACTGCATTGTCTATTCATGGGGAGGGCGTCAGGAGTAAACCTGAGGAAATAATCCAGAGCTGGAGTCCCTAAGGCAGTCCTACCTTGATTTCAATGGTGACTGGCAACTTCTGCGATGTTCCTGGTACCAATCTGTATTGGTGTCTGCTGTTCCTTTGGGTTCGTCAGATGTGTTGAGAGGGGGAGCTTGCTACATGGGCAACTGCTTGCTCTTCATATCTGTACCACCCAGGCTTGTGTATCTTGATAGCTGATGCAACATCCCATGGTCAACTCTGACCAACAGAAGCCTCAGACTCAGACATACAACCCAGAATGAGATAAGTCAACCAACAAAGAATGTTTAATCAAACAATATATTTACAATATTACTGATATTACTAAAATATTAAATATATTTCAAGTATGACAAATTCTTTTTAAGTTTAGATACTCCTGGGGTCACAAAAACTGCCCCATAACCCAAAGTTTCTGTAAATTGGCTGAGATCAGAGATTGTACAGGTATGTTAATAAACTGTGAATTTGTACAGTTGTTAGTTAATTTTAGATTTTAGTTATATCTGGGATAGAATAATTTAACTGGTATAGATCTGCACAACAGAATCAAAATGCGCCAGACCACAGTGCCAGACTAGAGAATTTCAACCTGTAGTACCATTTAGAAACTGGCTCGACTCGAAGCAGAGAGTGAGCTCAATGTTTGTATTAGTTTCAATTCAAAATTAGTACTGATGATGAACAAACCCATGGGAAGGACAAAATAGGTCATTATTGTTGATGAAGACATGGGAGACTGCAGGTGCTGGAAATCTGGAGCACCACACAGAAGAGTTGAAGTAACAGGTCAGGCAGAATCTAGAGGGAAATAAACAGTCAGTGTTTCAGGTCAGGACCCTTTATCATTACAGTATTCATGCTTTATTTGTCCATGGAGGTAAAGATTGTACTATAAACACAATAGTGCCTTTAGTATTGTGCTAAAGACACGAAAAGAAACATCCTCTCCTCATCTACTCAATCTAGGCCTTTCAATATTCAGTAGATTTCAAAGAGAACCCCCTCGTTTTCTAAGTTTCTGTGAGTTCAGGCCCAGAGCCATCAAATGCTCCTCATACATTAAACTTTTAATTCCCAGGATCTTTCTCATAAACTTCCTCAGAATCTGCCTCAACGCGAGCATATGCCTTCTCAGATAATGGGCCCAAAACAATGAAAAATGAATAATTTAGTGAAATACAAATCAGAAACTGCACAACAAACTGAGATAAATTAAAATGAAGCAGAGTAGATGACTTAACATTTTTAGAGTCATCGGTATAATTCAAAATAGGATTGCAGTACTTACATCAGCACTGGAGAACTCAAAGTTCAGAGGAGATGTACCAGAAAAATGCATATATGTCACCACATGCTCCCCCGAAATTACTTTTCTTACGATAATTCACAGTAAATAGTAAGAAACATGATAGAATTAATGAAAAAATGCAAACAATAGAGACAGACAAACAACCAATGTACAAAAGGCAACAAACCGTGTAACTACAAAACAAAATTAATAATAAAGAATCAATGAGTTGAGGCTTTATAAGGCACTGGTGAGGATGTGCTGTCTTTGGAGAGGTTTCAAAGGAGATTCACAAAAATGATTCTGGGATTGAAAGGCTTATCACATGAGGAGTGATTGATGGCTCTGGGCCAGTACCTGCTAAAATTCAAAAGATTGAGGGGATATCATTGAAAGGCCTAGATAGAGTGGACGTAAGGAGGATGTTTCCTATAGTGAGAGAATCTAAGACCAGAAGGCACAGTTTCAGAATAGAGGAGTGTCCTAGAACAGAGATGAGGAGGAATTTTTTTAGCCAGAGAGTGGTGAATCTGTGGAATTCATTACCACAAGTGGCTGTAGAGGTCAAATCATTGGTTATATTTAAGGCAGAGATTGATAGATTCTTGATTAGTCAGGGCATAAAGGGATATGGGGAGGAGGGGAGGAAGGCAGGAGATTGGGGCCGAGAGGAAAATGAATCAGCCATGATGAAATGACAGAGCAGTTTTGTTGGGCTAAATGGCCTAATTCTGCTCCTATATCTTATGGTCTTAAGTCTCGAAAACTTGAGATAAAAAATCCTCGACTGGTAAATGTCCCTATACTCACTATATCTATTCTCCTGCAGGGGATAACATCTGCCATCTGACTTGCCTTTCACTATGGTATTTTGGTACACAGCCGTATGTAAGTGAGATCCACAGTGAACTGTGAAGAGGAGGTGGCCTGTGGTTCTTTACAGTGCAGCTGTTGATGTCTCCTTGGGTCTCCGCCAAACTCCAGCCACATATCCACATCATCACTGACACCTTCTTGATATACTGTACAGTTCCAGTATGCTCTTTAATTTTCAATTTCTTGTAACTATAGAGACATGCATGGAAACAGGCTCCTCAGGCAATCTCATCCATACGAACCGAAATGACGATCCAAGCTGCACTCGTTTCAGAATCAGAATCAGGTTTAATTTGATGTCTTTGCAGCAGCTGTACAATGCAATACATAGTAATAGAAAAAAATGTGGATTACAGTAAGTGGGCGTGTGTGTATATATATATATATGTAACTAGTTAAATTAAATGAGTAGTGCAAAATAGAGATTAACAAGTAATAAGGTAGTGTCTATAGGTTCAATGTCCATTCAGAAATCAGATGGCAGTGGGGAAGATTCTGTTCCTGAATCACTGAGTGGATGCCAACAGGCTCCTGTACCTCCTTATTGACGGTAGCAATAAGATCAGGGTAATAAGGGATGCTGCCTTTTTGAGACATTGCTCCTTGAAGATGTCATGGATACTTTGAAGGCTAGTGCCCATAATGGAGCTAAGTTTATAACTCTTTACAGCCTACTTTGAGAGGATGATGAAAAACTTCTTCAGCCAGAGAGTGGTGAACCTGTGGAATGCACTGCTACTGACAGCGATGGGGACAAGTCATGTGTATATTTAAAACGCAGGGTGATAGGTTTTTGATTCATCAGGGTGTCAAAGATTATGGGGAGAAGGCAAGAGAATGGGAAAAGAATCTTCCTCTAACTCTCGCGCCGTCCCCCCTCCGCCTCTCGTGCCGTTCCCCCCTCCGCCTCTCGCGCCTTCCCCCCGCCAGCTCTACTCATCCCCTCTACCTTCAATACTATCAACAATTCTCATTTGTTGACTTGCTGATTACAGCCTTTCCCCCCTCTATGAAAATGCGTCTCTTTCATCAATCGTTTGGTGATTTTCTCAGTAGTCCTGCATTAAATTTTGTCTGATATTTGCTGTTGTGAAATACCTTGGAGTTTGTTGCTGAATTAGAGGAGCTGACTTGTAAGTGCAAAGCACACTCTGTTCCTGGTCAGAGACTACATCCTAGTACACGGTATAAATTGCTCCAGTGATCTGTGCCACTGCCCGTGCTCCACAGGAATACATGAATAGCAGGAGTGGGTGATCAGGCCCTCCAAGCCTGTCACAGCATTCTGTATGAAATGGGGTGCTTAATGCTAGGCCCCAAACTCTCCTTCTCTGGGTCAATTCCCATTAGCTCTCAATCCCTGATCTTTAAAATATTTTTCTGCTTCCAGTTCTAAACATCTAACCTCTTCCTTCATAATTTACCCCACCCTTCCATTTTTTAAAATTATTTCTGGAATAAGTAGTGGTCCAAATGTAAGGTACCCTAGGTTATGAAAGCAGAAGGAATATTCTACATTACAAAGCTTGGCATCGTTTGGAAGGGTTGCGGAAGCAGATTAAGGATAACTCTGAGAAAGCTTTTAGGTGTATGTTTGAAGAGGAAAATCTCCAAGACAATGGAGCAAGGGAAAAGAGGCAAGTTAGCATCGTAATTAGTGTAACATTTTACAACGCCAGTGACCTCGGTTTAATTCCTGCCGCTGCCTGTAAGGAGTTCATATGTTTCTTCCGTGACTGCATGGATTACCTCCAGGTGCTTCGGTCTCCTTCCATGGTCGAAAGATGGAGGTTAGCAGGTTAGTTGGTCACATGGTTGCTTTTTGGGCCATAAGGGCCTGTTATCACGCTGTATATCTAAATAAAATCAATAAATAATCTCGGCCTGAAACGTCAACTGTTTATTCATTTCCTTAGATGCTGCCTGACCTGCTGAATTCCTCTTGCATTTTGAGTGGGTTGCTCTGGGTTCACAGCATCTCTTGTGTGAATAATTCACATCAGCTAGCTTCTTCAAATTGTATGGAGGCTTGACCAGTCTATCTTTTTGTGATAGATGATTATAATTTCAAACAAATGGATGCTTTTTAAATTTTGAGCTAAGAATCATTTACATTGCAATGAATTCATCTTTTGAAAGTGTCCAGCAACAAGGACTCCTACAAAAGTCGATGGCTCAAAAAGGTTGCATTCATCGTTAAGGATCCCTATCACCCTTTTCTCATAGCTACCATCAGAGAGGTGGCACAGGAGCCTGAAAACACACTCAACATTTCAGGAACAGCCTCTTAACCTCCACCAGAACATTTCTGAATAGAAATGTACACAAACTTAATCACAAACAAGAGAAAATTTGCAAATGCTGGAAATCCAAGCAACATACACAAAATGCTGGAGAAATTCAGCAGGTCAGGCAGCATCTATGGAAATTACAGTTGATATTTCGGGCTGTGACCCTTTGGCAGTCCTGATTCTAATTTTAATGGCAAAAAAGATTTCTTGTTTTGATTTTTCAATGTTTCACTGTTATTACATTGTCTATAAAAGCATTCTTGCTAGGATTGACAAAATAATGTTGCAGTATATCTGTAAACAGTTTCACTCTGGATCCATAATTGTATTTATACCGTTATCCCTTGGACGAGCAAGTCATGTTGGGTACCTGCTTGGCACCAATATAAAACTGTCACAGACAAATATGGAGCAAGCATTCAGCACTAATAGCCTGAAGACTCAAAGTGCAAGAGCTTTCAGCCTACTTACTTACAGCCCATTATGCTGCTGGCATTTAGGGCCGCAATGAAGTTCCTCCACCTTTGTCTGCTCTTGGTTATCTTCTCTATTGTGCCCCAGGTGTGGTTCAAGATTCTCATTTCTGCCTCTGCAGTACATCGCCAAGTTGTCTTTGGTCTCCTGCATTTTCCCCACCCTTCAGGGGGCCAATAAAGTGCTATCTTGATGATGGAGTTGTCCCACCTTCTCACCACCTGCCCAATCCATCTCCAACACTTCCTCATGATGATTGAAGAGGCTATGACCTCTTGATGCAGGAGAATGGGGTTGAGAGGAAAATGGATCAGCCATGAAGCAATGTAGGAACAGATTCAATGGGCTGAAAGACATCATTCTGCTCCTGTATCTTATGCTTTTGTGGTCTATGACACTGAAGGACTAGTGTGCGGTTGAGAATAATGTATTTCCTGGCCAAAATATATGGAGGATCTTCCAGAGGATCGTGGCGTGAAATGATGGCAGATTGGCAAGGCCGCGCTCTGTCCTACACCAGTATATGGACAGAACACAGCTTTTAAATCTGCTGACTTGCAAATAAACATGAGCTCTTTGGTTAAAACATAGAAACATAGAAAATAGGTGCAGGAGTAGGCCATTCGGCCCTTCGAGCCTGCACCGCCATTCAGTACGATCATGGCTGATCATCCAACTCAGAACCCTGAACCAGCCTTCCCTCCATACCCCCTGATCTCTTTAGCCACAAGGGCCATATCTAACCCCCTCTTAAATATAGCCAATGAACTGGCCTCAACTGTTTCCTGTGGCAGAGAATTCCACAGATTCACCACTCTCTGTGTGAAGAAGTTTTTCCTAATCTCGGTCCTAAAAGGCTTCCCCTTTATCCTCAAACTGTGACTCCTCGTTCTGGACTTCCCCAACAT
Organism: Mobula hypostoma; assembly: GCF_963921235.1. Taxonomy (NCBI): domain Eukaryota; kingdom Metazoa; phylum Chordata; class Chondrichthyes; order Myliobatiformes; family Myliobatidae; genus Mobula; species Mobula hypostoma. The sequence continues at coordinate 7,642,548 of NC_086097.1, read as the reverse complement.
CGGGAACAATCTTCCTGCATCTAGCCTGTCCAATCCTTTTAGGATTTTATACATTTTAAGGCATATGTTCTTAATGCCTATGTAAAAATATTTTAAAAAATTACAAAACTATAGATCATGAGTTAAGCTTGAAAGGAGAAATGTTTAAAGGAACATGAGAGGGAACTTATTAACTCAGAGGGTGGTGAGAGTGTGGAACAAGCTAACAGTGAAAGTGGTGGACCCAGGTTTGATTTCAACATTTAAGAGAAATTTGTGGATGTTATGTTTTGTAGCTTCAAAACATTAAACTAATTCAAAGAAAGAAAGGTGAGTCTGGGAAAGCGGGTCTAACTCAGTGTTTACCTTCAGTGAAATGCACACAAGATTACTGAAATATCACTTAAAAATTAAGACCATGCGATATAGGAGCAGTTCATTTTGCCCATCGAGTCTGCTCCGACATTTCATCATGGCTGATCCATTTTTTCAGTCAGCCTCAATCTCCTGCCTTTCCCCACCCCCCGTAACCTTTATGTTCTAACCAATCAAGAATCTATCAAGCTGGGCCTTAAAGGTACATAAAGACTTGGGCTCCACAGCTGCCTGTGTCAAAGAATTCCACAGGTTCAACCACTCTCTGGCTAAAGAAATTCCTCCTCATTTCTTTTTTAAAAGGAGGCTCCTCTATATTGAAGCTGAGTTCTATGCCCTTAGACTAATCCACCATAGGAAACATCCTCTCCACATGCACTTTATCAAGGCCTTTTACCATTTGGTAGGTTTTAATTAGGTCACCCCTCATTCTTTTAAATTCCAGAGAATACAGGGACAAAGCCATCAAACGCTCTTCATATGACAAGCAGTTTAATCCTGGAATAATTTCCATGAACCTCCTTTAATCCCTCTCCAGTTTCAGCACACCTTTCTAAGATCAGGGGCCCAAAACTGCTCACAATACTCCAAGTGAGGCCTCACCAGTGCTTTATAAATTCTCAACATTACATTCTTGCTTTTATATTCTAGTCCTCTCGAAATGAATGCTAACATTGCATTTGCCTTCCTCATCACTGACTCAACCTGCAAATTAACCTTTAGGGAATTGTGCACAAGGTCTCACAAATCCCTTTACGCCTCAGTTTTTATTTTGGATTTTCTGTCCATTTAGAAAATAGTCAACCCTTTCATCTATCAAAGTGCATGACCATACACTTCCCAAACCTCTATTCCATCTTCTCCTTCTTTGCCCCTTCTCCTAATCTGTCTAAATCTTTTCACAGCCTCCATTTTTCCTCAAAACCATCTGCCCCTCCATCTATCTACATATAGGCTGAAAACTTTGCAACAAAGTCATCAATTCCATCATCCAAATTATTGACATATAACATAACCAATAATCGGTTCCTGTGCAATAACACTATTCACTGGCAGCCAGCCAGAAAAGGCTTCCTTTATTCCCACTTTTTGCCTCCTGCCAATCACCCTTTGTTTTATTCATGCAAAGATCTTTCCTGTAAGACAATGGGCTCGTAGCTTGTTAAGCAGCTTCAGCATCTACCGATTCTTTATCTATCCTGCTTGATAGTCTTTCAAAGAATTACAACAGATTTGTCAGGCAATATTTTCCTTCAGGAAGCCATGCTGGCTACAGCCTATTGCATCATGTGCATCAGCATAGGTACATGGATGAGAGGGGTTTGGAGAACTTTAGTCCAGGTGTAGCATGAAGGGACTGTGGAAATTAATAGCACAGACTAGATGGGCGGAAGGGCCTGTTTCTGAGCTGTAGTGTTTCATAACACAATGGTTCAATGACTTAGTTTAAAATCAGAGAATGTGTACAGTGTACAACCTGAAATTATTACTTTTCACAGATATCCGTGTAACAGAAAAAGCCCCAAAGAATGAATGATAAAAACATCAGAACCCCAAAGCTCCCCCTTTCCTCTCCTATGTACAAGCAGCAGGAAAAGCATCAAGCTTCCCTGTTCCCCTCTCCCCTACTTGCTCCGTCAAAAGCACCAGCCCTCTTCCCCCAACCATGGAAGCAATAGCAAAGACCCCGAAGAGAGCTTGATCAAGAGTCTCTCAAAAACTACCGTCCATAACCCAGCACTTCGGCATCTCAGACAGGCTCTCTCACAATGACTCATTACATGCTACCACCCTTTAATAACCTGAGATAAGAGGGCAGATATACTGAAAAGCTATTTGCTCTTTTGCTCTATAATGAGTTGGTTAATACTGCACCATTCTTTCATTTAGCACTTTCCATGCCAATTGCTTATTTCCTAATTAATAACATGATGTTATCAAATGTACAAAATGATATAAGTAACGACTCAATGTTTTTCTGAACTTTTGAACTCCAAGTTAACTCAAAACATTCAAATTTACTTTGTGATCCTTCTGGAGATATGACGGCCATATTTAACAAAATACAAATTGTGCACGATGTTTCACTATTGCACCTGTGAACTGCGGTTATTTCATTCAGAAATCATTGCCAGAACTAGTTAATATATTTTTAATTATGCCTTAGGATATGAATCAGATTAACAGTGGCAAAGTGTGCTGTAACGAAAGACCATCCATTGGAACCAAATGGTATTGCCCAGACATTCATCTTTCATTAAAATATATCGATTAGTTATCCTACTCAGCTATCTCTCCTCAATGCACCTCTTTGTGCCCCATCACTAACTCTACAATTGTGTGCCACTATAATCAAATTGCTGTATACTGCTCTTGACCAAGGTCTTCCAAACGTTCACTGCTGGGATTAAAGGAAATTTGAGTGCCTAATTATGTGAAGCAATTTTACCATGAGTTTTCTTGCCCACAGCAAATCATATACCAACAAGCATCTATTTAAATCAGAATCAGATATAATATCACCGACATATGCTGTGAGCTTTGTTGTCTTTGCAGCAGCAGTACAATGCAAAACAAAATAATAGAAAAAAAGATGTAAGTGTGTGTAGGTGTACACACACACACACACACACACACACACACAAGACATGACCTGGATGAAGGGATTCTGAATGATGGATACTATGGAGGCTAGTGCCCATGATGGAGCTGTCTAAGTTTACAGCTGCAGCTGATTTCGATATTGTCATTAGCATCCCACCCACACACCCCCCAAAACCAGACGGTGATGCAGCCAATTTTGCAACTGTTTTATGGATTTGCAGAAGTGTGTCTGGTAAGCAATGAGCAGGCATTCACGTCATGGCAGGTATCATCAACATGACTGAGATGACAGTCAGGGATCTGAACCTGGGGTGATACTCTGGAGACTAAAGTGATGACTCAGTCCAATATTCCTCTTTGTTCAGGCGTAGATATCAGCTTGAAAACAGCAGGTATGAACAAGAATGACAGAAACTTCTAAAATCACCCCAGGTGTAGCAAAAAAACAATTCTATCTGGAGGCATTGCATGTTTTAAATTCTTGGAAAAGCAGTTACTGTAATAATTTCAATCAGTTAGCATTTTCGTCAGAGCGCATTTCCCAAAGTATCGCAAATGTCCCTGCAAATGGATATATTTGTTTTTTCTCCAGTCAAATATACTTCATCAAACAGATATTGGAAAATTCTATTTATTTGTTTATTTATTGAGATACAGCGCAGAACAGGCCTTTCCGGCCCTTTGAGCCCTGCTGTCCATCAATACTCAATTTAATCAACACACACAAAATGCTGGTGGAACGCAGCAAGCCAGGCAGCATCTATAGGAAGGGGTACAGTTGACGTTTCGGGCCAAGACCCTTCGTCAGGACTAACTGAAAGAAGAAGTAGTAAGAGATTTGAAAGTGGAGGGCGGGGGGAGATCTGAAATGATAGGAGAAGACAGGAGGGGGAGGAATGGAGCCAAGAGCTAGAAAGTTGATTGGCAAAAGGGATACAAGGCTGGAGAAGGGAGAGGATTATGGGACGGGAGGCCTAGGGGGAAAGAAAGGGAGAGAGGAGTGCCAGAGGAAGATATAGTGAGAGGGACAGAAGGAGAAAAAAGAGAAGAAAGAAAGGGGGAAAAAATAATAATAAATAAATAATGGATGGGGTAAAAAGGGGAGGAGGGGCATTAATGGAAGATAGAGAAGTCAATGTTCATGCCATCAGGTTGGAGGCTACCCAGACGGAATATAAGGTGTTGTTCCTCCAGCCTGAGTGTGGCTTCATCTTGACAGTACAGGAGGCCATGGATGGACATATCAGAATGGGAATGGGAAGTGGAATTGAAATGTGTGGCCACTGGGAGATCCTGGTTTCTCTGGCGGACAGAGTGTAGGTGTTCAGTGAAATGGTCTCCTAGTCTGAGTCGGGTCTCGCCAATATATAGCAGGCCACATCGGGAGCACCAGACGCAGTTTATCACCCCAACTGACTCACAGGTGAAGTGTCGCCTCCCCTGGAAGGATTGTCTGGGGCCCTGAATGGTGGTAAGGGAGGAAGTGTAAGAGCATGTGTAGCACTTGTTCCGCTTACAAGGATAAGTGCCGGAAGGGAGATCGGTGGGAAGGGATGGGGGGGACGAATGGACAAGGGAGTCGCGTAGGGAGCGATCCCTTCAGAAAGCAGAGGTGGGGGGGAGGGAAAGATGTGCTTGGTGGGATCCCGTTGGAGGTGGTGGAAGTTATGGAGAATAATACGTTGTACTCGGAGGCTGGTGGGGTGGTAGGTGAGGACCAGGGGAACCCTATTCCTAGTGGGGTGGCAGAAGGATGGGGTGAGAGCAGATGTGCATGAAATGGGAGAGATGCGTTTGAGAGCAGGGTTGATGGTGGAGGAAGGGAAGCCACTATCTTTAAAAAAGGAAGACATCTCCTTCATCCTGGAATGAAAAGCCTCATCCCGAGAGCAGATGCAGCAGAGACGGAGGAATTTTGAGAAGTGAATGGCATTTTTGCAAGAGATAGTTTGGGAAGAGGAATAGTCCAGGTAGCTGTGAGAGTCTGTAGGATTATAGTAGACACCAGTAGATAAACTGTCTCCAGAGACAGAGACAGAAAGATCAAGAATGGGGAGGGAGGTGTCGGAAATGGACCAGGTAAATTTGAGGGCAGGGTGAAAGTTGGAGGCAAAGTTAATAAAGTCAACGAGCTCAGCATGCGTGCAGGAAGCAGCACCAATACAGTCGTCGATGTAGCGAAGGAAAAGTGGGGGACTGACACCAGAATAGGTACGGAACATAGATTGTTCCACAAAGCCAACAAAAAGACAGGCATAGCTAGGACCCATACAGGTGCCCATTGCTACACCTTTAGTTTGGAGGAAGTGGGAGGAGCCAAAGGAGAAATTATTGAGTGTAAGGACTAATTCCAGTAGACGGAGGAGAGTGGTGGTAGAGGGGAACTGATTAGGACTGGAATCCAAAAAGAAGCTGAGAGTTTTGAGACCTTCCTGGTGGGGAATGGAGGTATATAGGGAATGGACATCCATTGTGAAAATAAAGTGGTGGGGCCCAGGGAACCTAAAATCATTCAAAAAATTCAGAGCGTGAGAAGTGTCACGAACATAGGTGGGAAGGAATTGAACGGGGGCGGGGGGGGCTATAAAACATTGTCGAGGTATGCAGAAATGAGTTCGCTGGGGCAGGAGCAAGCTGAAACAATGGGTCTACCTGGACAGAACCCTAGCCTAATCACAGGACAATTTACAACGACAAATCAACCTATCAACCGGTACATTTTTGGACTGTAGGAGGAAACCAGAGCACCCGAAGGAAATCCATGTGGTCATGAGGACAGCATACAAGTTCCTTGCCGGCAGTGGTGGGAATTGAACCTGCGTCGCTGGTATTGTAAAGCATTGTGCTAACCACTGTGCTCCAGTGCCACCCCCAATGTGACAATAATAAAACAATTCCAATTCTATGACGGTTCCATATTTCTCAAGCTGTTCCTGGAAGATATTTTCGTCTTGTCTCATCTGTATTAGTTTGTATTTATTCCTGTTAAACTCGACAATTTGTTATTAATTTATTCAGGGGCTGTGAGTCTTGCTGCCAAAACCATCATTTAGTGCCTGTGAGAAAAAAACAGGAAAAAAGTGCCTTTGTGAATGGCACTTATACAGCGCAGCTATTTCCTTATTGATATGGAAATCAACACACCCAAAATACTGGAGGAATGCATCAGGTAAAGCAGCATCTACTGAAATGAGTACGTGGTCATTGTTTCGGGCCGAGACTCTTCTTCCGGACTGAGAAGGAAGGGGAAGGATGCCAGAATAAAAAGGTGGGTGGGGGGGGAAGGGAAAGAAGGGTAGCTGGAAGGTGATAGGAGAAGCCAGGTGTGGGGGAAAGGTCAAGGGCTGGAGAAGAAAGGAATCTGATAGGAGAGGAGAGTGGACCATTGGAGAAGGGGCACTAGGCGGAGGTGATAGGCACATGAGACCAGAGTGGGGAACAGAAGAAAAGGGAGGGGAAGTTTTTTTTTTACTGGAAGGAAATATCTATATTCATGCCATCAGATTGGAGGCTACCCAAATGGACTATCAGGTGCCCAAACCAAGAGACCTGAAAACTGATCTGGAAGCCATATGGAACAAGACGGTAGCCAAGACAAGCTTCCAGGAGGGATGCGTGACTTTGGTAGCGAGTCTTGGGATTAAATGTTTGAAGAATCAGTGGGCAGCAGAGATTACAGAGAAGGAGCAGTGAGAGTGTGAAGTGAAGATTTAAACTTCTTTAGTGTAGTCATCCCTCGAAAAGACTCTGCAGTGGAGCAGCAAATCATAAACATGAGAGATTCTACAGATGCTGGAAATCTGGAGCAACACACGCAAAATACTGGAGGAACACAACAGGTCAGGCAGCATCTGTGGAAATGAATAAACAGTTTCAGGCCAAGACCTTTCTTCAGTTCAAGCATATTCCCCCTTTCTTTCCAGTCCTGAAGAAGGGTCTCAGCCCAAATTGTCCACTGTTTATTCATTCCATGGATGTTGCCTGACCTGCTGAGTTCCTCCAGCATTTTGTGTGTGTTGCCCTGGATTTCCAGCATTGTAGACTTTCTTGTGTTTATTATTGGTATGGAGTTTGGTATTCCATAACTTTGATCAGTGACAGAGAGCAGCACGTTGAGTCCTGGATTGTTTACAATATAAATGCAGACTTAGAGGAAATGTCCTTCTCCATATTCTCCATGTGTGTTTCAGCCAATCCAAGTCAAGATCAATGATCATGTCAGACAAGTCTTTGTAATTGATTATACATGAACAATAAATGGTAAAAGTCACCTAATAGTTTTAGGGAAAATTAATTCAATTGCATAAAGATCAGTTTTGGATGATTGCATAAAATGGATGAATTTGAATTGGCCATAGATTTTTGAATGCTTCCGCTTATCAGAACTACTTGAAAGACCAAAGAACTGATTGTGAAATTCAGAAAGGGTAAGATGAGAAAATACATACTAGTCCTTATAGAGGGATCAGAAGAGGAAAGAGTGAGCATGTTCAAGTTCTTGGGTGTTAATATCTCTGAGCATCTATCCTGGGTCCAACAAACTGATGCAGTTATGAAGAAGGCATGACAGCAGCTATACTTCATTGGGAGTTTGAGGAGATCTGGTATGCCACCAAGGACACTCCTATATTTCTACAGATGTACTGTAGAATGCATTCTGACTGGTTGCATCCCCACTTAGTAGGAAGGGGCTACTGCTCAGGATCGGAAAAAGCTGCAGAGTTGAGAAACCAGTCAGCTCCATCGTGGGCATTAACCTCATCAGCAGCCTGGACATCTTCAAGGAGTGATTGCTCAAGAAGGTGGCATCAATCACTAACCCACTGCTCAGGAATGCCCCCTTCTCATTGCTACCATCAGGGACGAGGTACAGGAGCCTGAAGGCACACACTCAATGATTCAGGAACAGTTTTTTCTCCTCTGCCATGTAATTTCTGAATGGACATGTACCTGTTATCACTACTTTTCCCGCTCTTTTTTTCATTACATTTATTTTAACTATTCTTTATTAATGTATCTATTAATTATAAATATTAATATTAGTATATATTAATATATATACTGTAATTCACAATTTTCTATTACTATGTATTGTTTTGTACTGCTGCCGCAAAACAACACGTTTCATGACATATGCCGGTGATATTAAACCTGATTCTGAAAACAATCGACTCTCAGACCCAACAACTCACTTATGACAAGATTAATTAATCTATGCCATTAGAATGTGGAAGGTGTGGGATATGAGCTTCAAGAGGGAACCCAAGTGGCAATGGATAAAGCATGCAAATTCAGAGAACATTCGAAGTCAGAATTTCATCCTGGGTTGTTAGAATGGTGAGGAGGCTGCTGTACCTGCTGAATAACATCACTCACCTCAGCTCTGAAATGATTCCACTAACTATGGACTCAATTTCAAAGACTCATGTTCTCAGATTGATTGATTTATCTAACTATTCTTCAGTCTGTCTATCTTCTATTTATATTTGCAGTTTGTCTTCTTTTTCACACTGGTTATTTGTCAGTCTTTGTTCACGTGCAATTATTCACTGATTCTATTGAATTTGTCTGATCAAGAAAATTAATCTCAGGATTGTACATGGTGATATATATGTACTTTGAGGGTAGGCATTCATTGCAGTGGAGCAGAAAATCGTATATACTTTGAACTTTGCTGGACTGTATTAACCAGCAGCAAGGATCTGCTGCTCATTTACCATTTCTAAGGCTAGCGGTCAGATGACCTGACGTTCCGCACCCAAAATCCATCCCTTAAGGACTCTGAAAGTTAGTAAACATAAAAGGACACTTTATAATAAGTATTCCCTCCTGCAGAAATGTCCTGATGGTCTAAGATTAACTGACATTTAAAAATTAGTCAATTAAACTTTGCTTAAAAATAAAAACACAAAAGATAATAAAATTTAATTAAAATGGAAGGTAATAGCTCAGACAATTACCTGCTTTAATTTTCTCACTGGTCAGCATTCCAATTGAAGTGTCTCCTGCCACAATCCCACTCAGTCACAGGGCTGAGTGGCTGGATGTGAAGTAAATGCTATCCCTCTCCTTATCACCATAAGACATGGGAGCAGAATTAGGCCATTTAGCTCATCGAGTCTGCTCCACCGTTCTATTATGGCTGATTTATTATTCCATTCCCCTGCCTTCTGCCTTTGACATCCTGATTAATCATGAACCTATCAACCTCTGCTTTAAATATATTCAATGACTTGGCCTCCGCAGCCATCTGTGGCAATGAATTCCACAGATTCACCACTTTCTGGCTAAAGAAATTCCTCCCTATCTCTATTCTAAATGGAGGTCATTTTATTCTGAAGTTGTGCCCTCTCGTCCTAAATTCCCCCACTATAGGAAATGTGCTCCCTACTTCCACTCTATACAGACCTTTCAATATTTGATAGGTTTCAATGAGGTCCCCTTTCATTCTTTTAAGTTCCTGTGAGTACAAGTCCAGAGCCATCAAACACTCCTCATATGTTAACCCTTTCATTCACAGAATCTTTACTGTCAATATAACTGAGATCACCAGAAAAAGAGATGTTACACCAATGATAAGGTTTCTATTGCACCATCTGTAACAATTTCACAGTAGTCTACAGGGATCTGACTAACACACTCATGGAGATCTTGGAGTGAAACATCGCTTAATTCCTTCACAGAAGCTGCCTGACCTGCTGAGTTCCTCCAGCATTTTGGATGTGTTGCCTGATATTCCCAGCATTTGTTCTCACTCTTGCATATCAGGGATCTGACTACGCTGGGTTTCTGTTCTTGTACAAAGAGAGCCAGTTTAGTGTTGGTTAATGGAAGGTGGATCAACAGGCTTTGAGAGAAACCCCTTTATTACTTTGAAAAGGTTTAGTGCAATTTATTGGAGCACTTAATTTTGCTTTATTTAGCGATACATCGTGGAGCAGCCACACCACTCAGCAACTCACCTATTTAACACTAGCCTTATATAGGACAATTGAGATAAAATAGCCTACTAAATGATACATCTTTGGACTGTGGGAGGAAACCAGAACACCTGGTGAAAGCCTACACGTTTCACAGGGAGAACATACAAACACTGTACAACGATGCCAGGATTGAACTCTAATGCCACGAGCTGTAATAGCATCACTCTGACTACTACACTACCATGGCATCCCAAAGAAGAGCTTTTCTTCTGAGCTTTGATTTGCTTATTTGGGATCTGACTAACACATACAAAATGCAGGAGGAGCTCAGCAGATCAGGTAGCATCTACAGATGTTTCAGCCCATAGATGCTACTTGATCTGCTGAGTTCCTCCAGCATTTTGTGTGTGTTGCTCAAGACTCCCAGCAGCTGCCATCTCTCTATCACGTCAGGGATCTGACTATGCTGGGTTACTGGTCTTGTCCAAAGAGAACCAGGGTTAGTGCAAGGTGGATCAACAAACTTGGAGCAAATTCCCTTCTTTACACTGAAAAGGTTGATTGCAATTTATTGAAGCACTTAATCAAAGTCTTGGGCAAGATCTTGCTCAAAAGACAGCTCTTCTGAAAATGTAATTACCATTTTATTTATAGTTAAATAAGTCATAATTTAATAACATTATGATATCAGAATAAGATAAGTATCCCATGTTTAGTAGTTATTGTTAGTCAATAATAAAGTGGATGCCCTTTTTCTAAGACACTTTGTGTCTTCTCTCATACATCTTGAAGTTGAACTGCATGGTCCACAGTGCATCCATAAGTATATCTCGGTAACGCTCTCTAAGAAGAGCCAACCAAAAGATTTGCTCCAACTTATCATGAACCATTGCCTCTTGATTCAATATTCAAAGTGCAAAGTAAATTTATTATCAAAATACATCTATGTCACCATGTACTGCCCTGGCATTCACAGCAGATACAAAGAAGTGCAATAGCATCAAAGAAAATCAACACTCAGATGACAGCACAAATGACAGCAAACAAAGAGAAATCAGAAGAATGAGGGGGGATCTCATTGAAACCTATCGAATGTTGAAAGGCCTCGATAGAGTGGATGTGCAGAAAATGTTTCCTGTGGCGTGGGAGTCTAAGACCAGAGGACACATCCTCAGAATACAGGGATGTCCATTTAGAGTGGAGATGAGGAGGAATTTCTTTAGCCAGAAAGTGGTGAATATGTGGAATTTATTGCCATGGGTGGCTCTGGAGGCCAAGCCGTTTGGTACATTTAAGGCAGAACTTGATAGATTCTTGATTAGTCAAGGAATGAATAGATATAGGGAGAAGGCAGGAGATGGGGGATGAGAGGGAAAATAGATCAGACATGACGAAATGGTGAAGCAGACTCGATGGGCCAAATGACCTAATTTTACTCATGGTCTTATGATCTTAAAATTTATTCCTAAATTGCTGCTGAAATGTTTTAATGTTCCAGCAATCTTTATGAGTAATATACTGTGATGATAAAATATTAAGTATTGAATGCATTAGTGAAAACGTTACATGAAGAAATCAAAATAGGAATAGTGCAAGTCCAACTCATCTGATAGTGTGTAGCTAAGCTCTCATTATTTGATTACTAAATGGATCAAATAATACAGTTTTAAAGTAATATTCTGAGCTGAGAGTAATGGACTTTTTATTGATATTGTAGCCTGAACTGCCTACATTTTATATGACTGTGAAAATTATATCTGAGAAATACTATAGCTTCTAATGCACATTTCATTTAAGTATTGGATTCTGAGACAGTGTTTGTTACATTAATGGTTTCTTTAGATTGCTAGCTGATAAATTGTCTATGAATCATCAGGCTCTTTCTAATTGCCTTTACAAACATTTAAACATCATATAAAAGCTTGTATTGTGCCTGTATTTTGATAGATGTAGAACATAAGTGCTTACATCCACTTGAAACAAGTATTCAGAATGTTCTTAATCTTCAGATCAATCACTAAATATTATCAAATGCAGAAACCACAAAAAGGGAGGTCATTCCTTATGAAAAATGCACCCCTGTTAGAGCTTCCTGACAAAATAAAGCAGCAACTTCCTAACTTCTGACCTCTAAAAGATTTTTGTAGATATCTAGTTATCTCCACGATGCTGAGAAGTACCTTTTCAGAATCAAAATCCGGTTTAGTATCACTGACAAATGTCATGAAATTTGTTGGTACAGCTGTGCAAAACATAATAATAAACAAAATATAAACTCTAACAAGAAATATTTAAAAAGTTAAATTAGATGAATAGTGCTGAAAGAGAACAATAAAAAAAGAAGATACTGAGATAGTGTACATGAGTTCATAGTCCTTAAGACCAGAAGATATAGGAGCAGAAGGAGGCCATTCAGCCCATTGAGTCTGCTCCGCCATTCAATCATGGGCTGTCCAATTCTTCCAGTCATCCCCACACCCCTGTCTTCACCCCATATCTTTTGATGCCCTGGCTAATCAAGAACGTATCTATCTCTGCCTTAAATGCACCCAATGACTTGGCCTCCACAGCCGCTCATGGCAAAAAATCCCACAGATTTACCACCCTTTGACTAAAGTAATTTCTCCGCATCGCTTTTCTAAAAGGACGTCCTTCGATCCTGAAGTCATGTCCTCTTGTCCTAGAATCCCCTACCATGGGAAATAACTTTGCAATATCTAATCTATTCAGGCCTTTTAACATTTGGAATGTTTCTATGAGATCTCCCCTCATTCTCCTGAACTCCAAGGAATACAGCCCAAGAGCTGCCAGATCTTCCTCATATGGTAACCCTCTCATTCCTGTCCATTCAGAAATCTGATTGTGGAGGAGAAGTAGATGTCCCTGAAACAATCATTGTGTGTCTTCAGGCTCCTGCACCTCCCTGATGGTAGCAATGAGAAGAGGGAATGCCCTGCAAGATGGGGGTCCTTAATGATGGATGACATTTTTCTGATGCAGCACCTTTTGAAGGTGCCCTGGATGCAGGGGAGGATAGTGGCCATGATGGAGCTGGTTGAGACTGCAACTTCTCTGCAGCTTTTTCCAATCCTGTGCGGTGGCTCCTCCATACCAGATGCTGATGCAACCAGCGAGAATGCTCTCCATGGTACATCTGATATTATCAAGCATCAGATCCTGACATCACTAGTGTCCAGCATCTGTGATTTCTTCAAACTACCTGAACTGGCTTAAATAGCTTGCAGGGCCAGTTAATGCTGCAGAGCAGAAACATGCATTCACTGGCCACTTTTTCAGGTACAGGAGTGAAACATGATGTGATCTTCTGCTGCTGTAGCCTATCCATTTCAAGGTTTGATGTGTTGTGCTTTCAGAGATCTCTTCTGCACACCACTGTTGTAATGTATGGTTATTTGATTTACTGTCGCCTTCCTGTCATCTTGAAAAAGTCTGGCCATTCTCCTCTGATCTCGCTTTGACAAAGTATTTTTACCCACAGAAGTAGCCACACATTGGATTTTTTTTTTGTTTTTCCATACCATTCTCCATAAACTCTAGAGGATCTCGTGCGTAAAAGTCCCTGGAGATCAGCACAAACCACACCATATAGCACCAACAATCATTCCGCAGTCAAAGTCACTTAGATCACATTTCTTCCCCATTCTGATGTTTGGTCTGAGCAACAACTGACCCTCTTGACCATGTCTGCATGTTCGTATGCATTGAATTGCTGCCGCATGATTGGCTGATTAGATATTATTGACAGCATTATGAAGGACCTCACGCACCCCCCATATAAACTCTTCTCCCTCCTGCCATCTGGAAAAAGGCACCAAAGTACTTGGGCTCTCATCACCAGACTATGTAACAGTTTTTTCCCCCAAGCCATCAGACTCTTCAATACCCAGAACCTGGCTTGACACCAGCCTACTATACCCTCTACTGTGCCTACTGTCTTGCTAATTATTTATTATTATTTACTGTAGTGCCTGCACTGTTTTGTGCACTTTATGCAGTCCTGGATAGGACTGTAGTCTAGTGTAGTTTTTGTGTTTTTTCTTACGTAGTTCAGTGTAGTTTTTGTATTGTTTCATGTAGCACCATGGTCCTGGAAAATGTTGTCTCATTTTTGCTATGTTCTGAACCAGCAGTTATGGTTGAAATGACAATAAAAAAGTTACTGGACTTGATTAACGAGTAGATGTGCAGGTGTACCTAATAAAGCTGCCACTGTGTATAGTTTCAACTAACTTTTCAATTGACTCAGGAAAACAGCAATGGAAAAAATTGCAATGTGAGAATAGAAGGCATAATTATCAAAAAGAACATTGGGATGTCCTCATTCATCAAAATACAAAAGGTGTTGCTCATTTCATGATGATTGCAATCACCAAATCCATGTTTTTGTACTTCCATTGGAAGAATTGTACTTTTGAGAGATTTAAAATATTTTTGGTCATCCCCTGTAACTTTTCAGAGACTTTGTTTTTCAGATGAGCCCTATGAAAGGGTTAATGTATGAAGAGCATTTGATGGCTCTGGGCCTGTACCCACCAGAGTTTAGAAGAATAGGGGGGTGGGGTATCTCATTGAAACCTATCAAATATTGAAAGGCCTAGATCATCATCATCTTCTTCTTCTTCTTCTTCTGGCTATCCATCCAATAGGATGATGTTGGTTCCTTTCAGTCAGTTAGTGGGGTTTGATAGGTAGGATACCCCACTCCTCAGAAAGGAACAGCGTGTGTGTGAATGGATTTTAGGTGAGTAGGGGGTTGCACAGGTCCAGACCCACCCTCTTGACATCCCCTCCCAGATCCAGTGGCATGGTGGGGTCCAGAGGCCTAGACAGAGTGGATGTGGAGAGGATATTTCCTGTAGTGGGAGAGTCTAGAACCAGACAGCACAGCCTCAGAATAGAGGAACGTCCATCTAGAACAGAGGTGAAGAGAAATTTCTTTAGCCAGAGGGTGGTAAATCTAGGAAATTCATTGCAACAGATGGCAATGAAGGCCAAGCCATTGGATATATTTAAAGAGGAGGATGATTAGTTCTTCATTAGTCAGGGCATCAAAGGTTACAGGAAGATGGAAAGAGGATGGGTTTAGAGGGTTACACACATAAAAGTTGCTGGTGAACGCAGCAGGCAAGGCAGCATCTCTAGGAAGAGGTGCAGTCGACGTTTCAGGCCGAGACCCTCCGTCAGGACTCACGTCAGGGTCCTGACGAAGGGTCTCAGCCTGAAACGTCGACTGCGCCTCTTCCTAGAGATGCTGCCTTGCCTGCTGCGTTCACCAGCAACTTTTATGTGTGTTGCTTGAATTTCCAGCATCTGCAGAATTCCTGATGTTTGCGGGTTTAGAGGGTTGATAAGTTAGCCATGGTGGAGTGGCAGAACAGAACAAATGGCCTAATTTTGTTCCTATGTCTTTTAGCCCTATTGTCATTTGGTCTCAATCTCAAATTGGGCTTTCAACAAAATTGAGTTCCTGTAAAAACTATCATTGCCTTCGCCAACTCTGTGAACTGAGCTGACATTAGTAAACATAGAAAGATTGAGTTTTCCACTTTTAAGCATGTTCTACAGGTTACCATCTCTACGGTTATCTATCAAACAGCCTGCATGCTCAGATTACAGAGTGTTACATTTCTGCAAGTAATACAGACTCTCCATTACACTACTTTCCAGCATCAGTAGCAGAAATTAGCTGCCTTTGGAAAGATGAGACAGTTAAATGGGCTGTTGCAATGTACTCTGGGCACAGTCTGTGAGATTGCTAATAAACAATTACAAAGCAGAGGGAGAGGGCAGCAAATAGAGCAATGAGAAAAACTAATGTAGCCCTGCGGCTGAAGCAAATCTTCCTCGGACACACATGTTGAGGACAAATGAATCTTTTATCGTCTTTCAGGACACTTTATTTCCTCTTTTTCTTTGTAAAGCGTATATTGAAAGGTTGCCTGACAGGAAACCTGTGCGAGAGTTTTTAAATGAAAAACACTGTTGCGATGGGCAGTTCCACTCTCTCAACCTCAGAAGTCTGGGTCCACTGGTTCAAGAGGTCATTACAGTTGGGCCTTCCTTAGTTGCACCTTCACACCTTTCATTCTCCACGAGGGGTTGCAGAACCCACTTTGTGGCCATTGGTCCACACTGTACATCTCATTTACCTAGCTCATCAGGCTTCATATGCTAGGCTCCATGACCCTATCTAACCAGGTTATCAGGCCCCTGCCGACTATCTCACCTGATTTAACCCGCCTGTGGAAGCGATGCACCCAGTGTACTGCGATCACATGCAGACAGCTACTTGGAACCATAGGTGAGAGATAAGTGTCTGGTGAAGTCCAAAGATGAGTGAAGATTCCCTGGAATGGACACAACAAGCCCCTTCACCAGACGTGCCACACCTCTCTGGATACCTCATACACCCCTGAGAATATATTACCCGTCATCATCATTTTGTGCTGTGTCATATGACATGGGCAATCATGGTCATGATTATTCTAGGAAAATTTTTCTCTAGAAGTGGTTTTCCATTGCTTTCATCTGGGCAGTGTTTTTACAAGACAGGTGACCCAACCATTATCAATACTCTTCAGAGATTGTCTGCCTGGCGTCAGTGGTCGCAAGACCAGAATTTATGATGTTCATCAGCTACTCATAAGACCATCCACCACTTGATCCCATGACTTCATGTGACCCTGATCAGTGGGGGGGGGGTGGAGCGCTAAGCAGGTGCTACATCTTGCTCGAGGGTGACCTGCAAATTAGCGGAGTGAAGAAGTGCCTTATACCTCCTTTGGCAGAGTCGTACAGAGTCACAGAAAAGTACAGCACAGAAACAGGCCTTTTGGCCCATCTAGTCTGTGTCAATCCATTTAAACTGCCTACACTCATCGACCTGCACTTCACTACCCTAATTGCTACCTTAAGAATCTCAAGTTATTGTGCTCTTATATGACACGCACAAAAATTAGATGAGATTAGATTCAATTTTATTGTCATTGTGCCGAGTACAGATACAAAGCCAATGAAATGCACCCTAATAAATCCTCTCTCTGTCATTAGTATAGCACCTCTGAGGCCCTCTGGTCCATAGTACATCTGCCCATTCCATCCATTTTACATCACGTACGGTATATGAGGAACTTGATACTGAGACCGGCAGGTTATATTTATTCATTTTTGTGCATTGCACTGTACTGTTGCTGAAAAAACTAATTTCATGACCTATCTCAATGATAGTCAACCTGAATCTGAAAAGATGTGCTGACTCATGAGAGGTTCCAGAGAAGCTTCATAAGAATGATCCTTAGAATTGAAAAGTGAACGGTAAGGTACTGAGGAGAGCAGTTGAATGGAGAGATCTGGGAATACAGGTCCATAATTCCTTGAAAGTGGCATCACGGGTAGATAGGGTCATTAAGAAAAAGCTTATGGAACATTGGCCTTCATAAATCAAAGTATCGAGTACAGGAAACATACACCAAAGTTGCTGGTGAACGCAGCAGTCCAAGCAGCATCTATAGGAAGAGGTGCAGTCGACGTTTCAGACCGAGACCCTTCTTCAGGACTAACTGAAGGAAGAGTGAGTAAGGGATGGGATGTTATGTTGAAGACGTAGAAGACATTGGTGAGGCCTTATCTGGAGTAATGTGTGCAGCTTAGGTCACCTACCTACAGGAGAGATGTAAACATGGTTGACGGAGTACAGAGAAAATTTGCAAAGCCGTTGCTGGGTCTGGAGGACCCGAGTTATAAGGAAAGGTTGAAAAGGTTATGACTTTATTCCTTGGAACATAGAAAAATGAGAGGAGATTGGGTAGAGGTATACACAGTTATGAGTTGGACAGATAAGGGTCAATTCAAGCAGGCTTTTTCCACTGAGATTGGGAGAGACCACAACTAGAGGTCATAAGTTAAGGGTAAAATGTGAAATGTTTAAGGAGAACATGAGGGAAAACTTCTTCACTCAGAGATTTGTGAAAGTGTGGAATGAGCTGCCTGTGTAAGTGGAGGATGTGACTTTGATTTCAATTTTTTAGAGAAGTTTGGATAGGCACATGGATGGTAGGGGTGTGAAGGGCTATGGTCTGAGTGCAAGTCAATGGGAACAGGCAGTTTAAATGGTTTAGCAGTAACTAGATGGGCTGAAAGGCCTGTTTCTGTGCTGTACTTTTCTATAGATCTATGATTAACATATCAGACATGATAGCTTTGGGCCTGTTTTCAATGAAATTCAGAAGGATAAGTGGGGCATCTCTGAAACCTACAGGATATTAAAAAGCCTGGATACAGTAGACATTGAGAAGATGTTTCCATTAGTAGGAGAGCCTCACAATGAGGAATGTTCATTTAAATCTGAATTAAGGAGGAATTTCATTAGCCAGAGGGTGGTGGATCCAGGGAAGGCTGTGGTGGCCAAGTCATTGGGTGTATTTAAGGCAGAGCTTGAAAGGTTTTTAATTGGTGAGGTGGGTAAGGGTTACATGGAAAAGGGAGGGCAATGAGGTTGAGGGAAATATAAGGCGTGACTGAATGGTAGAGCAAACTCAATAGGCTGCTGCTGTATCTTGTACTTGATAAGATTCAGAAGAATGGCTTACTAATCCACGAATAGTTACCAGTGATTGTAGAATTACTACCCCACAACTTCCATGCTCTTGAACAAAAGGGGTAACTCACTTGCCCATCCACTGAGATCTTCCCACAGCCAATGATCTCACTTGAACTTCTCTATCTTGTTATCTCATGTCCGCATTATTTATAGCTATGTATTTATCATTGGAGTTGCACAGTTTAAGGTCTTCTGCACTCTGATTGATCTTTTATTGATTCTGTTATAGTTAATACACTTTTAATTGAGAAAGAGAGCCTGCTGGTCCTTAGGACAGTGCAGGGGGGTGGTGGGGGACTTGGAAAAGCGACTTGGAAGATCTTAACATCAGAACAGCAAGTTGCTGGTCTCCGCTCTTATTGTTGCAAGAGTGACCTCTTTACTTCTCTCTCCCTCACAGGACAAAGAGTCTGTCTGAGATTCTGAAGTGCTGGGTTGTGGACTGTAATTTGATGGATTTGGGATCATTGACTCTCTAAGGCTTCTGCTGCTGCTTGGATGGTGATTCAGATGGCGTGTGTGGGGTGGAGTGGAGGGTTCGATGCTTTTTGCTGCTGCTTGTGTAAAGGGAGTGAGGCTTTTGGGCCTTCAAGTTTTTCTGTCATTCTGCAGGGTTTCTTTATTTCGTGGGTGTCTGTGAAGAGGACAAGGCTGTGTACTGGATACATACTCCCTGTTATTAAATGTACTTTGAAACTTTATTCAATAGATTTGCTGAGTATGCCCACAAGAAACTGAATCTCGGGATTGTATATGGTGACATATATGGACTTTGATAATAAAATTTACTTTGAACTTTTATTCTAATGTTTGACTTGAGTATTTCTGTAACCTGTATACCCAACAGAAAAACTGCAGCTTTCGAGGGTACTTATGCAATGTCGAATGCATGCAGCAATAGCATAATCATCTTCTGTAAAATCATAAATTGATCATGAAAGCCATTTTGAAATTAAAAGTAATATCACAAGTAGAATATCCCGGTGTTTTTTTTAAATTTTTTTTCTTTCTCTTCTGAGATTCCTTTGTATGTAGGACAGTCTGCAATTTCATGCTGTAGCCTTTGTGATCTCAGGTACAAGTAGCTAGATTATTTTGGGAACTAAACGGCATCTTATCGTGTTATTAAGCTAATGTTATCTTTACTCCTGATTTGACAATTTGTTCAGCTTCATGCTATGCTTCAGTATGAACTTAATAATGATGGTGTTGCAAAAAAATGTAAAATGTATTTCAATATTAAAACAACAATCGTGCAAATAAGTGCTGAAGTGCATAAGCATGTATGTGTCCATAAAAAGTAAATATAATGTCCTAGATTTTAGCTTGGAGGTGAGTTCTATTCATAGGGTTGAAAAACTCAAGAGGAAGAGTTTTCTGTATCCCCCGCAGAATTGAATTGGTGTCTTTTAAGAAAAGTTGCTGGCTCTCGGCATCCCATCTGACAAGTTGCACGTCCCTCAAGGAGAAGGGAGAAGCCTATTTCTCAGTGCAGAAGTCCATCATTAAGGACATCATCCCCATTATAGTACCTTCTCCCTGTAACCCTTAATTCCTTCACCAGAATCTATTAACCTCTGCAGCTGGATATCCAACAGTGATTAAGGGCAGGGAAAAGATTGTGATCAGGGTTGTAGTGATGATCAATAACACTGACGACAGTCTGTACGAACAGATAATTGAGTACAATATCCCTCTCATCTCACTCCCATTCATTCTTCACAGTAGGACTTTAACTTTCTAACCAATAATCTCTGGCTGTGGTTATATTACCTTCAGGACTGTGCTGTAAAGAGCACTAGAACTCTGGTCTATTGCATTTGTGATGGTTTTCGATGCAGCCAAAATGGGTGGGATAGAAAATGTGACAGTTTTCTTTCTGGGATTAGAACTTGACAACATACAGACAAATAGATACTTTCATCAGGACAGTTAAAGTGATAGAATTCTGCAGTGCTGTCCTTCAGATTTGGAATTCTGCAGTGCTACTAGATTTGAAAGTTGAGAATATCGAGCAGTTTGGTCATTTGTGGAGGTTCTGCCATAGGCAAACACGAAGCAAGCACAAGAATTTTTAGAAGCATGGTTCTCTCCTGATAAATCCGTAAACAAACATAGAAATAGGCACCATCTATGAACCCTGAAGAGCCAAAGAATCGCGAGCCAACGGAATTCAAAGATGAACTGAAAGGGTAGCCAATCAGGGGGCCTATATAAACACGAGCACTCGCAGAGAAATATAACAAAAACTGTACACGGAGAATGTCACCTCCACTGGCAATTAAACGTCTGCAAGCTAATTGCCAGCTCGGCAAACACCACAACAAACATCAATTTGCAAAATGTCCCATGTAATTCAAGGACCAAAGACACACAATAAAAAGACATAAGACTGTGACTTAAAACTTCAAGAGGAGCAGGAGCTCTGTAAATTTGGTATAAGAATTCAGAGGAATAGAGACAATGGATTCACTCTACCTTAAGGCTCAGTATATTCAATTACTCCTATATAATACCAAAATACATGGTGGTAACTGTCTGATATTCAGTTGGTAAATGTAGTGATGGGGGAGTGGTGGACAATTCTTTGCTTTTTGATTATATTATTCATACAGTATATTCCAGAATACATTGCTTCTATAATATTTTAGAAAATGTTGTTCCTAACAGTGGAAACTAAGAATTCATTCAATGATTCACTCATTTCTCATATTGTTCTGGTGATACACTGGAGTGCGCTTGACGATTGACTACCCATCTTGGCCGATAAATGAATTTGAGAATCAAGTGCTACGTATTGGAAATTTTCCTTATCCGCACTACCTGGGCAATGTCCTAATTAAACAGCATTCCACCATGATTTGCACACTTAAGTCACATACACAAAATGCTGAAGGAACTAAGCTGGTCAGGCAGCATTTTGGAGGGGGAGGAAACAGTTGACGTTTCAGCCCGGGACCCTTCATCAGGACTCTCTGCAATGTCGTCAGGTCCTAATGAAGGGTCTTGGCCAAAACATTGATGGTTTATTCATTTCTATAGATGCTGACCGACCTGCTGGGTTTCTCGAGCTTTTTGTGTGTGTTACTTTGGATTTCCAGCATCTGCGAAATATCCTGTGTTTATACTTATAGCCAGTTGATTCACAGAAAATTGTCTGTGCAATCTTGGTGAAATCCTCCCAATGGCATACACCTTAAATAGCCTCTGACATCCAAATCCAGCTCCAGACCTCCATGTATGGCTCAGTTATTGAGCCCAGTGGATCTGTTTCTACTGACAGGAGAAAGGGCAAAGGAGGGTTACTGGTGCCTTAATAACAATTGCTTTGGGCAGAAGGGGCTCGACAGCCGTGGTTGGCAGCTCATCTAGGAGAAGGAAAACTCTGATCTCAAACCTCTGCTGCCTTGCAGCTGTACCCACTCACGGAGAAGGCTCCGGAAGTAAACTACGAGGAAAAAATCCGGAGCTGGTGTCCCTAAGGCAGAGCTACATTGAGTTGAACACTGACTGGCAACTTCTTCAATGCTGCTGGTACCAAACTGTATTAGACTCCGCCTTTCCTTTGGGTTCATCAGACGCGTGGAGAGGCGGAGCATGTTACATGGGCAACAGCTTGCTCTCCATATCATACTGCCCAGGCTTGTGTATCTAGACAGCCAGGATGCAACATCGATTAGATCAAGACCAGAATTAGGAATTTGGCCCATCGAGTCATCTCCGCCATTTCATCATGGCTGATCCAATTTTCCTCTCAGCTCCAATCTTCTGCCTTCTCCCTGTATCCCTTCATGCCCTGACCAATCAAGAATCTGTCAATCTCTGCCTTAAATATATATAAGGACTTAGCCTCCACAGCTGCCTGTGGCAAAGAATTCCTCAGATTCACCACCCTCTGGCTAAAGAAATTCCTCCTCATCTCTATTCTAAAAGGATGCTCCTCTATTCTGAGGTTGTGTCCTCCACGATAGGAAAAATCCTCTCCACGTCTACTCTATCAAGGCCTTTCACCATTCGATAGGTTTCAATGAGGTCACGCCTCATTCTTCTGAATTCTACTGAATACAGGCCCTGAGCCATCAAATACTCTTCATATGACAAGCCATTCAGTCCTGGAATCATTTTTCTGAAACTCCTTTGAACCCTCTCTAGTTTCAGCACATCCTTTCAAAGATAAGGGGCTCAAACCTGCTCACGATACTCCAAGTGAGGCCTCACCAGTGCTTTATAAATTCTCAACATTACATTCTTGCTTTTATATTCTAGTCCCCTTGAAATAAATGCTAACATTGCATTTGCCTTCCTCACCACTGACTCAACCTGCAAATTAACCTTTAGGGAATTGTGCACAAGGTCTCACAAATCCCTTTGTGTCTCAGTTTTTTGCATTTTCCCTTTTTAGAAAATAATCAACCTTTCCATTTCTTCTGCAAAAGTACATGACCATACACTTCCCAACACTGTATTCCATCTGCCATTTTTTGTCCAGTCTCCTGATCTGTCCAAGTCCTTTCTTATTGCATGCCCTTTCCCTAGCGCAATGATTTTCTCAAACTGATGTACGATATTGACCAATCTTTCACAGCCTCAAAAAGAAATGAAGAAACTTATAATCTTTAATAACACAAGTTTCCCCAGATGTCAAGGTTACCTTGACCTTTGCTTTGACAGAATGGGGGCAGTTGACATGCATCAAGAGGAAAAACATACCCCAGGCTTGTGTTCTTCGATCCATTTGTGTCTTTTCTGATTGATGAATCAACTCTTATCAAACACTTTGCAGAGATATGTTAAGAATGTGCAGCCCCTGTGGGTTTAGGCAGATGACGACTGGGAAAAAGATTTAACTTCACTAATAAAGACCGTCTGGATAATCATAACTTTTTCCTTTCTGTTTCTGAATGGAAGCTTTGATAAGCTGAGCAATTGCATTTCAATCTTCCTTGACTTTCTTTTATCTAAGAGTGCTGCTAACATGTGTTTGGCAGTCTGCAAACAGCTTTAATTCTTCAAAAATAATGTTATTCTATTAACAAAAAGAGACAAAGAATTCTTGTGTGCAACTAAATATCACCTGTGATGGATCATAAAAAACAATAAGCTTTTTGTACTGTCTCCTTATGTACAATTTACATTATAAAGGCGATTAAGCCTTGGATATTTTCATGAGTAGAACAAAATTTACTATGCAATCCACAGAATCATTTTGTCTTGAAATACTGAAAAGCTTTTTGTTGATGGCTACCTGTTTGACAAGGCAGAGGCTGGAAACCATTGCCACATGAATAGACGATAAAAGGCTTAAAATGGCTATAGGATATTAGTGTACTTGGTACTCAGCACATTGACAAACAACTTCTACTTCAAATGGCTTTCTCTATTTAAAAAGAAATGGGCAAATCAACGCTGTTGTAAAAAGGTTAACCTCCATATTCTCAGCTCCAGGCTTCACTTTCAGTGCTATTACTGCCTTAATGGAGTCTTGTTCTCGCTCCGTTTCCAGTTTTCTTCCTGAGATGCTAATCAGAAGTGAGGAATCAAATCTCAAAGTCAGGCATCTGTTTGTGTTTGTGAAATCGGCCGAGGTGCACATTTAAAGAAATAAGTCTTCAGTGTGACAGATTGGAACCTGGTCAGAACAAAATAAAATCTGAGACCTGGAACTTTGTCAATAGTTCTTATTTTACAGATGTATTGTGAAAGGAAAGCTCTTTGTGGAGCATTTGAATTTATTTTGCATTATTGCACTTACCCTCAATCCTGGGCTCATTGTTTTCATTTTTTTTTATTCCCCAACAGACCCTGCGGCCCCCTCTGCTTCTTTCATTCTGCATCGCCAGTGCATTGGTGTAGATGTGGAAAAGAACATCAACGACAGATAGTAGCTGTCACTTTTATGGATCAGAAAGGTTTTTAATACCATTGATGGTCATTTCCTTGCCTCCTTGCCTATAGACACGCACACACACACACACACACACACACACACACACACACACGCAAAGATAAAGTTCAAGGTAAATTTATTATCAAAGTACCTATATATCACCATATACAACCCTGAGATTAATTTGCTTCTGAGCATACTCAGCAAATCTCTAGAATGGTAACTATGACAGGATCAATGAAAGATCAACCAGAATGCAGGAGACAACAAACTGTGCAAATGCAAATATAAATAAATGACATTTAATACTGAGAGCATGAGATAATGAAATAATGAGTCCTTAATGTGAGATCATTGGTTGTAGGAACATTTCAATGATGGGGCAAGTGTTCAAGAACCTGATGGTTGAGGGGTAGTCTTTGAACCTGGTGGTGGGAATCCTAAAGCTCTTGTACCTTCTGCCTGATGGTAGCAGCTACAAGAGAATATGTCCTGGGTAGTGGGGATCTCTGTTGATGGATGCTGCTTTCCAATAGCAGTGTTTCATGTAGGTGTGCTCAATGGTCAGAAGGGTTTTAACCATGATGTACTAGGCCAAATTCACTAACCTTTGTAGGACCTTTTCATTCAAAGGATTTGGTGTTTCCATAGCAGGTCATGATGCAGTCTATTACCACAGCGTAAGCAATGTAAGAATGGATAGGGATGAGGCATTGGAGAATTTGTTAATGACCCAGTACTAAAATCTCATGAACAATAAAGTCCTCATTAAAGAAAAATACAATACAGTCCAGTCCTGATGTAGGGCCTTGGCCTGAAACACCAAATGTTTATTCATTTCAACAGATGCTACCTGACCTGCTGTGTTCCTCCAGCATTTTGTGAGTGTACAATATAATACTGTCTGCAAAAAAATAAGAGTGGATTGAAGATTAAAGAAAGAACTTTTTTTTAAGATTTTTTAGATTATGAGGACACAGCCCTTGTTTATTGTCAATTAGAAATGCATGCATTAAAAAATGATACAATGTTCCTCCAGAAAGATATCACAGAAATACAGGACAAACCAAAACTAAAACTGACAAAACCACATAATTATAACATATAGTTACAACAGTGCAAAGCAATCCCGTAATTTGATAAAGAGCAGACCATGGGCACGGTAAAAAAAAGTCTCAAGTCCCGATAGCCTCATCATCTCACGCAGACGGCAGAAGGGAGAAACTCTCCCTGCCGTGAACCTCCAAGCACTGCAAATTTGCCAATGCATTGGAAGCACCCGGCCACAGCCGACTCTGAGTCCGTCCGAGAACTTCGAACCTCCGACCAGCCCTCCGACACCGAGCACTGAGCACCATCTCTGCCGAACGCTTCGACCTCACCCCGGCTACCGAGCAACAAGCAAAGCCAAGGACTTGGAGCCTTCCCCTCCGGAGATTCTGGATCACACAGTAGCAGTGGCAGCAAAGCAGGCATTTCAGAAGTTTCACCAGATGTTCCTCTGTGCTCTCATGTCTGTCTCCAGGATTGTGCACAGCACCCTACTTGACAGATAACAGATATCATCACTGGAGTGGCTGCTGCAAGCTGCGTCACAACACCATCTTTTCCTCCTACTCCTGAACTTTCCTGAAATTTGCCTTAACTGAGTTGTCAGAAATGATTTGTTGCTTGGCAGACCACTTCAGTTGGATAAGTAGATGGATTTGAATTAGACAATGAATATATGTCAACAGTTGTTTGGATATTTAATAATATTAACAGGAAATGTTATTCTACTAGTTAAGAAGGGTAGGAGGCAACAGGAAGGAAACAATAGACCTGTTAGCCTGACATCAGTGGTTGGGAAGTTGTTGAAATCGATTGTTGGGGATGAGGTTAGGCAGTACCTGGAGGCGTATGACAAGAAAGGCCAAAGCCAGCATGGTTTCCTGCAAGGAAGATCTTGCCTGTCCAAACTACTGCAACTTTTTTTTAGGAAATTACAAGCAGAGTAGACAAAGATACAGTAGATGTGGTGTAGTTGGATTTTCAGAAGGCCTTTGACAAGGTGCCACACATGAGGCTGCTTAGGAAGATAAGAGCCCATGGAATTACAGGGAAGTTACTAGCGTGGGTGGAGCATTGGCTGATTGGCAGAAAACAGAGTGGGAATAAAGGGATCCTATTCTAGCTGGCTACCGGTTACCAGTGATTTTCCACAGGGGCCAATGTTTGGACCTCTGCTTTTTACGATGACTGTCAATGATTTGGACTGTGGGATTAATGGATTTGTGACTACATTTGCCGGTGATACAAAGTTAGGTGAAGGAATGGGTAGTGTTGAGGAAACAGAGAGTCTGCAGAGAGAATTAGATAGTTTAGGGAATGGACAAAGAAGAGGCAAATGAAATACAAAGTTGGAAAGTGCATAGTCATGCACTTTGGTGGAAGAAATAAACGGGCAGACTATTATTTAGATGGGGAGAGAATTAAAATGCAGAGATGCAAAGGGACCTGGTTGTGAAGAAGGCAAATGGAATGTTGGCATTCATTTCTAGAGGTATAGAATATAAGAGCAGGGATGTGATGTTGAGGCTCTATAAGGCACTCATGAGATCACACTTGGTGTATTCTGTGCAATTTTGGGCTCCTTATTTCAGAAGGGATATATTGACATTGGAGAGGGTTCAAAGAAGATTCACGAGAATGATTCCAGGAATGAAAGGGTTACCATATGAGGAATGTTTGGCAGCTCTTGGGCTGTATTCCCTGGAGTTCAGGAGGATGAGGGGAGATCTCATTGAAACATTTGGAATGTTAAAAGGCCTGAACCGATTAGATATGGCCAAGTTATTTCCAATGATAGGGGAGTCTAGGACAAGAGGGCATGACTTCAGGATTGAAGGACGTCCATTTAGAGCTGAGATTCAGAGAAATTACTTTAGTCAGAAGGTGGTAAATCTGTGGAATTTGTTGCCACAAGTGGCTGTGGAGGCCAAGTCATTGGGTGTATTTAAGGCAGAGATAGATAGGTTCTTGATTAGTTAAGGTATCAAAGGGTATGGGGAGAAAGCAGAGGAATGTGGATGACTGGAAGAATTGGATCAACCCATGATTGAATGCTGGAGCAGACTCAATGGGCTAAATAACCTACTTCTGCTCCTATATCTTATGGTCTTATGGTCGTATGGAAGTAGTTTTTTTTAAATTTACTTCATTCATAGATTTTTAATTATTGTGATACAGTGTGGTACAAACCCTTCCAGCCCTTTGGGTCACATAGCCCAGCAACCCCTGAATTCAACTCTAGCATAATCACAGGAAAATTTACAAAGACCAATCAAAGTACTAACCAGTGTGTCTTTGGACTATGGGAGGAAACCAGAGGACCCAGAAGAACCCCACAGAGGTTTGAAGTGGTAGGTTAGTGGGAGGCAATGTTGATCAGCTTGGGGAACATAACTGTTTTTAAATCTGGTAGTCCTGGTGTGGATACTATGCAGCTTCCTCCCTTATGGGATTGAAGCAAACAGTCCACGAGCAGGGTGGGTGGGATCCTTCATGATGTTACTGGCCCTTTTCTGTATATATGTCCCTAATGCCAGGTAGGCTGGTGCCAGTGATGAACTGGGCAAATTTGACCACAGTTCAAAGACCCTTCATCAAAACTCAATTATCTTTCTTTCATACTTTGCACTTAGAGCCGGTGACGTGAGCCATTCTGAATTCTTCACAGACTCTTATAAGATAATTTTTGGAACTACTCATCCATACCAACCAAGATGGCAATTGAACCACAAACTCCAATGCCCTGAGTTGTAATAGCATTCTGCTAACCGCTACAGTCTGGGGTGTTACGATATTATGAACATACAGCTTGCTCCTGTTTCCTCCCACAGCCCAAAGATGTAATGTTAGGTTAATTGGTCAGTGTAAGTTGTCCTGTGATTAGGTTAGGGTAAAGCAGGTTTGTCAGGGGTTGCTGGGGCGGCTCTGCACAAAACCCGGAAGGACCTACTCCGCACTGAAGTAAAATAAAAATGTCACCATTCAGAATAAAATATATATTCAAATGTGCAGGAATGTAAGAAGATTACATCTCTTCTCACTATCTGTAGTTCCTACCAGAAGCACTGCCTCATCAAAATCCCCACCATCCTGGGCCATACTATCATCTTGTAGCCACCATCACGCCAGAGGTATAAAAACCTGAAGTCCCACAACACCAGTTTTGAGAACAGCTACTTCCCTTCAACCATTTGGTTCTTCAACCGACTGGCACAACCTTAATCACTAGAGTTGAGCAAAACTACAACCACTTTTATCACTTTGCAAATGACTTCTTTATTTGCTTTAATTGTTTAACTCAGAATCAGAATCAGACTGATTGTCAATGGTATATATCATGAAATTTGTTGTTTTGCAGCAGCGGGACAGTGCAATGCATAAAAGTATTCTACAAATTACAGTAGGAAGCACATTTTCATCATTATGTGTTGTGTCGTATGGTGTTGGTGATCATGGTCTCACCTTGGCAAATTTTTCTACAGAATGGTTTGTCATTTCCCTCTTCTGGGCAGTGTCTTTACAAGGCGGGTGACCCCAGCCATGATCAATACCCTTCAGAGACTGTCTGCCTGGCATCCGTGGTCGCATAGCCAGTAGTTGTGATATGCAGCAACTGCTCAAATGATCATCCACCATCTGCTCCTGTGGCTTCATGTGACCCTGTTCAGGGTGGGGTGGGGTGCTCAGCAGTTGCTACACCTTGTCTAAGGGTGCAGTCTAGCGGAGGAGCCTTACACATCCTTTGGTAGAGAAATTTCTCCACCCCACCACCCCAAGAAATATATTAAAAATTAAATAAGTCGTGGAAAAAGAGAGCAAAAATAGTGAGACAGTGTTCATTGGTTCATTGTCACTTAACAGAGCTGATGGCAGAATTATTTTCTTTCCTGTAAAAATTGTGTTTAATTTGTGTTTTTTTTATAAGTGCTTCTTGTATAATGCTACGCTGTTGTGATGCTGCTGCAAGCAAGTTTTTCATTGCACCTGTGCACACATGTACATATACCACGGCACCTGACAATAAATTCAACTTTGACTTTGACCTTTCCCTTTGCTTAAAAGCTTTATATTACCTCAACAAGACATCAGCTTTACTTGAGTGAAAAGTCTAAAGGCTTTTTAAAACGTTCCAGCTCCTAGGTGCCTAGAGAAAGGTTTAAACCACAGCCTTTCCCCTGAGAGCCTTAGAGGTGTCTACACTACATTTCATATGCAAAAGGCCTGGAGCAACTCAAATTCAGGCAGCATCTATGGAACATTTCAGGCTGAGACTCTTCATTGAGATCGTTCTTCAGAGTCCTGATGCATTGGCTGTCTATTTCTTTCCATAGATGCTGCCTGTCCTGTTGAGTTCCTCCAGCATTTTGTATGTTTCCAGCATTTGAAGAATCTCGTGAGTGTACTGAGATTCATTTGTGTTTCTCAACAAGCAGTCTTGAACTATCCATTGTGAACATTTCCTTTTATTGGAAGGCCATCAAGGTTTTGATGGTTCAAAATGCATCTTTTACTAATTTAATGATCTTCGAGCATATGATGACATTTGTTTCAGTGTGTGTCCCTGGGAACAGCCCTCAGAGCACAAAACCTTGTGCTGTACAGCTCCTTGGGGTGAACCTCAATAAAAAATCAAAAATATCCTTTCAACCTTTATTTTGACAAACATGCAGTCCAGAATGAGGTGGATGACAGTTCAATTCCCACTATAGCCACATTGAGGATATTGTCTTATTGTGGTGAGTCTCCTACTATGTGCAAAGGATTTAATCAGGAGGGGCCTTCTTGCCATCAAACAATGTATTTGGTGCTTGTTGAAAAGATAAAGTACATTTTCTTCAAAAACTTTAGAAATATTCAAAGAAAACATATATGTCTATGATACCTTTTATATCACAATGCAATTAAAACTCAGGGCATTGGATTTCAGAGTTCAAGTCCAGCATCATCTGTGAGGAGTTTGTATGTTCTCTCCATGGAAAGCGTAATTTTTTTCTGGGTGTTCCA
This sequence comes from Mobula hypostoma, assembly GCF_963921235.1. NCBI lineage: Eukaryota > Metazoa > Chordata > Chondrichthyes > Myliobatiformes > Myliobatidae > Mobula > Mobula hypostoma. The sequence goes on along the minus strand of NC_086097.1, from coordinate 7,612,106 downwards.
GTTTCCTCCCACAGTCCAAAGCCATACCAGTTAGTAGGTTAATTGGTCATCGTAAGTTGACCCGTGTTTAGGGTAAGGTTAAATTGGGGGCTGTTGGGTGGCGTGGCTCGAGGTGCTGGAAAGCCTATTCCTATTCCCTGAGACTACTGCCCCCACCCAGGTCTCAATACTATTGGCGTTTCGTAAGTGATTTACAGAAAATAGATCTAGTGCTTTCCCGGTATATATGATGAATAAACCTGTTTCGGACATCAAGCTGGGAACAGGTGTCGATTAAAACTGATGTTTTTCATGACAAACTCTGCCATCTTTTTCAGGAATGATGCTGGGCATATCTAGTCTCGTTGTATTTATACCCTCCTTGTCCGTCCTTCCTGATTCGTTAGTCCTCGTCCATTCAGGTTTCTGCTCTCCCACCTTGTTTACAATTGAATTCCAGCTTTTTATCGTGTGTTGTAAATGCACATTATTTTATAAATTTATTTGTTGGAATATTACTTTATGTGTTGTGTGTGAATTATATGTACTATGTGGTGCACCTTGGCCCAGAGGAACATTTTTTTTTTAAATTTGTCGATAACATGTATATAATTGGAACAACAAGAAACTTGAACTTGAATTTGAACTTCACAAAGCTCCTGATATCCTCTTCATGTCTATCTGAGAAAGTTATTAGGGGTCTCCGTTCAATAACTTATCTGCAAGATGGCAAAGCGTTCTCTTATTAGTTCAAAGTACATTTATTATCAAAGAATCTATACTACATACAACCTTAAGATTTGTCTCCTTAAAGGCAGCCACAAAACAGAGAAATCCAATATTACCAATTAAAAAAGACTATCAAAGACCCAATGCGCACAAAAAAAACAAATCATGCCAACAATGAAAAGAAAGAAAACAACATTCAGAATTACTCTGAAATATCAGCCCAGATGTTTGTGCTCATGTCACTTGAATGGGACTTGAACTTAGAGCCTTCTGATGCAGAAGTTTTACGCACTGAATCACAGCGAACAAAGAACTACAAGTAAAAAGATTGACAATCGGCTAATGAAGCATTGATGGAATGGGAAGAAAAAGGCAGAAAAAATTAATGAAAAGAACAAAACTGGGTAAGCTATGCACCAACTTCATGATTTTATCATCTTAAATATATTTATGTATCATTAATAAAAAATCATAAAAGCTTTCTGCTATTGATTTCTGAAGCATCCAGGTGAAAAGACTTTTATCAGTTGTTCCACTTTCTGATTCAGGAAAGATTTTGGAGATGCTCACTGACTGTCATCATCTCTCCAAGCTTTTCATGGAAATGTACAGCACAAAAACAGGGCCTTTCACCCATCTAGGCCTTGCGGAATCATTTAAACTGCCTACTGCCATTGATCTGCATTGGGGACCATTGCCCTCCATACCCGTACCATATTTATACCTATCCAAACCTCTCTTAAATGTTGAAAATCAAGCTTGCATGCACCAGCTTTTCTGGCAACCTGTTCCTCACTCTCACGACCCTCTGAGTGAAAGGGTTTCCCCTTATGTTCCACTTAAACTTTTCACCTTTCAGCCTTAACCCATTACCTCTAGTTGTAGTCCCATCAACTTCAGTCGAAAAAGTCTGTTTGAATTTACCCTATCTATACCACTCATAATATTGTATATCTCCATCAAATCTCCAGTGTTCTACGTTCCAAGGAATAAAAGGCATAACCTATTGAGTTTTTTTAAAAAGCTCCATTTTTAGCTGAACTTGCTTTAAACTAATGTAAGCTGCAGTGATATCAGGAAATATATCTAAAAGAGGTTTGGATAGGTTCGTGGATGGTAGGAGTATAGAGAGCTATGGTCCCCAAGGCAGGTCGACGGGAGTAGGTAGTTTAAATGATTCAGTATAGACTAGATGGGCCAAAGGACCTGTGTCTGCTGTACTTTTCTATGACTCTATGACTATGAATATTGTCTTTGAATCATGCTAAATAGTATTATAATCAATAACTCAACCTGCAGAAACGATTCAAACTTTCGAAGTACATTTATTGCCAAAGTATGTATGCAGTATACACTCTGAGATTTGTCTTCCCACAGCCACCAAACAAAGAAACCATGGAACCCATTCAAATAAAAACATCAAAATCCCCCAATATGAAAAGAACAAATCACACAAACAACATCAAAAAATGAGCAAAAAACACAGAAAATAAAATATCAAACCACAAGTCATCAAAACAGCTTGGAATATACAGTTCAGCTCAGTTCAATTTAATCCAACATTGCATCATTTGTTGACTACAGGCCATAGAGCCAGTCCGTTCCTACAAAATAGCAACAAAAAGGAGTAACCAGAAACCCATCATAACATGAACTGCAGAGTCCAATCACAAACTGATTAAACCTTGCCCAAGACCCAAGACTCCAGTACCATCCTCCAGAAGCATCATGGGACAGGGAGAGAGACAGATGAAAAACTTAACTTACTTAAGGCCATAAGATGTAGGAGCAGAATTAGGCCATTTGGCCTATCGAGTCTGTTCTACCATTTCATAATGGCTGATATAATTTTCCTGTCAACTCCAATCTCCTGCCTTCTCCCCATATCCCTTTATGCCAGAATCAATAAAGAATCTGTCAACTTCTGCTTTGAATATATATAAAGACCTGGCCTCCACAACTACCTGTGGCAAAGAATCCCACAGATTCACCGTCCTCTGACTAAAGAAATTCCTCCTCATTTCCATTCTCAAAAGACACCTGTCTTTCTGAGGCTGTGTCCTCTGGTCTTGGACTCTCCCACTATAGGAAACATCCTCTCCACAACCACTCCGTCAAGGCTTTTCACCATTCAGTAGGTTTCAATGAGGTCACCACTCATTTCTTCGGAATTCTAGTGAATACGGGCCAAGAGCCATCAGAAGCCCTTCATGTGACAAGCCATTCAATCCTGGAATCATTTTTGTGAACCTCCTTTGAACCCTCTCCAGTTTCAGCACATCCGTTCTAAGATCAAGGGCCCAAACCTGCTCACAATACTCCAAGTGAGGCCTCACCAGAGCTTTATAAAGTTTCAACATTACCTCCTTGTTTTCATATTCCAGCCCAATTGAAATGAATGCTAGCATTGCATTTGTGTTCCTCACCACAGACTTAACCTGCAAATTAACCTTCAGAGAATCCTGCACAAGGACTCCCCAGTCCCCTTGCATCTCAGTTTTTACTTCTTTCTGTACTGTGGCAAATGCCAACACTTGTTTTCCATAGCTGCTATGCCTTTGTGATGGTAAAGTACTTGCAGAGTACACTGCCACCTCTCTCCATGAGTTCATGCAAGACTAATCATGCCACTGGTAAGAATGAATTAATAACAACATCGAAAAGCAACCACATCAGAAAATTTTACAATCCAAGTATTGCTATGAATCAAATTGTTACAGTGAGCCAAAACAGTCAGAAGCTAGTGGTCAACTGAAACCAGCCCCAGGCGGATACTGACTGATGGGTCACTATCCCTGTCAAGGACTTAATTGTTCTGGGGTAAACCATTTAACTTCATTCTGAGAGTCTGAGTTTAAGTTGAGTTTTGAGACTGGTGTAGTTTAACTGAATAAAATCTTATTTTGAATTCCAACTTGTTCTATTCATTGACTTTCACTGCCTGGGTGAGGCCACATTCAGGTTGGAGGAGAAACACCTTTCATTCCATCCGCGTAGCCACCCAACAGTTAGACCATAAGATCATAAGATATAGGAGCAGAAGAAGGCCATTCAACCCATTAAGTCTGCTCCGCCATTCAATCATGGGCTGATCCAATTCTTCCAGTCATCCCTACTCCTCTGCCTTCTCCCCATACCTTTTGCTGCCCTGGCTAATCAAGAACCTATCTTTCTCTGCCTTAAATACACCCAGTGACTTGGTCTCCACAGCTGCTCGTGGCAACGAATTCCACAGATTTACCACCCTCTGACTAAAGTAATTTCTCTGTATCTCTGTTCTAAATGGACGTCCTTCAATCCTGAAGTCGTACCCCCTTGTCTTAGAATCCCCTATCATAGCCATATCTAATCTGTTCAAGCCTTCTAACAATTGAAATGTTTCTATGAGATCCACCCTCATTCTCCTGAACTCCAAGGAATACAGCCCAAGAGATGCCAGATGTTCCTCATATGGTAACCCTTTCAATCTTGGAATCATTCTTGTGAATCTTCTCTGACCCCTCTCCAATGTCAATATATCCTTTCTAAAATAAGGAGCCCCAAACCGCACACAGTACTCCAAGAGTGGTCTCATAAGTGCCTTACAGAGCCTCAACATCACATCCCTGCTCTTATATTCTATACCTCTAGAAGTGAATGCCACATTGTAGTTGCCTTCTTCACAACCGACTCAAACTGGAGGTTAACCTTTAGGGTATCCTGCACAAGGACTGCTAGCTCCCTTTCCATCTCTGCATTTTGAATTCTCTCCCCATCTAAATAATAGTCTGTCTATTTATTTCTTCCACCAAAGTGCATGACCATACACTTTCCAACATTGTATTTCATTTGCCACTTCCTTGCCCATTCCCCCAAACTAGCTAAGTCTCTCTTCAGGCTGTCTGTTTCCTCAACACTTCCCGCTCCTCAAACTATCTTTGTATCATCAACAAATTTAGCTACAAATCCATTAATACCATAGTCCAAATCATTGACATACATCATAAAAAGCAGTTGTCCCAACACCGACCCCTGTGGAACTCCACTGGTAACCAGCAGTCAGCCGGAATAGGATCACTGTATTCCCATTCTCTTGTTTTCTGCTGATCAGCCAATGCTCCACCCATGTTAGTAACTCCCCTGTAGTTCCAAGTGCTCTTATCTTCTAAGCAGCCTCATGTGCAAAACCTTGTCAAATGCATTCTGAAAACCCAAGTACACCACGTCTACTGCATCTCCTTTGTCTACCCTGCCTGTAATTTCCTCAAAGAATTTCAGTAGGTTTGTCAGGCATGAATGTTGATTTTTCTCAAGCTTCTGATAATTGCTGCCACCCGTCTCCTTCACTATTCCCCATTCCTGGCTCTCTGTCTCCTTTTCTCCTTACCTGCCCATCACGTCTTAACCAAATTTGGGTTTACAATGAATAAAATAACTTGCAGTTTACCTGAGAAGTAGGACCTTCGAGCTAGTCCTCCTTCCCTCCCCCACTTTTTTATTCTTCCATCTTCCCCCTTCCTTTCCAGTCCAGATGAAGAGTCTTGGCCTGAAACGTTGAATATTCCCCTCCATGGGTACTGCCTAACCTGCTGAGTTCCTCTAGCATTTTATGTTATAAACACAAGGGGTTCTGGAAATCCAGAGCAACATACATAAAATGCTAGAGGAACTCAGCAGGTTAGGGGATTCTGCCGAGTTGTTGTCGGTGGTCTATGCCACAGTAAGACCATAATATATCGGAACAGAATTAGGCCATTTGGCCCATCGAGTCTGCTTTGCCATTTCATCGTGGCTGATCTATTTTTCCTCTCAGCCCCAATCTACTGCCTTCTCCCCATATCCCTTTATGCTATGACTAATCAAGAATCTATCATCTTCTGCCTTAAATATATCCAAACAGATGCCCGACCCTCTGGCTAAAGAAATTCCTCCTCATCTCTCTGTTTTAAGTGGATGTCTGAATTTGTGCCCTCTGGTCCTAGTCTCCTCCACTATAAGAAGCACCCTCTGCACATCCACAAGGGTTTCAATAAGATCCCCATTGGTTCTTCTACACCCCACCAAGTACAGACCCAGAACATTCAAATGCTCCTCATTCATTAAATCCTTCATGCCCAGAATCATTCTCACAAACTTTCTCTGAACCTTCTCCAATGCCAGCACATCTTTTCTTAGATAAGGGGCTGGAAATAATCCAATTACAGTCTGACAAATGCCTTCTCAAGCTTCAGCAATACATTCTTGTTTTTATATTCAAATCCCACCAAAATCAATGTTATCATTGCATTTGACTTCAACCCAGTAACTCAAATTGCATGTTAACCTTTAGAGAATCCTGCATAAGAACTCCCAAGTCCCTTTGCACCTCTGATTTCTGAATTTTATCCACGTTTAGAAAATAGTCTATGCCAAAGTCCTTCCGTAGACTCTGTTTCCTTAACACTACCTGACCCTCCACCTATCTTTGTATTATCCTCAAATTTGACCACAAAGTTATCAATTCAGACATCCAAATTATTGAAGCCGTCACAACACTGTCATCAGCAGCCAACCAGAGAAGACCACTTTTATTCCTATTCGTTGCCTCCTGCCAGTCAGCTAATCCTCTGTTCATGTTGTATCGCTGTTGTAATACCATGGCCTTTATCTTGTTAAGCAGCCTCATGTGTGGCGCTTTGTGTACGGCCTTCCAAAAATCCATGTACACAATATCCACCAGTTCTCCCTTGTCCATCCTGCTAGTTATTTCCTCAATTAATTCCAACATATTTGTCATGCAAAATTTCCCCTGAAAGAAACAATGCTGACTACAGCCTATTTTATCAAGTACCCCAAAACCTTCTCCTTAATAATAGGCTCCAACATCTTACGCACCACTGATGTCGGGCTAATTGGTCTATAATTTCCTGTCTTTTGCCTCTCTTCCTTCTTAAAAAGTGGAGTGATACTAGTAATTTTCCAGTCCTCTGGAACCATTCCGGAATCTAATAATTTTTGAAAGATTATTACTAATGCATCCCCAATCTCTTCAGCCACATCTTTCAGAGCCCTGGGATGTAGTCCATCTGGTCCAAGTGATTTATTTACCTTCAAACTTTTCCGCTTACCAGGCACCTTCTCCTTCATCATAACATCGACTTGTCAAAACCCATAGGAATTTTGTAGTGTAGATGATAATAATGATTTTATGAGGAAGGATTCATTATAAAAGATGAACACAAAAACAAGGGATGACAAAGAGAATGTCTTGCATGTGTGGATGATAGATCTGGTGTTCTAATAAGTGATAAAGGACTGCTGCGAATGCAAGGACCTCAAAGACTTTCTCTTTTTCAATTTGGCAGAATGAAAATTAGAAGGAATAACTGAATAGAACTGCATTGATTTATCTTGAAGCATTTAGTGGAGAAGCTGCAATTAAAACAGATATTAACTCTCAAAAACAAAAAGAGGTGGATCATACTTCTGAATAATGTTCACTTGCCCAGGAAAGAGTGCCAAAAAATGTAGTATATTGATACATTAGGGGATGCACATTAGTGCATATTTGCCTGTCAGGGAGATTATTCAGTTTATTGAATGGGCAAATGTTTCTCTTCAGCCCAGATGGTGATGAATTCATGGAATTCATTGCCATGGATGGCTGTGGAGGTCAAGTCATTGGGTATGTCAAAAAAGGAGATAGATTGGGTCTTGATTAGTAAGGACATCAAGTCCGTATCGGTTGGTAGGTTAATTGGACATTGTAAATTGTCCCATGATTAGGCTAGGGTTAAATTTGGTGATTGCTGGGCAGTACAGCTCGAAAGGCTGGAATGGTTTGTTCTGCAAACACAAGGAATTCTGCAGATGCTGGAAATTCAAGCAACACACATCAAAGTTGCTGGTGAATGCAGCAGGCCAGGCAGCATCTCTAGGAAGAGGTACAGTCGACGTTTCGGGCCGAGACCCTTCGTCCGTTAGTCCTGACGAAGGGTCTCAGACCAAAACGTCAATTGTACCTCTTCCTAGAGATGCTGCTTGGCCTGCTGCGTTCACCAGCAACTTTGATGTGTGTTGCAATGGTTTATTCTGCACGGTATCTCAATAAATAAATAAAAGAAAGAGACTAGTGTTGAGGGGAATAATAAATCAGGCATGATCAAATGATGGAAATGACTTGATGGAACTTATCCTATGCTCTCTTCTTTTCTTTCATCTACAAACAGTTCTTTAGATAAATTGTGCAATTACTGGGCATCAGATTACCTGAAATTTCAGATCTCTTCCTCACTAATCTCTCACAACCTTTTCACTCTCGCCTATTCTCAAGAAGCTTCTTGGAAATGCCCAGCATCTGGGCCATGCGATCTTCTCACAGCTATCATTGGGCTTGAGGTACAGAAACCTGAAGTCTGACACCACCAGGTTCAAGAACAGTTACTTTCCTTCAATTGTTTGGTTCTTGAACCAACCAGTACAACAGTCATTGAAAGTGGGCATGCAGGTACAGCAGGCGGTGAAAAAGGCGAACGGTATGCTGGCATTTATAGCGAGAGGATTCGAGTACAGGAGCAGGGAGGTACTACTGCAGTTGTACAAGGCCTTGGTGAGACCACACCTGGAGTATTGTGTGCAGTTTTGGTCCCCTAATCTGAGGAAAGACATCTTTGCCATAGAGGGAGTACAAAGAAGGTTCACCAGATTGATTCCTGGGATGGCAGGTCTTTCATATGAAGAAAGACTGGATGAACTGGGCTTGTACTCGTTGGAATTTAGAAGATTGAGGGGGGATCTGATTGAAACGTATAAGATCCTAAAGGGATTGGACAGGCTAGATGCAGGAAGATTGTTCCCGATGTTGGGGAGGTCTAGAACGAGGGGTCACAGTTTGAGGATAGAGGGGAAGCCTTTTAGGACCGAGGTTAGGAAAAACTTCTTCACACAGAGAGTGGTGAATCTGTGGAATTCTCTGCCACAGCAAACTGTTGAGGCCAGTTCATTAGCTATGTTTAAAAGGAAGTTAGATATGGCCCTTGTGGCTACAGGGGTCAGGGGGTATGGAGGGAAGGCTGGGTTCTGAGTTGGATGATCAGCCATGATCATAATAAATGGCGGTGCAGGCTCGAAGGGCCGAATGGCCTACTCCTGCACCTATTTTCTATGTTTTCTATGTATGTTTAACCCTCATCACTATCTCAATATAGAAACGGTATGACTGCTTTGACAACTATGATTTACAATGGACTTTGTGTTCTTTCTCGTAAAAATCATCTATAATTTGTGTCTAATTTATATTTGTCTTGGGAATGTTTGTATCTGATCCTATGGGCTTGTGATGCTTTCTGCAAATAGGCTTTTATTGTACCTATGTATCCATGAATGTATGACAATGAATTAAATTTTTACTTTGACTTCAAAGTTTAGTCCTGAACGAGTCACAGTTTCTTCCAGTTAAACATTGAATCTTTGGGCCTATCATACACTCCATCAATTCTCTGAACCTTCCTGATATCTGCCTTGATATTTGCAGTTCTCTGTAATCTTAAATTTGAGCTTTTGATTCATTGTCCTTCACACAAGGGATTATTATTTTAAAACTATTAAATATCCTCCAGGAGGACCACGACTTTGTCGTAGCTTGGAGGCTTGTGGGTCTCAATAACCCAGAGAGCTACACTGGCTGGTTTCAGCACTTCATGCTTTGGCATGGTAGGGTCAAGCATGCCAAACGGATCAAAGGGTAGAGACCAAACTAACAGTGGTCCACAGGTCCTGAAGGTTCTGTGGTTCAGCTCAGGGCTAACAATCCTGACTGGTGAAAAATGAAATTGATACAGAAACAGCAATGAAGAATCCTTCTAAATCTGAGTGTAATGGTATTCCTGGTCTCCACCGAGGACTTGCATGACTGATAATAGTAAAAATCGAGAGAAAGCTTCTGAAGGAAGCCACTGGCATGATGAAGGAAGTCCTGAACACCACAGAAAAAAATTGAACTACACCTGGGAACAATAGAGAAGATGGCCAAGGACAGACAGACCTTCATTGTTGCCCTAAAAGCCAGCAGACAAAACAAGCTGTAAGTAAATACTAAATATCCCTTATTAAGGTAATTATTGAAAAACCTCACAAAATAGGGACAATTATTTCAGTTTAAAATCATTTTAATCCCAAAGTTTCATGCACAAAATAATTAATTTTGAGGACAGCACAGGGAGTTAGGCGTAAGTTCAGGGTTTAGGTTAGGTTAGGCTCCTGTCCTTCATGTGCGGCTTAGCTACTAATCCTGATGGAACCATTTCTACTGACAGGAAAATTGGCAAAGGCAGGTTATTGGTGCCTTAAGATGGGTGTGTTGGTTGTTAGTGCAAATGGCACATTTCACAGTATGTTTTGATGTACACTGACAAATAAATCTGGATCTGACAAAACATGTAATATTGCATTATTTTCTGTAGTTCAGTCATGAAATTCACTAGGTATTCAGTACTAAAACCAGATTGTCTCCATCAGTAAGGCCCTCACCACCCAGACAGGTCCTCTTTCCATTGATACTATCATTGTACCTGAAGGCATATACTCAATGATTCAGGAACAGCTTCTTCCCCTCCACCATTAGGTTTCTAAATAGATACTGAACCTTTGAACATAACCTCAATATTTCTTTATTTGCCCTCTATTGCACTATTTTTTTAAATATAGCTATTTCTTATTGTAACTTAGCTTTTTATCATGATGTATTGCAACGTACTGCTGCTACAAAACAACAAATTTCATGACATTTGCCAGTTATATTAAACCTGATTCTGATTCATATTTATAAATATTAATTACTTTGTCTGTACTAAATAAATTCATAGCCACTACATATAAGAAGTGGTGGATATCCAGTAATAGATCTCAAATATTGTTGCAGCTCTTCAAGACATAAGTTTTAGTTTTTCTTTTCTACTTAACTTTTGTTTGTTCCAGGCATGAAATATCTACCATGGCCTGAGCAAACATGATAAAATAATTTTCTTTTACCTTGGGATTCAGAGAGTTTTAGATCCTCAAAAGAGTTTTCCAAAGATGGTATCAATGCAAAGTGAAATAAAATCTGGCAAGTTAATGCATCTGATGTTTTGACTGGATCAATATGTTTCAGATACTGTAACAATGCATAAATGGAACTAAACTTCTGAAGCAGTATATTCCATAATCTAGGTTCAAGATTGTTTAGTATCATTTCCAGTCCATGAAAGTGCTCAAAGTATTGTTGAGGATCCCTACCACCCATCCTACAATCTCTTTGACTCTCTACCATCAGAAAGGAGGTACAGGAGCATCAGGACTAGAACTGCCAGACTGGATAACAGTTTCTTTCTTCAGGCTAATGAATACCCTGCCACGAAGGTTTTGTCACTCGGACAGTGAGCTATTTACTGTTTATTGTTTACCTGTGCTGCCTGATTGAGATGCACTTTAAATTATATTTTATTAACTTATTTGTGGTAATATTTTGTTTTAGCCGCTGTGCATGACATATGTTTTGTAGATGCACGGTGGACCGGAGGAACATTGTTTCATCCAGTTGTGAATATATATATACACCATATAACAATTACAGAACAGAAACAGGCCATCTCGGCCCTTCTAGTCTGTGCCGGACTCTTACTCTCACCTAGTCCCACCGACCTGCACTCAGCCTATAACCCTCCATTCCTTTCCCATCTATATAGCTATCCAATTTAACTTTAAATGACAACATCAAACCTGCCTCGACCACATCTGCTGGAAGCTCGTTCCACACAGTTACCACTCTGAGTAAAGAAGTTCCCCCTCATGTTACCCCTAAACTTTTGCCCTTTAACTCTCAACTGATTTTCTCTTGTTTGAATCTCCCACACTCTCAATGGAAAAAGCCTATCCACGTCAACTCTATCTATCCCCCTCATAATTTTAAGTACCTCTATCAAGTCCTCTTCTACGCTCCAAAGAATGAAGACCTAACTTGTTCAACCTTTCTCTGTAACTTAGGAGATGAAACCCAGGCAACATTTTAGTAAATCTCCTCTGTACTCTCTCAATTCTATTGACATCTTTCCTATAATTCGGTGACAATACTCGAAATTTGGCCTTACCAATGCCTTATACAATTTCAACATTACATCCCAACTCCTATACTCAATACTCTGATTAATAAAGGCCAGCAAACCAAAAGCTTTCTTCACCACCCTATCTACATGGGATTCCACCTTCAGGGAACTATGCACCATTATTCCTAGATCCCTCTGTTCTACTGCATTCTTCAAGGTACAGTCCAATGACAATAAACTTGAACTTGAATAAGTGTGAATAAGATCAAAATAGATCTGATACAGCACAAAAAACTCAGTAGACTAAAGAACATAATAAAAACAATAAATATAAATACACAAGATAGCTTATATACTGTACATAGATTGATTGCATGTCCACTAAGTGACACTAGGCACAAGAATGTCTGTATATAAGGAGTCTGAGAGGAAGTCAAAGCCAACATAAAAACCAAATAGAGTGTATATAATAGAACAAAAAATTGGGAAGTTAGAGGACTGGGAAGCTTTTAAAGCCAACAGAAGGCAGCTAATAAAGTCATTAAAAAGATAAAGATGGAGTACGAAAGTAAGCGATTCAATAATATGAAAGAGGATACCAAAAGTTGCCACAGATCTATGAAGTGTAAAAGAGGTGAGAGTGGATATTGGACCATTGACAACGATGCTGAAGAGTTATTAATGGGGGACAACAAAATGGCAGATGAACTGAATAAGTATTTAGTATCAGTCTGCATTATGGAAGATACTAGCTATACGGTGGAAGTTCCATGAGTCAGGGAAGTGTGTGATGTTACCATAACTAGATACAGTATGTTCCTTGGAAACTGAAAAGTCTGAAGGGAGATAAGTCACCTGGTTCAGATGTTGTGCACTGTAGAGTTCTGAAAGAGGGGAGTAGAATCTGGAATGATTCCGGAAGACTGGAAAGTTGCAAATATCACTCCACTCTCCAAGAAGAGAGAAGCAGAAAAAAGGAAACTATAGGCCAGTTTGTCTGACCTCAGTGGTTGGGAAGATGTTGGAGTTAACTATTAACGATGAGGTGTCAGAGCCGTAATCAGTATGGTTTCCTCAACAGATTGCCTGACAAATCTGTTGGAATTCACTGAAGAAATAACAAGCAGGATAGACAATTGAGAATTTGTTGATGTTGTGTACTTGGATTTTCAGAAGGCCTTTGACAAGATGACACACATGAGGCTGCTTAACAAACTGCAAGTACATGGTATTACAGGAAAGATCCTAGCATGCATAAAGCAGTGGCTGATTGGCAGGAGTCAAATAGTGGTAAATAATAGGAGGCAAATAAAGAGAGACTTTTCTGACTGTCTGCTTGTGACTAGTGGAGTTCCACAGCGGTTAGTGTTGGGGCTGATACTTTTACGTTATATATCAATGATTTGGATGATGGAATTGATGGCTTTGTTGCAAAGTCTGCAGGCGTTATGAAAATAGGTGGAGGGGCAGATAGTTTGGAGTAGAAAGGTTACAGGAGGACTAAGGCAGATTAGGAAAAAGGGCAAAGAAATGGCAAATGGAATAAGAGTGCTGGGAAGTGTATGGTCATTCACTTTGGTGGAAGAAATGAAAGGGTTGACTATTTTCTGAATGGAGAGAAAGTACAAAAATCACTGAAGTGCCAAGAGATTTGGGAGTCGTTGTGCAGCGTTCCTTAAAGGTTAATTCGCAGATTATGTCTGTGCTGAGGAAGGCAAATGCAATGTTACCATTCATTTTAAGAGGATGAGAACTTAAAACCAAGGATGTAGTTTTGAAACTTTATAAAGCTCTGGTGAATTCTCACTTGGAGTATTGTGAGCAGTTTTGGTCCCCTTATCTTAGAAAGGATATGTTGAAATTGGAGATGGTTCATATGAAGAGCATTTGATGGCTCGTGGCCTGTATTCACTAGAATTCGGAAGAATCAGTGATGACCTCATTGAATAGTGAAAGGCTTTGATAGATTTGATGTGGAGATAATGTTTCCTATGGTGGGAAAGTCTAAGACCAGAGGACACAGCCACAAAGCAGAGGGGGGTCCTTTTAGAATAGAGATAAGGAGGGTGGTGAATCTGTGGAATTCATTGCCATGGGCAGCTTTGGAGGCCAGGTCTTTTTATATGTTTAAGGCAGATTTTGATAGATTCTTATTGGTCAGGCATGAAGTTATGTGGGGAGAAAGCAGGAGATTGGGACTGAGAGGAAAATTGGATCAGCCATGATGAAATGGCAGAAAGACGTGATGGGCCAACTGGCCTAATTCTGCTCCAAAATCTTATGGTCTTATGGAAATGATGAAGTAGTGATGGTTGGGGATGTGGAATGATGGATTAGTAGATCGAGGTGTTAATCAGTCTTCCTGCTTGGGGAAAGTAACTGTTTTTCAGTCTGTTGGTCCTGGTGTGGATACTATGTAGCTTCCTTCCTAATGGGAGTGGGACAAACAGTCCATGAGCAGAGAATATTAGATTAGATTATTAGATTAGATTATGAGGACACTCAGTCCTCGTTTATTGTCATTTAAAGATGCATGTATTAAAAAATGATACAACATTCCTCCAGAATGATATCACAAGAAAACACAGGACAAACCAAGACTAAAACTGACAAAACCACATAATTATAATATATAGTTACAACAGTGCAAAGCAATACCATAATTTGATAAAGAGCAGACCATGGGCACGGTAAAAGAAAGTCTCAAAGTCCCAATAGACTCATCATCTCACACAGGCGGCAGAAGGGAGGAACTCTCCCTGCCATGAACCTCCAAGCGCTGCTAACTTGCCGATGCAGCACTATTGGAAGCACCCGACCGCAGTGGACTCTGAGTCCGTCCGAAAACTTCAAGCCTCCGACCAACCCCTCTGACACAGCCTCTCCGAGCACCATCCTCTGCTGAGCGCTTCGACCCTGCCCTGGCCACCAAGCAACAAGCAAAGCCGAGGACTCGGCCCTTCTCCTCCAGAGATTCTGGACCACACACTAGCAGCAGCAGCGAAGCAGTTATTTCAGAAGTTTCATCTGATGTTCCTCCGTGCTCTCACGTCCATCTCCATCAAATCAGGATTGGGCACGGCATCCTACTTGACAAATAGCAGGCATCACCCACCACCAGAGTGGCTGCTGTGAGTTGCGTCGTGCCACCTTAAATGTGCGAATAAAATGGAAATGTGCTATTATATCATGCAATTATCTACTAAAGGCACTGTTCTCCATTATCACCAACACAGCAATTACCTAAAATTTCAAGAGCACCTTACAGAGTCCTTTTGAACAGGGGTCCCCAACCTTTTGTGCACCACGGACCGGTTTAATATTGACAATATTCTTGCGGACCTCGCGTGCGTTCAAGTTCAACAGTGGGCGTGACAGGGAATGAGGAAATGTGCAGCTGACTCATATGGATTCATATTGCCAAGTCATATTGTTTCCTCACGGCCCGGTGGTTGGGGACCACTGCTTCAGAATACCATAGGTGTAGTAATTCATCAGGTGCTTTGCTTGCTTTAACAGTACTATGTTAATGTGGGAAATAAGGACTTTTATACTTTGAATGTTATTGTTGGGCCTCTGTGATTGAAGGGCAGAAGCAGAAAGAGAGGCAGGGAAATTGGGAAAAAGTTACAAGCCAACTGGTGACTGGGGGATTGTTTGAAAAGAAGGTTTAGTTTTACATGAGAAGGCAAAGATTTAAGTTTTAAGATTTAAGGTCAGAATTTCAGGAGTCAAGTAGTACTTGATCAAAAATGGGTGCTGTTCCGTCAAAATTGTCCAAGTCAACCGCAATACCCCCAAGACAATTGTGTCATGGAGAATAATGCTATCCCATTAAATTCTGTTGGGAAATACCCAGCCAAGCTTTCTGAGTGTTTCACATTTCCTTGAAGCGGTTACTATTTTGATTAACTCATGGGAAAAGTCAATTTTCAATCACATAATACTGATGAGCGTAAAATGCTTCTCTGCTATTGCCTTATCTTTGGTGCTTACCTTATGAGAATACCATTGCAAGCAACTTTGAATTTGAGGATTGCCTTAATATCCTTTGTATTGTTAGATACTGTATCTGAAACATATTGATCCAGTGAGATGCACTAGGATGCCACCTTTTATCTCACTTTGTGTTGATATCACATTGCTTTTGGGATTTCATCTTTTGGAATCTGTTTCCAGCTTTGTTTTGAAGATTTGAAACTCTCTGAAACACATCTAAGGTAACAGAATTACATTAACTTGTTTGATCAGATCATGGTAAATACTTCATGCTTGGAATAAAAGTATTCTAAATAGAAAAAAAACTTTCTGTTTTGAAGAGCAATCGTAGGTAAAAAGATGTAGTATTAACATGTTCGATCAGGTCATAATAAACACTTCATACCAGAAAAAAAGAGATTTTAAATAGAAGAAAATTTTCTGTTTTGAAGAGCTACAACACTTGAGGGCTATCAATAGAAATGAGACAACCCTTCTATTTAGTAATTATGTATTTATTCAGTACTGGCATAGTAATTAACATTTATAAGCACAATAAGACTTCTTTAATTGTTTAAATACATGAATTAGATGACTGGTTTAAGAATCTTATACCTCATAAACAGGCAGCAAATCAAAAGGGCAATTTGGCTCCCATTTAATGATTGAAAGTATTTGAAGAAATTGAGATGAAAGGTTTTATTTTATTTGAAATTCTGTCCCATGTAGATGCTGGCAGACACCTCAAGTGAATTTGAGAAAGTAAAATAAAATGGCTACACTCTTTTCCAGTGCAATTGTTTCAGTAAAGATGGCTTCCAGTTCGGTTTCCGTGCAGATGTGAAGCTTGAAATTAGAAACCTGCTTTCCTAAGTACAGAGCCATCATGCTCCCAGTCCATTGGAGACCTTGTCAAATTAAATAAATTAAATATGCTCCCTGCACTGTTTCCTCTTGCACACAAAGCACTCTGACAGCAGGTGAAAGACGTAACCTGCTCATATTTGCATGTTTTACAGCCACAGGGAATCCCCAGGTACTTTAGAGGCAATGAATTACCTTTTGATTTACTTCTGAATTACAGCCGTTACTGCTTCCTAGCCAGACACAGCAGCCAACTTGCCTGTAGCAAGGTCTCAAAACTGGTGCTGAGAAAACGACCAGTTAATTGCTTTTAAATGGTTTTGATTGAGAACTTAATGTTGACTGGGTAGGTGGGGAAGTCAGAACTTCAGAAGCTACTTAGTAGGTATTCTATTCTTGAAAGGTCTTGTTAAAATGATACTGCCTGGATTCCTCTGTGTTTATTTATATAAACAGGCTGGGAAACCTTGTGTGAAGTACTTTTTATATGCAGAATCATGAATCAGATAATCGGTCTTTCAACAGCAACAACTTCCTAGCATCTAATGTTTGTACACAGGAAAATGTTATTAACTGAAATACAGTCAGCCAGAAATAGGCACTGACAAAATATTAGGTCAATCAAAGTGACAGATTTGTAAAGGGAAGAGATATAATTAGTTAAGCCCAACACCATTCTAGGGCATGGCCACCAAAATCAACTCGCTGGAGTCCTCTGTCATGGGCCAGTCTTTCCAGTTGTCCCCAGGTGTAGCCCACCTTCTTGATGTCAACTTCAATGTCAGAATGCTAAGTATTCTTTGGCCAGCCTCTCTTCCGCTTTATGGGACCTGCAGCTTCCAAGTATGTGCAGCCTTCTCTGCACAACTTCATACATCTTCTAAGCAAAAACCTTTCCTCTACCAGGGATGAAGTCTCTGGACCTCATTTCTGTAGTTTAGACCATAAGACTTAGGAGCCAAATTAGGCCATTCTTCCTCCTATCAAGGCTACTCTGCCATTCTATTATGGCTGATTTATTATTCTTCTCAATCCAATTTTCCTGCTTTCTCCCCATAACACTTGATACTCTGACTAATCAAGAGCCCGTCAACCTCCACTTTAAATATATTCATTGACTTGGCCTTCACAAACATCTGTGGCAATGAATTCCACAGATTCATCACTATCTGACTGAGAAAGATCCTCATGTCTGCTCTAAATGGACATGCCCCAATTCTGAGGCTGTCCCCTCTGCCCGCATCCACTCCATCTAGGCCTTTCAGTATTCAATAGGATCCAATTCAATAGGAGATCCTTCTCCAAAAAATGGCAAGTATAGGCCCAGTGCCATCAAACATGCCTCATATATTAACCTTTTCATTCCTGGAATAATTCTCGTGAACCTCTTCTGGACCCTCTCCAAGGCCAGCACATCTTTTCATCAATAAGGGGCCCAAAACTGCTGACAATACTCCAAGTACAACCTGCCCAATGCCTTATAAAGCCTCAGCATTTCATCCTTGCTCTTATATTCTAGTCCTCTCGAAATGAATGCTAATATTGCATTTGCTTTCCTCATCACTGACTCAACCTGCAAGTTAACCTTTAGGAGATCCTGCACAAGGACTCCCAAGTTTTTTTGCTTTGCACCTTTGATCTTTGAATTTTCTAGCTGTTTAGAAAAAAAAAACCCTAGCTTTTATCCTTTCTACCGAAATGTATGTTCAAACACTTCCCCACACTAGTTGTGGTGTATGAACACTGGTTCAGGAGTCTGAGGGTTGTAGGGTAATAGGTGTTCCTGAACCTGGTGTTGTGGGACCAGTCACAGGTTTCCTCTGTCTCCTACCTGATGGTAGAGATGAGAATAGAGCATGACCTGGAAGGTGGGATGGAGGCAACGCTTTACCTGTGAATCTGCTTGGGTTGTCTATGTGTCCCAATGCTCCCTATGTGGGCTGCTCTCCATTGGTGAGACCCGTCGTAAGTTGGGGGACTGCTTTGTCAAGCACCTCCACTCCATCTGCCAAAAGGTGAAATTCCTTGTAACCAAACATTTTAATTCCAATTCTCATTCTTTTTCTCACATTCCTTTTGTGCCAAAAGAGGCCATCCTCAGGGTGGAGCAGCAGTACCTTATATTCCATCTGGGTAGCCTCCAACCTGATGGCATGAATATCGATTTCTCCTTCCAGTTAAAAAAGATTCTCTCCCCTTCCCCTCTTCTTCTATTCCCCACTCTGGCCTCTCAACTCTTCTCGCCTGTCGATCACCTCCCCTGGGTGCCCCTCCTCCTTCCCTTTCTCCTATGGTCTGCTCTCCTTTCCAATCAGATGCATTCCTCTCCAGTCCTTTCACTTTCCCAACCACATGGCTTCACCTATCACCTTCCAGCTATGCTCCTTCCCCTTCCCCTGCCCTTCATTTCTGTGTTTTCCCCCTTCCTTTCCAGTCCATAAGACCATAAGACAGTCCTGATGAAAGGTCTCAGCCCGAAACATCAACTGTTTATTCATTTCCATAAATGTTGCCTGACTTCCTGAGTTCCTCCAGCATGTTGTGTGTGTTAATCCTGTCAGAGCAAATAGAGTAAAAATTTGGAAGGGGAAGGATCCAAGAATAGGTCAGAAAGAGTCTTGGTGGTTAGAAAGCAGGTTGATTGAGACACTATTTCTGTAAGGATTTTGCCTTCAAACATTCAATCATATGATGTGGGTAATGATGGTCTTTCCAAGACGATGACTGTCCTTGGAAATTTTTTCTACACAAGTGGTTTGGCATTGCCTTCTTCTGAGCAGTGTCCTTTACAAGGTGGGAGATCCCTGCCAGTATGAATACTCTTCCGAGTTTGGCTGCCTGGCATCAGTGGTCGCATAACCAGGACTTGTGATATGCACCAGCTGCTCATACGACCATAGAACACCAGCTCCCATGTCTTCACGTGACCCTGACTGGGGGGCTAAGAGGATACGACAACTTGCCCAAGGGTGAGTTGCAGCTCCTCACTCCTCCTTTGGTAGAGATATATCACCACTCCACCACCTAAAATGAATCGCTCTAATTAATAATTAATTGGTTGGCATATGACCAAGATTTGGTCATACCTAGGGTGAAAAAAGTAGATGTTATTGTGGCCCAAAAAGTCATGAGCAACAAGCAATCTTCTGGAGGAACTCAGCAGGTCAAGCAGCATCTGTGAGAGGAAAAGAATTGTCAACATTTTGGTCTTACATAGGATTTTGACCCAAGGTGTCAACAGTTCCTGTGCTCCCACAGATACTGCTTAACCTATTAAGTTTTTCCAGCAGATTATTTGTTTCTCTGGAATCCAGCATCTGAAATCTCTTGTGTCTCCATTTCGTATAAAATTAGGACTCTTAGATTGGGTAAATATGGGAAGCTGTTTCCATTACCATTATTTAAGAATCAGATTCAGGTTTAATATCACTGGCATATGTCGTGAAATTTGTTGACTTTGTGGCAGTTGTACAATGCAATACATAATAGTATTTTTCAGGCACCATTCCTTGAAGATACTCCAGATACTATGGAGGCTAGTGCCTATGATGAAGCTGACTGAGTTTTCAACTCTCTGCAGTTTTAAAGTTTTGGACAGTTGATAGAAGGGATATGAGGAGAATAATATTATGCATCTAAAGCTATATCTCCTGCAACTCTCTGCCTTAAATACAGTGAAAATAATCATACAGAACATAGAACAGTATAGTACAGGAACAAGCATTGTGGCCTACAATGTTGTGCAGAACCAGCTAAGAAGTAAATTTTAAAAAACCTAAACACTAGTCCTTCCCACCTACACCATGTCAATATCCCTCATCTTCCTCACATTAATGTACCTATCCAAATGTCTCCGAAAAGCCTCTAATGTATTTGCCTCTATCACCAAACCAGGCAGAGCAATCCAGGCATCCACCACTCTCTGAGTAAAAAATGTATTCCTCATATCACTTTTGAACCTACCCCTTCTCAACTTCAATGTATGACCTCTGCTTTTAGACATTCTGTCATTGGACAAAGATGCTCCCTGGTTAATCATCTATGCCTCTCATAATCTTCCAAACCTCTATCAGATCTCCCCTCGGCCTCTACGGCTACAAAGAAAGCAACCCAAGCTTTTCCAGCCTCTCTCGAAAGCACGTGCCCTCTAAACCAGGCAGCATTCAGGTAAACCTCGTCTATACCCTCTTCAAAGCCTCAACATCTTTCCTATAGTGGGGCATCCAAAACTGTATACAATGCTCCAGATGAGGCCTAACCAGAGTTCTATGAAGTTGCAATATAACCTCTTGACTTTTGAACTCCTGACTAATAAAGGGAAGCATTCCATAAGGCTACTTAACTACCCTATCGACCTGAGTAGGAATTTTCATGGAGCTATGAACTTGGACCCCAAGATCTATCTGCACAGCAACATTGTTAAGGGTCTTATCTTTCAGTCGGGAACTTAAAGGCACATGAGAGAAAAAATCTTTTAGGACTGTAGGGAACGCATAGGGTAATGGTGCTAAGGGGATGTTACATTAGGTACTGGCACAATCTTGATGGGCTAAATAGCCTTTTTTGTGGCTTAGTAATTCTATAATTCTACAAAGTTTTGTAGGACAGCAATATTTCCTTGTTTTAATTTCAGTTTTCTTTCTTCTAGATTTTATGCATAACCAATTAATTTGCTAAAGAATCCTTTGACTGTATTTTGTTCAGGATCTGCAAGTCTGCCTGAAATTTGTTGATAAACTTATTGCTAAAAACTCGAGGGCTGACAGATGAATAATATCCCTTGTAGAAATCTTTGTGAACTTAACAAAGACAGAGCAACTTGCTTGTTTCCTAACGTATTTGCTAAATTGAAGAGTGGCAACATTGCTTGAGTAAAAATCTCTTAACCTACTTTCTCTTGTTTTTCTAATAAGAACATCTGGTTGCAAAAAAATGGTGCACGATCCGGCAGTATGGTAAAGTCGCAAAAGTAGCAACAGCCAAACTTTCCAAAAGCAGCATTTGCAGAGGTTCAAAAAAGATGCAAATTAACCACGGGATCTAATTAGAAAACATGCTGGAATTATTCATAAAAGTCAGGAGTGGGAATTAAAGCATACAAGGGAAACAACCGATTTAATTGAAACATGCATTTAGATTAATGTTGAATGTGCCAGCACGGAAATTAAAGCAAATACATGAATATTGTATTTGTATTCATCTAATGGGGAAGGTTTTGGGAGTACACCCAGAGGAAAAATCCAGAGCTGGAGTTCCTAAGGCAGTTCTACATTGAGCTCAATGCTGAGTGACAACTCCTGCAATGCTGCCGGTGCCAATCTGTATTGGTCTCTGCCGTTCCTTTAGATTCATCAGCAGCATGGAGAGATAGGATCCCGCCATATGTGCAACACCTTACTGTCCATATTGTACTGCCCAGGCTTGCACATCGCATAGCCAGCTAGGACACTACATCCACGGGCGACCCCAACCAATGCAGGGGCCTCAATTCACCACTAATTTAGCAAATGATGGAACAACATTAGTCCTCAACTTGTTGCAATAAACTTGCTTGTTTGCAACATAGCACCAAATTTCAGAGTTCAATTAACTTCAAAGGAACTGACTGTTATCAAAGTAAAACTGTTAACTTTCAGGACCTTGGTGCTGGATCTGACAATGTTTTTAAGACCATAAGTAAGGTATTGGTGTTTGGGGGTAAGGTATTGGTGTGGGTGGAGAATTGGTTAGCAGACAGGAAGCAAAGAGTGGGAATAAACGGGACCTTTTCAGAATGGCAGGCGGTGACTAGTGGGGTACCGCAAGGCTCAGTGCTGGGACCCCAGTTGTTTACAATATATATTAATGACTTGGATGAGGGAATTAAATGCAGCATCTCCAAGTTTGCGGATGACACGAAGCTGGGTGGCAGTGTTAGCAGTGAGGAGGATGCTAAGAGGATGCAGGGTGACTTGGATAGGTTGGGTGAGTGGGC
Organism: Mobula hypostoma; assembly: GCF_963921235.1. Lineage (NCBI taxonomy): Eukaryota > Metazoa > Chordata > Chondrichthyes > Myliobatiformes > Myliobatidae > Mobula > Mobula hypostoma. The sequence goes on along the minus strand of NC_086097.1, from coordinate 7,589,543 downwards.
AAACTCATGGCAGATGCAATTTAATGTGGATAAATGTGAAGTTATCCACTTTGGTGGCAAAAATAGGAAAACAGATTATTATCTGAATGGTGGCCGATTAGGAAAAGGGGAGGTGCAACGAGACCTGGGTGTCATTATACACCAGTCATTGAAAGTGGGCATGCAGGTACAGCAGGCGGTGAAAAAGGCAAATGGTATGCTGGCATTTATAGCGAGAGGATTCGAGTACAGGAGCAGGGAGGTACTACTGCAGTTGTACAAGGCCTTGGTGAGACCACACCTGGAGTATTGTGTGCAGTTTTGGTCCCCTAATCTGAGGAAAGACATCTTTGCCATAGAGGGAGTACAAAGAAGGTTCACCAGATTGATTTCTGGGATGGCAGGACTTTCATATGAAGAAAGACTGGATGAACTGGGCTTGTACTCGTTGGAATTTAGAAGATTGAGGGGGGGATCTGATTGAAACGTATAAGATCCTAAAGGGATTGGACAGGCTAGATGCAGGAAGATTGTTCCCGATGTTGGGGAAGTCCAGAACGAGGGGCCACAGTTTGAGGATAGAGGGGAAGCCTTTTAGGACCGAGATTAGGAAAAACTTCTTCACACAGAGAGTGGTGAATCTGTGGAATTCTCTGCCACAGCAAACTGTTGAGGCCAGTTCATTGGCTATGTTTAAGAGGGAGTTAGATATGGCCCTTGTGGCTACAGGGGTCAGGGGGTATGGAGGGAAGGCTGGGGCGGGGTTCTGAGTTGGATGATCAGCCATGATCATAATAAATGGTGGTGCAGGCTCGAAGGGCCGAATGGCCTACTCCTGCACCTATTTTCTATGTTTCTATGTTTCTATAATACATTTAATTGTTTCATTAAAAGATGTTACACTAGTAGTAATAGTAATAGTAGTGCAATCATTCAGGTCAAGTATGAAGTTCTCCAAAGAGGTTGTCTATTCGTGGGTCCTCAGGTGGCTGTAGAGGCCAATTGGGGATTGTATTCTGGTGCAGAAGGGGCAAGAATAACTGGTGGCTGTGGTTAGTGTTGGCTCTTTTCTTTGTCCTGTCACTGCTTTTGCAGCTGCCACTTGTTACCTGCGGTTCAGCGGAGGTCGCTCTCGTCTAGCATAGTTCCTACTTGAACAGATTTTCTCTGTTGAGTGCAATGTCTTTCCAGTTTTTAGATGTAATGTTGAATTCCTTCAGGCTGATCTTGGTGTTATCTTTGAAGCATTTTCTTTTCTCCCCAGGGGCTCACCGATGTTTCTTCAACTGGGTATAAAGGATCTGTTTGGGGAGAGCAGTTACTCTGTAACATATCAGCAAATCCAGTAAGAATTAAGAGAACGCAATCAAAAGTTGAGCTCGAAGGGAGTGCAGAAACTGGGGTCCCAATGAGTGGACAACAAGCAAAAGAACTGAGGCCCCAGCAAGTAGATGGAAAACACCAGGAACTGATGCCCCAGTAAGTGGATGGGGAGAATCAGAACACAGGCATCAGTGTGTGATAGGGTTGGGTTTGCTGACGGCGAAGTTCCAAACTCAAATGAAGACCTTAAGCCCTATGTGAAGTAGATAGCTGTTGGTACCCTCACTAAATGGAGTTTATACTTTTGCCACCTACTCTTCAAAGATTCAAGATTCTGATTCAAGGTAATTTATTATCAAAGAATGTATAAATTATGCAACCTTGAGATTTGCTTGATCACAGGTAGCCACAAAAAAAGAAACCCAATTAAAGAAAAAAAAGAATAAAAGTGAAAATAAAAGACCAACATTCGATAATAAATCATGTAAATAAAAAAATCATGCAAATAATTGAAGTAAACAGCAGCATTCCGAACCAAAATTTGGTAGTAGAAATTAATGTGCAGACTATTTTCTAAACGGGGAGAAAATCCAGGAAGCTGAGATGCAGAGGAACTTGGGAGTTCTTGTGCAGAACACCCTGAAGGTTAACTTGCAGGTTGAGTTGGTGGTGAGGAAGGCAAATGCCATGTTAGTATTCATTTCAAGAGGTCTAGAATACAAGAGCAAGGATGTGATGCTGAGGCTTTATAAGGCACTGGTGAGGTCTCACCTTGAGTATTGTGAACAGTTTTGGGCTCCTCATCTTAGAAAAGATGTGCTGGCATTGGAGAGGGTTCAGAGGAGATTCCCAAGGATGATTCCAGGAATGAAAGGGTTATCATACAAGGAACATTTGATGGCTCTGGGGCTGTACTTGCTGGAATTCAGAAGGATGAGGGGAGATCTCATTGAAACCTTTCAAATGTTGAAGGGCCTAGACTGATTAGATGTGGAAAGAATGTTTCCCATGGTGGGAGAGTCTAGGACAAGAGGGCACAGCCTCAGGATAGAGGTGTGCTCTTTCAAAACAGAGATGCGGAGAAATTTCTTTAGCCAAAGGGTGGTGAATTTGTAGAATTTGTTGCCACATGCAACTGTGGAGGCCAGGTTGTTGGGTGTACTTAAGGCAGAGATTGATAGATTCTTGATTGGACAAGGCATCAAAGGTTATGAGGAGAAGGCCGTGAACTGAGGTTGAGGAGGAGATAAAAAAAAACATGTGGCCATGATTGAATGGCAGAGCAGACTCGATGGGCCAGATGGCCTAATTTTGCTCCTATGTCTTATGGCCTTAAGGTCTAAAATCGATTTCTGAGATCTAAACCCCAGAACAGCCTGGAATAGGCCCAAAGTATAGCTTATTAGTTCATCATATTCGCACGCACAGAGCACAGCAGCTGGGGCAGTCTTCATAGCCTCAGAGCCATAGAGATAACCATCATGTAAAGGCTAACTAATTTCCCTGTTTATCCTCCATGGCAAGTTTAGCAGCCAATACCCACTCCACCCCCCGCCCCCCCATAAAGGAGAAGATACTTCCAGCTAGCAAAGTAGTAAAGTAGTTTAGTGATACACATTTAAATCCAAATCCAAATAAAATCCAGATAAAACACACTGGATTTCTATCTTCTCTAAGGTTTCCAAATAACTAATGATTTCTAAAACACAAAGGATTTCCAAACAACAAGTATAATTGACAATTAATAGTTGTTTGGGAAGACCATATTGCAAAGGTGTTTGAGTGTAAGAAAACAAAATACTCGGAGCTGGTAGAGGAGTGCCAGAGGCAGGGCTGGAGAACACGAGGCGGAGTAAGAGGATGGGTGTAGAAGTTTTGTTGGCTGCTCACTCTGCAGAACCTGTTCTCTCCTTGGCAATATGAGGGTTGCAAAGAATAGAGCCATCGGGACTGTCACAGAGGCTGCTGAGTGAGCATCCAGATGGCTGAGGATCAAGAGGTATCTGATCAACCCTGGCTGGGTCGCTTGGATGAGAGTGTCTGAAGCTGAAAGACCCGGAACATCTGATGACCTCACTGATGATGTGGCCCAGCACACCCGAGGATGTACCTCAGTATCGTGTATAATCTTGAGAAAAATTACCAATTCATTGCAGGTGAACAAATCATTTGTCACATTAATCAAAGGCACAGGAACGAATTCTAGTCACCCTGTCTTTCTGCCATTCTTCTTCCTGTTCCTTGCCCATTCCTAACAAGCCTGACTGCTCTCTTACAGTTATACTGTTTTTTTTTGTTGTCTCTTGAATAGCTTTACATGTGTAATATTTTTTTCAGATACCTTTTTTTACAAAAGTGGTCTAAAAGCTTCTGGGGACAGAGTTCCCAAAAACCCACAGTTAATGCTGTGTAGGCTGACTTTCAACGATTAATATATTAGCTATCTGATGTGCTAAGTGGTAGTATCAATCTGGTCTGTAAGCTTCTTTCGACTAAATACCTTAGCTAGTGTTGTCTGGTTTGAAACAGGCCAGTTAACAAAACCCATTATTTTACACTGCAACCAACCCCATGCGTAGGCCAGTAGCCCAGCACCCTGTGCTCTGCAGACAATACTGTTCGCTTGCAAAGCTGACTTTTTAACTTCAGAATGCTTATTGTTAGCTATCTGCATTAAGAACTGATATCTGGCCTCCATTTACGGGAAGAAGCAGAACAAAGAATATTGGTTGGACATTTAACTTAATTAAAAACAAGTCTGTGTTCTCTACAAGTTTCAGCTGCTATGCTAGAAAGCTGAGCTTGGCAAAAAAAAGCCCCGTGGCCCTGGACAGACAATACCAATCACGAGTGCATGGATGAGGAGTGCAGAAACTGAGCTCCCAGTGAGTAGATGGGGAATACAGGAACTGGAGCCTGAGTGAATGGAAATTTTAACAACTCATGACAAAGCAGATGCCAAACCATAAGAACTTCCAAATGGTCAATAAGCTGATTATCAGAGTTTCATTGTAAATTACACTTTTAATATTTCTGTAGCAGAATGAATTTCAACCCTGGTGTGTTTTATAACCAGCTTGCAATGACCTATGTGAGAATGGGAGAGATTGGATATGGAAAAAATTGACTAGCAATTGTAAAATAAAAGCTAAGATGACTTAATTGAATGCATGGGGTTGAAGCTATAAAAACAATTGTTAGGTCAATTTTCAGTTTAATGGATTAATCTGGAAACTTAAGTTTACAGAGGCCGTGCCCTCTTCTCGCTGCTGAATCAAGAAGGAGCTTCAGGACCCCCACCACCAGGTTCAGGAACTATTATTACCCCTCAGCCATCAGTCTCTTGTACCAGAAGAGGATGACTTCACTCAACCCATCACTGAACTGTTTCCACAACCTATGGACTCACTTTCAAGGACTTTTCATCTTGTATTCTCAAAATCACTTGCTTATTTAATTATTTATCATTATTATGATTTTTCTTTTTGTATTTTCACATTTTGTTGTCTTTTGCACACTGGTTGCTTGTCCGTCTTGTTATACGCAGTCTTTCATTGATTCTATTGTGTTTACTGCCAATGCCTGTAGGAAAATGAATCTCAGCTTTGTATATAGTTACACATATGTACTTTAATCATAAATTTAATTCGAACTTTAAGTTGAAGCATACATGCTTCATTTCTGCCATTGCAATGTAACCTGAATGAATCACAGATATATTTAATTTGTGAACTTTATAAAAGCTCTTGAGAGAATTCATGCCTGGAGCAGTTTCTGTTGTTGATGCAGGGTAGCCCTCTGATTTAGGTTGTAGGCATTTTGAAAATAAGGTGGACTTGATATATCTTAACTGGTGTATATTGTCCAGTGTTGACATGTGGTCTACTCTGGGGCAGTGCAACACTAGATATGCATGTGTGGCTCACTTGAAAACATCCTGTCAACTTGGACAGATGTTCGATGTGTTTCCCTTGTGGGATAGAGAAAAGTGCTCTTGTTTCTCTTAGCTTCTAGTACATGCTCCTTTTGATTAGACCGCTTGCTGTGTGGTCTGGCTAACTTCCTGTATCATTTTTAGCCTTTTGGTAGCAGTTTGTGTGCAAGTTGTTCCATTTTATCATCATTTCCCTCGAGATTCACACTATCTATTGATTTTACAGTTCTCTTCACAAGATTCAAGATTGTTTAATGCCACTTCCAATACACTAATGTAAAGAAGAATGAAATAATTGTTTCACCAGATCGGATGCGGCACAAATAAAAACACAATACTAAAATAAAGCACAATTAATATAAATACATAAGATTGCTTATACATAAAGATTGATTCTGTGTCAGACAATAGCATAGTGATTAACACAATTCTTTATAGTATCAGCAATCCAGGTTCATTTCCCGCCACTGCCTGAGAGGAGTCTGTACGTTCTCCGTGTGACCTCATGGGTTTCCTCCAGGTGCTCCAGTTTCCTCCTGCAGTCCAATGGCACAGCAGTCGGTAGGTTAATTGGTCATTGTAAATTGTCCTCTGATTAGGCTAGGTTTACATCGGGGGATTGTTGGGTGGTGTGACTCGAAGGGCTTATTTTGTGCTATATCTCAATCATTCAATAAAGTGATGCTAGGCACAGGAGTGATTGTCCGTGAAGTGACTCTGACAGGAAATGATAAAATAGTGGTGGTTGGATGTGTGTGAGGGATGTGTTAGTTGGTGGAGGTGTTGATCAGCCTTACTGCTTGGGGAAAGTAACTATTTTTGAGTCTTAATTTTTGAATCTTTTGAGTCCTGACGGAGGGTCTTGACCTGAAACATTGACTACTCTTTTCCATAGATGCTGCCTGGCCTGCTGCGTTCCTCCAGCATGTAGTGCGTGTTGCCTTGGATTTCCGGAATCTGCAGATTGTTTTGTATTTTTGAGTCTGGTGGTCGTGGCGTGGATGCTACGTCATCTCCTCCCTGATGGGAGAGGGACAAACAGTCCATGAGCAGGGTGGGTGGGATCCTTCATGATGTTACTGACCCTTTTCTGGCACCTGGTGATAAAGCAAATATTATTAATTGACCTGGAGGTACTGTATATGCCTCAGTTGTACATGATTCCAGATTCAAGATTCAAGATTGTTTAATATTTAATGTCATTTCCAGTACACAAGTGTCAAGGAGAATGAATTAATTGTTACTCCAGCTCTGTTGCTACACAAAAAAACAGTAAGATAAAGAACACAATACTAAAAAAAACACAATAAATATAAATGCATAAGATAGCTTAATACATAGATTGATTGTATGTCCATAAACTAACATTAGGCATAGGAACTTCTGTATATGAGGTGGTTCTGACAGAAAATGATAAAGTGATAAAGTGATAAAATGATAATGATATCAATAAATAAAAAAGTAGAATCAGACCAAAGTGACCATTGAAACATCAATGCTGCTACATATGTTAATAAACAAACAAAAATGTGGAAGGGGTGTTTACCTGAAATTGTTAAACTCTTGTTTAAATACTGAGGGTTTCAAGAAATATGTTTTAATATTTATGTTCCTGGGAGTCATTATTTCACAGGACCTCATGTGGGAGAGCCATATTAGATTAGATTAGATTATGAGGATGCGCTGTCCTCTTTTATTGTCATTTAGTAATGCATGCATTAAGAAATGATACAGTATTCCTCCGGTGTGATATTACAGAAACACAGGACAGACCAAGATTGAAAACTAACGTATCTTCTTCATTAACAAAAAGGCTTGGAGAGCACGTACTTTTTGAGGCAATTGTTAAAAGTCCACTGCTTCAGAACATACTGGTGCAATTCCATACTGTCATTCTCACATCAGCCATTACTGTCTGGTTTGGTGCAGCATTCTCTCTCAATATACGAAAACTGTAGTAAACTATCAAGTCAGCAGAAAAAGTCACTGGCTGCCATCTACCATCACTGCAGTACTTGATGTGTTCAGAGCAGGGAAAATCATTGTGGAATGACCCACCCTGCAAACTGCCTTTTCCAAAAACTCCCTTCTGGAAAATACTGTAAGACCTTCTGGAAAGTGCTGTAAGGCTATTAAAACAAGAATTCCACACCAACTTAAATGTTTTTTTTCCTGCAAGCAGTTAATATGACCAACCATTCTAGCTACCCCACCCACTGCACTGTAAGCACTTTGAGCTACTTTTAATAATGTTGTTTACATTGTAAATATATGCTAGTGTTTATGTATTTATGCACATTATTTCCGCATCTGTACTTCAAACCTCCGACTTTATTTTTTTTTAAATTCTTTATAAATGTTGAATGTTGTTTTTTTTTTGGTGTATGTCACGTCGACACACCACAGCAAATTCCCAATACATGTAAATGCATAGGGCAGACAAAGATGATTCTTGATCCTTGATATTGTGAAAGATGAGATGCTGTTCCTTGAGCTAACATTGGATACTATTAGAGCAATACAAAAGGTCACTGACAGAGAGGACTGAGTGGGAATGGGACAGAATTAAAGCAACAGGTGCCTAAAAGCTCATGGATATCCTTGAAGACTAAAGTGAGTTCTTCTCAAAGCAAGACACAAAAGGACACCTTCAAAAGGCAATACCTCAGAAAGGTTACATCTATCATTATGGACCACCATCAACCAGAAAGTGCCCCTTTCTCATTGTTACTATCAAGGAGGAGATACAGGAGCCTGAAGACACACTCAAATGTTTTGGGAACAGCTTCTTTCCCTCCACCATCAGATTTCTGAATGGACAATGAACACATGAACAGTACCTCACAATTTTTTTTTCTTTTGCTTTCTTTTTGCAGTACTTATTTGATTTAATTTTATATCCATACTGAATATATGTACATATATATGTGTATGTACAGTACTGTGCAGAAGATTTAGAGCTGGTACTCAGATTTTTGTTGCGTGTCGCATTCTGACTGACACACTACAGCAATTTCAAAATATATGTAAATATATGTGGTGAATAAAGTTAATTCTTGACCCTTGACCTCTGTTTCAATTTGTTACGTTTCAACTTGCTTCTATCATTTTTCAAACTTTCTCTATGAAAACAATTGTTATTTCGACAATGCTTGTCCCTCTGTCCCTCCACTTCATCTCTTCAACTTAAAATACATTCATCTGCTTGCTGTTTCAGTTTTGAGGAAGGGTTCTTGATCTGAAGGACCAACTTTGTTTCTCCCCCAAGAGAAGCTGAGCATTTCCAGCACCCTGTGCTTTTGTTTCGGGCTTCCAGCATCTGCCATTTTTTGTTTCAGCTGTTGAGTTAGAAGATGGCGCAGATAAGCGGCAATACATAGAACATAGAACATAGAATAGTACAGCACAGTACAGGCCTTTCGGCACACAATGTTGTGCCGACCCTCAAACCCTGCCTCCCATATAAGCCCCCACCTTAGATTCCTCCATATACCTGTCTAGTAGTCTCTTAAACTTCGCTAGTGTATCTGCCTCCACCACTGACTCAGGCAGTGCATTCCACGCACCAACCACTCTCTGAGTAAAAAACCTTCCTACCCCTTACCTTAAAGCCACGTCCCCTTGTATTGAGCAGTGGTGCCCTGGGGAAGAGGCGCTGACTATCCACTCTATCTATTCCTCTTATTATCTTGTACACTTCTATCATGTCTCCTCTCATCCTCCTTCTCTCCAAAGAGTAAAGCCCCAGCTCCCTTAATCTCTGATCATAATGCATACTTTCTAAACCAAGCAGCATCCTGGTAAATCTCCTCTGTACCATTTCCAATGCTTCCACATCCTTCCTATAGTGAGGTGACCAGAACTGGACACAGTGCTCCAAGTGTGGCCTAACCAGAGTTTTATAGAGCTGCATCATTACATCGCAACTCTTAAACTCTATCCCTCGACCTATGAAAGCTAACACCCCATAAGCTTTCTTAACTACCCTATCCACCTGTGAGGCAACTTTCAGGGATCTGTGGACATGTACCCCGCGATCCCTCTGCTCCTCCATACTACCAGATATCCTGCCATTTACTTTGTACTCTGCCTTGGAGTTTGTCCTTCCAAAGTGTACCACCTCACACTTCTCCGGGTTGAACTCCATCTGCCACTTCTCAGCCCACTTCTGCATCCTATCAATGTCTCTCTGCAATCTTTGACAATCCTCTACACTATCTACAACACCACCAACCTTTGTGTCATCTGCAAACTTGCCAACCCACCCTTCTACCCCCATATCCAGGACGTTAATGAAAATCACGAAAAGTAGAGGTCCCAGAACAGATCCTTGTGGGATACCACTAGTCACAATCCTCCAATCTGAATGTACTCCTTCCACCACCACCCTCTGCCTTCTGCAGGCAAGCCAATTCTGAATCCACCTGGCCAAACTTCCCTGGATCCCATGCCTTCTAACTTTCTGAATAAGCCTACCGTGTGGAACCTTGTCAAATGCCTTACTAAAATCCATATAGATCACATCCACTGCACTACCCTCATCTATATGCCTAGTCACCTCCTCAAAGAACTCTATCAGGCTTGTTAAACACGATCTGCCCTTCACAAAGCCATGCTGACTGTCCCTGATCAGACCATGATTCTCTAAATGCCTATACATCCTATCTCTAAGAATCTTTTCCAATAGCTTTCCCACCACACACATAAGGCTCACTGGTCTATAATTACCCGGACTATCCCTACTACCTTTTTTGAACAAGGGGACAACATTCGCCTCCTTCCAATCCTTCGGTACCATTCCCGTGGACAACGAGGACATAAAGATCCTAACCAGAGGCTCAGCACTCTCTTCTCTCGCCTCGTGGAGCAGCCTGGGGAATATTCCGTCAGGCCCCGGGGACTTATATGTCCTAGTATATTTTAACAACTCCAACACCTCCTCTCCCTTAATATCAACATGCTCCAGAACATCAACCTCACTCATATTGTCCTCACCATCATCAAGTTCCCTCACATTGGTGAATACTGAAGAGAAGTATTCATTGAGGACCTCGCTCACTTCCACAGCCTCCAGGTACATCTTCCCACCTTTATCTCTAATCGGTCCTACCTTCATTCCTGTCATCCTTTTTTTCTTCACATAATTGAAGAATGCCTTGGGGTTTTCCTTTACCCTACTCGCCAAGGCCTTCTCATGCCCCTTTCTTGCTCTTCTCAGCCCCTTCTTAAGCTCCTTTCTTGCTACCCTATATTCCTCAATAGACCCATCTGATCCTTGCTTCCTAAACCTCATGTATGCTGCCTTCTTCAACCTGACTAGATTTTCTACCTCACTTGTCACCCATGGTTCCTTCACCCTACCATTCTTTATCTTTCTCACCGGGACAAATTTATCCCTTACATCCCGCAAGAGATCTCTAAACATCGACCACATGTCCATAGTACATTTCCCTGCAAAAACATCATCCCAATTCACACCTGCAAGTTCTAGCCTTATAGCCTCATAATTTGCCTTTCCCCAATTAAAAATGTTCCTGTCCTCTTTGATTCTATCATTTTCCATGATAATTATAAAGGCCAGGGAGCGGTGGTCACTGTCCCCCAGATGCTCATCCACTGAGAGATCTGTGACCTGACCCGGTTCATTACCTAGTACTAGATCTAGCATGGCATTCCCCCTGGTCGGCCTATCCACATACTGTGACAGGAATCCATCCTGGACACACTTAACAAATTCTGCCCCATCTAAACCCTTGGAACTAATCAGGTGCCAATCAATATTAGGGAAGTTAAAGTCACCCACGATAACAACCTTGTTATTTTTGCACCTTTCCAAAATCTGCCTCCCAATCTGCTCCTCTGTATCTCTGCAGCTACCAGGGGGCCTATAGAATACCCCCAGTAGAGGAACTGCTCCCTTCCTGTTCCTGACTTCCACCCATACTGACTCAAAAGAGGATCCTGCTACATTACCCACCCTTTCTGTAGCTGTAATAGTATCCCTGACCAGTAATGCCACCCCTCCTCCCCTTTTTCCGCCCTCCCTATCCCTTTTAAAGCACTGAAATCCAGGAATATTGAGAATCCATTCCTGCCCTGGTGCCAGCCAAGTCTCTGTAATGGCCACTACATCATAATTCCATGTATGTATCCAAGCTCTCAGTTCATCACCTTTGTTCCTGATGCTTCTTGCATTGAGGTACACACATTTCAGCCCTTCTACCTTACTGTCTTTACACCGTTTATTCTGCTTCTCTTTCCTCAAAGCCTCTCTGTATGTTAGATCTGGCTTTACTCCATGCACTTCTTTCACTGCTCTATCGCTCTGGGTCCCATCCCCCTCACAAATTAGTTTAAACCCCCCCCTGAACCATGCTATCAAACCTACCTGCAAGGATATTGCTCCCCCTCGAGTTCAGGTGCAACACATCCAATCTGTACAGGTCCCACCTTCCCCAGAAGAGATCCCAATGATCTAAAAATCTAAAACCCTGCTCCCTGCACCAACTCCTCAGCCACGCATCCAACTGCCATCTCCTCCAATTTTTACTATCTCTGTCACGTAGCACTAGCAGCAATCCTGAGGACATCACCCTTGAGGTCCTGTTCTTCAGCCTTCTGCCTAATTCCCGAAACTCACACTTCAGGACCTCATCCCTTTTCCTGCCTATGTCGTTGGTCCCAACATATATCACGACTTCTGGTTGCTTTCCCTCTCGTACCAGGATGTCGTGCACCCGGTCAGAGACGTCCCGGACCCTGGCACCCGGGAGGCAACAAACCATGCGGGTGTCCTTCTCACGTCCACAAAACCTCCTGTCTGCTCCCTTGACTATAGAGTCTCCAATGACGACAGCTCTCCTCTTCTGTACAACAGATTTTTTTTCATGTACAGCTTCTTCCCCTCTGCCCTCACATTTCTGAATGGACAATGAATCCATCCCTCACTAATTTTTTGCTCTCTTTATGCACTACTACGTATTTAGTTTAATCATGATATATATTTCTTACTGTAATTTATTGTATTTTATTATTATGTATTGCAATATACTGTTGCTGCAAAACAACAAATCTCACAACATATGCCAGTGATATTAAAACTTGATTCTGATTCCCAGTCACCTAGGAGGTAAAGCCTTGTTAGTCAGATTTCAATCCATGAAAACCTTCCATTCTTATTTCTGGCTCCTGCCCTGCATAATTGCAAAGATTTTGCTGCCATTTCCCCATTTCTGTCTACTCATATATCTCTTCCCCTTCCTCACTCTCTTCCTTAACTTCTGGTGTTACCTAAACCCTCTGTGCCGAAAAAGGCTGCAATGGACATTGTCTGAACTCTTGCCAGTCATGGTTTCTTTCTGTGTCTGGATCAGTAAAAGAAAAAAATAATAGAAGGCGACTCATTGAACTTTACATTCATTTCTACCATGTGTTGTGCATTATATTTCAATGTATGTTGTTGTATAATACTTTGAAATGTTGTACTCCACATTTTTGTCTGTACCTTTTGCCAGTATATAAATGAGTCACAGCCCTGCATGAGGCCACGATATTTTCAAAAGTAAATTGCTTCAAAGTGTCCATACATGGCTCTATTTGACTTGGAAGAAAATAGTCTGTATTTTTCCAATCAACCCTAGCTAACTGGTGTAGTAGGAGAATCTGCCCCTCTCTCCTGAGGTCCTCCATTGGTCAGAGATGAACATGGATGTTTTGTCCGAGCTATCTGCGTGACATGCAAGCCAGGGCAGTAGAATATAGGGAGCAAGCTGTTGCCCAAGGAGTAAGCTCTCCCTCCCCATACAGCTGATTAATCCAAAGGAACAGCAGAGACCAACATATCTTGCTACCAGTGGCATCGCAGGGGTTACCATCCTGCGTTAGGGAGTCCAGCTCCGGATTTTTCCTCAGGGTTTACTTCTGAAGCCTTCCCTATGAGTGGGTATAGCCACAAGGCAGTGGAGGTTTGAGATCAGAGTTTTCCTTTTCCTGGATGATTTGCTAACCACAGCTGATGAGCCTCATGTACCCAAAGCGATAGGTGCCAGTAAGCCACCTTTGCCCCTTCAGTCAGTAGAAATGTTTCCGCCGGGGCTTAATAGCTGAGCTGCTCGTGCCGACCAGCAGCTGGATTTGGTTGTCAGAGGCTATTTGTGGCACTCGCCATTGAGGAGCATTTAATAGCAAGTAGGAGCTTATCTCCACTATCACCCCCGGTCATAACACACCTTCCATTATTATAAAGGGTTTTGTGAGTAAAGGTCTGGTCTGATTTCAAGATGTAACAGCCTTCCATGCCTCACAGCGGTGAAAATGGTCTGGGAAAATAGAAAAGTCAACTTTAGTAAAACTGTTTAGACAGAGTGAAAGAGACCTAAGGCATTTTCTTGTAGGAGTCCCTGTAGTAGAGAAAGTTCTCTTTGGAATTTAATGCTTCAAGATTCCAGTATGAGTTTGCCAGTGTGAATAGGATAAAATAGTGTCAATTTTCTCTCCTTAACTGATAGCTAATTTGAGGGGCCTAATTTTAAGGTGATTGGAGGAAAGTTTAGGGCTGTCAGATGTGTTTTTTTACATGGAGAATAGTATGTGCATGGAACATCAGAGGTGGTGACAGAGGCAGACACATTGTGACATTTAAGAAATGGGCACTTGGATGATAGAAAAGTGAAGTGCTTTGTGGGAGGGAAAGGTTAGGTTGATCGTAGAGTAGGTCAGAAGGCCAGCACAACATCGTGGGCTGAAGGGCCTGTACTATGCTGTAGCATTCTGCGTTCATTGTTCACTCAATTCAGTTCAAGATCGTTTAATGTCATTTCCAAAACACAAGTGTAAAGGAGGACAAAATAATTGTGACTCCGGATTTGATACAACCCAAAAAAACAGAAAGAACACAATAATAAAAAACTCAATAAATATAAATACATAAGATAGCTTATATACAGAGATTGATTGTATGTCCATAAAGTGACATTAAGCTGTACATAAGGTGACTGATGGAAAATAATAAAGGAGTGGTGGTTATGGATGGAGTGTGTGATCTGCCATACTGCTTGGGGAAAGTAACTGTTGTAGAGTCTGATGCTATGTAGCCTCCTCCCTGATCGGGGTGGGGTGGGAGGAGCAGGGTGCATGGGATCCTTTATGACGTTACCGGCCCTTTTCTGGCACCTTTTTGTACATAAGTCCTTGATTACAGATAGGCTATTACCTGTGATGCTTTGGGCAGGCTGACCACCTATTGTGGAGCCTTCTTGTTCGTAGCCGTGCACTTTCCATGCGCATGCAGTGATGCATCAAGTCCAGATGTTCTCGACTGTGCTTCTGTAGAATGACGGGAGTATAGAAATGCAAATTCCAGCTCTCCTCAGCCTCCTCAGAAAGTAAAACTATTTGGGAGCTTGCTTGACTGTGTAGAATGTGCTTTGGGACCATGAGAGTTTGAAACTTCTTGCAGTTTTCAGTGCTGTGCTGCCGATGTAAAGAGGAGTGTCAGAGGTCAGAGTTTTTCTGGTCAATAGACATGTGTTGACATTAAGAAAGAGGATATTTGACTGCATCAGGTCTCGACCTCTTCCACTTCCTCTCTTTAGGCTGACTCCTCATGCTAGGGCACTGTAGTGTCGTCGGCGAACTTGACAATGTGTTCAGCTGTGCAGACATGTGTGAAAAGAATGCACAGCAAAAGGGCTCAGCGCACGGCCCCAGGAAGCATCCATGTTGAGGATAATGGAGCAGCTGTGTACCTGAGGTCTGTTAGTTAGGAAGTCTAACACAGTGATGTACTTAGACTGAGGACTAGGAGTAGGGTTCCCCCCCCCCCGCTCTTCTTCAGTTCCTAACTCTGGCCCCACTCTTACCTCTTCTCCTCCTCACCTCCCCCAGTGCCACTCCTCCTTCCCTTTGTTCCCTGGTCCAGTCTTCTCTCCTGTCAGATTCCTGCTTCTTCTGCCCTTTACCTTTCCCACCTATCACCTCCCAGCTTCTTGCTTCACCAGCCCTTCCCCCACCCTCCTGGCTTTCCCTGTCACCTTTCAGGTTGTACTCCTTTCCCTTCCACTTCCTTCTTACTCTGGCTTCTTCTCCTTTCCTTTCCAGTCCCGAAGAAGAGTCTCGGCCCAAAATGTTGACTGTTTATTTATTTTCATTGATGCTGCCTGAACTGCTGACTTCTTGCAGCATTTTGCGTGAGTTACTCTCAATTTCCAGTATCTGCATAATCTCTTGTTTATATAACCTACCAGCCTGGAATATGGGAGGGTACTGGAGGACCAGGAAGAAACTGAGACACACACAAAGAGAACACGCAAACTAAGACAGCATCAGAGCACAGAGTTGAACCCTGGTCTCCGGACCGGCGAGGCAGTGGCCCTTTCAGCTGTGCTGCAATAATACTGTCTTTGATGATATTGCTACCAGTGGAGTTTGCTGTGCACAATGCAATCATCATCATAAGGTTGTGCAGATTTTATAGGTTACTTGATCATTGTGAAACTCTCCTAGTAACTGCAAGAATCGGGAGGAATTGGTGGGAAATTCTTAGACAGAGTTAACGTGGAAAGGATGTTTCCTGTCTTGGACACAGCCTCAGAATATAAGGACATCCATTTAAAAAGAGATCAGGAGGAATTTCTTTCACCATAAGGTGATGAATCCATAGAATTCACTGCCACAGATGGCTGTGGAGACCAAGTGATTATAGTTAAAGCAGAGATTGATAGATTCTTGATTAGTCAGTGCATCAAAGGTTACATGGGGAATGGCAGGAGAATTGGGTTGAGAGGGATAATTAATCAACCATTATCAAATGGCAGAGCAGGTTTGATGGGCTAAATGGCCTAATTCTGCTCCTGTGGTCTTAGGTTCTTATGGAATGTGGGGAGAATGAAATGAGATTAGTGAAGGATTTATACAAACAGGAGCATGATAGTTGGTGCAGACTCAGAGATCTGAAGGTACTATTTCCATGTTGAATGAATCTACTGTATGACTCCACAATTTAATGAACAGATACTTCCCCCCTTTCAAGATTCTTTTCTCAGTTTTCCAGATAAGAATGTTTTGTTTTAATGCAGGATTTGACTAAGTTATTCCTTGAACCTGCTTTATCATTCAACAAGATCATAGTTGATTTGATCTCTGGACTCAACTCCTCCCCACTGTGTGATCTTATAACCTTGCTTTCCCCGTAAACACCAAGAGCTGTCTGCTTCAGCCTCAGTCCACAATGACCCAGCCTTCACTGCTCTCTGGGGTAGTAAACCAAGACGCTCTGAAGGTAATGTAACTGCTCCTCTATTTTACTAACGTGTGGGGAAAATGTGCAGAGTAATATGTGGCAAACTTAAAAGGCTCTAAAACTGCATTTGTTTTAGTCAATGAAGAACTGTAAACTTGAGTATGAATGGAATATGATGGAACAGAATTTTCCTTATTCTCATTGTCCAAGACAATGAGATTGTGGTGCTACTCCAGTCCGTGCAAAACAGATATTTACAATATATGCGGTATGGTTTAATTTTTTTTAAATTCCCATATTTACATGCAACAAGTGACTTTGATAGGCCATAAAATTCAAAGGCCATTGGCAAGCCGGGGTGTAGCATTATTCAGCTGCACAACAGCCCACAGGAAGAAGCTGTTTTTCTATCTTACTGTCTTGGCTAAAATGTTTCTGTATCTCCTACTAGATGGCAGAAGATTAAACAGACTGTGTCTGGATGGAATGGGTCTTCAATAATGTTACATGTGTGCCGCAGGCATCGAGAGTTGTAGGTTGTCTCCAAGACCGGAAGTTGAGTTCCAATGTTGTGCTGAGCCATCCTAGTTGCCCCTGGAGTGCTTTGTGATCTGTCTTGCTTCAGCTGGAGTGCCACACTGTCATTCTGTTTATCAGTATGCACTCTATTGAACATCGATAAAAGTTGGACAATGATTTTTGAGGCAGATTAGCTCTCCTTATGTACCTCAGGTAGTATAGTCACTGTTGTAGCTTCCCTGCTATCGAGGTTGTGTTGATGGACCACGAGAGCTCCTCGGTGATGTTCATCCTCAAAAACTTAAAATGCGAAATAATATCATTTAGTTACTGATACTCCATTGTTTCTGTCTCTATCAGAAATGAAACTGTTGACGACATATGCAAATTTACAAGGTTAATTGATTCATTAATTTTTAAATTCCCTTTGACCTTTATAACTTTATTGTCAATGCTTGTGTCGAGTGTGGAAATCTATACTGGTTATGTGCGTAGCATACATCTCTGGAGTCACTGAATATTTTGCTGCTTGACCCTCTTCTGTCATCTTCTGGGCAAACTTTTCGACATCAATTGAGGAATGATGTCAATTGAGCAGCATCGAAGAAAGCCGCAAATTTCCCAAAGTGCAAACAGAAGATGGTGGAAACACTCAGCTGGTCAGGGACCATTGGTGGAAAGAGAATCAGAGGTAATATTTCAAAATGCAGCATTGTTTAATGTCATTTCCAGTACGCAAGAGTAAAATAGAACAAAATAATTGCTACTCCAAATCTGATTTAGCACAAAAAAACCACAATTAGATAAAGAACACAATAATAAAAAAACATGGTAAATATAAATACATGGGATACATAGATTGATTGTATGTCCATAAAGTGACAGTAGGAACTGAAGTGTCTGTACATAAGGTCACTGACGGGAAATGATGAAGTATTTATTTTAATTTATTGAGATATACACAGATCAGGCCTTCTGGCCCTTCAGTCTGCTCTGCCAGCAACCCCCTGATTTAATCTGAGACTAATCGTGGGAAAATTTGTGTGGCTAGGCATAGCTCAAATACCATCTACAGATTTGCTGGTGATACAACCATTGTTGGCAGAATCTCAGCTGGTGACGAGAGGGCACACAGGAGTGAGATATGCCAACTAGTGGAATGGTGCCACAGCAACAACCTGGCACTCAACGTCAGTAAGACGAAAGAGCTGATGGTGGACGTCAGGAAGGGTAAGACGAAAGAACACATACCAATCCTCAAAGAGAGATCGGAAGCAGAGAGAGCGGTCTCCTTCAAGTTCCTGGATGTAAAGATCTCTGAGGATCTAACCTGGTCCCAACACATTGATGTAGTCATAAAGAAAGCAAAACAGTGGCTATACTTTATTAGAAGTTTGAAACAATTTGGCATGTCAACAAATACACTCAAAAACTGCTATAGCCATACCGTGGAAAGCATTCTGACAGGCTGCATCACTGTCTGGTATGGAGGGGGCTACTGTACAGGACTGGAAGATACTGAAGGCACTCTGACCTGAAGGCACACACTCAGTGATTCAGAAACAGTTTCTTCCCCTCTGCCATCCGATTCCTGAATGGACTTTGAAGCTTTGGACACTACCTCATCTTTTTAATATACAGTATTTCTGTTTTTGCACGTTTTTAATAATCTATTCAATATACATAATTGATATACTTGTTTATTTATTATGTTTAATTTAATTTTTTTTTGTCTCTCTGCTCGATTATGTATTGCATTGAACTGCTGCTGCAAAGTTAACAAATTTCACGTCACATGCCGGTGATAATAAACCTCATCCTGATTCTGATTTTGATTCGGATATTAAACATCAAATAGCAAAAACCCCAGAAAAAGAGTCCCACAGCCACAAGCAGTTTGTTATCTTTTGCACATTGTTCTTTGTTTATCTTGTGTGTGAATTTTCATAGATTCTATAGTGCTTCTTTGCATTTAATGAATATGCCTGCAAGAAAATGAATCTCAGGGTTGTATATGTTGACATATATGCACTTTGATAATAAATTTACTTTGAACTTTGTATCTAACTACTTTGTGAGCTTTTCTGATGACCCTTAAAAGTGGGAAAACTATAATATCTATGATAGAAAGGCTTTATATTCTGATATTGTTTCTGAGGCCTAATTTGGAGTATTGTGTGAAGCTTTGGTCACCCACCTATAGAGAAGATGTAAAGAAGGTTGAAAGAGTATACAGAAAATTTATAAGGATGTTGCTGGGACTGGAGGACCTGGATTATAAGGAAAGACTGAATAGGTTAGGATTTATTCCTTGTAATGTAGAAAACTGAGGGCAGATTTGTTAGAGGTATACAAACTTATGAGGGGTATAGATAGGGTAGATGCAAGCAGGCTTTTTCCACTGAGGTTGGGTAGGACTACAACTGGAGGTCATGGGTTAAGGGTGAAAATTGAAAAGCTTAAGAGGAACATGAGGGGAAACTTCTTTATTTAGAGGGTCGTGACAGTGTGGAATGAGCTGACAGCACAGGTTGTGCATGCGAGCTTGATTTTAACATTTAAGAGAATTTTCGATAGGTACATGGATGTTAGGGATATGGAGGGCTCTGGTCCTGGTGCAGTTTGATCGGAGTAGGCACTTTAAATGGTTCGGTACAGATAAGATGGGCTGAAGTACCTGTGTCTGTACTGCAAGGTTCTGTGGTTCTATGATTTGTATGTCAAAATTCGTCCACTTCATTATGTTACACTTACTGAATAATGTAATCTGAATCATGGAAAGTTTTGCACCTATCATACTATCTTCACCATTCTTCATCTACTTGTAGGTATTCATTATACTTACAATATCCGTATTAGCATTTTCTTAGGACAATTATGTAACATTTGGATCCTTAATGTTGTTACAGCCGGGGGCGGGAGTGTGGATAAGTTCCTACTATCTATTAAATGTTCCCAATGGTGTGTGTTTTAAATAGCCTCTGACAATCAAGTCCAGCTCCTGGCCTTCATGTGTGGCGTAGCTACTAAGCCCAACGGAACCATTTCTACTGACAGGAGAAGAGGCAAAGGCAGATTACTATTGCCTTAAAACAGATGGCTTTGGGCAGATGCAGCTCATCAGCCACAGTTGGCAGCTCATCTAGAAGAGGGAAAACTCTGATCTGAAACTATACCCACACATGGGGAAGGCTTCAGGAGTAAACCCTGAGGGAAAATCCAGAGGTGGAGTCTCTACAGCAGTCCAACATTGAGTTCAATGTTGACTGGCAGCTCCTGTGACGCTGGGCGTGTCAAACTATTTTGGTCTTTGCTGTTGCTTTGGAGTCATCAGCTGCATAGAGAGGGAGCCTGATGCACGGGCAACAGCTTGCTCTCCATATCGTACTGCCCTGGTTGCATATGACAGCTCAGACACAGCATCCATGGCCAACAGAGTCCTTCATCCTCTTCATGAAACCTGCTGTCTGGATGTTCAACATTCAAAATCCTAAACATATTGGGATGAGTGGATGGACCAGGGCCAGATTCTTGATATCAACCTGATGCTAATTATGGCCTAGGTTGAAGAATGATCAATGTGATTAGTTAGCCTAAATGAATTAGTGACACATTGTGATTCTAAACATTGCTCTTAAATATTTTCCTTGTGTAGTTTCACTGTCTTTTTGTTTGAGGTTCTCAGACAGTATACACATGTACAATAATATATGTACATTTACGGCATTCTGCAAAATCACTCTTATTCAGGTTTACCGCCCTGAGAGAAGAAATTACTTCTCATCTCAGTCTTGAGTAACCAGCTCTTTTATTCCAAGAACATTCCTGCTTGTTCTCAATTTTCCCCACGGGAGAAACATCCTCAGACAATCTATCCTGTCAAATCCCATGAGCATCTTATGTTTCAGTGAGATCACTCTCCTTCCTCTCCACTCCAGAGTTCAGAGATCTATATTTTTCCATCTTTTCATCACATAGCTACTGTCTGTAAGGACTGTGTACATTTTCCAGGTGCTCCATTTTCCCCCACATTCCAAGGACGTACAGGTTAATAGGGGTTGGTAAGCTGCACAGGATCAGAAGAACCTGCAGAAGGTTGTGAACTCAGTCTGGTGCATCATTTGCACTAACCTCCACAGCATCCAGGTTGCCCCAAAAAGGCTGCATCTGTCATTAAGGACTCCCATCACCCAGGACATGCCTTGTTCTCATTGTTGCCATCAGGGAGGAGGTACAGGAGCCTGAAGACACACACTCAATGATTCAGGAAAAGCTTCTTCCCCTCCACCATCAGATTTCTGAATGGGCATTGAACCCATGAACACGACCTGACTGCTTCATTTGCACTACTTATTTAATTTAACTGTTTTATGTATATTTGTACTGATTGTAAATCACAGTTTTTATTTTAATGTAATACAATGTAATGCTGCTGCAAAAACAACACATTTCACAACATATGCTGGGGATATTAAAACTGATTCTGATGGTAAGCATGCTATGTTGGTACTGGAAGTGTGGTGATACAGGCTGACCCAGCACAACCCCAACACAAGAGACACGTCTCATTGTATGTTTCAATGTACATGTGACAGATAAAGCTTGTCTAATCTAATTTAATATAATATGATATTCCCACCTCAGGAATGAAAGCAATGAATCTAATTGCACTGCCTCCAAGGCTAATATATCTTACCTTAAATAAGTATATCAAATCTATACATTATATTCCTGGTGTGGTCTTACTAAGGCTTATACTTGTACTTTTGCAATACATGTCAATTCTTCATTACATTTTTAATTCCTTGTTGGACCTTCACTCTATCTCTCTATGAATACTAATATTTAATATTGTTGCATTTATAAAATAACACTTTGGTTTTCTGTCCTTCCATTAAACTGAAGAACCTCACACTTCTCATATTCGGTCCGCCATTTTCTTGTTTTTACTCGGTTAACCTGCATATCTCTCCTTGAGGATTTGTGTTCTATTTGTATATTTTTCTTCCCACCAGAAGTTAAGCCAACACCAAATTTGGGACACAATGCACACAGTACTCTGAGAAATTAATGTGGATTTTAGCTGCTGGAACCTGAGTTCTAATCAATGATTTATTTATTTATTTATTTATTTGTTGAGATAGAGCAGGAAATATTCTCCTCTGGCCCTTCGGGACGTGCTGCCCAGTAATCCCTCTGATTTAATCCTCGCCTAATCACTGGACAATATACAATGGTTAATTAGCCCAACAACAGGTACGTCTTTGGACTGTGGAAGGAAACCAGAGAACCTGGAGGAGACCCATGCGGTCAAGTGGAGAACGTACAAACTCCTTAGAGCCAATGATGGGGATTGAACCCGGACTGGTGGTACTGTGAAGCATTGTGCTAACCACTAATGCTACTGCGCTGCCCCATGGTGATCCACGAGTTACAGTTTCCCGATTTTAAAATGCTCTGTTTATCCCTTTCATTCCTGCCAGCAACTTGAAACCATAAAATGGCCCTGGGGAAGTTGCATGTCATTCCACAGTGAAGAACATAACTGTAGCGCAAGAGCTGAGGGAAATGTAAGCAGTTTAGTTGCACCAATATATCTCATGTAGATGAATACTGTGGAAAATTCAGAGCATGCATTTAATGAAGCAAAGAAGAACACATACTCAGTGTCAGGAATGCTGGTCGGAGGATTAGTTAATTAATTAACTAATTAATTTAGACCCCTTCCGGTCTAACGAGCTGCATCACCCAGCAACTCATCTATCACAGGACAATCTACGATGACCAATTAACCTACTAACTGATATGTCGTTGGACTTTTGAGAGAAAACAGAGCACCTCGAGAAAGCCCACATGCTCAGGGGAGGAAGTACAAACTCCTGACTGATGGGGCCGGAATTAAACTCTGAACTCCACTGCCCCAAGCTGTAATAGTGTTACACAAACCCTATGTTGTTAAACATGTATCAAACTACACTGCACAGATTTATACTCTGTTGCAAATAGAACATAGAAGCAGTGTAAAAACAAGTAAAATTTACAATGACACTGTGAAAAAAATGTAGATGTCATTAAGACTGAAACAGCTGGGATCGTTTGCTTCAGAAAAAGAAAAATTGGCCTGAAAGAAGCCTTTAATGTCTTGAAGGGACTTGCGAAGACATTTGAAGTGAAGATGTTTCATTTATGGTCACCAGTAGATCCAAGTCAAAATTCAAATCGAGTTACAGCCAAATGGCAATGCAGATGTGACACACCATAGTACATAGAATAGTTATGTTAATATTGGTTGAGTGTTTGAGTTATTGGATCAGGTCCCAGATATGTGGATCATTCATTAAGCGATGTGAGTTTAAGGTTCCATGTTGCACCTGGGGAATTTAATTACATTTAATTAAGTGTATCAGGTCTGTTGAGTTAATTAAATATATCAGTAATATGGCTTCTGGATTGTTGTTAATACTCACTTAATCATGAATATTCTTCCCAGAATGCAATCTGCTAAACCCAATAGTGGAATTAACTCCTGTCTGCTTCCTTGTTTCAGGATGACCTTTGTCAGAGCTGGGGAGCAGCCAATACCTGCCAAAAGAACATCTGCAGGTATTCTGACCTCTGCAAGAGACTGGCAGCTGTTGGTGGACCTCGAAGGGCAGCTGAAGTTCCCCAACCATATCACAGCCACCACCCTGCGACCAAACATTGTCCTAGTGTCTGAGTCTACTAAGCAAGTGGTGCTGCTGGAGCTGACAGTCCCATGGGAAGATCACTTGGAAGAGGCCTTTGAAAGGAAGCTCTCCAAGTACGCAGGACTGGTCAGCAACTGTCAGCAGGCTGGTTGGAGAGCGAGGTGTCTCCCAGTGGAGGCTGGTTGTAGGGAATTTGCAGCCCGTTCCTTAGTTAGAGCCTTCAGAATTTTGGGCATCGAGGGGGAGAGGAAGAGGAGAGCCATCCACAGTACCACCGATCCGGCAGAGAGGGCCTCAAGATGGCTGTGGCTCAAAAAAGGGGAGCCATGGAGTCATAAGTAGCTAGCCATCTGGACACAAGCTGGGGTCTGATCAGCCCCGGCTGGGTCACCTGGAGGAGGTTGTATGATGTTGAAAGACTCGAAACACCCGATGATTCCAGGAACATCACTGAAGATGTGTCCAGAAGTATCAATAGATGTATGTACACAGCTGCAAATAAATAAGGAATAAGCAGGGATGCATTTAAGACAAGTGTATACAGAAAAGGGAAATGATTTACTGATTAGTTGGTAATTGGTCACTGGAAATTGGCCTACGACTAGGCCAGGTTTAAAACAGGTGGATTGCTGGGTGGTGTGGTTTGTTGGGATAAAAGGGCCTGCTATGTGCTGCATCTTTAAATAAATATGTACTTTGTTGTTGGTAATATGAAATAAAAACAAGAAATAAGACCATATGGGAGCAGAATCTGGCCTATTAATTATCCATGGAATGCTGGGTGTACAGTAGGTTAGACAGTATTTTTAGAGAGATACACACAAAACGTTGGGGGAACTCAGCAGGCCAGGCAGCATCTATGGAAAAGAGTAAACAGTCGACGTTCTGGGCCGAGAACCTTCATAATTTCCAGCATCTGCAGATTTTCTCATGTTTGTGATTTCTGGAGAGAGTTAACAGTTCAAATTGAGCATTCTCCAGATTTCTTTTTTCTGATAAAGAGCTATCAACCTGAAATATTATAAATACAAGAGCTTCTGCAGATACTAGAAATCTAGAATCTCAACTCTAATGATCAGTTCTTTGTTCCATTCCATAGATATAGCCTGACCTGCTGAGTTCCTTCACCATGTTTGTATGTTAACTGGAAACATTATCTTTCTTTGTTTCTCCATAGATATAGCCTGAACTGCTAAATAATTCCAGCATTTTCCTAAAAAGAATAGAAAATGTGAGGGTATCTTTATGGAAGTCCGTATGTAACCAACTGACGACTTTCTGAATGTTCTAGGAACTATGGTGATATCTAAATTATGAGGGATTTTATAAGGGAACCGTAGTTTGGGTGGAGCTCAGAAGACACTTACTGAATTTGTCTCACTTAATTTGGATCTACAAAGGTAGCTTACATCACCCGACAGTTCACAAGTCCATGCAGAGCAGTCTAACTGGTTGCATCATCATTCGGTATGGAGGGGCCATTGCACAGGATTAGAAAAAACTGCAGGAAGTTGTAAGCACAGCCAGCTCCATCATGGAAGATACCTTCCATAGGTGATGTCTCAAAATGGTGACATCCACCGTTAAAGACCCTCATCACCCAAGCCATGCCCTCTTCTGATTGCTACCATCAAAGAGAAGGTACAGATGCCTGGAGACACACATTCAACATTTTAGGAACAGCTTCTTCCCCTCTGCCACCAGATTTCTGAAAGAACAATAAACCCATGTACACTACCTCACTATTTATTTTGCTCCCTTTTTGAAATATAACCATATAACAATTACAGCGTGGAAACAGGCCATCTCGGCCCTTCTAGTCTGTGCCGAATGCTTACTCTCACCTAGTCTCACCGACCTGCACACAGCCCATAACCCTCCATTGCTTTCCTGTCCATATAGCTATCCAATTTTACTTTAAATGACAACATCGAACCTGCCTCAACCACTTCTGCTGGAAGCTCATTCCACACAGCTACCACTCTCTGAGTAAAGAAGTTCCCCCTCATGTTACCCCTAAACTTTTGCCCTTTAACTCTCAACTCACGTCCTCTTGTTTGAATCTCCCCCATTCTCAATGGAAAAAGCCTATCCACGTCAACTCTATCTATCCCCCTCATAATTTTAAATACCTCTATCAAGTCCCCCCTCAACCTTCTACGCTCCAAAGAATAAAGACTCAACTTGTTCAACCTTTCTCTGTAACTTAGGTGCTGAAATCCAGGTAACATTCCAGTAATTCCTGTTCTCTCTCTATTTTGTTGACATCTTTCCTGTAATTCGGTGACCAGAACTGTGTTGACATCTTTCCTCTAATTCAATGACATCGAAATACTTAATTTAATTTAAAAAAATATATTTCTTACTGTAATTTATAGTTTTTATTATTATCTATTGCAGCGTACTGCTGTCGCAAAACAATTTTCATGACGTATGCCAGTGAGATTAGACGAGATTCTGATCCTGACTCTGAACTTTCAATTGCTTGAACATTTGCAGCAAGTATGGGCCTGTGCAGTAGACCTCTTTGCACTGCTTGCCACAGCTAAGGCTCCACTCTGCCAGTGTCACTTTGCAAAACTGTCACATTCCACCTCAGAAGGGTTTGTGTTCAGCATATTCCAACAACTGGCGTGGCTAATGCCAAGAGCTTTATTGAACAATTGTTTTCAAACAACTTTGGATATGTTAACAGGCAATGCAGAGGGGAGTTGCCTCTACATCCAAGCACAACCATCAATTATCATTACTTTGAATCTGTCACATATTGAGTGCTGACAAGAAAACTTGCAGCCACGAAGCAATGCACAAATAGAGATTTTCTCTCTCTCTCTCTCTCTCTCTCTCTCTCTCTCTCTCAAATCCACCAATACATAGCTTTATAGCAACAGTAATTCTAAACTTGCTTCAGTCTGAACACGGTATTGAGTTACAGAACATGGACCTGTTTTCACAAAGCTTGGAGGTTTTGAATTTCATTTACTAAACTCAATCTTTACCATAATTTCTTTTTACTGTGTTTACTAAGCCCTTTAATTGTCTGAAGTGATTGTAAAGTGATGTAACTTTTAATCTTTTGAAATATTTTATCTTCTGATCTGGCTGTCTTCAGGCCTGGAAGTGATTTTATTGTTTTTTTTCATTCCTTTTCCACTCTCATACAAAATGGTCCAGAACTAACAAACCTTTGTATTTGTACTAGGGCAGGTGCATGAAGATTACTTAGAGTGAGTATCGCTCTAAATTAATCTCCAGAAGACCAATGTAATATACATTGGTTGAACTCGATGTCTCTCCATCAGGAAATAATTAAGGTCAAGAACTCATTTGTTTTGAGGAACTTTAGAGATAGTTGACTATTCATCATCATCGTATGTATTATAGAAGACTTCCATTGTGCTGGGCCACTCTGCTCTCTAAGTGAAAGGTGACAAAGCACAGAGCCAAGAAATGGAAAATGAGATTGCTAGTCTAGGAAGAGAACACCAATTAGTGGGAAAAACGAAATTTGAAAGGAGATACAGAAAAGAGAGAGAGAGAGAACTATGAAAATGTAAATGCTGTAGTTAGAATCAGAGGGAAAACATGCTAAATCTCAATTTATGTTTAAATAAAATCCTCATTGTTAAAATATTTTAAGGGAATACCAGAGGGCTTCATGCACTGTTTAATTAACTGCAGTTACAATTGCTGTTATGACACACACACACAAACACTGCAGCAGTCTCGGTATAGCTCCAGGGTGGCTGCTTCCAAAATTAAAAAGAAAACTTTCATATTTCATTAGCATATTATTTTAAATGGGTGAAAATGATACAATATACACATACATAAATTTTGATTACTGTATAAAACTAAAGGAAATATTAGAAAAAATTATGATAAAACTATTACAATTCAGAAATCTGTATGTAACTCTGGAGAATACTGCTGTTAAACAGAGTTCAGTTAAAATGGTCAACAAATAAAATCTGGCGTTTAAACACATTTGAGCTATTTAGCAGGTACTTACTGCTAAAAGTATTATACGCAACATCATTCAGAACATCTAGCATCCAACCTTGGTACTGTATGGTCATGGCTTTTGTATCTCAATGCTGAGTGCATTTTACTACTGTCTTGACAAACATTGTGCCAGATGTTAAACACACAAAATGCTGGATGAACTCAACAGGTCAGACAGCATCCATGGAAAGGCGACTTTTCATGTCAAGATTGAAAGGAGTAAAAACTCAATGTTTTGGTCCAAGGCCTTTCATTGAGATTGGCAAGGAAGGGGGAAGAAGCCATCATAAGAAAGTTTGGGGAGGTGAAGGAGGACATGCTCAAAGGTGATGGGTGAGGCCTGGGAGGTGGGGGAGGGGACGATGATGTGAGAGGCTGGAAGGTGTTCAGTGGTAAAGGGTTGAAGAAGAAGAAATCTAATAGGAGAGGAGAGTGCACAATGGGAGAAAGTGAAAGAGGATGGGCATTGGGGGGAGTGATAGGCAGGTGAGGAGAAGAGAAGGGGGCAAGAAGGAAGCCAGAGTGAAGAATGGAAGATGTCTGAAGGGGGAAGGGAAAAATTACTGGAGGTTAAGGAAATTTATGTTCTTGCCATCAGGTTGGAGGAAAGCCAGACAGAATATGAGGAGTTGCTCCAACCTGAGAGTAGGCTCATCACGGCAGTGGAAGAGGCCACCGACTGACATGTCGGAATGGGAATGGGGATTGGAATAAACATAGTGAGACATCGGGAAATCCTACTTGTTGCAGATGGATTTCCACCAGAATTGCATCCTGATGAAGGGTCTTGGCACGAAACGTCGACTGTTCACTCTCTTACATAGATGCTGTCTGGCCATCTGAGTTCCTCCAGAATTTTGTGTGTATTACTTTGATTTCCAGCAACTGCAGATTTTCTTTTGTTTTGGTCCTCCAGCATTTTGTGTGTGTTCCTCTGGACTTCCAGCATCTACAGAACCTCTTGTGATTATTACTGTGTTGATATCAATAATTCTGCTGCCAGTGAGTTATCATTTCATATGCATCTTATCAAATATTTAGATATACCCCTTGTTTTCAGATTCTGTTAACTGAACTCATATTCATAATCATAGTCATACTTTATTAATCCCGGGGGAAATTGGTTTTCATTACAGTTACACCATAAATAATAAATAGTAATAGAACCATAAATAGTTAAATAGTAATATGTAAATTATGCCAGTAAATTATGAAATAAGTCCAGGACCAGCCTATTGGCTCAGGGTGTCTGACCCTCCAAGGGAGGAGTTGTAAAGTTTGATAGCCACAGGCAGGAATTACTTCCTATGACGCTCTGTGCTGCATCTCAGTGGAATGAGTCTCTGGCTGAATGTATTCCTGTGCCCAACCAGTACATTATGTAGTGGGTGGGAGACATTGACCAAGATGGCATGCAACTTAGACAGCATCCTCTTTTCAGACACCACATTCTTTCTGTTCACAAAGATGACCAGAGCTCCTGTATTAGCAGTTAGCGTGACTCCATTACTGCTCTGGGTGTCAGAGTTCAGAGTTCAGTCCTGGCCTCCTCTGTAAGGAGTCTCTGTACATCTTGCCATGGAATGCATGAGTCTTCTCCAGGTGCTCCTGTTTCCTACCACAATCCAAAAGTATACCTGATTGATCATTAATTCGAGAAAGCCTGCAGAATCCATAGCAACTGGGGGAGGATCAGCAGATCCGGCAGCACCTACAGAAATGAATAAACAGTCGACGTTTTGGGCCGACACCCTTCTTCAGGAATAATAGGTCATTGTAAGTGGTCCCGTGATTAGGTTAGTTACATTGGGGTTGTTGGGGGTTGCTTGGACTGCGCAGCTCAAAGGGTCGGAAGGGCCTATTCTGTGCTGTATCTCTAAATAAATAAATAAAATCGCTAGAGAAATAACTGGTCTGAAATGCTTAATGTAGTGGTTATAAATGGATGATATAACTGAATGTGACATGCACTTACATATGAACATCTGTGAAAGCTATTAAGATTGCTAAACTACAATGTAGCATATCTTTTCACATCTCTCAACATACACTTCATTGTACAGTTAGCAACAAAAATGTGTGTGCACATGCATTGTAAATTGGTGACAGAAATGCAAAAAGGCAAGACTAAAGTAAAAGCGAGGTTGTCTTTGATTCCGTTGTCAAGGGTGAATGAATTTGCAGAGTGCATATGAAAGCCAGCGATCACTTGCTTTAACATCAGCCTCATAGTTTAAACCCACAGTAAACAGTCTGTTGTAAGAAGCAACAACAGTCAGATTAACAGCACAGGAAAATTAAAAACGCAATCGTTTTCAGGCATACACGCTGGCTGGGTGAAGTTGACTCAAAAGCTGGATACATCAAAAGCTTTGGTGTATCAATAAGCTCTTAAATTTCCACATAAAAGGTTGTTGAAATGTTCCATGACTTAAAGCAAGGACTCTCCAACTCACGTTCTCAAAATTTATTGTTTGTTTATTTATTATTTCTTTCTTTTTGTACTTGTTCAGTTTGTTGTCTTTTGCATGTTGGTTGAATGCTTAAGTTGGTGTGATCTTTCATTGATCCTATTATGGTTATTATTCTATAGATTTATTGAGTATGCCCATAGGAAAATGAATCTTGGGGTTGTATATGCTGACACATTTCTACTTTGACAATAAATTGAACTTTGAATGAAAATGTTTAAAGAAATAAGCAAATAACAAAATAGAAAGTTGCCAGTAATTGGGGAGAACTTACCTAAACAGTACAATGAAGATGCACACTCAACATTTTAGAAACAGCTTCTTCCCCTCTGCCATCGGATTTCTAAACAGTCCATAATTCCTTGAACACTATGACACTACTTCGCACTCACTTTGCAGTATTTAGTTATTGATTATTTGGGCGGCAGGGTGGAGATACGTCTCTACCAAAGGAGATTTAAGGTGCTCCTTCCCTCTGCTAGCCTGCAGCTCACCCTTGGTCAAGGTGCAGCACCTACTTTACTCCCTGATCAGGGTCACTTGAAGCCGTGGGAGCAGGGACTGGATGGTATTTGAGCAGCTGGTGCATATCTCAAGTCCTGGGGGTTATGTGACCTCTGAAGAGTATTGATAATGGGTAGGGGTCACCTGTCTTGTAAAGACACAGCCCAGAAGAAGGCAATGGCAAACCACTTCTGCAGAAAAATTTTCCAAAAACAATCTTGGTTATAAGACCATAATCACTCATGTCATACAACACATAATGATGACGATAATTATTTTTATAGATTCTTACTGTAACTTGTGGGCACGTGGCCAAGTGGTTAAGGCGTTCGACTAGCGATCCGAAAGTCGTGAGTTCGAGCCCCAGCCAAGGCAGCGTGTTGTGTCCTTGAGCAAGGCACTTAATCACACATTGCTCTGTGACGACACCGGTGCCAAGCTGTATGGGTCCTAATGCCCTTCCCTTGGACAACATCAGTGTCGTGGAGAGGGGAGACTTACAGCATGGGCAACTGCTGGTCTTCCATACAACCTTGCCCAGGCCTGCGCCCTGGAGAGTGAAGACTTTCCAGGCACAGATCCATGGTCTCGCAAGACTAACGGATGCCTTTACTTTACTTTACTGTAACTTACATTATTTTTTAAATCCATTGTGCTGTACTACTGCTGCCAAACAACAAATTTCCCAACATATGTCAATGATAATAAACTTGTTCTGATGATTTTTTGATTGATTGATAACAGCACGGAATTGGCCCTTCCAGCCCTTCAAGCTGAGCCGCTCTGCAATACCACAATTTAACCCTAGCCTGATCACAGGAAAACTTACAATGACTAACCAACTTACCAACCGGTACATCTTTGGACAGTGGGAGGAAACAGGAGCATCTGGAGGAAACCCATGTAGTAACGGGGAGAATGTACAAACTCCTTACAGACAGCAGTGGGAATTGAAATGTGTTCCAAAACACAAAGGTTAATAATAAATTTTATGAAAAGACATAGAAAGTAAATGGTGTTTCATTCAGTTAAATGGTATAAGAGATATAGGATTGTTCTGGTGTCAGATTCAGATCCAAAACTAAAAGGAGGAGGGAGGAGAAGATGGTGGCGCGATGCAGCGCATGTGGCCGTTCCGAATGATATCGTATGTGTGAACTTGAGGGCCGTGCACGATCCTGATTTGATGGATACAACCGTGAGAAGCACAGAGGAACACCTGGAAAAACTTCTGAAATGCCTGCTTTGCTGCCACTGCTACTGTGTGATCGAGAATCTCTGGAGGGGAAGGCCCCAAATCCTTGGCTTTGCCTATTGCCTGTTGCCGGGGCCGGGGTCGAAGTGCTCGGCGGAGATGGTGCTTGGCGCTCAGTGTCGGAGAGCTGGTCGGAGGCTCGAAGTTTTCGGACGGTCTCGGAGTCGGACTGTGGTCGGGTGCTTCCAGGTTGCTGCATCGGCAAGTTGGCGGTGCTGGAGGTTCATCGTCTGCGTGAGATGATGGGACTTTCGAGAGACTTTGAGACTTTTTACCGTGCCCATGGTCTATTCTTTATCAAATTATGGTATTGCTTTGCACTGTTGTAACTATATGTTATAATTGTGTGGTTTTTGTCAGTTTATGAGTTGGTTTGTCATGTGTCTCTGTGATATCATTGTGGAGAAACATCATATCATTTCTTAATGCATGCATTATTAATTGACAATAAAGGAGGACTGTGTGTCCTCATAATCTAAATCTAGTCTAAAAATTGGAAATTATAGAGATACAAATTGGGAAACAGATAAGAGTAAGTGTATCATCTCAATTAAGTACCTGTCTTGACACAGTCTTGGCCGGTTTACCAGTTGCATGTTAGACCATAGTAGTGTTGCAATTAACACGATGGTATTACGGCGTGGGGCATTCTGGAGTTTGGAGTTCAATTCCAGCATCCTCTATCAGGAGTCTCCTCTGTATGTCCTCCCTGGAGAATTTGTGGGGTTTCACTGGATGCTGAGTTTCCTCACACAGTCCGAAGACGTACCGGGTAGGCTAGCTGGTCATTGTAAACAGTCCTGTGTTTAGGTTAGGAGGAATCGGGATAGCGGGATAGCTGGGGTGTTGTGGCTGGAAGGGCCGAAAGGGCCTGAAGATTGATGGTGGATGGGACTTTCTGGTTACCCCCTTCCCCACACCCCTCGATTGTTTACCCCAGTCACTGCGTTGTAAAGACTTTGAACTACTTTTCTTAATGTTGTTTACTTTGTAAATACATGCTGATATTTATGTACTGACACATATTTTATTCCATATCTTTCCTAATTTTTATTCAGCGCAGTTGTTGAATGTTGTTATTTTTGTTGCATGTCATGCCAACACACCACAGTAAATTCCTAATATATGTAAGTGCATATGCCAAAGAAATTTGATCCCTCGACCCCTTGAGATGCTATTCATTTACTTGTTTCTTTGTTTGTTTATTTATTTATCTATCAATACAGTGTGAAGTAGGCCCTTCTGGCCCTTTAGGCCATGCCACCCCTGCAAACCCTGACAACCCCAATTAAACCTAACCTATCCACAGCACTGTTTACAATGATCAATTAACATACCCGGTACATCTTTGGACAGTGGGAGGAAACCAGAGCGCCTGTGGGAAACCCTCGGATCCTACAGAGACGATGTACAGAAACTCTTTGCAGAGGATGCCATGATTGAACTCTGAAGTCCATAACACCCCGAGCTGTAGTAGGATAGTCCTGGATAAAACGAAGGCTAGTGGCCATGATGGAGATTTACAACTCTTTGCACTTACTTCAATCCTGTGCAGTAGCCCACCCCACCCCCCATCCCC
This sequence comes from Mobula hypostoma, assembly GCF_963921235.1. Classification (NCBI taxonomy): domain Eukaryota; kingdom Metazoa; phylum Chordata; class Chondrichthyes; order Myliobatiformes; family Myliobatidae; genus Mobula; species Mobula hypostoma. Next base: position 7,556,046 of record NC_086097.1, on the reverse strand, counting down.
ATACTAGATGGTGATACAGACAGTTAGAATGCTCTCCACAGTACATCTGTAGAACTCCTCGAGTTATAACATGCACTGACCACTATACTACCATGATGCACAAACTTTAAGCCAGGGGGAATTTTTTAATGCATCACGATGGTCAGCAAATAGAACTACCAATATTTGTTACTAATTATACCACATAACCATCACTGAGCAGTAAATATTGAGTTAGTAAATTGAAGCTAAGCATGGACGGCATAGATGTTGCTTTGATGTGCTGTTGAGAAAGATTCATGGGTATTATATCAACTATGCCCATAACCATATCAACTCCATCGTAGAACTAACCCACTATGAATTTCAATTCCATGTATGTTGAAGAAGCAGGTGAAGAAAGAGTTTGATATGTATACAACAAAATGAAGTTTAAGTCTAAACAAGTCAGACTGTAGTCATTTTTAAAGCAAAAAAAACTGTTGAATTATGTGATGGTTACAAAGTGATGTTTATGTCATGAGCCATGTAGGCTGCTGTAGCTTGCTGTAGAGTGTTAGCCTTCTGGCTTTCTGCGGCACCTGTGTTTACTAATTGTTAGAGCTGTTAAGCCCAGGTGCTTTCAGTTTAATCTTGCCAAGTTAATTGTGACTGGTACGAGTTTCCCACATTCTATGATTATTTAAAGGGGATCTCATTTAGTGCTGCAGTAGAGTACTTGTGTGTTTGTGGGGCTCAGTCGTGCCTCTGATGCTCTATTGGTATTCCTACACTTAACCTCTTGTTTCCTTCCCTGCATAGGAGTCTACCATTCCTCTGTTCCTGGGTTGCGTCATTACCAGCCACCACCGAGGCAGTCCGCCGTCCTCCGCACTTGATCCAATCCTGCCAGCGACCGCCATGATGACTGAACCTCGTCAATGGAGTTAGGAGAAAGTCAAATTTTCACCAAACTAGATCTTTGACATGCATTAGCTCCTGTTAATGTAGGTTTATTTTTATTTATTTTATGACACAGTGCAGAGTAAATCTTTCTAATCCTTCAAGCCATGTAGCTGCAGCAACCAAGAAAAAACTGATTAACCCAGGACAATTACAGTGCCCAATTAATCTACCTGCCTTTAGACTGTGGGAGGAAATCAGAACACCTGGGGAAAACCACATGGTCATGGGGAGAATGTACAAACTCCTTATAGATGGAGCTGGAATTGAACTCTGAACTCTGGAACATCCCTAGCTGTAATAAATTCACACTAACCACCCAAGGTAGATAAAACAAGCCAAAAATATTTGACAAATAAAAATCTAGAGCTTCTTGTCCATGCATTTGATACAAATGTGTCATCAACAATCTTACAAGCTACGACAGACATCTTGCTACAAGGCATAGTTCTAGTTCAAGTTCAAGTTTAATTGTCAATCAACCGTATACATGAATACAGACAAATGAAACAGCATTCCTCTGGGGTCAAGCTGCAAAACACAGCATCAACAGTCACACACAACACACAGCACATTTAGTACATGTGGTTAGGAAAGAAGAAAAACATAGTCACAAAAAATATATATAGCGCAAGCCTCTGAATGTCATGGCCTGTAGATTGATGATTTAAAGTTCAAAGTAAATTTATTATCAAAGTAAATCTATGTCACCATATACAACCCAGAGATTCATTTTCTTGCTTTCACACTCAATTAATCCATAGTTGATAAAGTCAACCACTGACACAACTTACCAAGAATGACGATGAGACAGAGTATAGACAGGAAATGGAGCGGCTGATGGATTGGTCTGAGAACAACTGAAGCCTGAATATGGAGAGGACAAAGGAAATCACTGTGGACTTGAGGAAGGTGCAGATGAACTATCCCATTGTGCAAATACATGCCTCCCCCGTAGGAAGAGAAAAGTGCAGCAAATTCCTAGGAGTTCACATCAAGGATGTTCTCACCTGGTCCCTAAATATCGCCTCCCTGAACAAGAAAGTACAGCAGAGCCTCCACTTCTTTAGAAGATTGAGGCAATCAAAGCTCCCCACCCCACACCCCATCTTAACTGCATTTTACAGGAGCACCATTGAGAGCGTCTTGGTAAATTCCATCTCCAGCTGGAACGGGAGCAGCCCAGTGTCAGACCGGAAGTCCCTACAAAGGACTGTGAGAACAGCTGAGAGGATCATAGGAGTCTCCCTACCATCCATTGAGGACATTTATCAGGAGCACTGCATATGCAGGGCGCTTAGTATTATCAAGGATCCCACCCATCCATCCAACATACTCTTTGACTTTCCACCATCAGGTAGGAGACAACGATGCATAAAAACAAGAACAGTCAGAATGAGAAACACTTTCTTCCCCCAGGCCATTAGGCTTCTGAACTGTTGCCTTGTATTTGAAGCATCACTGGTTAAGACCATAAGACATAAGAACAGGAGTAGGTCATTCAGCCCATCAAGTCTGCTCTGTCATTCTGTCATGGCTGATCCCGGATCCCACTAAAACCCCGTATGCCTGCCTTCTTGCCATATCCTTTGATGTCCTGACCAATTAGGAAACATCAATTTCTGCCTAAATACATGCACGGACTTGGCCTCCTCTGTAGTTTGTGACAGAGCATTCCACAGATTTACTACTCTTTGGCTAAAAAATTCCTCCTTACCTCTGTTCTAAAAGGTCACACCTAAACTTTAAGGCTGTGCCCTCTAGTTGTGGATACCTCACCACAGGAAACATCCTCTTCACATCCACCCTATCTAGCCCTTTCAACATTCAGTAGGTTTCAATGAGATCCCACCCCCATCCTGCATTCCTCCGGTGAGTCCAGTTCCAGTGAGTACAGGCCCAAAGCTACCAAACTCTCCATATATGTTAACCCCGCTGTACTCTCTCCAATGACAACAAATTCTTTCAGAGATATGGAGCCCAAAACTGTTGACAATACTCTAAGTACGGCCTGGCTAGTGTCTCATGAAGCCTCAGCATTATCACCTTGCTTTTATGTTCTGTTCCCCTTGAAATGAATGGCATCATTGCAGTTGTCTTCCTTACCACAGACTCAGCCTGTAAGCTAACTTTCTGGGACTTGCAGGAGGACTCCTAAGTCTCTCTGCACATCTGATGTTTGAACCTTCTCCCCATTTAGTTAACAGTCCGCACTATTGTTGCTTTTACCAAAATGCATTATCATACATTTCCCAACACTGTATTCCATCTGCCACTTTTTTGCCCATTCTTCCAATTTGTCCAAGTCCTGTTGCAATTGCATTGCTTCCTCAGCACTACCTACCCCTCCACCTATCTTCATTTCATCCACAAACATTGCCACAAAGCCATCGATTCCATTATCTAAATCGATGACAAACAAGGTGAAAAATAACGGTCCCAATACTGACCCCTGAGGAACACTGCTAGTCACTGGCAGGCAACGAGAAAAGGCCCCTTTTATTTCCTCTCGTTGCCTCCTGTCTGTCAGTCATTCCGCTATCCATGTCAGTATCTTTCCTGTAATGCCATGGGATTTTTTCTTGTTAAGCAGCCTCATGTGTGGCACATTATCAGATGCCTTCTGGAAATCCAAGTAAATGACATCCACTGCCTCTCCTTTGTCCACCCTGCTGGTTACTTTCTCGAAGAACCCTAACAGATTTGTCAGGCAAGGTTTCCCTTTACAGAAACCATGCTGACTTTCAATTATTTTATCATTTGTTTCCAAGTACCCTGAATGCTCATCATTAATAATAGACTCCAACACTTCCACAACCATTGAGGTTAGGCTAACTGGACTATAATTTCCTTTCTCTTGCTTTCCTCCCTTCTTAAAGAGTGGAGTGACATTTGCAATTTTCCAGTCCTACGGGACCATGCCAGAATCAAGTGATTCTTGAAAGATCATGACCAAAGCATCGTTGTCTCCTCAGCAACCTCTCTCAAGACTCTGGGATGTAGTCCATCTGATTCAGATGACTTATCCACCATAAGACCTTTGAGTTTGCCTAGCAATTTTTCCTTTGTTACAGCAATGGCACTCACTTCTGCTCCCTGACACTCACAGACCTCTGACACACTGATGGTCTCTTCCACAGTGAAAACTAATGTAAAGTACCCATAAACCATTTCTTTGTTCCCCATAACTATCTCACCAGCATCATTTTCCAATAGTCAAATATCAACCCACACCTCCCTTTTACTCTTTATATAACTAAAAATCTTCTTGCTATCGTGCTTTATATTATTGTGTAGTCTGCACTCGTATTTCACAGCTTTTTAGTTGTCTATTGTTGGATTTAAAAAAACTTCCCAATCATCCAACTTCCCACACACTTTTGCTACCTTATATGGCTTTTCCGTGGCTTTTACACAGTCCTTAACTTCCTTTGTCAGCCACATTTGCATACCCCTGTCATTTGAGAACTTCTTCCTCTGTGGGACATATCTATCCTGTGCCTTGTGAAATATTCACAGAAACCTCAGCCCTCTCTGCCCTGCCGTTATCCTGCCAGTATCCTCCTCCAATCCACCTGGGCAAGCACGTCTCTCATGCCTCTGCAATTCCCTTTATTCCATTGTGATATTGAGACATGTGAGTTATGCTTCTCCCTCTCAAACTGCAGTATGAATTCAATCATATTATGATCACTGTTTACTAAGGATTCCTTTATGTTAAGCTCCTTAATAAGATCTGGGTTATTACACAACACCCAATCTAAGATAGCATTTCCCTCAGTAGGCTCATGAACAAGCTGCTCTAAAAAGCCATCTCATAGGCATTCAACAAATTCCCTCTCTTGCAATCCGCCACCAGCCTGATTTTCCCAATCCCCTTGCACATTGAAATTCCCCATTACAATTGTGACGTTACCCTTATTACATGCCTTTTCGAGCTCCCTTAACAATCTCAACCCCACCTCTTGGCTAATATTTGGAGGTTTATAAATGATTCCCATGATGTTTGTTTACCCTCGCAGTTTCTTAACTCCACCCACAAAGATTCAACATTCTCTGACCCTATGTCACCGCTTTCAAAAAATGTAACTTCATCTCATACCAATGGAGTCACACCACCTCCTATGCCCTTCTACCTGTCCTTCTGATACAAAGTATATCCTTTGATGTTAAGTTTCCATCTATGGCCTTCTTTCAGCCACGACTCAGTGATGCCCACAATATCATACTGACCAATCTCCAATTGTATCACCAGTTCGTCCACCTGATTCCAAATGCTACATGCAATAAATACAGCCCCTTCAGTCCTGCAGTCTTCCCCCTTTTGAATTTTGAGTCTGTGGTACAACTTAACTCTTTGCTCTGTCTTCATTTGTACCCAATCATTGGCTTGCCCTTCCTTACGTTCATGTTACACCCATCATCTACTTGTAAACCTGCTGGCTCATCCTCAGCTCTATCATACTGGTTCCCATTTCCCTCTGTCGTATTAGTTTAAACCACTCTGTTCCATCTAATTAATATATGGAAAACATGAGAGAATCTGCAGATGCCGGAAATCCAAGCAACACACACAAAATGCTGGAGGAACTCAGCAGGCCAGGCAGCATCTTTGGAAAAGAGTATGGTTGATGTTTCGGGATGAGACCCTTCATCGGGACGGGAGGAAAGAATGAGGAGTCAGAGTTAGAAGATGGGGGGAGGGGAGGAAGAAACTCAAGGTGGTAAGTGAAACCGGGAAGGGGGAGGGGTGAAGTAAAGAGCTGGGAAGTTGATAGGTGAGAGGGATACAGGGCTGAAGAGGGGAAATCTGATAGCAGAAGACAGAAGGCCATGGAAGAAAGAAAAGGGGGAGGAGATGGGCATGTAAGGGGATAAGGAGAGAGAGGGAAAGGGGAATGGGAAATGGTGAAGGGGGGCATTACCTGGAAGTTTGTAAAATCGATGTTCATGCCATCAGGCTGGAGGCTACTCAGGTGGAAGACTGGTGTTGTCCTTCCATCCTGTGAGTGGCCTCATCATGACAGTGGAGGAGGCCATGGACTGACATTTCGGAATGGGAATGGGAAATGGAAATAAAACCAATGGCCACTGGGAGATCACGACTTTTATGGTGGATAGAGCGTAGGTGCTCAGTGAAGCTGATTCCCAATCTACATCGGGTCTTACCGATATACAGCAGGCCACACCGGGGGCACCAAATACAGCAGATGACCCCAACAGACTCATAGGCGAAGTGTTACCTCACCTGGAAGGACTGTTTGGGCCCTGAAAGGCCATGAGGGAGGAAGTGTATGGGCAAGTAGCACTTGTTCCGCTTGCAAGTGTAAGTGCCAGGAGGGAGATCAGTGGGGAGAGATGAATGGACAACGGAGTCACGCAGAGAGTGATCCCTGCGAAATGCAGAAAGTGGGGTGGAGGAAAAGATGTGCTTGCCGGTGGGATCCTGTAGGAGATGGCAGAAGTTACGGAGGATTATTTGCTGAATATGGAGACTGGTAGGCTGGTAGGTGAGGGCAAGAGGACCTCTATTCCTGGTGGTGTGGCGGGAGAATGGGGTGAGGGCAGACGTGTGTGATACGGAAGAGATGTGGAGAAGGGCGGAGGAAGGGAAGCACCTTCCTTTGAAGAAGAAGGACATCTCCTTCCTTCTGAAATGGAAAATCTCATTCTGAGAACAGATACGCCAGAGACGGAGGAATTGAGAGTAGTGGATGGCATTTTTACAAGTAACATAGTAGGAAGAGTTACAGTCCAGTTAGCAGTGAGAGTCAATGGGTTCTGGAGATAGTTTATCTGCGGATGTCTTTTATAAATCCACTGACTCTCACAGCTACCTGGACTATACCACCTTCACCATTCCCCATTCCATTTTCTCTCTCTCACCTTCTATCCTTTCCTGCCCATTGCCTTCCCTGGTTCTCCTCCCCCTTTTCTTTCTTTCATGTCCTTCTGTCCTCTGCTATCAGACTCCCCCTTCTCCAGCCCTGTATGTCTTTCACCAATCAACTTCCCAGCTCTTTACTTCTCCTCTCCCCCTTCCAGTTTTACCCATCACCTTGTGTTTGTTCCTCCCCTCTCCCACCTTTTAACTCCGAGTCCTCATCTTCTTTTTCTCCTGTCCTAATGAAGGGTCTGGGCCCGAAACATCGACTATAGTGTTTTCCATAGATGCTGCCTGGCCTGCTAAGTTCCTCCCGCCTTTTGTGTGTGTTGCTTAATATTAGTGCACTTCAATTTGTTATTTATGTGTGATTCATTTGTAGATTTGATCCTTACCTTCATAGGTTATCGTATGTTATGTGTGTTCTGTGTACTACTGTGCATTACACCCTGGTTCAGAGAAAAGTTGTCTTGTTTCCATATATATTGTATGGATATACATGTTTTATATATATATTTATAGTTAAATTACAATAAAGCATTTAACCTGACTAACAGAAAAATAACCATAATAGAACTATTGAAAGACTGTACCAACTTGGGTGTTCAACCAGTATGCAAAAGACAAAGGTCTTCAAATACAAAAAAGAAAGAAATAATAATAACAAATACGTAAGCAATCAATATCAAGAGCAAGAGATGAAGAGTCCTTGAAAGTGAGTCCATAGTTTGTGGGACCATTTCAGTGACAGGCAAGTGAAGTTTATCAAAGTTATTCCTTTTGGTTCAATGGCCTGATGGTTGAGGGGTAATAACTGTTGGCGCGTGTCCAAGTGGTTAAGTCATCGGTCTAGTGATCTGAAGGTCACTGCTTCGAGCCTCAGCTAAGGCAGCACATGTTGTGTCCTTGAGCAAGGCACATAACCACACATTGCTCTGTGATGACACCGGTGCCAAGCTGTTTTGGCCTTAGTGCCCTTCCCTTGGACAACATCGGCGGCGTGGAGAGGGGAGACTTGCAGCATAGACAACTGCTGGTCTTCCATAGAACCTTGCCCAGGCCTGCGCCCTGGAAACGTTCCAAGGCACAAATCCATGGTCTCACGAGACTAACGGATGCCTATATATGATATGAACTTGGCGGTGTGAGTACTGAGGCTCCAGTACCATTTTTTCCTGATGGCTGTAGTGAGAAGAGAGCATGACCTGGTTGGTGGGAGTCTCTGACTATGGATGCTGCTTTCATATGACAAGACTTCATGTGGTGGGGAGGGCTTTGTCCAGGATGGACTGGACCATATCCAATACACTTTGTAGGATTTTCCATTCAAGGGCATTGGTGTCTCCATACCAGACTGTGATGTAGCCAGTCAGTATACTCTCCACCACACATCTATAGAAGTTTGTCAAGGATGTTGATGTCAAGCTAAGTCTTCACAAACTCCTAAGGAAATCGGAGCACTGTCATACTTTCTTCGTAATTGCACTTACATGCTGAGCCCAGGGCATGTCCTCTGAAATATGGTATGGAAGTTGTCCTGTCCAAGACTGGAAGAAGCTTCAGAAGATCGTGAACATGGCCCAGCACATCACACAAACCAATCTTACGTCCTTGGACTCACTTTACACCCCATGCTGTCAGAGCAGTGCTGCCAGGATAATCAAGGACACGACCCACCCAGCCAACACGATTTTCGTCCCTCTTCCCTCCGGGAGAAGGCTCAGGAGCTTGAAGACTCGTACGGCCAGATTTGGAAACAGCTTCTTTCCAATTGTGATAAGACTGCTGAACGGATCCTGATCTGGATCTGGGCCGTAGCCTCCAAATATCCGGACCTGCCTCTCGGTTTTTTTTTTGCACTACCTTACTTTCCCTTTTCTATTTTCTATTTATGATTTATAATTTAAATTTTTAATATTTTTTGTTGATTTGTTCTCAAGGGAGCACGAGGCGCGGAATCAAATATCGCTGTGATGATTGTACGCTCTAGTATCAATTGTTTGGCGACAATAAAGTAAAAAAAAACACCGAGGAATTTAAAGTTGCTGACCCTTTTCACTTCTGATCTCCCAGTATGAACTGACTTGTGGACCTCTGGTTTCCTCCTCAAGAAGATAATATTCAGCTCCTTGGTCTTGCTGACGTTGAATAAGAAGTTGTTGTTGTGGCACAAATCAGCCAGATTGTACATGGGATGTCCTGGAGCCATGTCTCTGCAAGAACAAGCACACTGCAATTTTTCACCATTTAAAGAAAATCTTTGAATACTACAAGTATTAATTGAGCACCATAAGACCATAAGACATAGCAGCAGAATCAGGCCATTCATCCCAATGAATATGCTCCACCATTCCACCATGATCCCACTCAGCCCCATACACCTGCCTTTGATGTGCTGACCGATCAGGAAATGATTGACTTCCACTTTAAATATATGCATGACTTGGTCTCCACTGCAGTCTGTGGCAGAGCATTCCACAGATTTACTACTCTCTGGCCAAAAAAAAATTCCTCCTTACCTCTGTTCTAAAAGGTCACCCCTCAATTTTGTGGCTGTGCCCTCTAGTTCTGGATACCCCCACCATAGGAAACATCCTCTCCTCATCCACCCTATCTAGTCCTTTCAATATTCAGTCAGTTTTAATGATATCGATCCTGTATTCTTCTAAATTCCAATGAGGACAGGCCCAAAGCTGCCAAACACTGCTCATACGTTAACCCCTTCATTCCTGGAATCATCCTCGTGAATCTCTTCTGGGTTCTCTCTAATGACAACACATTCTTTCAGAGATATGGAGCTAAAAACCATTGACAATACTCCATGTGCGGTCTGACTAGTGTCTTTTAAAGGCTCAGCATTATCTGCTTACTAAGGAGCAAAGAAGTACGATGATAAATCTAAAATAGGCAAGTGTGCATTGAACGGGAAGTAGTTGATCTTGGGCTAAACATAGGCACCAGAGGTTTGTAAGGAAAAATAGAAGTAATTATGAAGGCAAGGAAACCTAAAACATTGGTGAATGGAGGTACATTCATGCAGTTACAGTTCTCAGTAAAACTATTGACACACACCACTGGCCACTTTATTAGGCACACCAGTACAACTGATTGTTAATGCAAATATCTAATCAGCTTATCATGTGGCAGCAATTCAGTTTACTAAAGCAGACAGACATGGTTTAGTTCTGTTGTTGTTCAGTCCAAATATCAGAATGGTGTGGAAAGGTGATCTAAGTGAGTTGGACCGTGGAATGATAGTTGGTGCCAGATGGGTTGGCTTGAGTCTGAAAAACTGCTAATCTTCCTGATATTTTCATGCACAATTTCTAGAGGTTATGAAGAATGATACAAGAAACAAAAGTAATAAAATCCTGTGAGTGACATTTCTGTGGATGAAAATGAAAAGAGGTCAGAGGAGAATGGCTCAAGTTGACAGGAAGGTGACAGTAATTCAAATAATCAAGTGTTACAACAGTGCTGTGCAGGAGCATTTCTGAATGCATAACATATTGAACCATGAAGTGGATGGAGTACAGCAGCAGAAGACCTCAAACACACTCTCAGTGGTGCTTTATTTGATACAGGAATTACCCAACAAATTGGCCACTGAGTGTATGTTCTGACAGGACTCATGTACTATCGCATCACTTGCTAAAGAAAGGCAACAGGTTGAATTGAAACAAATAATCAAAAAAAGGTTTCTGGCTTTTGTTAGAAGTCAAGCCAAATCAATTCAAGTTTATCGTCATTTATCTATATGCATGCATCCCGTTAAACAAGATAATGTTTCTCTAGACCAGGGTGTAAAGCCAGTAGTACACATAATACACATATAACACACAATAATTTAGGAAAGTAAGAACTAAATCTAAAAATTAATAATATATAAATAAACAAAGTAAAGTGCATAAATTAAATATTGTCAGGTAAGAACAGACTAACCAGTGACACTTCAAATGCGATGTGGCAGGGCATTCAGAAACCTGATGGCCTGATGGAAGAAACTGTTTCTCATCCTGACTGTTTTTGTCTTTATGTGTTAACCTCTCCTGCCTGATGGTAGAAAGTCAAAGACAATGCTGGATGGATGGGTGGGATCCTTGATAATACTAAGGGCCCTGCGTATGCAGCGCTCCTGATAAATGTCCCAATGAATGGTTGGCAGACCCCTATGATCCTCTCGGCTTTTATCACAGTCTTTTGTAGGGACCTCTTGTCCGATGCATTGCTGCTCCCACGATCAGATGGAGATGCAGCTTGTCAGAACACTTTCAATGCTGCTCCTGTGAAATTCAGTTAAGATGGGGGGGCGGGGTGGTGTTGGAGGAACTTCACTTGCCTTAATCTCCAAAGGAAGTGGAGGCACTTCTATGACTTCTTATTCAAGGTGGGCCATCTGTTTTGTATTCCATCTGCCATTTCTTTGCCCATTCTCCTAAACTCTCGAAGTCCTTCTGTAGCCTCTCTACTTCCTCAAAACTACACGCCCCTCCACCTATCTCCATATCATTTGTAAACTGAGCAAAAAAACCTTCAATTAAAAAATCCAAATAATTGATAAATAATGTAAAAAGAGTTGGTCCCAACACAGACCCCTGTGGAACATCACAAGTCACCCACAGCCAACCAGAAAAAATTCCCTTTATTCAAACTTTTTGCCTCCTGCCAATCAGCCACTGCTTTATCCATGCCAGAATCTTTCCTGTAATACCAAAAATCTTTATCCATGCTAGATCTTTTATCTGTAACATGAGCTCATAGCTTGTTAAGCAGTTTCATATGTGGCGTCTTGTCAAAGGCCTTCTGAAAATCCAAGTACACAGCATCTACAAATCAACAAATTCATCTTTGTCTATCTTGCTCAGTACTTCTCCAAAGAATTCAAATAGATTAGCCAGGCAAGATTTTCCCTTGACGAAACCATACTGACTACGGCCTATTTTATCATGTACCTCCAAGTACTCTGGGACCTTATCCTGAATAATTGACTCCAACGTTTTCTCAACCACTGAGTCAGACTAACTGGCCTATAATTTCCTTTCTTCTACCACTTTCCCTTCTTGAAAAGTAGAGACACATTTGCAATTTTCCAGTCTTCCAGAACCATTCCAGAATCTAGTGATTCCTGAGAGATCATTCCAAATCCTTCACAATCTCTTCAGCCACCACTTTTGGAGCCCTAGAGTTTACACCATCTAGTCCAGGTGACTTATCTAACTTCAGACCTTTCAGTTTCCCAAGAAACCTCTCCCTGATGATAACTTCATTCACTTCATGACCCCTGTCACCTGAAAATCCCACCATTCTGTGAGTGTTTTCCACAGTGAAGACTGATGCAAAATATTATTCCGTTTGTTTGCCATTGCCTTGTCCCCCATTAATTCCTCTGCAGAATCATTTTCCAGCAGTCCAATACTCCTGCCTCTCTTTTACACTTTATGTATCTGAAGAAACATTTGGTGTCTTCTTTAATATTATTGGATAGATTACTTTTGTATTCCTCTTTACCTTCTTAATGACTTTCTTAGTTGTCTTCTGCGGTATTTAAAAGCTTCCCAATCCTATAACATGCCACTGATTTTTGCTCTATTAAATGCCCTCTCTTTGGCTTTTATGTTGGCTTTGACTTCCCTTGTTAGCCATGGTTCTGCCATCCTGCCTTTGGAATACTTCTTCCTCTTTGGGATGTGTATAATTTGTGCCTTCCAAATTGATTCAAGAAATTTCATAAGACCATAAGATATAGGAGCAGAACTTGGCCAGTCAGCTCACCGAGTCGGCCCCAGCATTCCATCATGGCTGATCTCGGATCCAACTCAATCCCATACACGTCTTCTCACCATGTTCTTTGGTGCCCTGACTGATCAGGAATCTATCAAATTCTGCTTTAAATATTCCCACAAACTTGGCCTCCATCGCAGTCTGTGGTAGAACATTCCAGACATTCATTACTTTTTGGATTTAAAAAAATCCTCTTTACCTCTGTTCTGAAAGGTCAACCCTCAATTTTAAGGCTGTGCCCTCTAGTTCTGGATACCTCCACCATAGGAAACATCCTCGCCACATCCACCCTATCTTGTTCTTTCAACATCCAGTCACTGTTGCTTTGGTGTCATCCTTGCCAGTATTTTTTTCAGTCAACTCTGGCCAACCCCTCTCTTATACCACTGTAATTTCCTTTACTTCACTGTTATACTGATACATCTGACTTTAACAATTCACTTCTCAAATTTCAGGGTGAATTCGATCACTTTCCTTAAGTGTTCTTTTACCTTAAGCTCTGTAATCAATTCCGGTTCATCGCACAACACCCAATCCAGAATAGCTGATGTCCTGCAACACACACAAAATACTGGAGGAACTCCAGCCTGATTTTCTCGATCTACCTGTTTATTGAAATGCCCCACAACTATTGTAACATTGTCCTTCTGGATGACATTTGCTATCTCCCATTGTAACTTGTAGACAACATCTTTACGAACAACACATACAAAGGTTTCTGGTGAATGCCAGCAGGCCAGGCAGCATCTCTAGGAAGAGGCCTCCTGTCCCATGATCCTCTCATATCCCTTTTGCCAATCAACTGTCCAGCTCTTGGCTCCATTCCTCCGCCTCCTGTCTTCTCCTATCATTTTGGATCTCCCCCTCCCCCTCCCACTTTCAAATCTCTTACTACTCTTCTTTCAGTCAGTCCTGACGAAGGGTCTCGGCCTGAAACGTCGACTGTACCTCTTCCTAGAGATGCTGCCTGCTGTGTTCACCAGCAACTTTCGTGTGTGTTGCTTGAAATTCCAGCATCTGCAGATTTTCTTGTGTTCGCATTTTTAAACATCTTTACTAATGTGTGAGGGGCTGACTGTAACTTCATCAGGATCTTTTTACCCTTGCAGTTCCTTAGCTGTATCCACAATGATTCAACACCTTCTGACCACACTCCACCTCTTTCTAATCGTTTAATTTCATTCTCTACCAACAGAGCCATGCTACACCCTCTGCCTTCCTGCCTGTCCTTTCAATACAATGTGTATACTTGGACATTAAGCTCCCAGCTACAATCTTCTTTCAGCCATGAATCAGTGATGCCTACAATATCATATATGCCAATCTGCAACTGTGCTACAAGTTCATCTACTTTACTCTGTATGCTGCGCGCATTCAAATATAAAACCTTTAGTCCTGTATTCACCCTTCTCAATTTTGTCCACTCTTTACATTGGACTTCATCTTGTTATCTGTAATTTTCCCTAATCATCAGCTTCTCCGTGCTAGGAGGCTCACTACACATTACCTCTTTTTGTAACCCAACTACCTCATCTTCAGCACAATCACTCCCATACCTTGCCAGATTAGTTTTAACCACCCAAACAACTTTAGCCAATCAGCCTGCAAGATTATTGGCCCCCCTCGGGTTCAGTTGTAACTCAATCCTTTTGTATAGGTCATACCTTCCCCAGAAGAGATCTCAATAATCCATAAACCTGAACCCCTGCCTCTTGCACCAGTTCCTCAGCAACACATCACCTGCCAAATCATCCCATTCCCACCGTCAATGGCACGTGGCACTAGCAGCAATCCGAGAATACTACCATGGGGATCCCGTTTCTCAGCTTTCCACCCAGCTCATTAAAATCTCTTGTCATGACTTTTGGCATTAATGACAATATGTATCAAGACTGCTCACCCTTGCCGTTGAGAATGCCATCGATGCAATTTGAGACATCCCTGATCCTGGCACCAGGGAGGCAACATACCATCCGGTTGTCTCTATTATTGAGGGGAACTGCCACAGTTTTACTCTGCACTGGCTGTTCATTTCCCCTCCTTCTCCTGACAGTCACCCAGTTACCTGTCTCCTGCAGCCCAGGGGTGACTACCTCCCTGTAGTTCCTGTCTATCACCCCCACATATTCTGTATCTGCATAGTCGAAGGTTATCGACCTGCTGCTCCGGTTCCTTAATACATTCTCCCAGGAGCTGCAGCTCAGCGCACCTGGTGCAGATGTGTTTATCTGTGAGATATCCCACACACAGTACAAAACACTGCTCCTGGAGCCAGTCTCATGGTACTCTGCACTAATGGATGAGGAATGAATAATTAGGTACAGAAAGAGAGAGTAACTTACAAGACAATCTACCTCACTGGAGCTCGATGAGCCAGAGACACTCTAAAGACTGGTACACCCCAAAACTTGTCTTTGAATTATTTCTAGTGGGCCTTTCTAATGAATCCCTCTCACTGATTGGTCACTCCTCAACTCAGAAAAACTGCAGCGAAACTCTGCCTTTAAAATCTCGATCATCGATTTAGATTGTTATTCTTATAACAGCTGCCCACAGAAGTGTCTAAGATGTGAGTCCTTGTTAATTCAGTAGGGTTCAAAAAAGTTATTAAAGCTTGCACGTGATAGTTTGAAGTATGAAGCCAGGAGTTTGGTAATGGGTGAGGGGCCACGTAAGCAATAACATTTGTATCATATACATTGACAAAGATTGAAAAAAAAACTTGAGAAAGAGCCATTATTAAGAATTCAAGGTCCTGAGTCAACAATGCTGAAAATAGGTGCAGTAGGTATATTGTTGAGCATGTAATGTTGATATATTGCAGCATGAGTGTATAATTAAATATAAAAACTCAAAACTAAATGCTTTTGCTGATGAACTATCAAGGATACTATGAGAGAATTCAGACATATTGCTAAATTTTAAAAAAACATTTCTCCAGACGAAGGTGTAAAGCACTGTAGTAAACATAACACAGAATAGGAAAGTAAGAATTAAATCTAAAATGAATTGCGCTTAGATAAACAAAGTAAAGTGCAAAAATTAAATATTGTTTTGTTCGGTTCAGATTATCCATTGACACTTTGAATGCAATGCGGCAGGGAGTTACGAAGCCTGAGGGGAGAAGCTGTTTCCCGTCCTGACCACTCTTGTCTTTATGCATTGGAGTCTGTTGCCTGATGGTAGAGAGACAAAGCGGATGCTGGACAGATGGGTGGGATCCTTGTAATATTAACGGCCCTGCATATGCAGCGCTCCTGATAAGTGTCCCCAGTGGATGGTAGGAAGACCCCTATGATCCTCTTGGCAGTGAATAACAATTATGTTTGAATGATAATTAAACTTGAACTTGAATAACAATAATAGCTGAGTTGATATGAAAGACATGATTTTCGAAAATCGGACATTCGGAAAGGTAACGTTGAAATCTTGTTTGATACAGAAATACCCCATGAATCCAGGAGATAAACCCAGATGTGCTCATTTAAATCACTTAAATCCATGATGAGAATGTAACAGAATATCAAAGAGTTATGTGATTATGATTTTGATGATGAATTTGATTAAATGGAACCTGGAAGAAACAACATAAGATATACTAACAGATAATAGACATCCATCCTCATATCGAGAAATGGGCAGAATGCCAATGTCACAATGTAAGAAGTTCAAAGAGCTTCAAAAACCCATAAATGGATCATTGACATGTAGCTGTTTCTGCTGATTGGAAAATATTTGATAAATTAAGAATGTATTGGTTCAATGGTTCACTTGTTATCAAAGAATTCAACTCTGAAACTCTTCAATTCTCCTGGTAGCCATGAAACCAGGAAAGAAAAGAAAGGCAGCACGATCATCAACACCCCCCCAAATCCCACATCCCCACAAAAAAAACAAAAATGGAATAGGCACATCAACTCCCAAATTCCTCCTCTCACACAAAAAAAAACCAAAAAGAAAATCAGACACATCGAACCCCAAATCCCTCTTCCTGCACAAAGCAAAAACAAAATGGATCCCAGGTCCCTCCTCCCCAACTAAAAAATGAATAAAACTGATCAGGTACATTGATCCCCAAATACCCCTCCCCGCACATAAAAACCCAGGAAGATCAGGTGAGAAAACACAGAATATAAAAACTATAAGACTAAAGGACGAGTCTATGTTGGTTGGCAGAGTGGAGATATGTCTCTAACAAAGGAGTTATAAGGTGCTCTTTCCCTCCGCTAGCCTACAGGTCACCCTTGGGAAGGTGTAGCACCTGCTTAGCCCCTCGATCAGGTTCAAGTGAAGCCAAGGGAGCAGGTGGTGGATGGTCGTATGAGCAACTGGTGCAGATCACAAGTCCTGGTTATGTGACCACTGGCACCAGGCAGACAATCTCTGAAGAGTATTGATAATGGCTGGGGTCACCTGTCTTGTAAAGATGAAGGCAATGGAAAAACACTTCTGCAGAAAAATTTGCCAAGAACACTTGTTGTCACGGTTAGAGAAAAGAATAAGCAGATTAAAGACAGATGGATTGTCCATGTTGTATGACACGGAACATAATAAACAAATGATTGACTATGGAAAATGGTTTTCTATAGTCCTGATGAAGGGTACCGATACGTCAACTATTCTTTTCCATAGATGCTGCCTAATCTGCTGAGTTCTTCCAGCATTTTGTGTGTGTTTCTCTGGATTTCCATCATCTTCAGATTTTCTCATGTTTGTGTTTTTCTATAAATAGTGCATTTTCATTACATCATCGAATAATATAAATAAATATTATTGATATTGCAAAGATGAAAACAACTGTGTTCTAAGCTAAATGGACATCTTAGTATTGTTCCATATGTGGGATTGTCAGTTGCATGTTTAGGCACTAGAGAAATGTGTGCAGAGAAAATGTGATGAGAATTGAACTTGACTAATTTCCTCCCCCTCTTTTCTGTTTTGCTGGTGTACTATTCCACATATCCTCTAGTGCCAGAACCAAAGATGTGGGCTTGGCCAACTGATTAATTTGACAAGCCTACAGTATTGGTGAACATATCTCAGTCCATTATTGGTAACGACCTCCCCACCACTGAGCACATCTATGCAGGTGTGCTGTCACAGGAAGGCAGCTTCCACCATTGGGGACTCCACTATCCAGGTCACGCTCCTTCTGGCTGTTGTCATCAGGGTGTGGTACAGGAGATTCTGGAACAGGTATTACCTCTCAATTACCAGGCTCCTGAACCAAAGTGGTTAACTTCACTTAACTTCACTCTCCCCATCACTGAACTGTTTTCATGACCTATGGATTCACTTTCAAAGACTTTTCATCTCATATTCATGATATTTATGGCTTATTTGTTTATTATTATTTATATTAGTATTGTTGTATTTTTATTGTTTCACACCTTAAGTTGGTAGAACCTCAGTTATAGCCAAGCATACTCATTTCTCAATTGCTAGAAACTTTCAGATATATTCTGGTGGGGTTTAGTATTCTGGCTTTCTGGAGACTTACGTAAATACTGTTGTGTAAGACCAATTGCTTAATGCTATTATGTCCAATCGCAAACAAGAGAAATACAAGCAAAACACACAAAATGCTGGTGGAACTCAGCAGGCCAGACAGCATCTATGGAAAAGGGTAAACAGTCAACATTTTGGCCCAAGATATATATATATACCTTGATAATAAATCTAATGCTCTGAATAGACAATAGGTGCAGGAGTAGGCCATTCGGCCCTTCCAGCCAGCACCGCCTTTCACTGTGATCATGGCTGATCATCCACAAGCAGTACCCAGTTCCTGCCTTATCCCCAAAGCCTTTAACTCCGCTACCTTTGAAAGCTCTATCCATCTCTTTCTTTAAAGCATCCAGAGACTTGGCCTCCACAGCCCTCTGGGGCAGAGCGTTCCATATATCCACCACTCTCTGGGTGAAAAATTTTTTTCTCAACTCCATTATAAATGGCCTACCCCTTATTCTTAAACTGTGGCCTTTGGCTCTGGACTCACCCATCAGCGGGAACATGCTCCCTGCCTCCAGCATGTCCAATCCCTTAATAATTTTGTATGTTTCAATAAGATCCCCTCTCAGCCTTCTAAATTCCAGAGTATACAAGCCCAGTCGCTCCAATCTTTTGACATATGACAGTCCCACCATCCCGGGAATTAACCTCGTGAACCTACGCTGCACTCCCTCAATAGCAAGAATGTCCTTCCTCAAATTTGGAGACCAAAACTGCACACAATAGTCTCTGGAGCCCAATTGAAAGCATTTCTCAGTTTATGGCCACGCACAGAATTATTCAAGGGAAGTCCATTGGCTATGGAAGATGGTCGAGTAGTTTTCCTTTGTTATCTTCTCTCTTCTAGGGTCAATGAGACTCATTCCGTTTCTTCCACTGATAGTGCATAAATTCAATTGAGTGACAATCAAGTCAAGAGCACTTTAGACAATATAATGTCATACTTTCATCTTGATATGACAAAACTAGAGTGTTAAATAGATTAGTTCTCCAATTCACTGCAGGTCAAACAGATCAGCTGTTGTCTGTGTCATATTAGCAGAGAAAAAACATCCAAGGTGTAGATCTCCATTACAGCAGCTCGTTTATACAATAATAAGAGCTTATTAAAGCAGGCAGAACAGCCTACTTGGTTTATTAATGGTGGAGGTGTGCCGTCGTTGTGTGTTGGTGTGAAACCAACAGGCAAACAAATCTGATCAGTATCTGAAACAGGGAACAGAGAGATTCTGAAGAAAGGACTTCAGTTTGAAATGTTAACTTTATTTCTTCCTGTATGAAGCTGCCTGGCTTGTTGAGAATTCACTTCATTTCCTGTTTATTTTTGTCTCTACTGAAAGAATTTAGAACCCCAGAGAAATTAAAATAAAGATAATTTATTGGTCTGTAAAATAATTCAATAGGCTGCAATATTTTCCAGATGACCGGGTGGACTTCTGACAGGAGATAGCCAGAATTCTTGCATTCTCTTCAGAAGTTGTATAGATATTTATTTTCACTGACTAGTAATAATATTCTAGCAAAAACTCATCACCTTGGCTGTGTATCTCTTTGGAATGTGTTTTCTATTGTGACTTGTTGGTGGTTTACAATGGCTAATCCAACCTGGCTTTGTGTTGCAGATGGTTACCAGAGATACTTCTGATGGCAGCCAGTGCCACTAGTGCATCAGAAAGTCAAATGTAAGTAGCTTGTCATTGTGAGAGTGCCTTCTCAAACTCTGACTGGCAGACGTTTACATCTGGTGTGCCGAATATTATCTTGTGCAGGGATGTTGTCGAGATGATGAAGGCAATGATCACTTGGAGTCTAATCTTGTTCTGTTATCTATCAACGGTTGTCAACATCACTTAGAAAGGGAATTAATTCTTGTGATGTTATTTCATTTCATTTAATAGCGCTGAACAAACTTAATTTGAAGTTGTAGCCAAACTGATAGTGTCTGTCTGTACAGGTCCTATCAGTAATGAGTATTTTTCACTTCTGATTTATGTATTAGAGTGGGATGTTAATCCAAAATCACATTGTCATCCTCTGGAACATACATCAAGTTGCAAATTCACTATAATATTTTGAATACAAGAATAATACAGATAATGTGCTGGAGGAACTCAACCAGTCAAGCAGCATCTATGGATGGGAATAAACAGTTGACATTTTGGAAAGGAAAGGGGAAGAAGGTGAGGGGAGGAGAGGAAGAAGTAAAAGGTCGTAGGTGATAGGTGAAACCGGGAGAGGGAGAGGGATGAAGCAAAGAGTTAAGAAGTGGATTGGTAGAAGAGATGAATGTCAGGAGAAAGGGGAATCTGATAGAGACCACAAAAGAAAGGGAAGGAGGATGGGCACCAGAGGGATGTGATGGGCAGGCAAGAAGAGAAGGTGTGAGAAGAAAACAAGAATGGGAATGGTGAAGGTGGGGGGGGAATTAATGGAAGTTCGAGACGTCGATGTTTATGCCATCAGGTTGGAGCTACTCAGACAGAATATGATGTGTTGTTCCTCCAACCTGAGTGTGGCCTCGTCACAGCAGTAGACAAGACCGTGATTTGACATGTCGGAATGGGAATGGAAAGTAGAAACGAAATGGATGGCCAGCAGGAAATCGCACTTTTTTTAGCGGACGAATCAAAGGTGCTCGATGAACCAGTCTCCCAATCTAAGGTCACTGATATACAAGAGGCCACTCTGGGAGCACCATTTACAGCAGAGGGCCCCAACAGACTTGCAGGTGAAGTGTCGCCTCGCTGGAAAGGACTGTTTTGGGCCCTGAATTGTAGTGAGGGAGGAGGCGTAGGGGAAAATGTGGCAGTCAATCAGCTTGCAAAAATAAGTACTGCGAGGGCAATCAGTGAGGAGGGACAAGAGGACAAGGGAGTCACATAAGGAACAATCCCTGCAGAAAGCGGAAAATGAGGTGGAAAGAAGGACGTGTTTGGGGTGGTGGGATCCTGTTGGAGATGGTGGATGTTGTGGAGAATTATGCACTGGATGTGGAGATAGGTGAACAACAGAGACTGATTCCTGATCCCCTTTGAGATCTTGAGTCTTCAGAGCAGTCCATCACAAAATTCTCCTCCAATAACCTCTTCCATTGCCTGCTTGCCAGTTCAATTAGGAGACATCAGAGCAGAATTAGGTCATTCGATCCATTGAGTCTGCTCAACCATTCCATTATGGCTGATTTATTATCCTTCTCTATCCTATTCTCTTGCCTTCTGCTTGTAATCTATGACATCCTGACTAACCAAGAGCCTATCAACCTCTGCTTCAAATATACCCAATGACTTGGCCTCCACAGCAATGACATCCACAGATTTACCACCCCCTGGCTAAAGCACTTCCTCCTCATCTCTCTCTGTTCTCTGTGTTCTTGTCAATCTCTTTCTCTGAAATGTCCCCTCACTTCCATAACTGTAGTCTTTCTGCTCCCCAGCTCTTCATTTTTATAAACCCTATCCCTCTGGTTTCAGTTTTTTCTATATACCCACCATCCAACTCTTTCTTTTGGAGCTCTTTTCAACTTCCTAAGTCATACTGTCTCAAATTTAGCTCCAGCAAAACTTCTCTCTCTTCTTTTTTTGCTTTCTGAATGGAAAAATGCTTTCAAGTATGAAACGTTGTCATTGGAAAGTAGCGCCCATCATCAGAGATCCCCACCACCCAGTACATGCTCTCTTCTCTTCTCACTGCTACCATTAGGCAGTGGGTACCAGAGCCTCAGAATTCGCAACAGCAGGAGCTAGAGCAGTTACTAACCCACAACTATCAGGCATGAAGACAAAGGGGATAACAGCACTCTCTTGCTTCATCATTGAAATGTTACCACAACCAGTGATCTAATTTTAAGGACTCTTGATCTTATTATCTCATGATTTTATTATTTATTGCTATTTATTTGTATTTGCACTTACTGAGTTCATTATCTTCTGCACTCTGGTTGATCGTTCACTGATCCTATTATAATTACTATTCTAAAGATTTATTGAGCATTTATTGAACATGAATTTCAGGTTTGTATATGGTGCCATATACAAACTTCAGTACTAAATCTCGCTGCTCTTCTCGTGTTCTTTTCTCTCTCTTCTCTCTTCAGTTTCTTTCCTCTTTTCTATCACCCCTTCCCTTCCATTCCCCCTTTCTCCCCATTGTATCCTGTCTGCTCTCCCCTTCCATCTCTCAGTGCCTGTATAATCTTTGCATGCATGCATTGTTGCAGATGACAAGTTTTGTGGTGAGGGCTGTTTTGAAAGAATTAAGTGAAAGGCCTATCCATGTTATAAGTTATATGAGTTTAGATTAAATCAAAAGTCGTGATAAAAAGCACACAGTGTACTTCTAGCTGAAAAACAAACTGTGAAAGTTAATTAATTAATTAATTCATTAATTATATATCAATATTTTACTTATCCTTGGGTGATCTAAACACACATCAACACAGTTCTACTCCTCCACAGATCACGAGGTCACCCAATAGTAAGAAAGATCAGACTTACTTGATGGATCACACCAGGGTCTTAATTCACCCAGCCCCTCCAATATGCTCTTTGTTAATGCTTCATTTATAGACTGGTCTTGCCAGAAGTCTGCAAACAGGTCATTTGTCAATTTCCTTTACCACAGAATGATCTCCAGTACCATGGATCATGATGGGAACACCACAATTGAACTTTCATTTGCTTAAGTTAAAATATGTGCCACTTATTCACAATCAAATGTAAAATCCTCTTCTGAAGCCCTTGGGCTCACTTTACATCATGACAGAAAAACTGAGCAATGTTCTTCTGAGAGAAATAATATGCTGTATATTGAGAAAAGAGTTAGAAGGTTTAATATTAAGTGTATATCATTGGTCAGTGATTTAAGCATAAGATTCAATTGCACCATTCCGTGCATCTGAATGATCGCAGTGAGGAAGAGTGGAAACCATTTGGAAATTGCATTTCCCTAAAATTTTTCATGATAGTTCCTCAGAATCAGGACCACAATCTATATTAATATTACTGGAATATGTCATGAAATTTGTTGTTTTGCAGCAGTAGTAGATGACAATAGATAATTAAAAGAACTCTACATTACAGTAAGAAGTTTATTTTAAAAATTAAAATAAATAAGTGGTGCATAAAGTGAGCAAAAAAAAAAGAAAAAAGTAGTGGAGTAGTGTACATGGGTTCATTGTCCATTCAGAAATCTGATGGTGGAGGGGAAGAAGCTGTTCCTAAGACATTGAATGTGTGCCTTCAGGCTCTGGTATCTCCTGCTTGACGGTTGTAATGAGAAGAGGGCCAAGCCCTAGGAGATGGATTTCTTAATGATGGATGCCAACTCTTTGAGTCTTCCCAGGACCTTTGTGAAACATTGAGTTGGTTTATACTTTGGTGCACTGTGATACAGCAAGGAGATCTACTGCTCCCACAATTGCAGTTCGGCCTTTAGCTCTAGCGCAAGTAGCTTTTTTTGACAGTGATTAGTGCCTAGGACACTGCCTGAAGTGATGGTAGAGACTAATACATTGAATCTAATCCCGTGCTGCTGGTGTTTAGGGCAGCAATAAAGGTTCTCCTTCTTTGCCTGTTCATAGCCACTCAGATGTAAAATGATTCTTCATTGCTGTTTCCATAACAGGTTTGTTTTACCAGTCAGGGTTGTTGGCCCCGAGCTGAACCCTCGAGCCTGGACCACTCTTGGTCTGGCCTCTACCCTTTGACCTCTTTGGAATGGTGACCCTACCAAGAGCCAAAGTATAAAGCCCCGACTCTTGTCAACATAGCTCTCTAGGTCATTGAGGCACACAAGCTGTCAAACCCTATGACGAGGTTGTGGTCCTCTTGGCGGAAGCTGATACATATGGGACATTTGAGAGATTCTTGCCACATGGCTGAGAGTAGGTTAAAAGACTGTGAGTCAAAGAGCCCATACTGCAATGTACTGTTCTATGTTCTACAGCATGGTCTATGTGCAGTCTATGTGGAGTTTGCATGTTTGCCCAATGGCTTCACTTTAGGATGCTTCAGTTTCCTCCCATGTCGCAAGTTCATGGGAGGTTGGTAGGTTACTTAGCAATTGTAAGCTAACCCTAGTGAGTGGTAAAATTTGAAAGCGCATGAAAAGAATCTGGTGATAACAGAAACAATTTAATGTAGCATTAAGTTTGGTAGAAGTAGGAGTCTGTTGGTTGGCATGGGCGCAGTACACCGAGGGGCCTGCTATTACGCTGCATGACACTATGATATTAAGGTGATCATTCAAGACTGGTTAATTCACTGTTCTCCCGCAAGCTTGTTTTCCAATCTAATATTAGCTTCACACTCCTCCTTCCTTGACAATCATTCCCATAGGGAGCCAAGACTTGGAAGTTTTCCTCTTCTGCAAAACTCTTTGTAGTGCTGCTGGGAAGCAGGAACATGAAGGGAGGCAGAGAAAAGAGGCAAAACATAAGATATAGAGGCAGAATTAGGTCATTCGGCCCATCAAGTCCTCTCTACCATTTTGTCATGGCTGATTCATTTCCTTCTCAACCTCTGAAATGCCCGTCCGCTGCTGTCGTTATCGTGTGGTCGGGAATCTTTCGGAGGGTAGGCCTCAAAATCCCCGGCCTAGCCTGCTTTTGGCGACCGAGAAGGAGGTCGAATTGTTCGGACAGAGATGGCGCTCAGTACTCGGTGTTGGAGAGCTGATCAGAGCTCGAAGTTTTTAGATGACTCAGAGTCGGATTGTGGTCGGCGTGGCAGGGAGAGTTTTTCTTCCTTCTCCCGTCTGAGTGAGATGTGGGACATTTGAGAAACTTTGAACTTTACTGAGCTCATGGACTTTCTTCATCAAGTTATGGTATTGTGACACTGTTTGTAACTGTATGTTATAATTATGTGGTTTTGTCAGTTTTTTCAGTCTTGGTTTGTCCTGTGTTTTGTGATATCACACTGGAGGAAATAATGTATCATTTCTTAATGCATGCATTACTAAATGACAATAAAAGAGGACTACGTGTTTTCATAATCATAATCATTCTCCTGCCTTCTCCCCGTAACCTTTCACATTCTGAATAATCAAGAACCTATCAACTTCCACCGTAAATGCACTCAATGACCTGGCCTTCATAGCCATCTGTGTCAATGAATTCCAAAGTTTTACCACCCACTGGTAAAAAAATTCGTCTTCATCTCTGTTCTAAATGGACGTCCCTCTATCTTGATGCTGTGCCCCCGGTCCTGGACTCCCCCACCAAGGGAAACATCATCTCCACATCCACCCTATCAAAGCCTTTCAACGTTCTATACGTTTCAATTAGATCCCCGCATTCTTCTAAATTCCTGTGAGTACAGGCCCAGAGACTTCAATCACTGCTTATACGATAGCCTTTTCATTCATGGAATCAATCTACTGAACCTCCTCTGAACTCTCTCCAATGTCAGCAAATCCTTCCTTAAATAAGTAACATTGTGGTAGTGACTCTTGTCTCCCCTGTCACTGTGGAAGAGATGATATCTGTCTCTCTCTTGTTATTGAGAGAGAGAGTGCCTGTGAGATGTGAGGGTGTTGGAGTGGACAGTTAGTTTTTAAAGTACTGTAGACCATGGTCTCTCTCTGGGGGTTTTGTTGTTGCTTGCATGTTGGATAGTGGGAATGCTGATGCTTTATGCTAGAATAAGTGGGGGGAAGGGGAGGGGGAGGCTTGATGCTGATTGCTATTGCTTGTGCATAGGGGAGGGGCAGGGAACTTTGCGGTTCTTATGTTTTTCTGTCATTCATTCTTTGGTCTTTATGTTCTTCCTGTTTCGAGGATGTCTACAGAGAATAAGTATTTCAGGTTGTATATTGTATACATTCTCAGATTAAATGAAACTATTGAACTATTGAAAATTGCTCACAATACTCCAAGTGAGGCCTCACCAGAGCCTTATGTGGCTTCAGAACAGTTCACTTGCATCTTCTTACTTTGTTCATCTTGTGAGATCCTAAAAGGTGACTGATACGAATGGGGCAGTAAGCAGCAAGAAATCCATAACTTCCACAGACAGCTTGAGAAGTGTGAAACCATTGTGGATTTGGAAATCATCTTATTACTGTCACATGTTTCAAGCTTACTGCGAAAAGCTTTGCTTGCACATTGTTCATTCAGATCAAATCATTACACAGTGTATTGATGTAGAACTTGATAAAACAATAACGGAATGCAGAATAAAATGTGACAGCTAAAGAGAAAGTGCAGTGCAGGTAAACAATAAGATGTAAGATCATATTCTAATGTCAAAACTTCACCTTATTGTACTAGGAAATCATTTAATAGTGCTGTGGGAGAGGATTGAAGCTATCTTTGAGCCTGAAGTTATGTGTTTTAAGGCTTTTTTATCTTCTGCGTCATAAAAAAGAAGAGAAGAGAAGAGAGACTGTTTGGGTTGAGTGTGGTCTTTGATCATGCTGGCTGCTTTACTGATGCAGTGAGAAATACCAGCAGATTCGATGGATGGGAGGTTGGTTTTCATAGCAACACCCACAAAATGCTGGAGGAACCCAGCAGGTCAGGCAGCATTTATGGAAATGAGTAAACAGTCAACGTTTCAGGCCAAGACCCTTCATCGGGACTAGAAAAGAGGGAGGAGATGCCAGAATAAAAGGGTGGGGAGAGGGGAAGGAGGACAAGCTGGAAGGTGGTAGGTGAAGGCAGGTGGGTGGGAAAGGTAAAGGGCTGGAGAAGAAGAAACCTGACTGGAGAGGATAGCGGACCACAGGAGAAAGGAAAGGAGGAGGAGACCCACTGGAGGTGATAGGCAGGTGAGAAGAGGTAAAAGGCCAGAGTGGGGAATAGATGAAGAAGAGGGGAGAGGGAGGGGATTTTTTTTTACCAGAAGGAGAAATCAATGTTCATGCCATTAGGTTGGAGGCTACCCAGACAGAATATAAGGTGTTGCTCCTACACCCTGAGGGTGGCCTCATCTCGACACAAAAGGAGACCATGGACCGAGACACGAGGAATTCTTCAGATGCTGGAAATTCAAGCAACACACATCAGAGTTGCTGGTGAACGCAGCAGGCCAGGCAGCATCTCTAGGAAGAGGTACAGTCGACGCTTCCTAGAGATCCTCCCTGGTCTGTTGCGTTCACCAGCAACTTTGATGTGTGTTCCATGGACCGAGAAGTCATTCTGGTACATAGCACGATGACATAACAGAGCTGGTTTCCATGACGCACTGAGCTGTGTCCACAACTTTTTGCTGTTTCTTGCTGTCATCTAAACAGCTATTGTCAATGTCTTCCTCTGCAAATGGATCCTTGACTTCCTGACGAACAGACCACAATCAGTAAGGATTGGTATGATCACTTTCACCACGATTACTCCAAATTTTGGTGCCCCACACGGTTTCAGCCTCAGCCCCTCCTTGTACCCTCTTGTCTGCATGGACAGATTCTACCACAGTATGTTCTCACATCTTGTTGTTTATCTGCAATCTCTCTGTAGCTAGAGTCATCGAGTCACAGAGAAGGCCTTTGCCCGTGTAGTCCATGCCGATCCATTTAAACTGCCTAGTCCCATCGACCTGCACCAGAACCACAGCCCTCCGAACCTCTCCCACCCATCTACTTATCCAAAGTTCACTTAAACATTGAAGTCAAGCTTGCATGCACCACTTATGCTGGCAACTCGTTCTACACTCCCACGACCCTCTGAGTGAGGAAGCTCCCTCTCATGTTCCCCTTAACTATTTCACCTTTGACCCTTAGCCCATACCTTCTAGTTGCAGTCCTCACCCAGCCTCGGTGGGAAAAACCTGTTTGCATTTGCCTTATCTATACCCCTCATAATTTTGTATACCTCTATCAAATTTCCTCCCTGTTACACCTTATTCTGCATTGTTGTTGTTTTATCTTGTTCCACCTCAATGCACTGTGTAATGATCTACTCTATATGAATGGTATGCAACAAAAGCTTTTCTCTGTTTCTCAGTATGTGTAACAATAATAAACCAATTCCAGTATCAATTCTAGT
Organism: Mobula hypostoma; assembly: GCF_963921235.1. NCBI lineage: Eukaryota > Metazoa > Chordata > Chondrichthyes > Myliobatiformes > Myliobatidae > Mobula > Mobula hypostoma. The sequence goes on along the minus strand of NC_086097.1, from coordinate 7,527,967 downwards.
TACCACACCAAGGTGCGATGTATCCATGTATGATGGTTTTTATGGTGCATGGATAACAATTAGTGAGGGTCAATGGAGTTATTGCATATTTCTTTAGCTTCCTAAGGACTGAGAAATGTTAGTTAACTTTCTTCCCTATGGCACCTACATGGTTGGACCAAGGCAGGCTGCTGGTGATGCTCGCTCTAAGGCACTTGAAGCTATCAAACCTCTTAACCTCAACACCATTGATGCAGACAGGAGTGTGTGCAGAGCTTCCTTAACAAAATAGACAAAAGAGTCTGTAGATAACATAATAACCTGATAGCCAGAGGCTTTTTCCCTGGACTAAAATAGCTAGCATGAGAGGGCACAGTTTTAAGATGCTAGGAAGTAGGTACAGAGGACATGTCAGGGGTAAGTTTTTTACACAGAGAGTGGTGAGTGTGTGGAAAGGGCTGCCAGTGGCGGTGGTGGAGGCGGAAATGATAGGGTCTTTTAAGAGACTTCTGGATAGGTACATGGAGTTTAGAAAAAATAGAGGGCTATGGGTAACCCTAGGTAGTTCTAAGGTAAGGACATGTTCGGCACAGCTTTGTAGGCTGGAGGGCCTGTATTGTGCTGTAGGTTTTCTATTTTCTATGTTTCTACAACCTGCTAATTTCCACATGGGAAGAGAATATTTTGATAAGTTATACAGCTACAGTATAACACAGTGCAATTTCACTTTCATGCATCCAATTAACCTTTAGTAAGGATCATGCTTACTTAATCCAAAAGTAATTTCATGTTGTTAACACTAGTAGCAATTCCAAAAAGTTGATTATTATTAGTCAATGCATTGAGTTCAAAGTCAGGAAGTTATATTGCAACTTTATAAAACTCTAGTTAGGCCACAGTGGAGCATTCCAAAACATTCTGAGGTTTGATAGCTTCAAGTGCCTCGGAGTGAATATCACCAGCAGCCTGCCTTGGTTGCCATTATAGGAAGACTTTGGAACAGGGTGCAGAAGAAGTTTACCATCATGCTACCTGGATGAGAGGGTATGAGAAATAACAAGAGATTCAACAATTTCAGGTTGATCTCTCTGGAATGGTGGAGGCTGAGGAGAGATCTGATGGAGGTTTACAAGATTATCAGAGGCATAGACAGAAGATCTTTTTCCTAGGGTTGGATGTCTAAAACCAGGAAGCATGCATTTAAGATGACAGGGTGTCATTTCAATGGAGATGTGAGGGGCAAGTTTACTTATACAAAGAGTGGGGTGCCTAGAAGGAGGTGGTAGAGGCAGATACATTAGGGATTTTCAAGATACATTTAGGTAGGCACATGAGTGTGAGGAAAATCGAGGGATATTGACTTTGTGCAGGCAGAAGAGATTAGTTTAGTTGCCCATTTGATTACTAATTTAATTGGCTCTGCACGACATTGTGGGTCGAAAAGCATGTTTCTATGCTGTACTGGTCTATGTTCTATGTTCTATGATTGACTCAATTATTTGATATCTACGTGAGCTATAGGATTCAAGTTCTAAGAACAATCTTTATTCAATCTTTGTACTGTCCGTCCTACAAGGTACTTTTTAGCAATTTAAATGTTGTGCACACACACCCTGAATGTAGTCTCAATGAGTAACCTGGGAATCAAGTTTTAACGGTAATATGAGAGCCGTTTTTAATGTAACCTTATACTTTGAATCTTGATAAACAGATTTTGGATCTGAGCAGATGTCACAGTGTGACAGCATCAGTAGTATTCTGTTTCATGCAGGTTGGGCATTGGTGTCAAGACACGAAAACAGCAGAGACACAAAGTGACTCACTGGTACTTGAGCCAGTTCCTCCTTTAACTGTCAAAACTGCTGAGATTCAGGTATGCCTGTCAAATCACCTGGGAAAGATCTGAAAAAGCAGAACATTAACCGTTTACAGCTGTCACAGGGAAGAGAATGAAACAGACTCTTTTCATTCAATGTAGCACAAAATATGTTACATCCTCTGCCTATGGAACCGATAAAAGGAAGATAAGACTCTCACAGCCCTCTGAGTGAAGAAGTTTCCTCTGATATTCCCATTAAAATTTCACCTTTCACCCTTAATCCATGACCTCTATTCTAGTCCCACCCATCCTCAGTAGAAAATGCCTGCTTGCATTTACCCTATCTATACCTGTCATAATTTTATATACCTCTATCAAATCTCCTCTCATTTACCTCTATCAAATCTCCTCTCAATCTTCTAAATTCTAAAGGAATAAAGTCCTAATTTATTCTATCTTTCCTTATAACTCAGGGTCAGTTGCATGTGTTTGTGTTCAAAAAGAAGTGGTTTTTGTCATGGCTATTTGGCAAGAAATAAGCAGTAAGACATCTCAGAACTATATGGCTCAGTGTGCTTTCAAGTGTTCAGGTTTGGAGATGCCAGCAACAATTTTTTAAATAGTGTCAGTTGTATATGCTTGCGTATATTATCTATTTGGGCCGATGGTTCCCGATTTATATGGCAGAAATTTTTGATCATTTTGTTTTTTTATTTTTTGACTTTCTGCAGGAAGGCAATAAAGACAGTCCATTATCTGCACTCAGTGTCTGTGCTGATTTTGTTCATTTACAGTCAATTAAGAGAACACAGCAGCAATAAATTCTTAAGTCACCATCTATTAGGAACTAATACACAGTTTTATAATACTGTAGTAGTATTGGTAGAGCTCTCATTTGTTCTGCAGTTCATTCAAATACAGATTTTGTTTGTTAAATGGCAGTTTGTCTTTATTATGCCTTTTAACTATTTCTATGAAATTTGCTAATTGGCGCAGCCACAAAATTGGCCCAAAATGTAGCAGTACCACTGTTGACCCAATTAACCATAATCCACTGTATTAATCCAGATAAAATTTCTTGCACAGATCTCTGAAAATTAATGGAATGAAATATTTTTAAGGTTGGACAAAGACTGCCAATTCATAACCAGACAAAGCAGGAAAATATTAATTTATTTTCACTTCTAAAGAAGGAAATACTGAGGCTTATGAAAAATTAGACCTAACAATCTTGCCTCCAAGCGAGTAATATTATTCGACATGGTAACTTGATTAGTCAATTGGGTCATCATTTTGTTTTAATAAAACATCCAACTTCAAATGGTTTCTGCTGAAAATATAATTAATAAACTAGTTTTTCAACTATGACAGATCAATATAAACTAATATGATTGCAATATTAATATTATTTAATTCTTCGGATATTGACTCTTTTATTATGATTAAAATTTTATTGAACCCCTTTACAAATTTTTCCCCAAACCCTTGAGTCATTGTTGAAATTATGTAAATCATAGCTTACAAAACATAAAATTATCCATTAAATAAAAAACAAACATGGCAGAAATAAATATCAATATAATAACCATGTGTCTCCCTTTAGACCTTTAATAACCTAAAAGACTGCCATTCAGCAATATGCTTCACCACACATTCACCACTGATATTGACTCTTTTTTAATGAAGTATAAAATACTCATCAGATCTGATAGTGAAAACCTGTTTAAAATAGTGGTATTTCCCAACTATTGTCAGGCAGGTTTATTAAATATTAAGCACTTAAGGTGACTGCATGGAGTTGGTTGCAAACCAATCATAATCTAATTACACTGGAATAATGAGAATTACAGAGTCACGAGAGAAGAGCTGGCCAAAATTGATTGGAAGGGGACACTAGCAGGGATGCTAGCAGAGCAGCAATGGCTGGAGTTTCTGGAAGCAGAACAGGATAGACACATGCCAAAGAAGAAGTATTCTAAAGGGAGGATGTGCAAACCTTGGCCAACAAAGGAAGATAAAGACAGCAATAAAAACAAAATCAAAGGTTATGGGGAGAAGGCAAGAAAATGGGGTTGAAAGGGATAATAAGTCTGTCATGATGGAATGGCAGAGCAGATTCAATGGGCTAATTGGCTTAATTCTGCTTCAGTATTTTATGGTATTGTGGTTTGGTTAATTGATGGGATAGGCTTGAGTGACTGAATGATCAGGGAATATTCATTTCTTCATCAGAATGCTTCCGAATTATTGGGAATATCCAGTACCTTCTCTTTTTAAATTTGTTAAGAATGGTTTGCATTTACTGTGTTAACTTTGAAGATTTCTGTAATTTTCATAATTATAGCTATCATAATTTTAACTAAGAGTGGTTTTGCACAGTTCACATCATAACAATTCTTTCTAGTGAAGCTGTTTATTGTAAAGTTTGAAGGCAAAGCAACATTACTGTGATTGATCTCATGGCATTATTTTTACTCACCAAAATCAATTGTGGCATTGTTCATCGGTACTCTAATACTATAATTGATAGGTTGTTATGCTCTACAAGGTCTGTTGTCCTTGTGGACTAATGCATGAGATCATTGGTAATGCGGCATTCCTCATGCTCCTGCACTTTAATCCTTCTGCTGACAAAAAGACAGATGGGGGTGATTTTCCTAAGGTGCTGTGTGTAGTGTGATTGTAAATAAAATGTGGAGCCATTTCTTCTGGTTAGTGTTGTTGAAATTGTAAATGAAAAGCACTTAAAATGTCAGGAAGTTTAAGCAATAATAAGTTTCTTATATCTTCTCTTCATATCAAGAATTAAATAGACTCCAGTTTCAAGAAAGCAGGTAAAATATTCAGTCGGCTATGCATGTGATTACATTTCAGAAATAATTTCAATAAATTCAAATTATGGAATAATTCCATAATATTCATTTCTAAAGTTCAAATTTCAATGTAAATTTATTATCAAAGTACATACAACCTTGAGAATTGTTTTCATGTGGGCATTCGCAGTAAATGCAAAGAAGCAAACAATAATAATAATAAATAAACAATAAATATTGACAATATGATATGAAGAGTCCGAAGTGAGGGCATAGATTGTGGTTATCAGTGATGGTGTGGGTGAAGTTGTGAATGAAGTTATCCCTGCTGTACACGAGCCTGTTAGTTGAGGGGTAATAACTGTTCCTGAACCTAGTGGTGGGGGCCTGAGGCTCTTGTACCTGATGGCAGCGGTGAGAAGCGAGCGTGTCCTGGTGGATGTTATTTTCCTGCAAAAGCACTGCATGTAGGTGTGCTCAGTGGTGGGAGGCTGCCCCCAGGATGGACTGGGCCATATCCACTTCATTACAACTCCTCTGATGATTAGATAGGAATTGAAATTGGAATTGTTTTATTATTGTCATGTGAACTGAGATCCATAAAAACTTAGCTTTATAAGCTATCCTTACAGATAAGAGGAATCTTGATGGGTCAGGGCATGAAGGTTACAGAGAAAAGGCAAGAGATAGTGGATGAGAGGGAAATGGATCAGCCAAGATGAAAAGGCAGAGCAGACTCGATGGACCAAATGGCCTAATTCTGCTCCAATATCTTATTGTCTTATAATTTCAAAACTACGTACACTGAGGTATTGCAAAGGAAGAATCAAATACAGAATATGCTCTTACAGTTACAGATATAAAGTGTAGTACAAATGGACAAAAAGATGCAAGGATCCGTGAGTGTCAGGGAGCAGAACTGAGTGCCATTGCTATTACAAAGGAAAAAGGGCCCAGCAAACTCAAAGGCCTTATGGTGGCTTAGTCACCTGGATCAAGTGGATTACATACCAGAGTCCTCAGAGAGGTTGCTGAAGAGATAATGGATGCATTGATTATGATCTATCAAGAATCACTTGATTCTGGCATGGTCCTGGAGGACTGGAAAATTACAAGTGCCACTCCACCCTTTAAGAAGGGAGGAAAACAAAGAAGAGGAAATTATAGGCCAGTTAGCCTAACCTCAGTAGTAGGATCAGTGTTGGATTCGATTATGAAGGACAAGGTTTCAGGGTACTTGGAGACTAATGACAAAATAAATCAAAGTCATCATGGTTTCTGTGAAGGGAAATATTGCCTGACAAATCTGTTAGAAGTCTTCGAGGAGGTAACAAGCAGGATGGACCAAGAAGAGGCAGTGGATGTTATTTGCTTAGATTTTCAAAAGACATTTGATAATCTGTCTCACATGAGGCTGCTTAACAAGATAAAATCCTTTGGCATTACAGGAAAGATACTGGCATGGATAGTGTAGTGGCTGACAGGCAGGAGGCAGCAAGTGGGAATAAAAGAGGCCTTTTCTGGTTGGCTGCCAGCGACTAGTGGTATTCTTCAGGAGTCAATATTGGGACCGCTACTTTTCACATTGCTTGGCAATGACTTAGATAATGGAATTGATGAGTTTGTGACAAAGCTTGCAGATGATATGAAGATAGGTGGAGGGGTAGGTAGTGCTGAGGAAGCAATGTGATTACAGCAGGACTTAGACAAATTGGAAGAACGGGCAAAAAAGTGGCAGATGGAACAGTGTTGGGAAATGTATGATAATGCATTTTGGTAAAAGGAACAATAGTGTGGACTATTATCTCAACCGGGAGAACATTCAAACATCGGAGGTGCAATGGGACTAAGGAGACCTTGTGCAAGACTCCCGGAAGGTTAATTCTCAGGTTGAGTCTGTGGTAAAGAAGCCAAACGCAATGTTGGCATTTATTTAAAGGGGAATAGAATATAGTCATAGTCATAGTCATACTTTATTGATCCCGGGGGAAATTGGTTAAAAAAAATACCTCCAGATTTCAGCCAGGATGTCCGCTGCTCTGTTCGCTAAACCGGTCGGCATGAGCGCAATCAGCTGCTCCCTGGAATAAACAATGCAGCCATCCTGCTGCCCCGCTAACGAGACGTGTCTGAATGTAACTATTTCCAGCACTAAAAAAACAAATAAAACTCTCTCCACCAGCATGTTAGAGAGGGTGCAGCTTCAACGTGTTACCGTGAGAAAAAAAAATACAACAAATAACCTAAGTTAAAAAGTTTAAAAAGTAAGAAACGAACTAAACGGAGCAACTGTAACAGGCTGCATGCACGACCAGCGCATATGCACTAATAAAAATAAGGAGATAATGCTGAAGCTTTATAAGACACTAGTCAGGCCACACTTGGAATATGGTCAATGGTTTTGGGCTCCTTATCTCAGAAAGGATATGTTGTCATTGGAGAGAGTCCAGAGGAGATCTTTGAGGATGGTTCTGATAATGAAGGAGTTAACATATGAGGAACATTTGGCAGATTGGGCTTATACTCAATGAAATTTAGAAGAATAAGGGAGAATCTCGTTGAAATCTACCAATGTTGAAAGGACTAGATAAGTTGGATGTGGAAGGTATCCAGAGCTAGAAGGCACAATCTCAAAATTGAGGGGTGACCTTTTCAAACAGAAGTAAGGAGGAACCTTTTTAACCAAAGAGTGGTGAATCTGTGGAGTGCTCTGCCACAGACTGCAGAGGAGTCCAAGTTTGTAGGTACATTTCAAGCAAAAGTTGATAGATTCCTGATTGAATGGGCATCAAGGGATATTGTGAGAGGACAAAGTGTATGGGGTTGAATGGGATCCAAGGTGTGTCATGATGGAATGATGGAGTGGAATCAATGGGCTGAATAGCCTAATTCTGCTCTTATGTCTTATTGTCTTGTGGTCTAAGGATGACAACAAGATAGACTATGAGTTCCATAACTAATTTTTGAAATACGAAAGTCCATTGCAGGATCTTATAACAACAGAAAGAAGCTGTCCTTGAGTAAGCAGTCTGTGTCTTCAACCTTGTCCTTCTTTCGAATGGAAGGGGAGAGACGAGACAATGTCTGGTCTGGGAGGAGTGTGAGAAGCGTTAGCAGAGTGCTGGACTCACAACATTTGTACAACATTCAAGCATGGGCTTCGAAAGGGCAAATAATACTTTGCACTGTTTCGGCAGAAGGTACTGAAAGGGCACCTGAACAAACTGTACAAAATTATGAGTGCCAGAGATAGGGTAGATGGTAAGACACCTTTCTTGAAAGACAGAGGTGAATGATAAAATAAGATATTTGGGAACAGCTTCTTTCCAACTGTGATAAGACTGCTGAATGGATCCTGACCCGGATCTTGGCCGTACCCTCCAAATATCCGGACCTGCATCTCAGTTTTTTTGTACTACCTTACTTTCCATTTTTCTAATTTTTCTATTTATGATTTATAATTTAAATTTTTAATATTTATTATTGATTTGTAATTCAGGGAGCGGGAAGCACAGAATCAAATAACGCTATGATGATTGTACGTTCTAGTATCAATTGTTTGGCGACAATGAAGTATGAAGTATAAAGGTAAGCTAAGATAGTTAAGATAAAAAAGATAGTATTGAAGATCAGAAATTATCTTGTGTACAAGATAAGAGGAATAGATAGAGTGGATAGCCAGCGCCTCCTCCCCAGGGCACCACTGCTCAATACAAGAGGACATGGCTTTAAGGTAAGGGGTGGGAAGTTCAAGGGGTATATTAGAGGAAGGTTTTTTACTCAGAGAGTGGTTGGTGTGTGGAATGCACTGCCTGAGTCATTGGTGGAGGCAGATACACTAGTGAAGTTTAAGAGACTACTAGACAGGTATATGGAGGAATTTAAGGTGGGGGCTTATATGGGAGGCAGGGTTTGAGGGTTGGCACAACATTGTGGGCCGAAGGGCCTGTACTGTGCTGTACTATTCTATGTTCTATTATCATTGAGGATCAAAAGGTGCACAGAGGATCCAAGGATGAATTGTGTCATCCACACCAAATTTGAAGTCTGGAAAACACTGCCTGTGAAAATACTGGAGGCTGGTACGGTTAATAGGCATCTTAATGTGCATAAATACCAGAAGATTCAAGATTCAAGATTGTTTAATGTCATTTCCAGTACACAGGTGTAAAGGAGAACAACATAATTGTTACTCTGGAACTGATACAGCACAGGAAAACACAATAAGGTAATGAAAACAATAATTTAAAAAACACAATAATTATAAATACATACAATAGCTTGTATACATTGATTGTACAGCATGTCCATAAAGTGACACTTGGCACAGGAGTGTCTGTACATAAGGAGACCGACAAGAAATGATAAAGTAGTGGTAATGGGAGTGTGGTGGGGTGGTTAGTGGGTGGAGCTGTTGATCAGCCTTGCTGTTTGGGAAACGGAACTGGTTTTGGGTCTGGTGGTCCCAGGACGGATGCTACAGAGTCTCGTCCCTGATGGGAGTGGGACGAGCAGTCCATAAGCACCAAAGCACAGCAACCTACCAACCGAGTCCAGACAAATGGGATTAACAGAGATATTTGATTGATTGTTAGGTTAGAGATGTTGGGCAAAGAGATATATTTCCCAGGGTGCAGTTCATCAAGTCACCCGAACCAGATGAACTGCACCCTAGGGTTCCGAAAGAGGTAGCGGTAGAGATTGTGGAGGCATTAGTAATGATCTTTCAAAAATCATTGGACTCTGGCCTGGTGCCAGAGGACTGGAAGATTGAAAATGTCAGTCTACTCATTAAGAAAGGAGGAAAGCAGCAGGAAGGAAATTATAGACCAATTAACTTGACTTCAGTAGTTGAGAATATGTTGGATACAATTGTTAAGGATGAGGATATGGAGTACTTGGAGACACAGGACAAGATAGAACAAAGTCAGCATGGTTTCCTTAAGGGAAAATCTTACCTGATGGACCTGCTGGAATTACTTGAGGAGATTACAAGTCAGATAGATAAAGGGGATGCAGTGGATGTTGTAAATTTGGACTTTCAGAAGGCCTTTGACAAGGTGCCACACATGAGGCTGCTTACCAAGTTAAGAGCCCATAGTGTTACAGGAAAGTTACTAACATGGTTAGAGCATTGGCTGATTGGTAGGAGTCAGCGAGTGGAAAGAAAAGGATCCTTTTCTGGCTGGCTGCCAGTGAGTAGTGGTGTTCTGCAGAGGTCAGTATTGGGACCACTTCTTTTTATGCTGTACATCAGTGTGTTAGATGACGAAATAGATGGCTTTGTTGCCAAGTTTGCAGATGATATGTAGATTGGTGGCAGGGCAGACAGTATTCAGGAAACATGTATGAAGCAGAAGGAACTTAGACAGATTAGGAGAATGGGCAAGAAAAAGGCAAATGAAATACAGTATTGGAAAATGCATGGTCATACACTTTGGTAGAAGAAATAAATATGCAGACTAATTTCTAAATGGGGAGAAAATCCTAAAATCTGAGATTCAAAGGGACTTGGGAGTCCTTATGAAGAACACCCTAAAGGATAACTTGCAGGTTGAGTCAGTGGTGAGGAAGACAAATGCAATGTTAGCATTCATTTCAAGGGGTCTAGAATACAAGAGCAGGGATGTGACGCTGAGGCTTTATAAGATACTGGTGAGGCCTCACCTTGAGTATTGTGTACAGTTTTGGACTCCTCATCTAAGATGTGCTGGCATTGGGGAGGTTTCAGAGGAGGTTCACAAGGATGATTCCAGGAATTGAAGGGTTATCACATGAGGAATGTTTGATAGCTTTGGGTCTGTACTAGCTAGAATTTAGAATAATGAAGTGTGTGGGGGGGGGGAGGGGAGAAACTCATTGAAACCTTTTGAATATTGAAAAGCCTATACAAAGTGGAAAGCATGTATCCCATGGTGGGAGAGTCTAGGACAAGAGGACAAAGACTCAGGATAGAGGGATGTCCATTTTAAACAGAGGTGCAGAGAAATGTCTTTAGCTAGAGAGTGGTGAATTTGTGGAATTCATTACCACAGGCTGCTGTGGAGGCCAGGTCACTGTGTGTAATTAAGGCAAAGTTTTATATGTTCTTGATTAGACATGGCTTCAAAGGTTATGGGGAGAAGGCCGAGAACTGGGGTTGAGGAGGGAAAAAAGGATCAGCCATGATTGAATGGTGGACCAGACTTGATGGGCCAAATGGCCTAATTCTACTCCTATGTCTCATGGTCTTATGACCTATTTCTATGCTGTGTAATTCTATGATTGCTGACTCAAATTTAGGCAAATGTCATCTCTAGAACATAGAACACAGAACTGTCCAGCACATGACCAGGCCCTTCACCCCACAATGCTGTACCAAACCAAATTAGTCATCAAATGGCCGACTAAACTTCTGCCTACACATTGTCCATATCCTTTCATTTCCCCCACATTCATGTATCTGTCTAAATACCATTAAAAAATCTCTAATGTATCTGTCTCTACCACCACCCCAGGCAGTGCGTTCTGGGCACTGACCACTCTCTGTGTAAAAAACATTGTCCCTCAGTCTCCTTTGAAGTTACCCCCTCTCACAGCAAATGCCATCTCCCACAAAAGGGACTGAAAATTTGTGCCAAATTCCTTGGATATTGAATTAAATTCTGTAACACAACACAAATAAACATTAACCCATGCAAAAAAAAAATCTCTGCCTTGGGCCTGCTTCTAATCTGATTTGACTTCCTTGGGCTTCAGTTCATTTGCCACTTAAAGATCAGGTGGAAGGACAAATTTAACATTAATCCTTGCGCTTGACTAAGAATGTTCATTATAAAGAAAGTCCTTTTGATCACTCCCTACTTGTAGATAGTTTTCTCCTTTTGCTTGTTCTTTCTTTCCTCTCTTTTCTATAAGTGTATACCTCAGATAAATATTATGTGGAGATTTGTGACAAATATGAATATATGATATATATGTACAGTCTTTGAAATACATTTTATGGAAATGTTTGTTTGATGATGAACTTCAATAAAAAATAAATTATAAAAAAAAGGAAAGCCCTTTTGAAGCAAAGTAATTTCACAGACATTCAAATTCAAAAGTAGCAACAATAATGATGCTCAGAACAATCACAAGAACACCATCCAATGCCATCCTTCCAATCAACATGCCAGCTCCTCTCTCATACCACTGTAATTCCATTTACTCCACTGTAACACTGATACATCTCTAGCTTCTCCCTCTCAAACTGCAGGTTGAATTCTAACATATTACGGGCCCCCAAATCCTAAGAACTTTCTACAGGGGCACAATTGAGAGCATCCTGACTGGTTGCACCACTGCCTGGTATGGGAACTGTACCTCCCTTAATCGCAGGGCTCTGCAGAGAGTGGTGTGGACAGCCCAGCACATTTGTTGTGAATTTCCCATGTTTCAGGACATTTAAAAAAACAAGTGTGAAAAAAGGGCCTGGTGAATCATTGGGGACCCAAGTCACCCCAACCACAATCTATTTAAGCTGCTATCAAATGAGAAATGGTACTGCAGTACAAAAGCCAGGACCAACAGGCTCCGGGACAGCCTTTTTCCACCAGGTCATCAGACTGATTAAGTCACGCTGATTTGAGTGTATTTCTATGTTACATTGACTGTTCTATTTATTATAAATTACTATGATTGCACATTGCACATTTAAATGGAGACATAGCATAAAGATTTTTACTCCTCATGTACGTGAAGGATGTAAGAAATAAAGTCAATTCAATTCAATTCACTGTATCCTAAGGGTTGCTTTACCTTAAACTCCATAATGAAATCTGGTGCATTATATTAGAAAATAGTGTGAAATTGTTATTTGATTCAGCCATGATGAGTAGTCCCGCTAACAACAGAAACTCCAATTCAGAGGAAACACCTCATAATGAAATTAATGCAGTTAGAATTTTTTTTAGAGGATTTCCTTATTCTATGGCTGGTTTCCGGAAATAATGTAAGGACTGAAAAGTGACTGAAGTATAACCTTTTGTTTTGGAAATCCACATTTTTTCATTTCAAAATGAGGTCAATAAGACAAATTCTATAAGTCATATGGTAATATAATAAAGTAGACAGGGTGCCAGAAACAAAACATAAACTAATTATTGTTCACTTGCAAAGTCATAAAACTCAGAACTATCCATACAGAACAGTAACAGTAGAACATTAATTAATGTATTGCAAAGTTGATAACTTTCTTGTTCATTCATCATTTCGTAACCTTTGTATATCATGCTTTATGTTTGTAAGACATTGGCTTCTGCAGAAGCTATAAAACATTGCTTTTGGTTATGGTAGAAATAAAAAGCAAAGTCATTCAAGGGCAATACAAAAATTTATCCCAGCAATGTAAAAGGAAGTTATCGTTTATGCATTTCATCTTGTTGAGTTTAACACTGGTGTCCTAATTACTGTCAAAGATTACTCAACTAGTACACACTTGATCACTGTTACACCACAATTAAGAATGCTATTTATTTATTTAGAGAAACAGTGTGGACACTCCCCCACACACATCAATGACATATATATACAGAAAGGCCTGCAGGATCCCACTCACCCTGATTATGGTTTGTCCCACTTCCATCAGGGAGGGGGCGACACAGCCTCCACACCAGGACCACCAGACTCAAAAACGGTTACTTTCACTAAGCAGTAAGGATGATCAAAGCCTCCACCCACTAACCCACCCCTCCACATCCCCAACCACCACTACTTTATCATTTCCTTTCAGAGTCACCTTATGTACAGACACTCCTGTTCCTAGCTTCTCTTTATGGATATACAATCAATCCTGTATTTAATCTAGCTTATGTATTCATATCTATTCTCTGTTTTATTTTTATTCTGTTCTTTACTTATTGCGTTTGTTAGTTGTGCATCAGATGCAGAGTAACAAATACTTCATTCTCCTTTACACTTGTATACAGGAAATAACACTGAACAATCTTGAATCCTGATTACTTTGAATCGCTGGACTGAACCATGTTCAGGGGTTTGCGTTTGGATCTGAATGAATTTACCAAGGCCATCACTGACTTCATCAAAACCTGCGTAAATGACCTTGTACCTTCGAGGACATACGAAATGTAGCCATACCAGAAACCTTACAGCAAGTCCAGGTACAACCAATGAAAGGCTATTGTGTGAGGGGAAAGGTAATTCTGTGAAAAATTGGAGATACAATTGGATGCACGGCAGTGGTGGTTGGTTTACATGCCATTACGTCCCAAAAGACAAAACTGAACAGCATAAATGGCAGTGAGACCTCACCTCCTGATGAGATCATCATCTTTTGTGCATGCTTTGAAAGGGAGATTAACACATGGATATCTCTGTAGCATCTGACAACTCTATCATCTCTGTCTCAGAGGCCAATTTCAGAACATTCTTCAAGAGGGTGAACCCTGGCAAGGTGTCAGGCCCCAGTGGTGTCTCTGACCACATTCTGAAATCCTGCAGCAACCAACTGTCTGGAGTGTTCGTGGATATCTTCAGCATTCAACCAGTTGCAAAAGACTGCAAACTATTCAAAGACAAAAGGAAAGAAAAAATAATAATAAGTAAATAAACAATAGATATCAAGAACATGAGATGAAGTGTCCTTGAGAGTGAGTCCATAGGTTGTAGGAACATTTCAATGATGGGGCAAGTGAAGTTGAGTGAAGTTCTCCGATTTGGTTCAAGAGCCTGTTGGATGAGGGGTAATAACTGTTCCTGAAACTGGTGGTGTGGGACCTGCGGCTTCTGTGCCTTCTTCCTGGTGGCAGCAGTGAGAAGAGAGCATGGCCTGGGTGCTGGGGCTCCCTGACGATGGATGCTGCTTTCCTGCGACAATGTTTCATGTTGGTGTGCTTAGTGATAAGGAAGATTTTACCAGTGATGGCACGAAGGAGATTCAGGAGCCTGGAGATATTTTAGGAAAAACTTCTTCCCCTCTGTTATGGATGGTAAATACCCAAAGACAGTGTGCAGTCAGACTGTGAGGAAGTCCAGGCAGATAATAGGACATAATTGCAGCCAGTAGGGTAAGTATCAGTGTATTAGGGATGCAGAAACACAAAGGGCAGCAAATACCGTACTCAAAGTGTTACTTCTCAATACTAGGAATATAAGAAACAACGTGAATGATCTTGTTGCTCTATTACAGATTGTCAGGTATGATGTTGTGACCATCACTGAGTCATGGCTGAAGGATGGTTGTAGCTGGGAGCTAAATGTATAAGGTTACATGTTGTATCAGAGGGATAGGAAAGTGGGCAGAGGGGGTGGTGTGGCTCTGCTGGTAAACAATGCCATCAAATCAACAGAAAAATGTGACATAGGATCAGAAGAAGTTGAATCCTTGTGGGTTGAATTCAGAAAGTGCAAAGGTAAAAGAACCCTGATGGCAGTTATAAACAGGCCTACCAACAGTAGCTGGGATGCAGACTATGGATTACAACAGAAAATAGAAGAGGCGTGTCAAAAGGACAATGTTATGAGATCATGGGACATGCCCGTCGATTGGAAAATCAGGTTGGAAATGGATCTCAAGAGAGTGAGTTTGTTGAATGCCTATGAGATGGCTTTTTAGAGCATTTTGTCATTGAGGCTACCAGAGGGTCAGCTATACCGGATTAGGTGTCATGTAATGAACCGAAGGTGATTAGGGAGCTCAAGGTAAAAGAACCCTAAGGAGACAGTGATCACAGTATGATTGAGTTCAACTTGAAATTTGATAGGGAGAAAGTAAACTCTCACGTAGCAGTATTTCGGTGGAGTAAGTGAAATTACAGTGGGGGGAGGGTGGGGGAGGTGCAGGTTTGCTCGAGCTATTTTGGAGAGTTTAATCCAATTTGGCAGGGTGATGGGAACCAGAGTGATAGAGCTGAGAATGGGGCAATTGCTCAATTTGTTACCTTCTGCGCATTGGTTGTTTGTTCATCTTCTTGTTTGTGTTTTTCAGTGGATTCTATTTATTTTGTGTGAATGCCCTCAAGAAAATGAATCTCAGGGTTGTATGTGGTGAAGTATATATACTTTCATAGTAAATTTACTGTACTTTGAACTTAGATATGCTCAGCCAGGTCCTGAAGTTTTGAAGTGTTAATACATATACCTGTCAATTATAAAGTCGTCTTCCTTAAAGTGTTCCGCCTACAGAAACCTGAATTATTAATTCTGTTTCTCTCATCAAAGATACTGCACACTATAAAAATATATATAAACAACTCATCCGGCTCCTATTTTTCAAGTTCAAATGCATTCTATTTTAACAGATTTATCTACCTGTAATTGCATTCACATATTTTTTTAACTGGATCTCCAAACGTCCATTCACATTATTGCTTATTGTATATGACATTAGTGAGGACTAATATGAAGTATTGTGTGCAGTTTTGGTCACCTACCTGCAGGAAAGATATAAATAAGGTTGAAAGAGTAGAGAGAAAATTTACAAGGACGTTGCCTGGTCTGGAAGACCTGAGTTATAAAAGACTGAAGAGGTTAGGACTTCGTTCTTTGGAACATAGAAGATTGAGAGGAAACCTGATAGAGGTATACAAAATTATGAGAAGATAAACAGGGTAGATGCAAACAGGCTCTTTCCATCAAAGTTGAATGGGGCTGCAATTCTTTCGATTAAGAGTGAAAGGTGAAAAGTTTAAAGGGAACATAAGGGGAAACCTCTTCACTTAGTGAGAGTGTCAAACGACCTGCAAGCACAAGTGGTGCATGCAAGTTCGATTTCAATGATTAAGAGAAGTTTGGACATGAGTGGTAGGGGTACAGAGGGCTCTGGTCCCAGTGCAGATCGATGGGAGTAGGTAGTTTAAGTGGTTTGGCATGGACTAGAAGGGCTGAAGGGCCTGTTTCTGTGTTGTAATTTTCCATGACTCTAAGTTGCTTCTAATAAAGGTATATTCAAATTTGATTTGTCTTTACCTAACAGGAAAGTTTCCAAATACTTGATACTTTTGTTTCCTTGAATAATGGCATTAAAACATTGCTCATTGATGATTCATAACTATGTGGTAACAGAAATTAGGATTTATTGTCAATAATTAACAGCCTATGACTTTAGTGGCTTGCTGAGAGTCAACCACATTGATGGATCTGAGGTCATATGCAGACCAGACGGAATAAAATTACTTTTTCTGTAGGAGATTAAAGGACCTGATTTTTTTTTTGATGAATCAGAATCAGAAACAGATTTAATATTATTGGCATACGTCATGAAATTTGTTGTTTTATGGCAACAGTACATTGTGATACATCACAATTTTTTTTTAAAGAACTATAAATTACAATAAGAAATATGTAATTAAATTAAATTAAATTAAATTAAGTAGTGAGAGTGCAAAAAAATACTAAGGTAGTGTTCATGGGTTCATTGTTCATTCAGAAATCTGATGATGGAGGGGAAGAAGTTGTTCCTAAATTGTTCAGTGTGTGTCTTCGGGCTCTTGTATCTCCTTCTTGTTGGTACCAATGAGAAGAGACAACTCAAGAAATTTCTTGATAACTCAGTAGTTTCAAACTTACCATTGACAATATTATGGGTTTGCACTACATTTTGTAATTAGCTGGAATTAAAATCCACAGATGTTCTGGAGAGATATGAACTCGCGAGTATAGATTATTATTCCTACCATCTAGATTACAGCAATACCAGCCATCCAATCATATCCCTATTTAACAGTGAGTGACCATTACCTGTCTCATCCTTGGGTTCTTTCCCTGGATTTTAAGCCTGTTGGGTGGTGGGGTGAAGATACATTTCTACCAAAAGAGCTATAAGGTGGGTTACTCTTAAGCAAGGTTGTAGTATTTGCTTAGGCCTCCGATCAGGGTCATGTGAAGCCATGGGTGTAGGGAAAGAATGGTCGTATGAACAGCTGGTGGATATCACAAGCCTTGGTTATGCAACCACTGATTGCAGCCTTACAATCTCTGAAGAACAACACACACAAGATGCTGGAGGAACTCATCAGACTAGGCAGCATCTATGAAAAACAGTAAACAGACAACGTTTCAGGCCAAAACCCTTTTTCAGGACGGTCCTGTCCAGTCCTGAGGAGTGTTGATAATGGCTGGGGGCCACCCGTCTTGCAAAGAAACTGCCCAGAAGAAGGCATTGGCAAACCTTGGTAGATAAGTTAGCCAAAAACACCATGGTTACCCATGTCATATAACATAGCACATAATGATGATGGTGATGATGATATACTGTAAGTCTCTGAAGAACCTTGATGATACCTTTCATTGTTCTTATAGCTTCTGTTCTATTCTCCTCACTGAACTGTCGCCAGAACCAACATTAAAATGTAAGACAATTTTTTTGTTGTTACTGCTGCTTAGTTCCTGAGGCACTGTTTATTTTTAACTGGTAACGAGAGATCATTCTTCTACCCTGAAGGCTATGTAGGCTCATATCTGGTATCTGTAGTTAGTTTTCTTTCATATGTCAAGGCTGTGACTCACACAGTACTTTAACAAAAATGAAAAAATCAATTGACCACACTTGTATTTGAGTGTTCTGTGGATCATTCCAAAACTCTGATGATTAACTAAAACCCACATGGAATACACTGTTCTGTGTAGAATAGCTCAGTCAATTAACTCTTCCCTTACATAGCCTTGCAGAGTTTAAATTGTATCAACAAGTTGTCCACTTCTCTATATCACAACTTACACAATTATTCATTACTTTCTGGTGTGACTTTTAAATATAATTATTTTTATGTTAATGTAGATTTTTTGGGGATTGTACAACATGAAAGAAAAATATGAGCCAATTTCATACCACTCACACCCCATGCAAGGCTTATTGAGACAATAAGGAGGCATGGGATCCTTGCTTTGTGGATCCAGAATTGGCTTGCCCACAGAAAACAAAGAGTGGTTGTAGTCGTGTTATATTCTGCATGGAGTTTGGTGACCAATGGTGTGCCTCAGGGATCTGTTCTTGTACCCCTTCTCTTCGTGATATCTATAAATGACCTGGTTGAGGAAGCGGAGGGATGGGTTAGTAAATTTACTGATGACACAACGGTTGGAGGTGTTGTGCATAGTGTGGAAGGCTGTCAGAGGGCTTACAGAGGGACATCAAAAGGATACAAAAGAGGGCTGATAAGTGGCAGATGGAGATCAGCCCAGGTAAGTGTGAGGTGGTTCATTTTGGTAGGTCAAATATGATGACAGAATATAGAATTAATGGTAAGACTCTTGGCAGTGTGAAAGATCAGAGGGATCCGAGTCCATAGGACACTCAAAGCTGCTGCGCAGGTTGAATGTGTGGTGAAGAAGGCATGCGGGGTGTTGACCTTCATCAACCGTGGGATTGAGTTCAAGAGCCGAGAGCTAATGTTACAGCTGTATAGAACCCTGGTCAGATCCCACTTGAAGTACTGTGCTCAGTTCTGGTCACGTCACTACAGGAAGGATGCAGAAACTATAGAAAAGGTGCAGAGGAGATTTACAAGGATATTTCCTGGATTGGGGAGTATTCCTTATGAGAATCAGTTGAATGAACTTGGACTTTTCTCCTTGGAGTGGCGAAGGATGAGAGGTGAGCTGATAGAGCTGTATAAGATGATGAGAGGCAGGCTGGCAGGTGGCGCAACGACATTGGTGCCGGACCCGGGAGTGGAGGTTCCCGGGTTCGAAACCAGTCAGGTCAGCTCCCGAGTGTGCTTTCCATCCGTGCTGGGTTGAGTGTTGTGATTGCAACTCGACCTTGTAAAATAAAGGGAAAATACTGCAAAAGTGTCTGTGTGAGGAGTGGTGTGGCACACAGTCTCTCTCTCGCTCTGCGCCTTGTAAAAAGCCATGAAAAAGACATCATCACGGACGCACGCGCGCACACACAGACGCGCACGCACGCACACACAGAGGCAGATGCACAGACTTGCACGCACACAGGCGCACACCAAAAAAAAAGATGATGAGAGGCATTGATCGTGTAGATAGTCAGAGGCTTTTTCCCAAGGCTGAAATAGCTAACACTAGAGGGTACAGTTTTTATGTGCTTGGAAATAGGAACAGAGGAGATGTCAGGGGTAAGTTTTTTACACAGAGACTGGTGAGTGCGTGGAATGAGCTGCCGACGACGGTGATGGATATGATACGCTATTTTAAGAAACTCCTGGATAGATACATGGAGCTCAGAAAGATAGAGGGCTATGGGTAAGCTTAGGTAATTTCTAAAGTAAGTATTGTGGGCTGAAGGGCCTGTATTGTGCTGTAGGTTTTCTATGTTTCTACGTTTCTATGTTTCATTGCTGTCGAAATATTTTAGGTAAACCAATGTACTTCTTCCAGTTCAAAGTATGTAATGTTTCGGCATGAACCAGATGAGCCAAAGGGCCTGTATTTGCACAGTACTTTTCTGCGACTCTATGACTTTATCAGCACTATGTGCTTAATCTTTTTTTTAGATACAGCACGGAATAGGCTGTTCCAGCCCTTCGAGCTTCACCACCCAGTAACCCCCAATTTAACCCGAGCTTTATTACAGGACAAATTAAAATGGCCAATTAACCTATCAAAACCAGTACCTCTTTGGACTGTGGGGGGAAACCGGGGGTACCTGGAGGAAACACACATATTCTACGAGAAGGCTTGCGGAGAAGCTTGTCAGAGGACGCTGGGATTGAACTCAGAGCGGTAATATTGCTGTTCTAACCGCTGCACAACCATGGTGCCCATCTTTGATGGAGACATTGTAATGAGAGACGCAGAGATGGCAAAGGAACTGAATGCGTATTTTGCATCAGTCTTTACAGTGGAAGGCATCTGCAGTATGCTGGGCATTCAAGAGTGTCAGGGAAGTGACGTATGTGCAGTGAAAATTACGAATGAGAAGGTGCTCAGGAAGCTTAATGGTCTGAGGGTGGATAAATCTCCTGGACCTGATGGAATGCACCCTCGGGTTTTGAAGAAAGCAGCTGGAGAGATTGTTGGAGGCATTAACAATGATCTTTCAAGAATTGATAGAGTCTGGCACTGTAATGGATGACTGGAAAATTACTCCACTATTTAAGAAGGGTGGGTCGCAGCAGAAAGAAAACTATAGACCTGTTAGCCTGACATCAGTGGTTAGGAAGTTGTTGGAATCGATTGTTAGGGATGAGATTACCAAGTACCTGTGGGCACATGACAAGATAGGCCAAAGCAAGCATGGTTTCCTGAAAGGAAAATCCTGCCTGACTAACCTACTGCAATTCTTGGAGGAGATTACAAGCAGAGTAGACAAAGGAGATGTAGTAGATGTGGTGTACTTGGATTTTCTGAAGGCCTTTGACAAGGTGCCGCACATGAGGCTGCTTAGCAAGATAGAGCCCATGGAATTACAGAGGAGTTACTAGCATGGGTGGAACATTGGCTGATCGGCAGAAAACAGAGAGTGGGAATAAAGGGATACTATTCTGGCTGGCTGCTGGTTACCAGTGGAGTTCCACAGGGGTCGGTGTTGGGACCGCTGCTTTTTCTGTGAATATGTAAGGAGGCATTAAACGCACTTCTGGTTTTGTACATGTAGCATTTTTGATTATGCTCTTTTTATCAAATAGACCTTGCAGTCGGTTACTTCCCCATAGGCCTCTTGTGATCTAGCACGAGGAAGTATCTTCCATAGCGGCTCCCAATTTATCCCTCCTGAACCATCAGGAACTAACCTCTGATTGACCTTATGATATGCTTATTTACAGCCCTTAGCGTATGTAACTATGAAAGAGCCAAGTCAGGCATACACAACTGAATGCCACAGTATGGCTGCTGTCTTTATCATGGAACATCATACATATGATTTAATATTGTGTGTACATGAATGATAAGTCTAAGTATATCAATATGCAACATATATTATATACTGTGCAGTACTCTGCAAAAGTCTTAGGCACATATATATAGCTAGGGTGTCTATGAATTTTGCATAGTACTGTATTTGTCAACATGGAGGAGAGAGCATGTCTGTAAATTTGCCGGAAGCAAAGCATTTTGGGAAAGGCGAAGGTAGAGCAGCATGGGAGGGGTGTGGGACGGGTGGCAGAGAGGGAGTGCTGGAGTGGAAGATGGTGGAGGTGCTGACACAACCGTCCCAAGCAAAGTCACTCTGGTGCTTCCAGCTCCCTCCCCTCTCCCTTCCTCTTTTCCTAACCATGAATCCCCTCTCCCTGCCCCCTTCCCAATCTCAGACAGCAATATAGACCCATATCGGTATCAGGTTTATCATCACTCATATATGTCATAAAATTTGTTTTCTTTTTTGCAACAGCAGCAGTAAAGTGCAATCACTACAGCCCTGGACGAAAATCTTAGGTGCCCTAGCTATTTATATGTGCACAGTACTGTATAAATGAAAATAGAAAATGTGCTTATTA
Organism: Mobula hypostoma; assembly: GCF_963921235.1. NCBI lineage: Eukaryota > Metazoa > Chordata > Chondrichthyes > Myliobatiformes > Myliobatidae > Mobula > Mobula hypostoma. The sequence continues at coordinate 7,505,972 of NC_086097.1, read as the reverse complement.
ATAAATTTACGTTCGATCAATGCAAACTGGATTTATTGCTTATAATGAGTAAACAGACCATCGCCTGGTCATAATAGTACCCCACTCAACCAGTTAAATTTTGCGCAGTAAACTTATTTTTCAGCAGCCTGAATCTGATTCTTTTAATCATTCTCATGATGTCTGTGGGTTTTCAAATTGAAGCTTGTTTTTACTGAACTGAATTCACGTGGAATTCCCTGATGTTCGCTTTAGTCCACCCTGTTCTGTCCTTTCTCTTGTTTTTTAAATTCTGTTTCCTAATTTGTTAGGAAAATATTCAGGAGACAACACATGACATCAGTAAAGATGCGTCGGGAGAGAACAAATAAAATCAGCAAAATCTGAAGCATAAACTCAAGAGATTCTGCAAATGCTGGAAATCCAGAGCAACACACACACAAAATGCTGGAGGAACTCAGTCGGTCAGGCAGCATCTATGGAAATTGATAAATAGTCGACATTTCAGGCTGAGATCATTCTTAAAGACTGGAAAGGAAGGGGAAAAATACCGGAATAAAAAGGTGGGAGGAGGGAAAGGAGGCTAGCTCGAAAGTGATAAGTGAAGCCAGGTGGATAGGAGAAGTAAAGGGCTGGAGAGGAACAAGTCTGATAGGAGAGGAGAGTGGACCACAGGAGAAAGAGAAGAAGGAAGGGTGGTTGATAGGTAGGTAAAGGGAAGAGGTAAGAGACTAGCGTGGGGAATAGAAGAAGATGGAAGGGGAGGAGAAAAGGAAAAAAGAGGAAAAAATTACTGGAAGGAGAAAATAATATTCATGCAACACACATCAAAGTTGCTGGTGAACGCAGCAGGCCAAGCAGCATCTCTAGGAAGAGGTACAGTCGACGTTTCGGGCTGAGACCCTTCGTCAGGACTAACTGAAGGAAGAGCTAGTAAGAGATTTGAAAGTGGGAGGGGGAGGGGGAGAACCAAAATGATAGGAGAAGACAGGAGGGGGAGGGATGGAGCCAAGAGCTGGACAGGTGATTGGCAAAAGGGATATGAGAGGATCATGGGACAGGAGGCCCAGGGAGAAGGAAAAGAGGGAGGGGGAAAAAACCCAGAGGATGGGCAAGGGGTATAGTCAGAGGGACAGAGGGAGAAAAAGGAGAGAGAGAGAAAGAATGTGTGTATATAAATAAATAACGGTTGGGGTACGAGTGGGAGATGGGGCATTAGTGGAAGTTAGAGAAGTCAATGTTCATGCCACCAAGTTGGAGGCTACCCAGATGGAATATAAGGTGTTGTTCCTCCAACCTGAGTGTGGCTTCATCTTTACAGTAGAGGAGGCCATGGATAGACATATCAGAATAGGAATGGGATGTGGAATTAAAATGTGTGGCCACTGGGAGATCCTGCTTTCTCTGGCGGACAGAGATATTCAGGTTGGAGGATAACTAGACAGAATATGAGGTTGCTCCTCCAACCTGAGAGTGGCCTCATTGTGGCCCAACATGTTGGAATCGGAATAGGGATAGGAATTAAAATGGATGGCCGCTAGAAAAACTCACTTCTGGCTGAAACATGTTTAACGTGAAAGAATGGAAGTGGAGAAATGTTGAAACCATATTGAACTGCCACCCCCCTGATTAATGATAATGTAGTGCTCAGTTTGACACTCAGAAAAATATGCATTATGGGTGAACTGGCCTCACAATCTAAGGTGATAAATACAGAACAAGCCACAGGCAGCACGATTGCCTGACTCACACATACTAATGTAATCAAATTACCATCAGCTCTGTTTGGACCCTGTAATGATGAGCCTTCTTCTTAGACAATCATTTCATTCTTCTTTACACTTATTCACTAGAAATGACTTTAAACAGTCTTGAATTTAGTATCTAGTCCTGATTATACAGTTCCCTTTGAATGCCTGGATTGTAAACGAAATGATGCGCACCCCAGAAGAAGCAGTTCATCATGGTCTGACACTTGTACAGAAATTAGAATTCAGCACAAAAAGCACAGAAACAAGTGCAGGCTCTTTGGTCTCTTGGTTCAAAGTTCAAAGTTAATTGATTTTCAAAGCTGCAGGTAAACCTTTGTTGATGTGTAACTGAGAACATGCTGACCTATTGCGTGACAGTACGGTACACGGGCTGCAACAAGATCAACCAGAAAGCAATTCAACCGGTGATCAGGACTGCACAGAGCATCACTGGGGCACAACTATCAGGAATGGAAGCCATGCACAACTCACAATGTCTATGGTGGCTCATAACATCGTGATGGACTCATCCCACCCCAGTAATCATCTGTTTAGTCTCCTACCATCCTGCAGGAGATACCGAAACATCTCTACACAGATATCAAAACTGAAAAAAACAGCTTTTACCCAGGGCTGGCGTGCAACTGAACAATGACCGCCCCCCCCCCCACCCACCCGTAGTCCATAGACACAATGGACAATCTCTAAGTGCAATACATGGGCATAATTATTGATGCTATTTTATATTTAATCATTGTATTTGATAACACAGGCATGTGCAATACTTGAATGGGGCAGCCACTGTTTCTTTTAATTTTACAGATGCTTATTTTTAATTCACTTGTAACTTAGCTGTCATTTGAAAGAACTCAGATGAAACTTTAAAGTTAGAATTGGGCTTTTAGTACAGTAATTGAATTGCCAGCATGCTGCTTTGCACTGAATGGAGTAACACTGCAATCTCGCTGTGCTCAGCAATGACAATAAAGCCCTAACTAACTTATACTGCATGCCACCCTGAGATTCATGTCCTTATGGGTATTCAGAGGAGAACAAAAAATAATATAATAGAATCAATGAAAAACTACACACAGACTGACAAACAACCAAGGTGCAAAAGAAGACAAGCCATGTAAATACAATCATAAATAAATAACAAATGAATAAATACAAAAATAAATAAATAATACCGAGAACATGAGTTGTCGAGCCCTTGATAGTTGTGGAATCAGTTCATTGTTGAGGTGAGTGAAGTTATCCACACTGGTTCAGGAGACTGATGACTGTTCAAGAACCTGGTGGTGTGGGACCTAAGCGCCTGTACCTCCATCCCACTGGCCGCAGTGAGAAGAGAGCATGGCCTGGATGGTGGGTTCCTTGATGGATGCTGCTTTCCTGTGGCAGTTCTCCTTGTAGTTGTGCTGAATGGTGGGGTGGGCATTTTCTGTGATGGACTGATACAATCTAACCCAAAATTCAACATAAGCATAATTGTAATAGAAACATACAAACAAAGAACATAGGTGCAGGAGTAGGCCATTTGGCCCTTTGAGTCTGCACCGCCATTCAGTATGATCATGGCTGATCATCCAACTCAGAACCCTGTACCAGCCTTCCCTCCATACCCACTGATCCCTTTAGCCACAAGGGCCGTATCTAACTCCCTCTTAAATATAGCCAGTGAACTGGCCTCAACTGTTTCCTGTGGCAGAGAATTCCACAGATTCACCACTCTCTTTGTGAAGTTTCTCCTCATCTCGGTCCTGAAAGGCTTCCCCTCTATCCTCAAACTGTGACCCCTCGTTCTGGACTTCCCCAACATCGGGAACAATCTTCCTGCATCTAGCCTGTCCAATCCCTTTAGAATTTTATACGTTTCAATCAGATCCCCCTCAATCTTCTAAATTCCAGAGAGTACAAGCCTAGTCGATCCAGTCTTTCATCACATGAAAGTCCTGCCATCCCAGGAATTAATCTGGTGAACCTTCTTTGTACTCCCTCTATGATGCAATACATTCATGACTGATCTTCCCTAGGCCTCAAATCCCCTTTTGTGACAGTTCCCCATGGTTCTCTAATTTCAATCTTCAACATGTATCCACTTCCTCAGAAACTGCCTCCAGGACTCCAAGGTTCACAGTTCTTTGTGACAGAGAGTCCCAGTGATTTACCAGTTAGCAGTGGTTGTATTGACAGCCCGCAAATTCTACCTCACCTGTATTAAGTCAGAGAGCCTAAGTCAGACTTATCAAGACCTCACAGGGTAGAAGAGTTCATGCCCACTTCAGATTATGAATGCACTTCCCTACACATGCTCACCACTGTAGACAGTGAACAGACAAGTCACAGATCTGGTTCATTGGTCTCAGAAATGGAATCACGGACAAGAGTTTTGGATGAAGGGTGACATCATTCAGGGTAGGACAGGATATCATTACATTGGATCTTTGAAATGGGGGAAAATCAGGGCAGAAGGGTTATTAATAGGATTCATGTAGAAGGCTGAATCTCAATTGCATTGGAAGATGCAAAGATGTACATTGGCAGGGATCAAGTTTGGAGGCCTATGGGAGAAGATTTCTATTAAATAAGCGTACTTGAAGCTGGCATCCAGAACTTGAATCCATGGTCTGGAATCAACATGGTGACAATCAAGGATTCACGTATACAGCATTGACCTGTTCTTGCAAAAATAACCCACTCTATCTACGGTCCATGTGTATGTCCATGGAAACCACAGAACTGGGACCTGGGCATATGCTGCAATGCCATTGGATAGTATAACACACAGCTAGGCGGCTGTGTGCATTAATGCCTTAGATGCACAAGGAACATAGGAAGAGACTGGTCCCTTTTCGATTGATTTATCAAGTGCCTGATGTTTTTTAATTAAGTTTTTTTTAAAAGAGTTTCTGTCCTGTGGTGCATGTGATCATTATACCACCTGATTAGGTTTCCAGTCTTGTTTCCAACAACAGACTCCAAAAAGTGTGCAGTGGGGGGTATATTGACTAGCTGCATTATGGCCTGGTATGGAAACACCAATGTCCTTGAATGGAAAATCCTACAAAAAGTAGTGGATACGGCCCAGTCCATCATGAGTAAAGCCCTCCCAACCATTGAGCTCATCTACATGAAATACTGTCATAGGAAAGCAGCATCCATCATCAGGGTCACCCACTACCTGGGCCTTGCTCTCTTCTGGCCAGTGCCATCAAGAAGAAGGTACAGGAGCCTCAGGACTCACTCACACTGCCAGTCTCAGGAATAGTTATTACCCTCAACCATCAACTCTTGAACCAGAGGGAATAAGTTTTTTATGTATTATTTCAATTATATTTGAATAATACTGAAGTTGCAAAACATAACAGATAACTTCAGTCACCCTATTATTGAAATGCTTCCACAATCTATGGAACTCACTTTCAAGGACTCTTCACCTTATGGTCTTGATATTTATTGCTTACTCATTTATTATTATTATTATTACTTCTTTCTTTGTGTTTTTGCACACTGGTTGAATGCCCAAGTTGATGCATTGGATCTATTCTGGTTATTATTCTATGGATTTATTGAGTATGCACACAAGACAATGAATCTCAGGGTTGTATATGGTGACAAATCTGTATTTTGATAAAAAATTTACTTTGAGCTTATCGAACTTTGAACAGTAAAGTTATAACAAAGCTGAGGATCAGAATTATAGAACATAAACTGAAGCACTTTTTCACTTTCCACATTGACATTATTTCTGACAGGAATATCTCTGACGCAAGTTTGGCTTTTCTTCTCAGAATAATGACATACAGTTATACAGTACAAACAGGCAAATGTATTATTTAGGAACAAGAGGAAGCTATTTATCAGTTGCATTTTCTCCACAATTTACCAAGATCATTTCTGATCTGACTGCTACATCAACTTCCTGTACTCCTACAACAGCATTCAACCCTCTACTTATTAAATAGCCACCTTACCTGACAACAATTGCCTTTTCTCTGTATTAAACGGGTGGCCACTTGTTTTAAAATGAGACCGATAGTTCTAGATTCTTCTACAAGAAGAATCATCATTTCTATGTCTACATTGAGAGAAATCCTCATGATCTTATATATTTTTGATTTAGATATAGATTACAAAATGGCGCCAGTGACCAATGGTGATGTTTTGCAGACAGTAAAACTCTAAATTCCAGTGGGTACTTATCTTCTGAGTTAAGATAGATTACTGGGCTATTTGGTCATTGGGCCAGAATGACCTATTCTGCTGTGTACCTATGCAGTATTTGACCACTATGTTGAATGGACAGGTCGCATTTTAATGTGGTCATCGGGAGAATAGACAAGTGCCTTACACACAGCATCAGAATTGAACTCCAAACCCTTGCAGCCTGAGGTAATACCATCACACCAACTGCTACACTACCATGGCTCCCCATTCAATAGAAATATATAAAATTATGAGGGGTATAGATAGGGTAAATACAAGCAGGGTTTTTTCACTGAGGTTGGGTGGGACTACAACTAGAGGTCATAGGTTAAGGGTGAAAAGTGAGAACTTTCAGGGGAACATGGGGTGAGGGAGGAGCTTTGTCACTCAGAAGGTTATGAGAGTGTGGAATGAACTGCCATCTCAAGTGGTGCATGTGAGCTCGATATCAACTTTGAAGAGAAGTTTGGATAGGTACATGGATAGCAGGGGTATGGGGAGCTATGGTCCCGCTGCAGATTGATGGGAGTAGGCAGTTTAAATGGTTTCACTTAGACTAGATGGGCCAAAGGGCAGGTTTCAGTGCTGTATTTTTCTATGACGCTATGACTCTAAACTCTTCAGGTGAATACCCTTAAACTTCAATATTGTTCTTTATCGAGGAATTGGTTATAAGTTGATTTTTTCACACTGTTTAATAAATAGATTGTAGTAAAGTTTTCAGGAACAACCCGACCACTTTCCGTGTTTCCCACACTAGCCAGCTTTTTCGTCAATCCCTTACAGTGGTGTCATTTTTCCAGATCTCCTTTCAATCAATAGAACCAGCCAGTCTGTGCTTAACTTATCGCAGTCTGTCTCTAAACCTGGAGACCTTGAGGAGAATCACCTGCAAGTTGCCCTTAAGTAAATGTACAGGTGGAGGTTGTAGAATATTAAACAATGACATAACCACAGAGGGTTGATACTCAATGCACAAAATTGATCGATTTCAGTCAAGTGAAGTCAGTTTTCAACTTTCCACCCAAGCTCATTCGCAGAATCAGTTCGTATAAACTACCCCGAACAATGTACTTCATCCGTTCCCGCCGCTGCATGTAAGGAGTTTGAATGCCATTAGTTTAATTAATTCAGCACAACATTTTTGAGCTAAAGGACCTGTTCTTCCTATACATTGTCCAGATCCCTCCTTTCCCTGTATATTCAGGTGCTTATCTAAGACATTCTTAAGCCATCACAAACGCCCCTCACAGCATCTCTCTGCATAAAAATTATTTGTTCATTTGAACTTAGACCCTCTCACCTTAAATGCAGGCCCTTATTAGATAGTTTGACCCTGGGGTAAAGTAAGTGTGTTCTTTTGTTGTGTGTATTTTGGCCAATTTCAGTCAAACTCAAGCCAAAGCTACCTCAGAACCTTGAGAACCGCAATTTGAATAAGACCATAAAACAGAGGAGCAGAATAAGGTCATTCAGCATATTGAGTATTCCTTGCCATTTGATCATGGCTTAACTCTATTCTCCTACCTTCTCCCCTTTATCTTTGATGCCCTTACTAATCAAGAATCTATCAGTTTCCACTTTAAATATACTCAAAGACTTGGTTCCACAACATCTGTAGCAATGAATTTGAACGATTCATCAAACCCTGGCTGAAGAAATTCCTCCTCATCCCTGCTTTAAAGGGACATCCTTCTACTCTGAGGCTATGCCCTCTGTTCCTTGGCTTTCCCGCTATCGGAAATATCCCCAATGATCGTTTGCAGATCCATTTGAAAAATAAATTGTAATAATTATTCAGATTCCATTGAGAAACAGGAAAAAGTTGCTAGCTAGCAAATCAGAGGACTGTACAGATGATCTAGAAATACAAGCTAAAATTTCACCATGGTAACTGGGATATTTAAATTAGGTTAAATATCAAAATCTGAATAAAAAAGAAGATATCAATATTGGTGGATGTACAAGTATTGGTTTGTTTAACTGTTTTATTTTATATCTGTTGCTCTCCAAGCACTGTAAGTTAATTAGATTTCTGGACTCTTATTTATGGCTCAGAAACAAATACCTTCTTCAAGAATATATGCTATGTGCTTGCTGAATTGCATTTTGATGCAAAAAATACGGTCTACAGTGAGTGTTGTAAAACAAATTTAAATGAATATATACTGTAGATGCTCAGCAAGATAGCACCTTGTTCAATTTTACAGTAACACTCACAATAAGGCAAATGTGATATTCATTTATTGCCATCTGAATGTATAAATATACGACCGAACGAAACAATGTTCCTCTGGACCATGGTGCACTAGAAAACAAATATCACACACAAAAGATAAAACAGAGTCTAAGACCAGAGGACCCAGCCTCAGAATAGAGAGTTGTCCATTTAGAATGGAGATGAGGAGGAATTTCTTTAGCCAGAGAGTGGAGGATATCAGAAGTTTCTTTACATACATAAAGTGTAAAAGAGAGGCAAGTGTGGATATCTGACCATTGGAAAATGATGCTGGAGATTTAGTAATGGGGGTGAATGAAACAGCGGATGAACTAAATAAGTATTTTGCATCAGTCTTCACTTTGGAAGACACTAGCAGTATGGTGGAAGTTCCAGGTGTCAGGGGGCATGAAGTGTGTGACGTTACCATTACTGGAGAGAAAGTTCTTGGGAAACTGAAAGATCTGAAGGTAGATTAGTCACCTGGACCAAATGGTGTACACTCGAGGGTTCTGAAAGAGGTAGCTGAAGAAATCATGGGGGCCTCAGTAATGATCTTTCAAGAATACTGAAGACTGGAAAACTACAAATATCACCCTGCTTTTCAAGAAGGGAGAGAGGCAGGAGGAAGAAAACTATAGGCCAGTTAGTCTGACCTTATTGGTTGGGACGATGTTGGAGTTGATTGTTACGGATGAGGTCTCAGGTTACTTGGAGGCACAAAATAAAATAGGCCATAGTCAGCATTGTTTCCTCAAGGGGAAATCTTGCCGGCCAAATCTGTTGGAACTCTTTGAAGAAGTAACAACAGGATAGACACAAGAGAACCTGTTGATGTTGTGTTCTTGGATCTTCAGAAGGACTTTGACAAGGTGCCACACATGAAGCTGCTTAGCACATTATGAGCCCATGGTATTACAGGAACGATTCTAGTATGGCTAAAGCAGTGGGTGATTGGCTGGAGGCAAAGAGTGTGAATAAACGGAGCCTTTTCTGACTGGTTGCTGGTGAGTAGTGGTATTCCACAGGAGTCTGTGTTAGCACCGATACTTTTTATGTTATATGTCAATAATTTGGATGGTGGAATTGCTGGCTTTGATGCAACGTATGCAGACGATATGAAGAAGATGTAGAGAGGCTACAGAAGGACTTAGACAGTTTAGGAGAATGAGCAAAGAAATGGCCGATGGAATACAGTGCCAGGAAGAGTGTGGTTATGCACTTTGGTAGAAGAAATGAAAGGGTTGACTATTTTCTAAATGAAGCAAAAATACAAAAACACTGAGGTGCCAAGGGATTTGGGAGTTCTTGTGCAGGATTCCCTGAAGTTTAATTTGCAGGTTGAGTCAGTGGTGAGGAAGGCAAATGCGGTGTCAGCATTTATTTCAAGAGGACTGGAATATAAAAATAAGGATGTAATGTTGAAACTTCATAAAGAACTGGTGAGGCCACACTTAGAGTATTGTGAGCAGGTTTGGGCCCCTTATCTTAGAAAGAATCTGCTGAAACTGGAGAGAGTTTAAAGGAGCTTCACAAAAATGATTCCAGGGTTGAATGGCTTGTCATATGAAGAGTGTTTGATGGCTCTGGGCCTGTATTCACTAGAATACAGAAAAATCAGGGGTGATCTCATTGAAACCTATTGAATAGTGAAAGGCCTTGATAGAGTGGAGGTGCAGAGCATGTTTTCTATGGTGGGAGAGTCTAAGACCAGAGGACACAGCTGAGAATAAAGTGAGGGGAAGTTTAGATGGAAAGGAGGAGGAATATCTTTTGCCAGAGAGTAGTGGATCTGTGGAATTCTTTGCCACAGGTAGCTGTGGAGGCCAAGTCTTTATGCTTATTTCAGGCACAGGCTGATAGATTCTTGATTGGTCAAGGCATGAAGGGACTCGTGGAGAAGGCAAGAGACTGGAAATGGGTGGAAATTTGTATCAGCCAAGATGAAATGGTGGAACAGACTCAATGGGTCAAATGGCCTAATTCTGCTCCTATATCTTGTGATCTTCTTGTGGTCTTATGGAATTTATGGAATTCATTGCCCCCGTGGCTGTGGAGGTCAAGTCGTTGGGTATAATTAAGGCAGAGATTGATTGATTCTTGATTGGACAAAGCATGAAGCGATAAATGGGGAGAAGGCAGGAGACTGGGGCTGAGATGGAAAATGGATCAGCCATGATGAAATTGTGGTACAGATTCGATGGGACAAATGGCCTAATTCTATTCCTAAACTTTATGCTTTTATGGTCTTAATATTGGGCAACACTTCAGAATGTAGAGCATAGAACGGGACAGGAACAGGCCCTTTGACTCACAATGCTCTGCCGAACCAGTTAAATGACCAACTAAACTAATCTCTTCTGCCCACACATTGTCCATATCTTTCCATTTTCTTCACATTCATGTGCCTGTCTAAGAACCTCTTAAAAGTCCCTAATGTATCTGCCTCTAACACCACCTCAGGCAGTGCACTCCAAGCATCCACCTCTCTCTGTGTAAAAAAAAACTTGCCTCTCACATCTCCTTTGAAATTATCCCCTCTCACAGTAAAAGCATGACCTTTGGTGTTAGACATTCCAACCCTGAGAAAAGAGATACTGTCTGTCTACTGCCTCATGTCTGACGAATCTCATAGAATTTTTTGAGGATGTAACTAGTAGAGTGGATAGGGGAGAACCAGTGGATGTGGTATATTTGGATTTTCAAAAGGCTTTTGACAAGGTCCCACACAGGAGATTAGTGTGCAAACTTAAAGCACATGGTATTGGGGGTAAGGTATTGGTGTGGGTGGAGAATTGGTTAGCAGACAGGAAGCAAAGAGTGGGAATAAACGGGACCTTTTCAGAATGGCAGGCGGTGACTAGTGGGGTACCGCAAGGCTCAGTGCTGGGACCCCAGTTGTTTACAATATATATTAATGACTTGGATGAGGGAATTAAATGCAGCATCTCCAAGTTTGCGGATGACACGAAGCTGGGTGGCAGTGTTAGCAGTGAGGAGGATGCTAAGAGGATGCAGGGTGACTTGGATAGGTTGGGTGAGTGGGCAAACTCATGGCAGATGCAATTTAATGTGGATAAATGTGAAGTTATCCACTTTGGTGGCAAAAATAGGAAAACAGATTATTATCTGAATGGTGGCCGATTAGGAAAAGGGGAGGTGCAACGAGACCTGGGTGTCATTATACAACAGTCATTGAAAGTGGGCATGCAGGTACAGCAGGCGGTGAAAAAGGCGAACGGTATGCTGGCATTTATAGCGAGAGGATTCGAGTACAGGAGCAGGGAGGTACTACTGCAGTTGTACAAGGCCTTGGTGAGACCACACCTGGAGTATTGTGTGCAGTTTTGGTCCCCTAATCTGAGGAAAGACATCCTTGCCATAGAGGGAGTACAAAGAAGGTTCACCAGATTGATTCCTGGGATGGCAGGTCTTTCATATGAAGAAAGACTGGATGAACTGGGCTTGTACTCGTTGGAATTTAGAAGATTGAGGGGGGATCTGATTGAAACGTATAAGATCCTAAAGGGATTGGACAGGCTAGATGCGGGAAGATTGTTCCCGATGTTGGGGAGGTCTAGAACGAGGAGTCACAGTTTGAGGATAGAGGGGAAGCCTTTTAGGACCGAGGTTAGGAAAAACTTCTTCACACAGAGAGTGGTGAATCTGTGGAATTCTCTGCCACAGCAAACTGTTGAGGCCAGTTCATTAGCTATGTTTAAAAGGAAGTTAGATATGGCCCTTGTGGCTACAGGGGTCAGGGGGTATGGAGGGAAGGCTGGGGCGGGGTTCTGAGTTGGATGATCAGCCATGATCATAATAAATGGCGGTGCAGGCTCGAAGGGCCGAATGGCCTACTCCTGCACCTATTTTCTATGTTTCTATGTTTCTATAATCTTATAAACCTCAGCACCCGCCACTCCAGAGAAAAAAAACACATTTGTCCAACCTCTCATCATAGTACATGCTCCCTAATCCAGGCAGCATCCTGGTAAACCTCTTCTGCACCCTCTCCTGAACCCTTTTGATGAAGCTAGTGAAACTATTGATTCAGAGCTTGTTTGTTCCTGTCTTAAGTTGACCTCCCATACTATCTGTGTGGAGTTAGCACAACCTCACTGTTACTCTCTGTGTGTTTCTACTGGTGTCTCTATTTTTCTCCTACATCCCGAAGACATGTAGATTGGCAGGATAACAGGCCATTGTGTAATGTCCCTTGAGTTGGGTTAATGACTCAAGAGACTATATACGGTTGGTGCTAATTTAGACATGTACCACTTAGTGTTGAGGTCATAAAGTTCTACTGTAGTCTCATATGACCACAGGACCTTCTTCCACACCTTTATAGTATCTTCCAAGTAGCATTTTACAAAATCTTTATGAGCAAGGATATACTTTCTTGTGGCATATCTCTAATACTACGCATCAGCCAGGTAACACCGTCCATTCTGTAAATTATGATGCAGGTAGCATCATGCTATGGGAATACTTAATTGAACCACCTCTCACAGCTATAACAGACTAAGTACTGAGCGAAGGGGGATGAATACTTTTGAACTATCAACATTTCAGGTTTTGAAACTTCAGATTTTCATGCTTTACATTTTTCAATGTTTTTTGGGGTTCTGCTGTGAAAAAACATGAGCAGATGATTCTCAAATGTAAATTTTCAGTTAAATTGATCAAAACTTGCTGGCTGTAATGCTCATTTATTGAACAAAAGGGATGGGGGTTGAATACTTTCACAAGGCACTGTATATGGTTCACCAAAGTCCTTTATAAAAGAAAATCTGCCCTTCTTGCATAATCAAGATTTAAGATTCAAGATTGTTTGATGTTGTTTTCAGTAGCAAGATTTAAGGAGAATAAAATAATTGTTACTCTGGGTCTGATGCAGCAGAAAGAAACACAATAAAATAAAGAACACAATAATAAAAAAACACAATAAATATAAATATGATAGCTTATATACATAGATTGATTGTATGTGCATAAGAATGCTAGGCTATACATAAGGTGTTTGACAGGAAATGGTAAAGTAGTGGGGTGTGTGTGTGTGTGAGATTAGTGGGTAGTTCAATCCCTAGGTGAATGCAGAAATACAGTGACATAGTTGAACCTTAGCTGCCCATCTGAAATGGTGCAGCAAACTATCAGTTCAAGGTCAGTTTGGTACAGTTGATAAATTCTGGTTTGGCTGGTGATGCTTCCATCCTACAAAGGAACAAAACATGTATATTATCAATAGCATCTGAAAGTTGAAGTTCAACCATACATGAATGTCCATGAATACAGCCACTCAAAACAGTGTTACATCAGGGCCAAGGTGCAATACAGATTACCAACAGTCACACACAGCACAAGACACATATAAACATATAAGAAACAGCACAAATATGGCCACTGACAAAGAGAACCTTGGTGAAGGCTCTAACGGGATTTATTATCCACCTACTGCTTTGTAGCATCATAATAAACTTGAGAATTTTAGCACTGAAGGAACTAGGAGATGCTGGAGATCAGAAGAGTATGTGAGAAGAGACATAAGTGAGATCCTTTTTACAAGAGTTGTGCATTTTTTGTGAAGTTGTCATTTCCTGGTCCAGTTTGTCTCAATGGAAGACAGACTAGACCAGGGCAACATTCCATACAGCTTCACTCTACGGGCCCTGCCACTTAGGGACCTGGGTTATATCTTTTGAGACTTTTTTTTTCTGCTATTATAACTATATGTACTATATGTTTGCTGTTCCATATGTTGCATACTGTTGGTAATGTGATTTGCAACCTGGCCCCAGAGGAATGCTGTTCCATTGAGCTGTATTCATGTACAACTGAATGATAATTAAACTTGAACTTGAACTAGAACATCTGAAAAAAGACTAACCTGCCATCTAAGTCTCTTTGTTGAAATTTCAGAATATTATTGCTAAGTTTACATATAAGTGGAAAGTGAGAAAACTGCCAAATATGAGTGTAACCCTGAGGTTCAGTTGGCTGCATAAGTCTAGGTAACACAATCTCTGGCCCTACCAAATGCATAAGATTGAGGTGAAAAACCTCGCGTTTGTGTAGATGCTGTGTGATGTGTTACCCTGTTCCAAATCAGTACCACGAAATAACAGACAGTCATTATGCAATTAAACAATATAGCTTTATAATTCTTAATTTGACTTAAGGGTTAGTAAAGTAAAATAAAATGAAAATGGCCCATTTTAATGAAACGGTCTAATGTGCACAAGTCGGAGCTCATGGTTTCCCTACCGCTGATCCTCCATTGATTTCCTTGGGCTTCATCGGCTCCCAGCCCCACTCCATGTCCACTCCTTTCTGGTGTCTTCCCTCTTCATCTTCCGCCAAACAGAAGACCCAGATCACCTTGGTGTCAGACACACAGCCAGAAAAAGCACTCCCCTCATTGGACGGCTGACATTCCAAAGCACCTGTTATCTCTAACCAGAACCCAAACACTGCTGCTACAGAAAGACCATGACATTAGCAGTGAAACCTTTCCCAGGGTGTTAGATAAGTCAGTTTGCTGCTGTGGTGCTTGAAAGTTTTAGAAATGGAACTTAAATAAAATTCTGAGGGAAACCTCTTTATGATTCGAGTAGCAGTCCAGCTGATAACCCCTACTACCCCTACCCAACCACTCTCCAATCAAAGAACTTTGAATAGTAATTTCACAATGCTCTCCAAGTAATGGTTGCAATTAATATCTTTTTAAAATTAATATTTATTTTGGACACTTACTTCTTTCAAGAAAAAGTTAATACACATCACCATCTGCACCTTGTCACGCATGAAAATGCCCAGCGCAGGCCTCTCATGGTCTGAGCCGACGTTCCCCTACCATTGTATAATCATCTAATAAACACTGTAAAGTTAGGAAGATGGCTGTGGTGTAAAATTTCTGTCTAATCCTAATTATAGGTGTGTATGGAACCGAAGAAGATAGCAAAGGTACTTACTGAGTACTTTGCTTCAGTACTCATTATGGAAAAGGATCTTGGCGATTGTAGGGATGAGTTACAGTGGACTGAAAACCTTGAGCATATAGATATTAAAAAAGAGGATGTGATGGAGCATTTGGAAAGCATCAAGTTGGATAATTCACCGGAACTGGATGAGATGTACCCCAGGCTACAATGGAAGGCAAGAGAGGAGATTGCTGAGCCTCTGGCGATGATCTTTGCATCATCAATGGGGACGGGAGAGGTTCCAGAAGATTGGAGAGTTGCTGATGTTGATCTATTATCCAACAAGATTTAAGGGAGAAGAGATAGCCCAGGAAATTATAGACCAGTGAGTCTTACTTTAGTGGTTGGTAAGTTGATGGAGAAGATCCTAAGAGGCAGGATTTATGAACATTTGGAGAGGCATAATATGACTAGGAATAGTCAGCATGGCCTTGTGAAAGGCAGGTCGTGTCTTACGAGCCTGATTGAATTTTTTGAGGATGTGACTAAAGACATTGATGAAAGTAGAGTAGTAGATGTAGTGTATATGGATTTCAGCAAGGCATTTGATAAGGTGTGCCGTACAAGGCTTATTGAGAAAGTAAGGAGGCATAGGATCCAAGGGGACATTGCTTTGTGGATCCAGAACTGGCTTGCCCACAGAATGCAAAGAGTGGTTGTAGACAGGTCATATTCTACATGGTGGTCGGTGACCAGTAGTGTGCCTCAGGGATCTGTTCTGGGACCTCTATTCTTTGTGATTTTTATAAATGAACAGGATGAGGAAGTGGAGGGATGGGTTAATAAATTTGCTGATGACTCAGAAGTTGGAGGTGTTTTGGATAGTGTGGAGGGCTGTCAGATGTTATAGTGGGACATTGATAGGATGAAAAACTGGGCTCAGAAGTGGCAGGCAGATGGAGTTCAACATAAATAAGTGTGAAGTGGTTCATTTTGGTAGGTGAAATATGATGGCAGAATATAGTATTAATGGTAAGACTTTTGGCAGTGTGGAGGATCAGAGGAATCTTGGGGTCCGAGTCCATAGGACATTCAAAGCTGCTGCAAATGTTGACTCCGTGGTTAAGAAAACATATGATGCATTGGCCTTCATGAATCGTGGGACTGAGTTTAGGAGCCAAGAGGTAACGTTGCAGCTATATAGGACCCTGGTCAGACCTCACTTGGAGTACTGTGCTCAGTTCTGTTTGCCTCACTATAAGAAGGATGTGGAAACCATAGAAAGGGTGCAGAGGACATTTACAAGGATGTTGCCTGGATTGGGGAGCATGCCTTATGAGAATAGGTTGAGTGAACTTGACCTTTTTTCCTTGGAGTGACAGAGGGTGAGATTTGACCTGATAGAGGTGTATAAAATGATGAGAGGCATTGATTGTGTTGATAGTCAGAGGCTTTTTCCCAGGGCTGAAATGGCTAGCATGAGAGGGCACAGGTTTAAGGAGCTTGGAAGTAGGTACAGAGGAGATGTCAGTGGTTAGTTTTTTACGCAGAAAGTGGTGAGTGCGTGGAATGGGCTGCCAGCGACAGTGGTGGAGGCGGATATGATAGGGTCTTTTAACAAACTCCTGGACAGGTACATGAAGCTCAGTTAAACAGAGGGCTATAGGTAAACCTAGATAATTTTCAAGGTAAGGACATGTTCGGCACAGTTTTGTCGGCCGATGGGCCTATATTGTGCTGTAGGTTTTCTATGTTTCTATAATGGGTGTCACTCCAAAAGGTAGTTGCCTTTAAATTTGTTTTTACTTTCTTTACTGCTGTTCAAATGAATACTGGAGTCGTCAAGGAATTTCCTGTTATGGAATATACAGTAAGTTATGAGTTATAGTCCTCAACATGAAAGGAATTATCTTTGCTTTTAAAAACACAGTACAAGAGAAAGCAAAGACTGATTCTCTAATTGGATATTTGTCAATATTATCTCAGTCAAACAAGCAAAGGAGGGTTTTTGAACTGATTGGAGCATCAGGAAATATATGTTATTTCTCTGGTTTTGTTACATACATTTATCTATTTATTTAAGTGCGGGTTAAAGAAGTGTCCTTTTTAAGAAAGATAGTAAGAGATAGAAAAGTGGTAATAGGTTTTGGATTAACCTATCAAATATTGGAAAGCCTAGCCAGAGTGTATTTGGAGAAGAAGTTTCCTACAGTGGGGGAGTCTCAGACCAGTGGGTCATCCATTTAGAACAGAAATGAAGAGGAATTTCTTTAGCCAGAGGGCAGTGAATCTGTGGGATTTATTGTTGTGGAGGCAATGTAACAGAAAGGGAAGGCAAGTCATTGGGTATATTTAAAGTGGAGGTTGATAGGTTTTTGATTAGTCACAGCATCAGATTATAGGGAGAAGGCAGGAGAATGGGGTTGAGAGGGATATTAAATCAGCCATGATGGGCAGAATGGCCTGATTCTGTTCCTGTGTCTTATAGTCTTTACAGATCTTTTATCTTTGTGTTATTTTCCAGTAGTTTCCCCATATCCCTAGATTTCCTTCATTTCCAGAGATCTGTCAATTCCAGCTTTGAAAGAACACGATGATAAAGCTGTGAGGTAGAGAATTTAAAACGGTCATCTTTGGAGTGAAGAAAATTCTCCTTATCTCAGTATCGAGCAGCCTATCATAAAACATAGAACATAGAAAAACCGACGGCACAATATCCTTTGTTCTGAAACTGTGAGTTCTGTTTCTAGGTTCTGCAGCCAAGGAAATTATCTCCCACACATCTCTTTGGGCAAGCCTTGTAAGAATCTTGCAAAAGTTGGTGGTATTGTCTCTCATTCTTCTAAACTCCAGAGAATACCATAAGTCCATTAGACATGCCCACTTCTCATTGTTACCATCATGGAGGAGGTACAGGTGCCTGAAGACAACAGCTTTTCGTCCTCTGCCATCACAGTTCTGATTGAACAATGAACCCTTGTACACTACTTCGCTATTTTTATTGCTCTCATTTTGCTCTACTTACTTTATTTAATTTTTATATATTTCTTATTGTAATTTATATATTTCAATTATTATTATAAGAACTGTGGATTACAGTAAGTATGTATACTGTATAGTAAATAGTTAAATTAAATAAATAGCATAAAAATAGAAATATAACAGTAGAGAGAGTGAGGCTGTGTTCATGGGTTCAATGTCCATTCAGAAATCTGATGGCAGAATGGAAGAAACTGTTCCTGAATCACTGAGTGTGTGCCCTCAGGCTTCTGTACCTCCTTCCTGATGGTAGCAATGCGAAGAGAGCATTCCTCAGTGGTAGGGATCCTTGATGCTGGGTGCCACCTTTTTGAAGCATTGCTCCTTGAACATATCCTGGATACGACAGAGGCTAGGGCCCATGATGGAGATGACTAATTTTACAACTCTCTGCAGTCTAGTGCAGTAGAACAGCTCTCATGCCAAGCTGTGAGGCAGCTAGTTAGAATGTACTCTATAGTACATCTGTAGAAATTTTTGAGTGTTTTTGGTGACATACCAAATCTTCTCTAACACCTAATGAAACGTAGCCGCTGTCATGTCTTCTTTGTAGCTGCCCTTAATTTAGTTAAATTAGCTGTTATTATTATAGACATTGTACATCAATGCCTCTCCTAATGCTTTCAATAAAAATGTGTCAATTGGCTGCTCCTGTGACAGATTGACCTTTGAACAATTCTGGTTGAGAAGTTCTTGGCTGCTTTACTCTCCTTAGACTTAAAACGTCAAATGTGCTATTTTCCGACCATCACTGGGAATTTCCCAGTGGCATAATCTTCTTAATTGAGCTCTGTTCAGTTTTCTAAGGTTCTGTCAATCTAATTAGAGTCTACTACCTTCTAATTTCCACTACCATTGCTGGATCTTATTTCTTGGCCCGAAATCTGTGCACTATTAAGTACAAAAAAGTCTTGTCAGGGGCATTATCAAACACTCAATGAATAAGCAGATGTACAAGAGCAACGTCGTGAGGTTCCTCTGCTGGAAACGTGGTTTTGTAATATCAACCACATTAACCTCAACCAATATTTGGATTACATTCTCAAGAATTTCAACAAATTTGTCCAACACAACCTACTATTTAGGATTTGATTTATATTTGCCTTGACTCTGACCACTTCAATAGTTTTAACTCATTTCTTTTATCACAGATGACAGTGTTAATCATTACCCTCTCACAAAAAGAAAGGAACCTTGGAAATCACATTTCTATTCTATTGTGAGAAAAGATACTTTGAAGTACAGTATCTGTCAGAACGTCCATGACCTCAGTTTAAGTTATTTTTACTCCTCTTTCTTTCTTTAATTTACACTTAATCAGTTTCCTAAGCCTCTTTGACCCATTAGACCATAAGACATGGGAGCAGAATTAGACCGCTCGGTACATTGAGTCTGTTCCGTAGGGTAATACATTGAGATAAAGTTGTTTAATTTGCAATGCATTTGGTTCTTTAAAGTTGCAAAGCTCAACTAGCATTAAAATGTCTCATTAGAGCATAAGACCGTAAGATACAACACCAGAATTAAGTCATTCGGCCCACTGAGTCTGCCCCACCATTTCATCATGGCTGATCCATTTTCAGTCTCAGACTTAATCTCTTCCTTCTTGCTGTATCACTTTGTGCCCTGAAAGATGAAAAATCAATTAGTCTCTGCCTTAAATATATCCAATGACTTGGCATCCACAGCTGCCTATGGCAACAAATTCCACAGACTCATCACTTTCTGGCTAAAGAAATTCCTCCTCATCTTCATTCTAAAAAGGATGCCTCTCTATTCTGAGGCTGTGTCCTCTGGTCTTTGACTCACCCATTATAGGAGACATTCTCTCTGCATCCACTCTATCAAGGCCTTTCACCATTCAATTGGTTTCAATGAGATCACCCCTTATTCTTCTGAATTCCAGTGAGTACAGAGTTAGAGCCATCAAACTTTCCTTATATAGCTTTTCAACATGGTATGATCTTTGTGAACCTCCTTTGATCTCTCTCCAATGTCAGCACATCCATTCTTAGATAAAGGGCTCAAAACTGCTCAAGATACAAGTGAGGCCCCACCAGTGATTTATAAAGCCTCAACCATCATAGGTCAAATGTAATAGTAGAATATAGCATTAATGGTAAGACTCTTGGCAGTGTGGAGGATCAGAGGGATCCTGGGGTCCGAGTGCATAGGACACTCAAAGCGGCTACACAGGTTGACTCTGTGGTTAAAAAGGCATATGGTGCATTGGCCTTCATCAATTGTGGGATTGAGGTTAAGAGCCAGGAGGTAATGTTGCAGCTATATAGGACCCTGGTCAGATTCCACTTGGGGTACTGTGCTCAGCTCTGGTTGCCTCAGTACAGGAAGGATGTGGAAAACATAGAAAGGGTGCAGAGGAGATTTTCAAGGATGTTGCCTGGACTGGGGAGCATGCCTTATGAGAATAGGTTGAGTGAACTTGGCCTTTTTCTCCTTGGAGCGACGGAGAATGAGAGGTGACCTGAGAGGTACAAGATAATGAGAGGCATTGATCGTGTGGATAGTCAGAGGTTCTTCCCCAAGGCTGAAATGGCTAGCACGAGAGGGCGTAGTTTTAAGATGCTTGGAAGAAGGTACAGGGGAGATGTCAAGGGTAAGTTTTTTACGCAGAGAGTGGTGAGTGTGTGGAATGGGCTGCCGGCAGCGGAAACGATAGAGTCTTTTAAGAGGCTCCTGGAAGGCTACATGAAGCTTAGAAAAAATAGAAGGCTATGGGTAAATCCTAGGTAGTTCTAAAGTAGGGACATGTTTGGCACAGCTTTGTGGGCCGAAGGGCCTGTATTGTGCTGTAGGTTTTCTATGTTTCTATTACCTCCTTGCTTTAATATTTTAGCTCTCTTGAAATGCCCCATTACACAGCTTATGTTTAGTTTTAAGGTTCTAGGTTCATACAACATAGAAACAGGCCCCTCAACCCACCAAATCTATACACTATCAAGGACATATTTTCACTAATCCATTTGACTGATTTCCATTTAGATATACCATGGAGAGCATTCTAACTGGTTACATCTCTATCTGGTATGGAGGGGTCACTGCACACGATTGAAAAAGCTGCAGGAAGTTGTAAACTCAGCCAGTTCCATCATCGGCACTAGCCTTCCTAGAGTCAAGGACATCTTGAAAAATGGATGCCTCAGAAAGGCAACATCCATCATTAAGGACAAGCCCCCCCCCATCACCCTTGACGTGCTCTCTTCTCATTGCTACCATGAAGGAAGGGGTACAGGAGCCTGAAGACACACACTCAATGCTTCAGGAACAGCTTCTTTCTCTCTGCCACCAAATTTCTGAATGGGCAATGAACCCCTGTACACTACCTCAGTATATTTTTGGGGGTTCTCTTTTTGTACGACTTATTTACTGTAATATATACATATATATTTCTTAGTGTCATTTATCGTCTTTCATTATTATGTATTGTAGTATATTGCTTTGGCAAAACAACAAATTGCATGACATATGCCAATGATATTAAACCTGATTCAAATTCTGATATTTTTATTCTTTTCATATTCCTATCAACTGGGTTCAGATTCGCCACTCACCTGTACACTAGAGACAACTTACCAGTGATTGCTTCTCTGACCAACGTACATATGTTTGGGATGTAGGTGGGGAGACTGGAGCACTCAGAGAAACTCCCATGGCTGCAGCACCAGATTATCCTGCTCTATTGCCAAATCCCTTAATTCCTCTAAATCCAGAAATCAATCAATATCTGTGCAGAAAGTAATCTTACGCTCTGTTCATTGCAGAAGAACATCTGCTGTTGATGAAGCATATGAGAATAGTTCACTATCAGAGCACCTGAAATTGTGGACGTCCACGTGCTGCTCAAACATTAAAACATTTCAGAAACCATCAGAAAAGTGGAAGTATGGCAGAATTTATACTGCTCATGTCTGTGACCAATAACAAGTCAAGTCAGTTTATTGTCATTCAGCTGTCATTGTATACTATCAAATCAAAGAATGTTCCTCCAGACCAAAGTGCACAACACAGTACATATCACTCACACACAACACTTACAAGTAATATTACCACTAGTCAAAAGGTATATGGAGGAATTTAAGGTGGGGGGTTTATATGGGTTATATGGGAGGCAGGGTTTGAGGGTCGGCACAACAATGTGGGCCGAAGAGCCTGTACTGTGCTGTACTATTCTATGTTCTATGTTCTATGTCAAAAAGTGAACAGTATAATGCCACTGGCTTTTCATACATGATGCAGCCTGAGGGGTGGCGGGAAGTTCAGTCGTCTCATGGCCTGGGAGAAGAAGCTGTTTCCCATCCTAACAGCATTGTCCTAATGCAACGATATCTCCTGCCTGATGGTAGGGGGTCAAAGAGATTGTTGTCAGATGGGAGGGATCAGTGACCATGATAAGGGCTCTGCTCCTGACAAAAATCTCAGATGGGTGGAAGAGAGAAGCCGATGATCCTTTCAGTAGTCCTTGCAATCCTTTGTAGTCAGATGCCTTGCAACTCCCATACCAGATGGTGTTACAGCTGGTCGGGACACTCTCACTGGTGCTCCTGTAAAAATTGGTTAGAGTAATGGGGAGAAGAGCCTTGCTCACTTTAATCTCCTCAGGAAGTAAAGACACTGCTTTGCTTTCTTGACTAAATGTTGAGGGACCAGGTGAGATCGTCCGTTATGTGTACTCCTGGAAACTTGGTACTTCTAACTCATGGGTCAAGTTTAAGAAGACATATTTGATGGCAGATAAGATGAGAGCTGACCTTCACAAAGATAAATGAAGCTAGCGAGGGAAGCATTTGCATTTCATCTACCTTAAGTCTTAAAGAAAGTTTGGCACTTGGAGCATTGACTTTATTTCTCTTTCTACAGATGGTGTCTGCGCTGGTGAGTATTTCTAACAGTTTCTGCTTTTATTTCCAATTACCAGCATCAACAGCTTTTTAAAAAATATTTGCAGTCTATTTGATGTTACATCCCTAAATCTACAGACATTCGCGAAACTGCACTTAAGTGTATCTTGATTGACTTCAAAATCTTTGCTCCCATTTCTCCATTTGAAACTTCTCTATATCAATTCAAACTGCTTTCAAAGCAATGAGATACATCAGTTCACCAAAATTAAATTCAGATGTACAGTCCTACTGCATAAATAGTCATTGAGTGATTCCATTCAAGAATTTCAAAAATGTATTTTGAGGTTCTGCAGAGAGTTTAACCTCACAAATCTGGATAAGCTATCAGCAAGTTAAATATTCTGTGTTTTGTTTTGAGTCTGTATGAATTTTCTTCAAGTAATAAATCAAATTCTGAGCGTCGTGCAGATGGTATGCTCCGACCTCACAGGAATTTCCTTGCTGTCAAAGACGTAGTGTACAGTTGCCAACCCATAGATCTGTATTAAGTAAAAATATGATAATCTACTAATACCGATTTTAGATATATTCGTTCACTTACTACATGTTGCATTGCATGTTGCATTTTATGAAAGATACATGCCTATTTCTAAAAGCACACAATAAGCCAACAAAGAGCTTTATGGTCTCCAAGAACTTAAACACACTGTTATTTCAATGGCAGGCATGGTTGTCTGCTGAGGCAGCTATCCAGAGTAACTGTACCTTTAGCCTTTGTCTTCATCTCATTGCCAATGTTCAAAGTTCAAAATGCAGTTTATGTATACCATATACAACCTTGAGATTCGTCTCCTAACAGGTAGCCACGAAAGAAAGAAACCCAGCAGAACCCCTTAAAAGAAAGACAACTGTCAAACACCCAATGTACAGAGAAAAAAAACAAATCATGCAAACAATAAACGCAAGCAAATAACGTTCTGAACTGAAGTCCACAAAGGGAGCCTGTCCACAGAACGGTAGTTCAGCACAGAGCAAAGCTTCAAGCTGAATCGGCCCATCTCTCGCCTCGGGCCCTGAAACCCCGACTTTTTCAATCTGGCCCAGCGCCTAAATCATTGTCCAAACATCGGATTCAGTTGTTTTGATGCACTCTGGGGCTTGGACCATGCTGCCTCGATTCAGCCTGTACATGACCCTTCTGATTCAGCACAGCACTCAAATCGTCCAACAAACATTGGATTCATTCACTTCAATATGCTCTGGGACCTGGACAGGCATAATAAGTAGAACTTCCATTTAGCTTATAACTCTTTGCTCTGATTTTGAGAAACTTCTATTTTACTGATAATTATATTTATTGAGCTTTTATTGTGTCATAACTGCCAAGTTGGGTGGTGTTTCTTTGGTTCTGTTATGGTTATTATTCTATAGATTTATTGAGTGTGCTCGCGAGAAAATAAAACTCAGGGTTGTATATGGTGACATGTATGTAATTCAATAATAAATTTACTTTGAACTTTCAATTGCAATTGTTTCCTTTTGTGCTGCATCAGATTGGGAGTAACAATTATTTTGATCTCCTTTGCACTTGTGTACTGAAAATGACATCAAACAAAGAAATCTTGAATTAAACTCATCCTTGTCACTTATATTTCTATCTTGGTTTAGGTTTATCTGGATTAATGAAATAAGTGATATTGCAATGTATATTTACAATATATATTAATGAGGGAATTAAAAGTAACATTAGCAAATTTGCCGATGACACAAAGCTGGGTGGCAGTGTGAAATGTGAGGAGGATGTTATGAGAATGCAGGGTGACTTGGACAGGCTGGGTGATTGGGCAGATGCATGGCAGATGCAGTTTAATGTGGATAAATGTGAGGTTATCCACTTCGGTGGTAAGAACAGGAAGGCAGATTATTATCTAAATGGAGTCAAGTTAGGAAAAGGGGAAGTACAATGAGATCTAGGTGTTCTTGTGCATCAGTCACTGAAAGCAAGCATGCAAGTACAGCAGGCAGTGAAGAAAGCTAATGGCATGCTGGCCTTCATAACAAGGGGAATTGAGTACAAGAGCAAAGAGGTCCTTCTGCAGCTGTACAGGGCCCTGGTGAGACCACACCTGGAGTACTGTGTGCAGTTTTGGTCTCCAAATTTGAGGAAGGACATTCTTGCTATTGAGGGAGTGCAGGGTAGGTTCACAAGGTTAATTCCCGGTATGGTGGGACTGTCATAAGTCAAAAGATTGGTGCTGGCTTGAAGGGCCGAATGGCCTGCTCCTGCAACTATTGTCTATTGTCTATTGCTCCTTGAAATTCTGTGTCAGTTGCATTATACCTGAATTATTTCCAAAGCTGTTTGTCAAACATGAAACAGAATCAGAATCAGGTTTATTATCACCGGCATGTGACGTGAAATTTGTCAACTTAGCAGCAGCAGTTCAATGCAATACATAATCTAGCAGAGAAAAAAATAGTGATAATAATAATAAATAAACAAGTAAATCAATTATATACACTGAATAGATTTTTTTAAAAGTGCAAAAACAGAAATACTGCATATTAAAAAAAAGTGAGGAAGTGTCCAAAGATTCAATGTTCATTTAGGAATCGGATGGCAGAGGAGAAGAAGCTGTTCCTGAATCTCTGAGTTTGTGCCTTCAGGCTTCTGTACCTCCTACCTGAAAGTATCGGTGAGAAAAGGGCATGCCCTGGGTGCTGGAGGTCCTTAATAATGCCAACACACTTCTCGTCCCTCTTCTCTCAGGGAGGAGACTCAGGAGCTTGAAGACTCGTACGGCCAGATTTGGGAACAGCTTCTCTCCAACTGTGATAAGACTGCTGAATGGATCCTGACCCAGATCTGGACAGTACCCTCCAAATATCCGGACCTGCCTCTCTGTTTTTTTGCACTACCTTACTTTCCCTTTTCTATTTTCTATTTATGATTTATAATTTAATTTTTTAATATTTACTATCGACTTGTACTCCAGGGAGTGCAAAGCGCAGAATCAAATATCGCTGTGATGATTGTACGCTCTAGTATCAATTGTCTGGCGATAATAAAGTATGAAGTATAATGGACACTGCCTTTCTGAGACACCGCTCCCTAAAGATGTCCTGGGTACTTTGTAGGCTAGTACCCAAGATGGAGCTGACTAGATTTACAACCTTCTGCAGCTTCTTCTGGTCCTGTACAGTAGCCCCTCCACACCAGACAGTGATGCAGCCTGTCAGAATGCTCTTCATGGTACAACTATAGAAGTTTTTGAGTGTATTTGTTAACATGCCAAATCTCTTCAAACTCCGAATAAAGTATAGCCGCTGTCTTGCCTTCTTTATGACTACATCAATGTGTTGGGACCAGGTTAGATCCTCAGAGATTTTGACCCCCAGGAACTTGAAGCCGCTCACTCTCTCCACTTCTGATCCCTCTATGAGGATTGGTATGAGTTCCTTCATCTTACCCTTCCTGAAGTCCACAATCAGCTCTTTCGTCTTACGTTGAGTAAGACTTTTTCATTGAGTGCCAGGTTGTTGCTGTGGCACCTGTGCACCCTCTCGTCACCACCTGAGAGTCTACCAACAATGTGCCCAGGGTTCATCCTCCCATGCTTGGTCTCCCATATGATGACTAGGCCGGTAGGTAGCTCGGGGTGACGTAGAAAGTGCCCCGCTTGTTGCAGTCTTCTCGCCTCGATTTGTACACATAACAACATCTTAAACTGAATGGCTTGCAGTAAAAAAGAGTGGAAATGTCCTGATGTTTAACAGATTTTCGAAACATCAAAGAATTTGTTCATTCCTATGACTCCTGCCGGCTCGTCCAGAATGCATCTTTTAGATGCTTCAATACTGATGTACTGCGTTTTTGGCAGGAAGAAATCCTGGAGGCTAAAAATGGGATGCCACAGTTGAGGAGTGGTTTGTGCAACACTATTCTAGCTCGGTCAGTTGGGGCTCGAAGTTCAGTTCCGACGTCATCTGTTAGGAGTTGGTATGTCTTTCCCGTGCAATGTGTCCGTTTTCTCCAGATTCTCCTGTTTCTTCTCAACAGTCCAAAGCTGTACCCGATAGTAGGTTAACTGATTTCAGACTCTATCTCAATCAATCAATCAAATCAATAAATACATACATATTTGTGTATGCTACCCACCCACAAATGGGCTTTCTCAAAAGCTGCCTTCAGGAAAGCACTATAGGGCTATTAAAACACTTCACACAGTCTTAAAAATTTCTTCCCCCAAACAGTTAATCTGATCAACCATTGCAGTTAGCCCCCCCCCACTCCCAGACGCTCCATCTATTAACTCAGTCTCTTCACTGCGCTGTAAACACTTTAAACCGCTTTATTTATTTTATAGAACCATTGAATGTTGTTTTTGTTGCTTAGTCAAGCCAAGACATTACAGCAAATTCCTGTTACATGTAAACCCACTGTATATGGTGAATAAGGTTGATCCTTGATCTTTTAGTGTGAGTTATGTCATTTAGACGTATAGGAACAGCTAAGGGATATTTACTTCTACAGCTCATTGTCCAATGGTGTATAACAATAATGGAATGGACAAATATTTGAACAAGAATGAATAGAACTAGCTTTTAAAATAAATAAATGGTTTAATTTATCTGTTGTGTGGTGTTTCTATTAGTAATTGCGCAGACTTATTGCACTTGTTCTGTGCTACTCCAAAGACCAAAGCTTAATAGCAGATCTATTTGCACAGGGTTCAAGGTTCAAGTACATTTATTATCAAACTATGCATGCAGTATCCAACTCTGGGATTTGGCTTCCCACAGACAGCCATGAAACAAAGAAAACCCTGGATCCCTGTCAAGGAAAAATATGCCCTCTGTCCTAGAATCAACCACTATAGGAAATACCCTCTCCACATCCTCTATCCAGGCTTTTCAATATTCAATAGACTTCAATGTTTCTATTTAATATCAGAGAATATATACAGCATAAAACCTGAAATTCTTGCTCTTTGCAGACATCCATAAATAATAGAAGAAACCTAAAAGAAGGAACGACAGAAAAATGTTAGAACCCCAAAGTCCTCTTTCCCACCTCATGTGCACAAGCAGCTGCAAAACATCAACCTCCCCCCTCTGCCCCCCACCCATTTCAGCAAAAGGCATTAATGCCCACCACCCACCAAGCAACAGCAGTGGGGTCCCCCCTCGTTCTTCTAGTGTCAAGAATGCACAGCCACACTCAGGTTGGAGGAACAACACCTTATATTCCGTCTGGGTAGCCTCCAACCTGATGGCATGAACATCGACTTCTCTAACTTCTGTTAATGCCCCACCTCCCCCTCGTACCCCATCCGTTATTCATTTATATACACACATTCTTTCTCTCTCTCTCCTTTTTCTCCCTCTGTCCCTCTGACTATACCCCTTGCCCATCCTCTGGGTTTTCCCCCCTCCCCCTTTTCTTTCTCCCTGGGCCTCCTGTCCCATGATCCTCTCATATCCCTTTTGCCTATCACCTATCCAGCTCTTGGCTCCATCCCTCCCCCTCCTGTCTTCTCCTATCATTTTGGATCTCCCCCTCCCCCTCCCACTTTCAAATCTCTTATTAGCTCTTCTTTCGGTTAGTCCTGACGAAGGGTCTCGGCCCGAAACGTCGACTGTACCTCTTCCTAGAGATGCTGCCTGACCTGCTGCGTTCACCAGCAACTTTGATGTGTGTTGCTTGAATTTCCAGCATCTGCAGAATTCCTCGTGTTTACGTCATTATTCTCATTGTTTACCATGCAATTCAGAATGGTGGCAAAACAATATTTTCTAGGAGAGACATGAGGTTGAGTAGGAGAGGTGTAATGTCGAGGCAGAGAGGCACAAGTTAGAGAAGGGAAACGTAGGATTGAGTAGAAGAGACATGTGGCTGATTAGGAAAGTTGTGGCATATTTTATTTGTTGTACTTTTGGATGGAAAGTGTTTGAAATAACTCCTCTTTTTAAATTAAATTAAAAATATCATTAGAATTCAGTAATCTTAAATCAGTTTTCTCATAGTTATGGATATTATGTAACTCATCCAGTGTGTCCCAACCATGCCCAACCCTCATAAAATCATTAATGTTCATACCAATGATTCAAATGGCCAACTTGAAAACACCTGCAAATATTGGAAGAACTCAACAGATCAGGCAGCATCTGTGAAGAAGAGTAAACATTTGATATTTCGGGTGGAGACTCTTCTTCAGGTTTAATATCACTGGCAGAGCCTAAGGAAGGGTCCCGGCCTGAAACATCAACTGTTTACTCTTTTCCATAGATGCTGCCTAACCTACTGAATTCCTCCAGGGTTTTGAATGTGATGCTCCAGATTTCCAGCATCTGCAGACTTTCTTGTGTTTACAGTTGAAAGCACCAATTTCAGTCCAGTACAATTTTTCTATTTTACTTTCTGGCTACATACCTAGAAGCGGTTCACAGAATCTGAACATTTTGTTTGGCAGAGACCAGGCTAGTCCACCAGACGACTAGCTGAGAATCTTACCTTTGAATGTTCCACAGCAGGAGATCACTTCAACACATTCAAATATTGCTCTGATGTTACCCTTTGCTACTTTGCAAATTAACCAATTCTCTTTGAGTCTGGTAGTCCTGGTGTGAATAAGATGATGAGAGACATTGATCGTGTGGTTATGCAGAGGCTATTCCTGAGGGCTGAAATGGTTAACATGAGAGGGCATAGTTTTAAGGTGCTTGGAAGTAGGTACAAGGGGTAAATTTTTTCATTTACCTATCTAAGAGTGGTGGGTGTATGAAATGTATTGGCAGTGAAGGTGGTAGAGGCGGATACAATAGGTACATGGAGCTTAGAAAAATAGAGGGCTATGTGTTAGTGAAATTCTCGGCAGTTTCTAGAGTAGGTTATGTGGTCAGCACGACATTGTGGGCCGAAAGGCCTGTAACGCGCTGCAGATTTTTATGTTCTATATTCTATGTTCTTCACATTGACTGTTAAAGCTACCATCACCTCATATTTTAAATACGTTTCTTTTGGCAGTATTTTTGCAGACTAAATGAGACAGCTTCAACTGTGCGTTCAAATACATCAGCAAGCCAATTGAAAATAGCACTGACTGAGATTGCAGTTTATTTCATCTGAGTGAACCTTATTGAACAATGAAATTAGGCTAAAGTCATTATTAAAATAGGCAGATTTTTCCATGTGCAAATGTGACTAGTAATGTGTATGCCTTAATTACTGAAAGAGTTAAAACAGGTATTTAAATCTCAAACCTCATCTTATAATTTTACTTCATTTTTATCCCTGTATAATTGCAGCAACACTGTTTGGATCACATTTTACAAACCGATAACAGCAGTCACAACAAATTGCACAAAGTATGCCAGTGATATTAAACTTGATTTTGATTCTGATTCATCAGGATATATATATATATATATATATATATATATATAGATTGGGCAATTTCCAAAATTATACAAAAAGATGCAGGAAAGGAGCCAATGACATTATGAAGGATCCTACCCCCCCCCGCCCCCACTCATGGACTGTTTGTCCCACTCCCATCAGGGAAGAGGCTACATAGCATCCACACCAGGACCACCGGACTCAAGAACAGTTAGTTTCAAAGTTCAAAGTAAATTTCTTATCAAAAGTATATATATGTCACAATATGCAACCCTGAGATCCATTTTCTTGTGGGCATACACAGTAAGTCCATAATAGAATAATCCTAACAGAATTAATGCAACACTCCACTATGTTGGGCATTCAACCAGTGTGCAAAAGATAACAATCTGTGTAAATACAAAAAGAAAGAAATAATAATAATAAATAAATAAACAATAAATATCAAGAACATGAGATGAAGAGTACTTGAAAGTGAGCCCATCGATTGTGGGAACATTTTAATGATGGGGCGAGTGAATTTCAGTGAAGTTATCCCCTTTGCTTCAAGAGCCTGATGGTTGAGGGGTAATAACTGTTCCTGAACCTGGTGGTGTGAGTCCAAAGGCTCTTGTATCCTCTTCCAGATGGCAGTAGAGAGAAACAGTAAGGCTGATCTACACCACCACCCACACACACAGTCCACCACATCCCCCACTACCACTACTTTATCATTTTGGGTCAGTCACCTTATGTACAGGCACTCCTGTGCCTAGTGCCACTTTATAGACATACCATCAATTTATGCTTATCTTATTTTGCTTTTTTTTGTGCTGCATCAGGTCCAGAGTGGCAATTATTTTGTTCTCCTTTAGACTTGTGCACTGGAAATGGCATTAAACAATCTTGAATCTTGAAGCTTTTTTTCAATTTTAGTGTGGCCTAGTTAAAGTGGAAGAAATACTTGGTTTTCTGTGCCTTCATAAAATATATTATGTGTCGTATTTCATCCTGCGTCCACCAGCATGTTCTCTTGAAGCTTCTTATGGATAAATTGAATTTAATTATGTTTTACCTTGAATAGGAAATGTTACCCTTGGTTTCACTCAAATCAAAGGAGTTTTGGCCAATTATATCCCAATGCTGCTGAAAAGTGCAAGTTAATCCTTTAGGATCGGGCACTCATTCATGGGTAAAAGAATGTCAGCGAACCCAAACTAGGTAAAAGGATCAACAAATATCTCTAATGACGCATATTTTAGATTGTCTTGGCTCACTTATAGTAATTCACTACTGAAATTTGACATCTTTAGTAACAGGTGTCATTTCTGGTAATTTGATGCAAATTAAAGCTTACACAAGTGGAAAAATGCAGCAGTGACTGAAATATTTAGAGGGTCAATTCAATCAAAATGGAGTGTTCATTGAGTCAAAAAGGGAAATGAAAATAAAAGAAACCTGTCAGCCCATGAGTGCAAGGAACACACATTCTGAAAAGATTTATTAGCTGAAGATAATTGGAGTTTAAAAACATAAGAAACTTTATACAAGGAAATAATTAATTTATAGCAGGCCAGTGTTTCACAGGATGACCTGATACAACTCCAAGCCATGTTGCATTAGCAGGATAATTACGGTGCCTTTGTTCTATCAAAAAGCTCGTCACTCTCCCTGCTCATTATTGATTTAATTGTGTCAAGATGCTGCTTCAAAGTTTTCGAAGTATTATTATTATCTGGCTAATCAAACACGTGAGGAACGGCACGGAGATTTTTTTCACAGTGCAGTCACAACTATCAGGCTCAGGTAGCTGATGTGACTGCTCGTTCTGCATGATAGAATCGGACTCTTTGCATATGGAGAGCAAAAGGAGACATTAATAAAGGCAAGACAAACACAGCACTTTGTCCCGAAGTGTTAGATTCACTGCATTTGTAGTTGATAAGGTGACCCTTTCAAATTTCATCTGCAGTTGTTCCAGGCACAGTATCAAAGAAGGTTATCAAAGTTCAAAGTAAATTTATAATCAAGGTACAAATAAATCTCCTACCCTGAGATTCTTTTTTTTTGCAGGCATTTTCAGAAGAACAAACAATAGACAATAGACAATAGGTGCAGGGGTAGACCATTTGGCCCTTCGAGCCAGCACCGCCATTCACTGTGATCATGGCTGATCATCCACAATCAGTATCCAGTTCCTGCCTTATCCTCATAACCTTTGATTCCGCTATCTTTAAGAGGTCTATCCATCACTTTCTTGAAAGCATCCAGAGACTTGGCCCCCACAGCCTTCTGGGGCAGAGCATTCCATATATCCACCACTCTCTGGGTGAAAAAGTTTTTCCTCAACTCCGTTCTAAATGGCCTACCCCTAATTCTTAAACTGTGGCCTCTGGTTCTGGACTCACCCATCAGCGGGAACATGCTTCCTGCCTGCAGCGTGTCCAATCCCTTAATAATCTTATGTTTCAATAAGATCCCCTCTCAGCCTTCTAAATTCCAGAGTATACAAGCCCAGTCGCTCCAATTTTTCAACACATGACAGTCCCACCATCCCGGGAATAAACCTCGTGAACCTCCATTGCACTCCCTCAATAGAAAGAATGTCCTTCCTCAAATTTGGAGACCAAAACAACTGAAAAACTACGAAGACTGACAAGCAACCAAAGTGCAAAATAAGACAAACTGTGCAAATACAAAAATTAATAAATACATTAAAAAAAGAAATAATGCTGAGAAGATGAGTTGTAAAGTCCTTAGAAGTGAGTCCATAGATTGCGTTCAGTGATCAGTGACTGAGTGAAGTTAACGATGCTGGTCCATGTTGAGGGTAATAACTGCTCCTGAACCTGGTGGGGTGGAACCTAAGGAACCTGCACCTCATTTCTGATGGAGCAACAAGAAGAGAGCATATCTCAGATGGTTAAGGTCCTTGATGATGGATTCTGCTTTCTTGTGGAAGCACTCCTTGCAGACATATTCAATGGTGGGGAGGGTTTTACTGTTTTCAGGAAATGCTAACCAGAAATTTCCATCCCTGTGCAGGAAAAAAGAAATAGATTTTACAGATTTTCATAATCTCAGGCCATCTCAAAGACTAGACAGCAAAGTACTTTTGTAAATATTGTTGCTGTGTCTGCATCCTTGGAGTAGATTTTATCCAGAATGCCAGTGAAAATTACCTTGCTCATCTTTAATAGTTAGAAAAAGTAGAGTCTCTCATCCCTTTCGCTGATGGATCAAGAGATAAGACATAGGTTCCATGTCATTATTTCAATGTTATCTAACGACATAGCAGGTCCCCATTCAGCTTGTTGAATATATACTGGTGTAGAGAACAATTTCATTCTCCACTAGTTTAACTTCTAACTGATTCTTTCTTCATTCTCATCATTCCCCCTGATTCTATCAGTCACCAAGGAAGCAATTAACAGTGGCCAGTTAACCTATCAACCTACATGTCTTGGGAATGAAGGGGGAAAATAGTGTAAGCAAAGGAAACCCACCCAGTCACAAGGAGAACATGTAAACTCCACATAGACACTGTGGAGAACATTTTACCTGGTTGCATCACCACTTACTATAGAAGGGGCACTGATTGAGATCGGCAAAATCTGCAGAGCGTTACTAACTCAGCCAGCTCCATCATGGGCACTAGCCTCCACAGCATCAAGGACATCTTCAAAAGGTGATATCTTAAAAAGTGGCTTCCATCATTAAGGACCACCAACACTCAGGACCTGCCCTCTTCTCATTGCTACCATCAGGGAGGAGGTACAAGAGCCTGAAAACACACACTCAGCATTTTAGGAATAGCTTCTATATATAGATATAAATGTTCAAAATTCATTTATTGTCAAAGAATGTATGTAGACTATATACAACTTTGAGATTCATCTCTTTATTGGCAGTCACAAGACAGAAACACAACAGAACCCATTAAAAAAGATGATGGTCAAACACCCAATGTGCAATGAGAAAGAACAAATCATGCATACAATAAAAAGGAAGCAAATTACATTTAGAACTAAAGTTCATAAAAGTGAGTTCACAGCCACGAACAAGAGAAAATCTACAGGTGCTGGAAATCCAAGCGACACACAAAAAACGCTGGAGGAACTCAGGAGGCCAGGCAGCACCTGGGAAAAGACGCTCTGTCCGCCAGAGAAAGCAGGATCTCCCAGTGGCCATACATTTTAATTCCATGTCCCATTCCCATTCTGATATGTCTATCCATGGCCTCCTCTAATGTCAAATTGAAGCCACACTCAGGTTGGAGGAACAACACCTTATATTCTGTCTGGGTAGCCTCCAACCTGATGGCATGAACATTGACTCTCTAACTTCCATTAATGCCCCTCCTCCCATTCTTACCCCATCCTTTATTTATTGGTTTGTTTGTTTGTTTGTTTATTTATTTATTTATCCCCCCCTCCTTTTTTTGTCTCTCTTTTTTCTCTCTCTGTCCCTCTCACTATAACTCCTTGCCTGCTCTCCATCTTCCTCTGATGCTCCCCTCCCCTTTTCTTTCTCCCTAGGCCTCCCGTCCCATGATCCTCTCCCTTCTCCAGCCTTGTATCCCCTTTGCCAATCAACTTTCCAGCTCTTAGCTTTATCCCTCCCCCTCCTGTCTTCTCCTATCATTTCAGATCTCCCCCTGCCCCTCCCACTTTCAAATCTCTTACTGTCTCTTCTTTCAGTTAGTCCTGACGAAGGGTCTCGGCCCGAAACGTCCCGACTGTACTTCTTCCTATGGGTGCAGTCTGGCCTGCTGCGTTCCACCAGCATTTTGTGTGTGTTGCTTGAATTTCCAGCATCTGCAGATTTCCTGGTGTTTACCTAAGAAAAGAGTACATTCGATGTTCTGGGCCAAAGTGTCGACTAATTTTTCCTAGATGCTGCCTGGCCTGCTGAGTTCTTCACAGTCACAAAGCCAGTCACAGCTGATCCAGGAGCTCCTTAGTAGCAGGCCACGGCCTCAGTTCAGTGCAGAGATGAGAAAAGCTTGCCAAACAGTGAGCTGAATTAGGTCATTGGCTATTTGGGGCAACTGTGTATTTGGGGTTAATCTTAAAGAACAAAAACTAATCGGGATTCCCTTCATTTATTTGGGATCTGATACCACTGCACTTACTTGGGACAGGAGACTATTGCTGAACAATTTCTAACTAGCAGTGGTTGCGTGCACATGTGTGTGGCTGTTGGACACTATACCATGTGTGTGGCTGTTAGATACTATACCATGTGTGTGGTTGTTAGACAGTATACCATACTTACAGCAAGCAGTTTTTTAAATAGCATCAGTTGGTGTGTTAGTGCTCAAAAGGCAGTGGTTTTTGGCACTGATAGTTGGTGAGAAATAAGCAGTAAGATAATTCAGAACTGCATTTCATTGTTCTGTATTTCATTTAAATACTTCATATATATATAATGCCATGCTGTTGCAGAACAACAAATTTCATGAGATATATTAGTGATATTGAACCTGACCCTGATTCAGATAGCACCAATGTTCCATTCGAGCCTAGGCCATTGGAGCTCGGAAGCAGCCATTCTACTATCTGCACCCCTGCTGGGCTTCTCTGTGATGGGCAAGAGGCACAGGGAACAGGGAGATGTGAGGACAAACGTATTTTTTTACATAGCATGGTGATGACCTGGGATTCAGTGCCTGGAAACATGGTTGCAGTGGGGTCATTCAAAAACTTCCAAAGCAAAATAACACAACAGGCATCTTACACCTTATGCTTTATGTCAACCTGTCAATCTTCAGGCCATGCTGATCAGCTATTTGTGTTAATAAGACCATAAGATCCCAAGACATAGGAGCAGAATTAGGCTATTCATTCCATTGAGTCTGCTCCCCCATGGCTGACTATCCCTCTTAACCCCATTCTCACACTTTCCCTCTGTAACCTTTGATGCCCTGAGTAATCAAGAACCTACTAACCTCCGTCTTAAATACACCCAATGACCTGGCCTCCATAGCCATCTGTGGCAATGAATTCCACAGATTCATCACCCTCTGGCTAAATAAGTAACTACTCGTCCCTGTTCTAAATGCTTGCCCCTCTATTCTGAAGTTGCGCCTTCCGGTCCTAGACTCACCCACTACAGGAAATGTCCTCTCCACATATGTAAAATATTACTTTGTGATTGTATGTGCTGGATCGTAATTATATGTTTTCCACCGTGGCCTCAGAGGAACGATGTGTCACTTACCTGTATACATGTGGATGGTTGAATGACAATAAACTTGAACTTCAAATTTCAAAGTAAATTTATTTATCAAAGTACATATATGTCATCATATACAAAGGCTGAGATATGTTTTTTGTGGGCATACTCAAAAAATCCATAATAGAATAATAACCATAGTAAATTCAATGAAAGAATGCACCAACTTGGGCATTTAACCAGTGTGCAAAAGACAAAAAAACTGTGCAAATACAAAAAGAAAGAAACAATAATAATAAATAAGATAAATATTGAGAACATGAGATGAAGAGTCTTTAAAATTGAGTCCATGGGTTGATCCATAACGTGAACTTGAACTTGCAGGGCTGTAGAGAGGTGGCAGT
The DNA here is from genome assembly GCF_963921235.1 of Mobula hypostoma. Classification (NCBI taxonomy): domain Eukaryota; kingdom Metazoa; phylum Chordata; class Chondrichthyes; order Myliobatiformes; family Myliobatidae; genus Mobula; species Mobula hypostoma. The sequence continues at coordinate 7,469,035 of NC_086097.1, read as the reverse complement.
GTGCTAGAATTGGACCGATTGCATTATACACAGAGCTGGCACCTACTCAATAGGACAAGTGGCTGTCCTCTGTGCTACAATAATTCTTTGGTGTCAATCTCAGAGGGAAACATGTTCTAACATCACCAGCGAAGTGCAAGAGTCATAGATACATCAGCAATTCAAACAAAACTAACGACTTATTACAGAAATTAACCAGCAAAACTAACAAGAGCTCAGGCAAATTACAGAATCTTGATGAACTGAGATCACTCACAATACACAGAAGAATTTTGTCGGAGTTTCACCAGGTAAGGACCCACAATGACCGAGCAAAGAAGAGTTGGCTGAAATACGCCATGTAGGAATTCAAAACTAATCAGACAGCCTCAGTATCCAGATGAAGCAATAACCTCCAAAGACAACAATTACAATACCATACATTGAAAATCCCCTGGTAATTTAATTACCCCAAATTAAATAAAGGTGATAAAAACAGAGAGCTGAACAATCCCCGTGATACCAAATGAGACACATGTAACACTAAGTGAAAACCCAGAGCTCGTCCAAAGACAAACAATTAGACATAAAAGGTAAACAATCCAAGGAACGCTGCATACCGACAAGGTGACACTGAGAAAATACAGTCCACATACTAACTGGAGAAAAAACTTCCTTTTAAAATAATCCCTGGTTATGACAGTCTCATCTAGAATGTTAATCTCACTGAACCACCAACAGCAAATATTCCATTTTGCAAGTTGCTTTTAATGTGGAAATCATGCTGGAGTATTTACAAGAATGGAGGAGAAATAAAAGCTGCTATCGGCTGAAGTTCCTGGACATGACTTTGTCATTTTAGCAGTCAAACAGACTGAGCCTCCTTGATAAAAGAAAGTGTTTTACCATAAAGCTGCTCATTGAAATATAGCTGCCTGGTTGCCAGAAGGATTCCCAAAGGAGTCCACGCTATCAGCACCGGCTTCAGATTGAGATAAGTGAAAACCATGAGGCTTCTTTTGTCAAGAAGTGAAAAGAAACATTGCAAGGGACCTCAAATCACAGCGGTACAGTGGTATAATCGTGATGTTTAGGGATGCAGAGGCATGGGCTACTGATCTGGGCCCGAAATTTGAATCTCTCCATGACAGCTGGGGAAATGAACAGTTAAATTTAGAACAGAGATGAAGGGGAATTCCTTTATCCGAAGGGTGGTGAATCCATGGAATTCATTGACACAGACAGCTGTGACGGCCAAGTCATTGATTATATTTAAAGCGGCGTTTGATATGTTCTTGATTAATCAGGTTACGGACAGAAGACAGGAGAATGGGGTTGAGAGGGATAATAAATCAGCCACGATGGAATGGCAGAGCAGACTTGATGGGCCAAATAGCTGAATCCTGCTCCTTTACCTTATGATCTTATAGTCTAAATGCCAGTATTATCAGTGGTTATTTTCTCCATAAAAATTCCTGTGTCACCCATACATTGCACTGAATAAAATCACCCTTTCTCACCTTATTTGAGTTAGATTAACTTTGGCCTCACCTCAATGCAATGTACCACTGCCACAAATTAAACAGAATTCATGTCATATACCACAGGGGATTCTGCTGACGCTGGAAGTCCAAAGTAATAGGAACAGAGTGGCGGACACCCCTGCTGAAATCTGGAGGAAAGCACACAGGGGATGCAAAGGGGGATCACAAAGGCAAGGAAAGAGGACCGGATCGAGACAACAAAGACTTATGGAGAAGAGGAGATCGGTGGGTAATAAAATGGACGAGTTCACGGCGCTAGCCAGGAGTCAGAGAACATTTCGGCAGTGCAGTGTTATGTATTTTACTGAAACGGGGCTGCACGAGGACATACCCGATCAAAACTTTTCCATGGACGGCTTCCAGACCGTTCGGGCTGGTCCTGGACTTATTTCCATCTGGTATAGTTTGCATATTGTTGTTTGATTGTTTGTGGTTTTTGTATTGCTATATTTATGCTCTATTCTTGGTTGGTGCTGCTGTAACGAAACCTAGTTTCCCTTGGGATCAATAAAGTATATCTATCTTTCTATCTACGTATCTATCTATCTATCTAATACACACAAAATGCTGGAGGAACGCAACACGTCAGGCAGCATCTATGGAAAGGAATAAAGTTTTGATGTTTTGTGACGAGACCCTTCTTCACGGCTGGAAGGATTCTTTCCCTTTCCTTTCCAGTTCTACTAAAGGGTATTGGCCTAAAATATCAACTCTGTATTCCTTTCCATAGATTCTACCTCTCTTGCTGGGTTCCTCCAGCATTTTGTATTGTGTCATTAAGTCAGTGATTATAAGTTGGATCCTGCGGAAACTTAAAACAGTATTCCTTAACTCAAAATCTATCTCCAGTTATTGGTATTACACGTGCTATACAGTGGTGGGTGAAGGGGGTGCCGCATGGAGATACATCCCTACCAAAGGAGGTGTAAGTTGCTCCTTCCCTCAGCTAACCTGGAGGTCACCCTTGAGCAAGGTGCAGCACCTGCTTCCCGCCACTCCCCTCATCCTACCCAGTCAGGGTCACGTGAAGCCATGGGAGCAGGTGGTGGATGGTCATATTAGCAGCTTGTGCAGATCACAAGTCCTGACTATGTAACCACTGATGCCAGGCAGACAATCTCTGAAGAGTATTGATGATGGCTGGGGTCACCCGTCTTGTAAAGACACTGCCCAGAAGAAGGCAATGGCAAACCACTTCCGCAGGAAAATTTGCCGAGAACAATCATGGTCAAAGATAACCCTGGCCCTAACCCAGGTCATACAACAAGGCACATAATGATGACATTATACGACACAGCACATAATGAAAATGATGACTAAATTGTGATTGTTTATTTATTTATTGACATACTGAATAGGCCCTTCTGCCCAGCAATCTCCTGATTTAATCTTAGCCTCATCATGGGACAATTTACAATGACCAATTAATCTATCAACTAGTACACCTTTGGACTGTGGAAGGGAACCCATGTGGTCACAGGGAGATCACAAACTCCTGGTGGGAATTGAACCCAGGTTGCCTGTACTGTGAAGTGTTGTGCTAACCACTACCCTACCGTGGCACCATGTGTTAATATTTGCGAACGTTATCCAGAATTACAATATCTAGATGCACAACTGCATGTAATGTTACCTTTTCTGACATATAACCGGGAGTGTAAAAGGATTCTCCCTGCCTCAATTTGAATCAGGTTCCAACACTACAAAGCTGCACTGAAGGAAGAACTCCTTGTACCAGATACATTATCCGTCTTCTAACCTTCTTTTGATGCATATTAAAGAATGATGTTTGACTAAGTAACCAGTAATGATCTATCTGTGCCGTACAATGCTACAACTGTACTTGACGGAAATTAGTCTTGTAATCTGTCCTTCATTTTTAAACAATTTTTATACCAGCCAATAAGCATTGATTATAAGGCCATTATGTTGTAGCTCAGTTAGCATCAGCAAGTAGCAAAGAATATAATTGATGCTGCTTCAACTTTAGGACCCTTGAGGTACAAACTGATTATGTAAATGTTAATTTAATTTAAGAGATACGATTAGCTTTTATCACATTGCTCTAACTTATTTAGCTTTGTATGGTTCCATAGCTGGTGATTGATGGTGGTTGATAATATATGAAAATAACCCAATGATATTAGAGTGGATCTCCCTTAATACAATCATTCTTTTGCAGTGCTTATAATACCTCACACATTACCATACACACAACTAGTATCATAGGACATAGGGAAAACTAAATTACAGGGAAAGATTGCAGCCGGAAAACCTTATGAGGGTCAGATCTTGAAAGATGAGATTATGCAGCCAGGTAAGATTGTCAACATAAGAGATTCTGCAGGTGCTGGAAATCCAGAGCAACACACAAAAAAAAATGCTGGAGGAATGCAGCAAGACAGGAAATGTATGTGGAAATGAATAAACAGCTGATATTTCGGGCTGAGGCTCTTTGTCAGGGCTGAAGAATCATCTCCAACACACACAAAATACTGGAGGAACTCAGGAGGTCAGGGAGCATCCATGGAAATGAATGAAAGTCGACGTTTTGGACTGAGTCCCTTCCTCAGGACTGGAAGGGAAGGGGGACGACACCAGAACAAAAAGGTGCTGGGAGGGGAAGGAGGATAGCTAGAAGGTGATAGGTTAAACCAGGTGGGTGGGAAAGATACAGGCCTGGAAAGGAAGGAATCTGATAGGAGAGAAAAGTGGACCACAGAAGAAAGGGAAGGAAGAGGTGCTCCAGGAGAAATGATAGGCAAAAGTGTTGCAAGGGTTCAACTGGTATATTTGTGAGCTTTGTTTTTTTTTCAGGTTCATCAGGTCATAAGGCATTATCTGCTTCCATTTCTCTGGTGCTTTAAAGATGGAATTGGGAAGTAAACTGTTGTGTCTGTGCATGACTACATACAATGCCTATAAAAACTTTTCCCCCCTCTTGGAAGTTTTCATCTCTTATTGTTTTATAACATTGAATCGCAATGGATTTACTTTAGCTTTTTCTGACATTGACCAAAAGAAAGACTCTTCTGTGTCAAAGTGAAAACAGATCGCTACAAAGTGATCTAAATTAATTACAAATAAAAAACACAATTGCACATCTGGACTCCGTAATTATTCCCCATTCTTCATTACAAAACTACTCAAACTCTGTCAGACTGCCTGGGGATCATGAGTGAAGGGCCCGTTTCAAGCCCAGTCACAAATTCTCAATTGGATTGAGGTCTGGACTTTGACTTGGCCACTCCAGGACATTAACTTTGTTGCTTTTAAGCCATTCCTATGTAGATTTGGCTTTATGCTTGGTATCATTGTCTTCTCTCTTGCAAACTACATCATAGCGTTTAGTCTGATGACCTAAAAGCTCGCTATTGGTTCCATCAGACTGTAGAACCTTCTTTCAGCGGACTTCAGTCTCCCACATGCCTTCAGGCAAACTCTAGTTTGAGATTTCATGAGTATTTTTCAACAGTAGCTTTCTCTTTGTCACTCTCCCATAAATCTGTGAATGAAGCACCCAGGCAACAGTTGTATGTGCAGTCTCTCTCATCTCAGCCACTGAAGCTTGTAACTCCTCCACAGTTGTCACAGGTCTCTTGGTGGTCTCACTCACGCGTCTCCTTCTTGCACAGTCACTTAGTTTTGAGGACGGCCTGCTCTCAGCAGATTTACAACTGTGCCATATTCTTTCCATTTCTTAACTTGACATAACTGTACTCCAAGATATATTCAATGAATTGAAAATTTTCTTGTATCTTTCTCCTCACTGGTGCTTTCAATAACCTTTTTGCAGAGTTGCTTGGATTGGTTGTTTTTATCTTCACGGTGTAGTTTTTTTCCAGGATACTGACTCACCAGCTGATAGGGGCATAGTTTTACTACAACGTTTGTACAATCAATTGAAACACCTTTAACTGCACATAATTCTCCAAAAACCGGTCTCCATTTAACTAAATCTGTGACTTCTAAAACCAATCAGCTGCATCAGTCATGATTTGGTGTGTCATATTAAAGGGGGTGAATTTGATTGTTGTCGCATGAACAGAGTTCCAATACACAAAAAGGAAGTTGTCCACCTTGTGCTGAAGAGAAATTTCCTCCTTGCTCATTGCTTTAACAGACTTGAAAGTTATGGTAAACCTTCCAGCTAACCCATTTGTTGCTGGATGGTGAGAAGCTGACTTGAAATGTCAGATGCCATTTTTCTTCAAGAACAGTCTTGATCACAGGGACAATGGGCATGGCCCAATCACTCCACATGAACTTGGAGAAAATTCCAGAAGACTGCAAGGTCTGAAGTTTAGCATCCACTTTAAGACATGGTGCTTAAGGAAGTGGGTGTACTTTATAGAATCTTGGTGTTGCTGTTTCATCCAGTTCAATTCTGGCCTTCATGCCTTTGAGTTTACCAATCCCCTTCTCAACGCCTTCTCATAAGCATTAAGCAGCCATGCCAGTTTCCAGTTAGTGCTACCATTAGGGATGCTGTTGCCTGTTGATGTCACACTGAGAGCTTTGACCGAGTGCCATTCTAATTGGACTTTTCTCAACCATTCACACCCAAAAAGTGCTGGCACTCCACTTTTCAATAAATAATGCTCAAACTGTTGTGTTTGGCCTCCATACATCACATTTACCTTCACTTTGCCTCTGGGAGACACTTTTTCACCTGTGTAGGTCTTTAGCATCACTAAAGTCCTCTCTAATGGTATCTTAGAAAATGGTTGTAGCCAGCCTCTGAAATTATTGTCAAAGCCGACCGTGTCCAGTTCCTTTTTCAGTTTGACACCAGACACATCTATTGTGATCCATATGATCATGTGGTCTTCTTCACTTCTAAGTATGACAGCTCACTTTCACCAGACTCTATGCTGTCTTTTTCACATACGGTCACTTTATGCATTTGCATAGCTTTGTGCTTGAGACTTTTCACTAGGCGTGGTTCTTCTCTTTGGTTGTGCTTTTCGTCTGACTTGCACACTCTCTCTACGTGACCTTGCCTGTGACACATTCTGCACACTTCTTCCCTGAACCAACAGTCATTTGCATCATGGGGGTTTTGCCACATCAATAACATTTTTGGCTTTTTGCACTATTCGGGGAAACTTTATGTATTTCACATTCTAACTTCCCTTTCTGTAGTTCTGCTGCACCCTTTGCTGCAGTCTCTAATGATATTACAATGGTCAAAGCCTGTTCTAAGGTTAGGTCTCCTTCGATATAGCCCCTTTTGAGTGCTTTGAATATGCATGCCACATACAAGCCTGTCCCTGTAAGGAGTTTGTACTTTCTCCCCGTGACCATTTTTGTTTTCTCCGGGTGCTCTGGTTTCCTCCCACAGTCCCAAGATGTACCGATTAGTAGGTTAATTGGTCGTTGTAAATTGCCCTGTGGTTAGGCAAGTGCTAAACAGCTGGGTTTCTGGGCAGCAGGGCCTGTTTCACACTGTATCTCTGAATAAATAAACAAATAGATATCCACATTAACCAGTGAGTTACAACAGGGATCATAGAACAGTACAAATAGCAACAGGTCCTTCAGCTCACAAAGTTGTGCTAAACTAAATAATTTAGTAATCAAATGACCTACTCCCTTCTGCCTACACAATGCCCATATCCCTCTGTTTTCCTCACATTCATGTGTCTATCTAAAAATCTCTTAAAAGATCCTAAAGTATCTGCCTCTACCACCACTCCAGGCAGTGCATTCCAGGTTACCATCACTCTCTGTGTAAAAACTTGCCCCTCACATCTCCTTTGAAATTAGCCCCTCTTACCTCAAGTGCATGTCCACTGGTATTAGACATTTCAACCAAAGGCAAAAGATACTGTCTGCCTACTCTATCTATACCTCTCATAATCTTATAAACCTCCATCAGATCTCCTCTTAGCCTCCGCCAGTCCAGAGAAAACAATATGAGTTTGTCTAATGTCTTGTTATAGCACATGCCCTCTAATCCAGACAGCGTCCTAGTAACACACACAGAACGCTGGAGGAAATCAGGAGGCCAGGCAGCACCTATGAAAAAAGGTACAGAACTCGGAAGACCCATCTTTTCCATAGATGCTGCCTGGTCCGTTGTGTTCCTCCAGCATTTTGTGTGTGTTGCTTGAATTTCCAGCATCTGCAGATTTCTCTTGATTGTGAGAACATCTTGGTAAACCTCTTCTGCAAGCTCTCTAAAGCCTCAGCATCCTTCAAATAATGAGGTGACCAAAACTGCATGCAATACCCAAGATGCAGCCTAACTGGAGTTTTGTAAAGCTGCAACATAACTTCCTGATTTCTGAACACAATGCATGATTAATAAAAGCAAATATTCCTTCTTAATCACCTTATCAACCTGAGTAGCCATTTTCAGGGAGCTATGAACTTGAAACCTGAGATCCCTCTCCTCTTCAACACTGTTAGGAGTCCTGCCCTCGATGGTGTACTGTTTGTGTAACGGACAGATGTAGCAGACCGTGCAGTATCCAGGCCTGAGGTACGCCATTACAGCTCGGGGCATAAGAGTTTGGAGTTCTCTCTCGGTGTCGTCTCAGTACATCCTCCGCAGAATGCGTGGGTTTTCCCTCGGTGTTCCAGTTTCCTCTCTCAGTCCAAAGACGCACCAGCTACATTAACTGGTCATTGTAAATTGTCCCGTGATTGGGTGAAGGTTAATTGGGGTTGTTGGGGCTTGCTGGATTGGCATGGCTGAAAGGGCCAGAAGGGCTTGCTCCGTGCTGGATCAGTAAATAAATAAATAAGAGCCAAGAATTACATTGAAACATATCCATTCATGAGCACCGGCCAGCTGCTGTGTTGTGGAGGTGAGCTGAAGGGAGCACTGTTGTGTTGAAGCAGGTTAGTGTGGGTCAGTAGTTCACTGGCTGCTGACAAAGAGCAAGAAACTCTGTCTAATCCGCCAGTATCACTGGCCATAGCCTGGAGCCACAGACACCATTACTGTGATTCCAATGCCCCACAAAATTAGTTTGCACTTAACATCAGTTTGTCAGGTGCAAGAAAGTCTTTTTCAAAGGTCTTTAGAAGTTACCATCTGTGACTAATTACACACAAAGATCCAGCAGTGACTCTTGTTTAAAAGCTCGTTTAAACAGGCAATCACATTCAGCCTGACTGCCCTCTACATTCACTTTGTTGTCGAAGTTTGGACAACATTGTACGACAGGCCAACATGTGCTGTGTGAGCACAGGCAAAGTTTAAATTAAAGGCGTTTGATGGTTTCAGATTTTCCATCAATAGATGGTGGTTCAATAAGGATTGCCAGTAAAAAAAAATGAGTGAGTACTATTTGATTTCTTTCATTCCTTTCTGGGATTTAGATGTTGTAAGTCCAATATTCATTTACCCCTGAGAGGTTTGTGGGGACCTACCCGCTTAAAGTGCTGTGATCTAGGTGTTAAGACCATAAGAACATAAGACAGAGGAGCAAAATTGGACCATTTGTCCAATCGAGTCTGGTCCATCATTTCATCATGGCTGATCCATTATCCTTCTCAAAACCATTCTTTTGCCTTCACCTTGTAACCTTTGACACTCTGACAAACCAGGAGCCTATCAACCTCTGCTTTAAAAATACCCAATGACTTGTGATCTACAGCTGTCTCTGCCAGTGAATCCTATCTGGCTAAAGAAATTCCAACTCTTCTCTGTACGAAAAGGATACCCCTCTATTCTAAGGTTGTTGCCCTTTGGTTCTAGACTCACCCACTATAGGAAACATTCTCTACTCATCCACTCTATCTCAGCCTTTCAGTATTCGATGGGTTTCAGTAAGATCCCACCCCCATTCTTCTAAACACCAGCAAGTGCAGGCTGAGAGTATCAAATGCTTTTCCTACATTAATGCTTTCATTCCCAGGATCATTCTTGTGAGCCTCCTCTGGACTCTCTCCAGTGGAAGGCATTCCGTCAATCATTCTCTCAGAGGTGATGTCTTTCAAGATTTTATTCCTCAACAGTAAATGGTAGATGATGTAGTGTTTTGCAGTGTATGGTTTGTCTATCTGGGGGCAGGGTGTGAGTGGGGCTGAAGTGGGGATTACCTCCCACTACCTGTTAAATGCTCTGAATGTTGTGCATTTCAAATAGTCTCTGACAACTAAGTTCATCTCTCGGTCTTCACATACAGCTTAGCTACTGAGCCTGCCAGAGCTATTTCTACTGACAGGAGAAGAGGCCATGGTGGATTTAAAACCAGACAGTTCAGGCAGATGGGGCTCGTCAGCCATTATTGGCAGCTCATCGAGGAGAAGGAAAACTTCAGTGTCAAACATCCTCTGTCTAGCAGCTATACCCACTCATGGGAAAGGCTTTGGAAGTAAACCTCCAGGAAAAATTCAGAGCTGCAGTCCCTAAGGCAGTATATTGTTGAGTTCAATGCTGACTGGCAACTCCTGCAGTGCCACTGGTGCCAAACTGTATCGTTCTCTACCATTACTTTGGAACCATCAGATGTGTGGAGACAGGGAGCCTACTGCATGAGTAACAGCTTGCTCTCCATATCGTACTTTGGCTTGCATACCAGCTTGTGTACCATGTAAACAGCTAAGGCTGTAAACAACTAATATCTATGGTTGACCGTAGCCAATGGAGGGCCTCAGAAGTCAGGTGATGATTTGGAGAGGAACTTGTTGATGCTGAGGTCCCCATGTACCTCCTTGCCCTGTCATTCTAAGTGGTAAGGCAACTCTCACAACATGCTGGAGGAACTCAGCAGGTCGGGCAGCATCCGTGGAAACGATCAGTCAACGTTTCGGGCTGGAACTCTTCATCGGGACTGAAGAGGGAGGAGGCAGAGGCCCTATAAATTTGTTCTTTATAGGGCCTCTGCCCCTTCCCTCTTCAGTCCTGATGAAGGGTTCCGGCCCGAAATGTTAACTGATCATTTCCACGGATGCTGCCCAACCTGCTGAGTTCCTCCAGCGTGTTGTGAGTGTTGCTTTGACCCCAGCATCTGCAGAATATTTTGTGTTTACAATTCTAAGTGGTAAACTTTGTGAGCTTGGGAGAAGCCATTGAGGAAGACTCCAATGCATGTTATAGATGGTAGATGTTACAGATGTATTATGCTGAAATGAGTTAAATCTTGTAATATGCCAAACAAATGGTTTGCTTTGTACTCAACATTTTTGAGGTTGTTTAGAGGAACTCAAAGTTGAAAACAAAGTAACTTTGTTTTCAAAGTACATATATTTCACCATATACTCTTTTGAGATTCATTTCCTTTCAGGCATTCAACAGCTGATACAAAGAAACAGAACAGAGTCAGTGAAAAACTACACGCAAAGACTGACAAACAATCAATGTGCACAAGAAGACAAACTCTACAAATAAAAATAAACAAGTAAATAGATTAAACAAACAAACAGATAGACAAATAAAGAAATAATATTGAAAACATGAGTTGTAGAGTCCCTGAAAGTGAGTCTATACATTGTGAAATCATTTCAGTGTTGAGGCCAGTGAAGTTAGAAACATAGAAACATAGAAAACCTACAGCACAATACAGGCCCTTTGGCCCACAAAGCTGTGCCGAACATGCTCTTACCTTAGAACTACCTAGGCTTACCTATAGCCCTTTATTGTACTAAGCTCCGTGAACCTATCTAAAAGTCTCTTAAAAGACCCTATAGTATCCGCCTCCACCATCGTTGCTGGCAACTCATTCCACGCACTCACCACTCTCTGCGTAAAAAACTTAACCTGACATCTCCTCTGTACCTACTTCCAAACACCTTAAAACTATGCCCTCTCATGCTAGCCATTTCAGCCCTGGGAAAAAGTCTCTGATTATCCACACAATCAATGCCTCTCATTATCTTGTACAACTCTGTCAGGTCACCTCTCATCCTCCGTCGCTCCAAGGAGAAAAGGCCGAGTTCACTCAACCTATTCTCATAAGGCATGCTCCCCAATCCTGGCAACATCCTTGTAAGTCTTCTCTGCACCCTTTCTATGGTTTCCATGTCCTTCCTGTAGTGAGGCGATCAGAACTGAGCACAGTACTCCAAGTGAGGTCTGACCAGTGTCCTATACAGCTGAAACATTACCTCTCAGCTCTTAAACTCAATCCCATGGTTGATGAAGGCCAAGGCCTTCTTAACTGCACAGTCTACTTGCACAGCAGCTTTGAGTGCCCTATGGACCCGGACCCCAAGATCCCTCTGATCCTTCACACTGCCAAGAGTCTTAGTATTAATACTGTATTCTGTCATCATATTTGACCTACCAAAATGAACCACCTCACACTTACCTCAGTCCGCTGTAAGTCATATTATGTCCATGTCAGCATAAGTTTGTTGCTCTTTCAAAATAAATTGCTAAATTAATTGTGCTTTGTTCAAAATGGTGACTATAGATATTTTGACCATTACTTCATGACAACATTAAAGAACAATTTCAACATTTGATTCTTCTTGGGCTTTATTTCTGCTATCAAGGAGGAAGTACAGGATCCTGTACTCAGACATCCCATCTCTACCAAAAGTTCTCCGAGTCGCCCCACATATTGATAGCGGCTCCCTGATGCCCGCAAATTATATACAATATCCCGGAAATTGATTTTTTTGAGAGAGAGAGAGAGCAAGAGAGCGAGAGAGAGAGAGGGGGAGAGAGAGAAAGAGAGAGGGGGGGAGAGAGGAAGAGGGAGAGAGAGAGAGACGTAGCGAGAGAGTGACAGAGAGAGCATTCTGATTGGTCTCTCTTTGTGCTATGTAGACCTATCAGTTTTCTCTGTGGGCAGGCTTTAGAGTTGACCTCTCTCTCTCTTTCATTGTCCATCAGTTCAGTTTAGTATCCTACAGTGCCATAGCAGAGTGTTCCAAAAAAAAGAAAATATAAATGTACCTCACGCCAGACTACACTAAAGTGTACTCCTGCCTAATAGGGGTCAAAAATAATGCAGTGTTGCTCTCTGCACTGTTTGGAACAGTGACCTTTCTATTGCCCATGGTGGGTTAAATGACTGTAAAAGACATGTTGAGGTGAGTCCCGGATTGTGTCTGAACTATCCTTGAAGGACTGGTGCCAAACTACAAAGGTTTGCCAGTTGATGAGTTCGGGGATAAGCTGTCCAAAGTAAAATCTGTGAGCACAGGGCAGTTGAGATTCAAAGAGCTCTGCCAGTTGATGAAGCTGCTTTTGGTGCTGCCAAATTCTAATTGTGATGTAGAAAGGGCATTCAGCATGGTGCATCACATTAAGACAGAATTCAGAAGTCAGCTGTCCCATAAAATACTTATGAATCTTACGTCTTGTAAAAGTAACAAATTCATTGACACAGACTGCTATGAGGTTGAGACTTCCGATTGAGACCTCCCTGAAATGAGGTTGAGACCTCCCTAAAATGAGTTTTTGCAGGGTGGGATGCCTTCTGTACTCAACATTTTAGGAACACCTTCTTCCCCACCGCCATCAGATGCACAATTCACCCATGTTCACTCCATCATTATTCTTTGTTTTTTTTTGCTCTCTTTTGAAACCACTTATTTAATTTATCTTTACTTATTGCCATTTCTACCTTTTTATTATAATGTATAACAATATATTGCTGCTACAGAACAACTCATTTCAGGACATATTCCAGTGATATTAAACCTAATTTTGATTCCTATTTTGAGGTCCAAGCTTTTGCCTGAAGGGCCTTCCATTGAGTGTGAGCCCAGATAATAACTTCCAAAAGCTTCCTATGTTAACCATCAGAGCAAACCTTAATCATATACTCATTCACCATCCATCTAGAAGGAGACTTTCCAGGGCCATGGGATTGTACCTACGAGTGAATACCAGAACTAGATTTTCCTGTTGCTAGCTTAGGAAAGCTGAGGTCAATTTTAGTGTCACTTCTACTGCCCAGAGGTAGAAATATAGTGTGCTACGTTACCTGATTAGTGTTCCAACATCCAGGCTATGATGTAAGATGGTCCTGAAACAGTGTGGATAACCTCATTCACTTCTGAACTCTGAACTGAGTCCACAATGTACAAACTCACTTTGAAGGATTCTACATCTCATGCTCTCCATATCTGATTATTTATTGCTTAATTTGTCTTCTTTTGTCCAATGGTTATTTGTCGGTCTTTGTTTCTGTATAGTTTTCATGAATTCGATTGTATTTCTTTTTTTCTTGTAAATACCTGCAAGAAAATTAATCTCAAGGTAGTGTATATGGGCATACATGTACTTTGAGAATAAATTAAATTTGACTTTGACGATAGTTCAACACCAATTTTGCTGCTATTTAAATCCAAGAAATTAAATAAAGCTAGTACTTAAAAATATTGGTCATGGTAATCAGAAAAAAAGATATTTAAATATGACCTGATACAATGACATTTACACCACATGAATGAATTCTTGGCACTAAGAGAGAATGCATTACAGTTCTCATCTCTTCACAATAAGGTCAAGTGGTGAACTGGGCTACAAAACAAAAAAACATATATCTTGTAAATCAGTGATAATAAATCTGATTCTCATTCTCAAGTCAATGTTAACAATTGGTCAGAATCAGAATCAGGTTTATTATCACCAGCATGTGTCGTGAAATGTGTTAACTTAGCAGCAGCAGTTCAATGCAATACATAATATAGAAGAAGAAAAATATATAATAAATAAATAAATAGATTACAGTATACATACATTGAATAGATTAAAAATAGTACAAAAACAGAAATAATATGTTAAAAAGTGAGATAGTGTCCAAGGGTTCAATGTTCATTTAGGAATCGGATGGCAGAGGGGGAGATGCTGTTCCTGAATCGCTGAGTGTGTGCCTTCAAGTTTCTGTACCTCCTACCTGATGGCAACAATAAGCAAAAGGGCATGCCCTGGATGCTGGCAGTGCTTAATAATTGACACTGCCTTGGTATTCTACACGGGACAAATTAGCAGGATAAGTTTTGACCTAACAGTTCCAAATTTGATGCAATATCCCCACACAAAGTTCATATAAAAATGTAACAAAGGGGAATATGGAAGGATTCCCTTTTTAATGAAATAAAACTCATTTCTGAACAAACTGCTTTACCGTGAACTCTCAAGACTTTATTTCTTTATCTTAGTATTTTGGTCGTTTACTGTTTAGACCAGAAGACCATAAGACCATAAGTTTCCTGTTTACCTGAACTGTGCACTACATTTCCCTCTCAGCCTCGATCTCCTTTCTTCTCCCCATATCTTTTCCTGCTCTGACTAATCAAGAACCGATCAACCTCTGCCTTAAATATACCAAATGACTTGGCCTCCACAGCTGCCTGTGGCAGCAAATTCCACAGATTCACCACCCTCCAGTTAAAGAAATTCCTCCTCATCTCCGTTCTAAATGGACACCACTCTATTCCGAGCCTGTATCCTCTGGTCTTCGATTCCCCCACCATGGGAAACATCCTTTCCACACCCATTCTTTTGAGATCTTTTAACATTTGATAGCTTTCAATGAGGTCACCCCTCATTCTTCTGAATTCCAGTGAGTAGAAGCCCAGAGCTATCAAACGCTCCTCATATGACAAACCTTTCAATCCCGGGATCATTTTCGTGAACCTTCTTTTAAGCTTCTTCAAATTCAGCATTTCTTTTCTTATATAAGGGGCTCAGAACTGCTCACAATACTCCAAGAGAGATGTCACAAGAACTTAATAAAGTGTCAACATTAAATCCTTGCTTTTATATTCTAGTCCTCTCGAATTGAATGAATGAACTTCTGTTTTATGTGTGGTGTATAATATTTGTTACTGGTGCACCGTGGTCTGGAGGAACATTGTTTCATTTGGTTGTGCAGTTAGTTAACAATAAACTTGAACTTGTTTTGCACCACTGTTACCTTTTGGCTACGTGAATTGATTAAGAAGCTGTCCTCCGTGAACGTAAAAGTTTACGGCTTGCATTCTCTAAGCTTTCCAACAGTAGAAATTGCTGCTGGATATTTATCCTGTACATAACAAACAAAAGAGAGCTCTTTGCCAATCAGTCTTGACAAGTTTAACAGTATAGTTACAGGCTTACAATGGCAAATGTGAAAGCTGAAAAATTTATGTCACCAATCACTGGGTGATAGATCAGACCTGTCCCATTATGCTGTTATGATAGATAATTATGCTTGCTCGAGGTTGCGTCAGTAGCTCTACATTCCTGCTTACTTTTCCATTGCTTACGGGGACATACGGATTGTTTTTTTTTAACAGAAAACAGGTTAACTTTGAGAACTGCCAGATGTCTCTGTGGATCAATGGAGACCAAAGGCTCATGGCATAACCAATGGCTTGTAACCATGATTTTTGAACTGCAAATGGAAAGGGAAAAATCAAAAAGGTTGAAAGCAAATTTCATGCTTTATTTTGATACTTCAATTGCCCCACAATATCAAGTTCCAGATTGGCACCAATCTTGATTTGTGCTCTAAAATATAAAAATTAATAATACTATCAAGGTTTTCAATTGGCCCTTTTCTAGATAGATTTATGAATGTACAAATGCGGCAAGAGAAATTTATTTTCTAATAAGACTTCTTTGCTATACATATTTAAGGTGACCCAGCAACATAACACAATTACAGATCAGGACATTGGAGTTCTGAGTTCATTTCCGATGCTGTCGGTAATTAAGCTTGTACATCGGAAATAATTCGGAACACTTTATTCCCTGGAACATAGAAGGTTGAGAGGAGATTTGCTAGGGGAATACGAAATTATGAGGGGTTAGAGAGGGTAAATTCAAGCAGGCATTTTCCACTGTGGTTGGGTGTGACTACAACCAGAGATCATGGGTTAAAGGTGAAAGGTGAAATGTTTAAGTAGAACATGAGGGGGAACTTCTTCACTCAGAGGGTCGTGAGATTGTGAAATGAGCTGCCAGCACAAGTGCTGCATGTGAGTTCAATTTTAATGCTTAAGTGAAGTTTAGATAGATGCATGGCTGGTAGGGGTACGGAGGGGTATGGTCCCAGTGCAGGTCGATGGGAGTAGGCAGTTGTGACGAGAATACACATAGATTAAGATGTTAGCTGTCCTGTGCTGGCACCAGTGGGATCAGCAGTTGGTCTGCCACCTGTCTTCAGGAGAAAGAGAGATAAGGAAAACAATGGAGCAGCAATTGGAGATGTTAATGAAGGGACGGGAGAGTTTAACGGAAGGAGAGCTGTCAAGATCGGCTCCCCCTTTGAACCCTGAACTGTTTGAAGTGATGGACAGGCGATACCCCAGCAGGGGGATAAAAAGGGACAGGTTCGCTAAGGCAAGATACACACGACACCCCGAGGTAACGAGACCCTGGAAGCGGTGGGCCTCCCACAAGTCGGTGGGAGCTTTGGAGGGCTGATCGTGGGACCAAGCCATAGACGCACAGGGTGGAAAGGCACAATCGGTGGGAACCTGGTGTGTGTCCGCCCTTGCCTGGGTGCCAGGTTCACCGCAGGGAAACGATCGTATCTGGAAACGGAAGGGTCACAGTCGGTGACCTCAGAAGACATCACAAAGGGCTCGCCCGAAAGCTGACTGCGAAAAATATCGAAGGTCTGTGTGGAAGCCGTTTGAATATTCATTCGTTTTGCTCTCTCTCTCTCCTTCCCCCCACTGTCCATATCCCACGGCAGTGGTTACTGCGAACTGAACTGAATTCAATTGAACTGAACATTGCGTCACTTTGAAACTGGTCATTTACCCCTAGGCGACGATAGAGCTTGATTGATCCTGTTATCCTAATTCTGTGTACATGTGTGTTCATCATTGCTGAACTGTTGCATTTATTATCCTTTTGATTAGAGTACTGTGTTGCTTGTTTCTTTAATAAAACTTTCTTAGTTCTAGTAATCCAGACTCCAACTGAGTGATCCATTTCTGCTGGTTTGGCAACCCAGTTACGGGGTACGTAACACAGTTTAAATGGTTTCAGCATGGACTAGATGTGCCGAAGGGCCTGTTGCTGTGCTGTACTTTTCTATGACTCAGTGAGACATATAGTTTGTTTGGCTGATGGTTAAGTTGAGTTGGTCTCTGAATTTGGCAATTTACTTGCAAACATTTCATAACCATATGAGGAGACATTGTCAGTACGCTGTTGATGTGGTGTGTGCTCCGAACGCTTGGCCTTTATATACTGTATTTTTCAATCAGCTGATTGGTTGGCATCTTGGAAATTCCATTGTGACATTGAGAGGAAATCTCATCGCTGATTGGCTGTATGGTAAACTTCATGTTAATTCTCATCTCAATAATAAACAAATGCTTTGAGAGGCTGGTCAAGGACTAGACCTGCAGCATGCTACCACCCACACTGGACCTCCTACAATTCACCTAGCAACGCAACTAATCGACAGATGGCATGGTAGCTCTACACACCATCCTTACACATCTGGAGAAGAAGGATGCTTATGTGAGAATGCTGTTCTTGGACTACAGTTCAGCATTCAACACCTTAATTCCTTCCAGGCTCAGCAAGAAGCTCAGAGACCTCGGCTTTCATCCCGCCTTGTGTAGCTGAATCGTGGATATCCTGTCAGATCACCGGCAGGTGGTAAATGTGGGCTCCCTCATCTCTGACCCTCTGATCATCAACACAGATGGCCCTCAGGGCTGTGTCCTATTATGACTGAGTTGGCACCCACAGCTCCAATCTGCTCATTAAATTTGCTGACGATACTACATTGATTGGCATAATCTCAAAAAATAATGAGGCAGCCTACAGAGAAGTCATAATCCTGGCTTCTTGACACAGGAGGAATGGAGACGGGCTAACCCCTATTGACATCAATGGATCTGGGGTTGAGAGGGTGAACGGCGTTAGGTTCCTTAGTGTAAATATCAAGGTTCTCACTTGATCTGTACCTATCGGCTGTGTGGTGGAAAGGCACAACAGCGCTTCTTTCACCTCAGACGCTTGAAGAGGTTTGGCATTGGCCCCCAAATCCGAAGAACTTTCTACAAGGGCACAATTCTGTCTTGCTGCATCAACTGTACCCCCTTAATTGCAGGACTCTGCAGAGAGTGGTGTGAACAGCCCAGCACATCTGTAGATGTGAACTTCCCACTATTCAGGACATTTACAAACAGAGGTGTGTAAAAGGGGCCTGAAGGATCATTGGAGACCCGAGCCACCCCAAACACAAACTGTTCCAGCTGCTACCATCTGGGAACAGTCGTTGTTAGATCGTGTCTGAAATTTCCAGGTGGCGGACAATTTCCCTCCACGCCACTCTGACATGTTCGTGGCAGGTTACAGCAGTGGTTTGCCTTTGCCTTCTGCCGGGTGAGTTTAAAGAGATCACCACTTCTTGCAGTGGATGACCAGGACGTCTAAGTGCCTTGTCGTGCTCTTAGCGCTCCAGAATACCTGCTGGCCTGCCTTCTTGACCGTTGGACCATTAATTGGTCTCTTCCACTGAATCCTCCATGGCCAGACTTCACACGCTGGGAGAGGCAGATCCCCTACCTCACTGAGGGTCGAAGACCCGTCGGCTACCCTCACCTGGTTTGGCCCGTCTGCCAGGACGGTTTACCAGGGTATGCCTGCTGCGCGTGTTACAGCTACTTGGAGCCACAGGAGAGAGCTGAGCGCCAGGTGGGGACCAAAGGTGGACGAGCTGTCCTGAAAAATGGCACAGCAGGCCCCCCCCCACCAGAAGTGCTACTCCTCCCTAGACACCCCGTACTCTCCCTGGGGAGCAGTACCGCAGCATAAAAGCCAAGACCAACAGGCCCCGGGACAGCTTCTTCCACCAGGCCATCAGACTGATTAATTCATGCTGACACAACTGTATTTCTATGTTATATTGTTGTACGTACCATTTATTATAAATTACTACAAATTGCACATTGCTCATTTAGGTGGAGATGTAACGTAAAGATTTTTACTCCTCATGTATATGAAGGATGTAAGTAATAAAGTCAATATAATTTAATTCAGTTTAATGTGTTGTGATCTGGAATTTTGCCTACGTCGGCTCATAAATAGAATGGAGGACTATGTGTTTGTCTACAGAATGAACATCCATCTTGTGAGCCATGTCTGTTTCCTCTGGGTGCTCCGGTAACCAACAAACATACCAAAGAAGTACTGGTTAGTAGGTTAATTGGTCATTGTAAATTGTCCCGTAATTAGGCTAGGGTTAAATCAGTGGGTTGCTTGTGGTGTCGCTTGTTGGACTGGAAAGGCCAGTTCCACACTGTATCTCTAAGTTTAAAAAATGTAAAAATATATATTATTACTGTACTGTGATCAGAGTTATCTGCTTTTTAGTCATCTTATTTCCTTTAGACTCTGGCATCAACATTAGCACTATAGTGGTGTTTGATTCTGAGAGTTGATCATACCCCAAACTCTTCATATGTTGGAAGTGAATGGAACTGTGAGGCAGAGGATCACAGAAACATCCACAATGAAAGAGTGAGTTGGCACACGTCGATGTCAGCCAGCCTGCCTCACTGATGCAGTGAGTGAGTGAGTCAAAGTTCAAAATAAGTTTGTCATGGAAGAAAATATAGTTCTCCATATACAACCTTGAGATTAATTTTCCTGTGGGCATTCACAGAAAGTATGAAGGAGCACAATAGAATCAATGAAAAAACACACGCAAGACGGACGAACAATTAATGTTCAAAAGACAACAAATCTTGCAGATACAAAAAGAATAAACAAAATAATAATTATATATAAATAAGCAATGAGCAATAAAGGTTGAATCTGCTCTGATCTTGCAGCTTCCTGATGGTTGCAGCTCAGCTGCAGCTTGTAGTGTTGGTATGGAGAGAAGGCACCCAGAGATGAGCTCTTTCTACCCAACCAAAGATGCCTTCAGCTGTGCAGTCTACCTCCTGGTGATCCATTTGTACCACAGGGAGTACCTGCCCAAAGAAAAGGACATCATATTTGCTCTGTGTAATCATTCACGTGTGGGCATGTGGCCAAGTGGTTAAGGCATTGGACTAGCAACCTGAAGGTCGTGAGTTCGAGCCCCAGCCAAGGCAACGTGTTGTGTCCTTGAGCAAGGCACTTTATCACACATTGCTCTGTATGGGTCCTAATGCCCTTCTCTTGGACAACATTGGTGTCGTGGAGAGGGGAGACTTGCAGCATGGGCAACTGCTGGTCTTCCATACAACCTTGCCCAGGCCTGCGCCCTGGAAACAGCCTTAAATTAAACCATTCACAGATGAATGTGAATTGAACAGAATGAAGAATTCTCCCAATTGAATAGTATGAAGGAAGTATATTCCTATACACAGCCAAAGAATTCATTTCAATGTACAACCTAAGTACAGTGGATTTGATTAATTTGGACACATTGGGATCAGTACACTTGGCCCAATGAAGAAGCTGCCCTAATTAACCAAAGCTCACTAATCTAGTAAAAAGTATTAAAAAAAACAAACTACCATTTAACTGAGTAACAAATTATGTGCTTAAATGAAATATAGAATAAATTAGAACATTACCAATACTACTACAGTACTAAAAACTGTGTATTAATTTCCTAATAGTTACCGAGAGAGGATTTCATCCAACGTCTGCTGCCATCCTCTTTTGATTGACTGTAAATGTACAAAATCAGCACAGACACCTAGTGTAGATAATGACCTGGCTTCATACAATGCTTTTGACAACTGCATTCCCCCAAATCTTCATTTTCATTGTAACAGTCACTGTTGATACCTTCAAATTCTTTGTAGCTTCTAACCTGTTGAAGTAGTGAAATCGTTTCATTTTCACTCTCGGATGCTTCTGACATCTTCAAGCCTGGATGCTTGAAACTGCAGCGAGCAAAGCAGTTCTGAATTGTCTTACTGCTTATTTCTTGCCAACTATCAGTGACAAAAATCACTGATTTTGAAAACAAGTAACAAAGTGAATCCCAGCTAGTTTCTTGATTAGTTTCTGTGTTTTAAATACAGTGCTTTTTTGCTGTTTGTGTGGTTTGTTTATTTTTTTGTGTGTTGGGGGGAGGGGTTTTGATGACTTTCTTTGAATGGAATCTATGGTGTTTCTTTGTTTCATGGCTGTCTGTGAGAAGATGAATCTCAGGGTCGTATACTGCATACATACTTTCATAATAAATGTACATAGGATCTTAGTTCTCCCAAATGAGTGTCTGCCCTGATTAGCTGATGGGCCAATTAACATAATTCCACTGTAGTTATTATCATAAATTTATAATAAATGAAATGTATTTGATGTATCTGAAAACTGTTATAAAATCCAGTTTTTTGGTTTTATAATACATTTATTCCCTTTAGTGTGTAAAAATGCAGCAGTCTTTTTTCCCTGTAACAGATCAACAGATGAGAAACAGGTCCATTGTTCCAATAGAACATGGAATAGTACATCACAGAACAGGCCCTTCAGCCCACAATGTAGTGCTGTCTTTTTAACCCCCTCCAAGACCAACTTAACCCTTCCTTACTACATAGGCCTCCATTTTTCTATCATCCATGTACTTATCCAAGGGTTTCTTAAATGTCATAATGCTTCTGTCACGACTGTTACTCTGGTAGTCTGTTCCATGCATGGTGTGAAAAATCTTCCTCAGACAACCCCAGCTATACTTTTCTCCAAATTAAAATTATGCCCCTTCATGCTATTTCTGGGACATTTCTGCCCCAGGAAAAAGTTTCCAAATGTTCTGCAATCCTAAGCAATGCTGGAGGAACTCAGCAGGGCAGGCAGCAACAATGGAAAGGAATAAACAGTCAATGTTTCAGGCTGAGACCCTTCATCAGGACTGAAAAAGAAGGGGAAAGGCACCTGAATAAGAAGATGGGGGAGAGAGTAAGGAAGATAGCTGGAAGGTGATAGGCAAAGCCAGAGCTGAAGAAGAAGGAATTTAATAGGAGAGGAGAGTGGATCACAAGAGAAAGAAAAGAAGGAAGGGACTCTACTGGAGATAATAAGTAGGTGAGAAAATGCAAGAGGCCTAAGTTCGGAATAGAAGAAGAGGAAGTGGGGGAGGGAACATTTTTTTTACCGAAAGGAGAAATCGATACTCGTGCCATCAGGTTGGAGCCTACCCAAATGGAATATAGGATGTTGCTCCTCCACCTTGAGGGTGGCCTCTTCTTGGCACAAGAGGTTCTTAAATCCTGTCTGTAAGAATCCAGGAATGAAGGGCTTAACATATGACGGGCGGTTAGCAGCTTTGGTCCTGTACTCACTAGAATCTTGTAGACTGCAGATGGATCTCATTGAAACCTAGCAAATGCAGAAAGGACTAGATAGGGTGGATGTGGAGAGGGTGTTTCCTCTTGTAGGGGTATCCAGAACTAGAGGGCACAGTCTCAAAACTGAGGGGCGACCTTTAAGAACAAAGGTAAAGAGGGTAGCCGGAGAGCAGTGAATCTGTGAAATGCTCAGCCACAGAGTGTGCTGGAGGCCAAGTCCATGGGAATATTCAAGGTGGAAGCTGATTGTTTCCTGATCAGTCAGGGCATCAAAGGATATGGCGGGAAGGCAGGTGTGTGGGGTTGAGTGGGATCCGGGTCAGCCATAATGGAATGGTGCTGCAGATATGATGGGCTGACTGGCCTACTTCTACTCCAATGAATTATGGTCTTATGGTCTTAAACCCCTCTAATAGTTTGCCCACCACTGACATAAAACTCACTGGCCTATAATTCCCAGGATAATCCTTACTTCCTTTCTTGAACAAAGGAGTAACAGTTGGCACCTTCCAATCTTCTGGTACGAGTCCTGTGGCCAGTGAGGACACAAAGATCATTGCCAAATGTACAGCTATCTCATCCTTCAGCTAGTGTATATCCCATCTAGTCCCAGGGACTTATCTATCCTAATGATTTCCATAAGTTTCAAAACATCCCCTTATAAAAGTTACATCAATGGGTAGCATGTCATTCCTAGTAGATGTAGAGTTGGCAGATATTCAATAACAAAAGCATGCTATGCACCGAGCTAAAGATTTTTAAATCAACTAAGTAACATGACAACAAACTGTGCAAATGCAAAAATAAAAACGAAGATAATAATAACAGAAAGATAAGCAATATATATCGAGAATATGAGATGTAGAGTCCTTGAAAGTGAATCCATAGTTTATGGGATCAGGTCAATGTTGAGGTGAATGTATTTATCCCCTCTGGCTCCAGAGCCTGCTGTTTTGAAATCAATGGCCTAATGCAATCCAGTGGGTGTACCAGATAGACAGCAGTACTGGCAATTCAGCCCTCAATCAAATCTCATCTCAATCTCCATGGGTTGAGTTAAGAAATGGCAACTGTAAAAGGATCCTCATGGCATTTGTATACAGGCCTCCAAACGGCAGCCAGGATGTGGATTACAAATTACAGCAGGAGATAGAAAAGGCATGTCAGAAGGGCAATGTCATGATAATCACTGGGGATTTTAACATGAAGGTGGATTGTGAAAACCGGGCCAGTACTGGACCTCAAGAGAGAGAATTTATGGAATGTCTAAGATGGCTTTTTAGAACAGCTTGTTGTTGAGCCCACTAGGGGATCGGCTGTGCTGGATTGGGTGTTGTGCAATGATCTGGAGGTGATAAGAGAGCTTAAGGTTAAGGAACCCTTGGGGCACAGTGATTACAATATGATCAAGTTCACTCTGAAACTTGAGAAGGAGAAACTAAACTCCAATGTGTCCGTATTTCAGTGGAATGAAGGAAATTACAGTGGCATGAGAGGGGAACTGGCCAAGGTTGACTGGAAAGAGACACCAGCGGGAAGGGCAGCAGAGCAGCAATGGCTGGTGTTTCTGTGAATAATGAGGGAAGTGCAAGACAGATACATCCAAATAAGAAGAAATTTTCAAATGGAAGAAGATCACTATCACGGCTGACAAGTGAAGTCAGAGCCAAAGTAATATCAAAAGAGGGGGCATACAAAGAAGCCAAAGATAGTGAGAAGATAGAGGATTGGGAAGCTTTTAAAAATTTTCAGAAGGAAACTAAGAAGGTCATTCAGAAGAAAAAGATGAATTGTGAAAACTTGCTGGTGACTAATATTAAAGAAGATACTAAAAGCTTTTTTAAGTATATAAAGGGTAAAAGAGAGTTCAGGATAGATATAGGACCCACAGAAAATGATGCTGGAGATATTGTAGTAAGAGATGCAGAGATGGCAGAGGAACTGAATGCATATTTTGCATCAGTCTTCACAGTGGAAGACATCTGCAGTATACTGGACATTAAAAAGTGTCAGGGAAGTGATGTATGTGCAGTGAAAATTACGACTGACTGAGGGTGGAAAAATCTCCTGGACCTGATGGAATGCATCCTTGGGTTCTGAAGGAAGTAGCTGGAGAGATTGCGGAGGCATTAACAATGATCTTTCAAGAATCAATAGATTCTGGCATTGTATCAGATGACTGGAAAATTGCAAATATTACTCCACTATTTAAAAAGGGTGGGAGGTAGCAGAAATGAAACTATAGACCTGTTAGCCTGACATCAGTGGTTGGGAGGTTGTTGGAATCGATTGCTAGGGATGAGACTACGGAGTACCTGGAGGCACATGACAAGATAGGTCAAAGCCAGCATGGTTTTCTGAAAGGAAAATCCTGCATGACTAACCTACTGCAATTTTTTGAGGAAATTACAAGCAGGGTAGACAAAGGAGATGTAGTAGACGTGGTGCTCTTGGATTTTAAGAAGGCCTTTGACAAGGTGCCGCACATGAGGCTGCTTAGGAAGATAAGAACACATGGAATTACAGGGAAGTTACTAGCATGGGTGGAGCATTGGCTGATTGGCAGAAAACAGAGTGTGAATAAAGGGATCCTATTCTGGCTGGCTGCCGGTTACCAGTGGAGTTCCACAGGGGTCGCTGCTTTTTACAATGTATGCCAATGATTTGAACTATGGAATTAATGGATTTGTAGCTAAATGTGCCGATGATACAAAGATAGGTGGAGGAGCGGGTAATGTTGAGGAAACAGAGCCTGCAGAGAGACTTAGATAGCTTAGGGGAATGGATAAGGAAGTGGCAAATGAAATACAATGCTGGAAAATATAGGTATGGTCATGCACTTTGGTGGAAGAAATAAACGGGCAGACTATTATTTAGATGGGGAGAGAATTTAAAGTGCAGAGATGCAGAGGGACTTGGGGGTCCTTGTGCAAGGTACCCTAAAGGTTAACCTCCAGATTGAGTCGGTGGTGAAGAAGGCAAATGCAATGTTGGCATTCATTTCTAGAGATATAGAATATAAGAGCAGAGATGTGATGTTAAGGTTCTATAAGGCACTCGTGAAACCACACTTGGAGTATTGTGTGCAGTTTTGGGCTCCTTATTTTGGAAACAATATACTGACATTGGAGAGGGCTCAGAGAATTTTCATGAGAATGATTCCAGGAATGAAAGGGGTACCATATGAGGAACATCTGGCAGCTCTTGGGCTGTACTCCCTGGAGAATGAGGGGGAATCTCATAGAAACATTCCAAATGTTAAAAGGCCTGAATAGATTAGATATGGCAAAGTTATTTCCCATGGGAGGGGAGTCTAGGACAAGAGGGCATGACTTCAGGATTGAAGGATGTCCATTTAGAACAGTGATGCAGAGAAATTACTTTAGTCAGAGGGTGGTAAATCTGTGGAATTTGTTGCCACAAGTGGCTGTGGAGGTCAAGTCATTGGGTGCATTTAAGGCAGACGTAGATAGGTTCTTGACTAGCCAGGGCATCAAAGGGTATGAGGAGAAGGCAGGGGTGTGGGAATGACTGGAAGAATTGGATCAGCCCATGATAGAATGGCGGAGGAGACTCAATGGGCTGAATGGCCTACTTCTGCTCCTAATTATCTTATCTTTTTTTATCTTCCATGTTCCAAGGAATAAAGTCCTAAGCTATTCAATCTTTCCATATAACTCAGTTCCTCCAGACCTGGCAAATTCCTTATAAATTTTCCCTTAAAGGATGAAAGAGAGATGCAATGGATCAGTGAACAACACTCAATTGCGCACTGGTCAACTGGTGATGAAACATTTGCCACCTAACCTCCAGGCTTGGCGAACAACCCTACAAACAAGCAGCCAACCGAAGCTTCCAATCTCCTCTCTCATTCCAAAAAATAATAAATTAAATAAACAGATGCCATCAGAAGAAAGAACAAGAATCACAGGTGAGGCTTTGCACTTCTGCAAAGCCATTTAGATCTGCAAATACCAGATTTCTAGTTTAGCAGAACTTAGTGTAAGATTGGATGGACATACCTGAACGTTTGGACGATTTCACCCAAGGACTGGCCAAGTGTGAACTAAATATTGTACATAGAAGCTGGTTGATTTTGAAAAAATATCAGCAATATCTAGGCTCATGATTACTTTTATCATTTCACATTTTATATTTCATTAATGAGAATGATTCAGAGGTGGAAGAAGAGTGAAAATGCCTCATCGCTACATGCTTAACTGCCCCCCATCTTAACTGAATCTTAAAGGAGCACCATCGAGAGCATCCTGACAAGTTGCTTCTCCACCTGCTATGGGAATAGCAGAGCATCAGACTGGAAATGCCAACAAAGGACTGTGAGAACGCTGAGAGGATCATAGGGCTCTCCCTAGTATCCATTGGGGACATTTATCAGGAGTGCTGCATACACAGGGCCCACCCTTCCATCCAGTACCCTCTTTGACTTTCCACCATCATGCAGGACACTGTAATGCATAAAAACAAGAATGGGATGGGAAACAGTTTCTTCCCTCAGGCCATTAGTCTTCTGAACTCCCTGCCACATCGCGTTTGAAGTGTTACAGCTTAATCTGTTCTGTACCTTACAATATTTAATTTATACACCTTACTTCGTTTATTTATGCACAATTCATCTGCATCATTTTATCGCAAACAAGATGCTGGAAATCCGAGCAACACACTCAAAATGCTGGAGAAACTCAGCAGGCCAGGCAGCATCTATGGAGAAAAGTACAGCCAACATTATCTTTCTTCCATGGACTTCTGTCTCTTTCACCAATCAACTTCCTAGCTCTTTGCTTCATCCTTCCCCCCTCCAAGTTTCACCTGGCATTGCCTGGCATTTCTCTCTCCCCTCCCTCCACCTTTCAAACCTACTTCTCAGATTTTTTTCTCCAGTCCTGCCAAAGGGCTTCGGTCCGAAATGTCGACTGTACTTTTTTTCCATAGATGCTGCCTGGCCTGCTGAGTTCCTCTAGCATTTTCAGTGTGTTGCAGATTTTATCCCAACTTTCCTAAGTTATTGTGTACTATGTGTGAGTTTGTGTACACCTGTGCTTTACACCCTGGTCCGGAGAAATGTTGTCTTGTTTGGCAGTATACCTGTATAGTTAAATGACAATTAACTTGATCTGACGACTGTCAAAAAGACGCCCAAATTTAATCAGTTATTCATAATCACTAATGGATACAGCAGTGTTACATACATCAAATAAAAACTAATATGAACTCATTTCAGTTCAAATAATGCTGGCAGGGCATTTGTGAAGAAATTAGCTTCAAATTAAAGCCATGTATCTTTAGTTATTCTTCCAGCAATTCTCTAATGAGCTTTCTTAAATCTAGAATGAGATACTGAATTATTCTAAGTTATGTTCCTACAGTTTATCTTTCCTCTTCAACATGCAAGCTGTTCAACATCACCAAAAGATCTGATGTTGTGGAAATGAGCTTGCAGACATTTCATCACCAGTTGGGGTGACTTCTCCACTGAGCAATTGTTGGTGTTTCTCTCTGGGAGTACTGGCGTTTATATAGGCATCCATTCGCTTGCCTTGGTCCTGATTGACTACGCCTTCAGTTGACCTTTGAATTCTATTGGCGTGCATTTCTTTGGCACTGAAGGGTTCGTAGGTGACATTGATCTTGATAGTTTATTTACAGAGTTATCAGAAGAGAACCACACTTTAAAAAATTCTCATGCCTGCCTGTGCCAGAGTCTCCATGGTACCCCAGTTAAATGCCTCAACCCTAGTCACCAATATTCACCACCATCTTAAATCACCAAAATATATTTGGTACTCTAAATAAAATCAATGTTTAAAGATCCTAAACATGAGGAATTCTGCAGGACACAGACGAAGGGTCTTGGCCCGAAACGTCGACTGTACCTCTTCCTAGAGATGCTGCCTGGCCTGCTGCGTTTAAAGATTCTAACACTTCCTTGGTTGTGAGTGTTTAATATCTTTTCATAACAGTCAAAGTAATACAGTCAGAGCAAACATGCACTGTAATTGCTTAAAGCCTAAATGACCCACGTTTTTTTTTCAGATTTACAATTTATTTTGGCACTTATAATGAATTTCAGTAGGTACATAACATTATTAAAATTCGCCCTAACACTGTTGATGTTATGAGTATATTTGAATTGTGTCTAAAAGTAGACATCAAACATCACTGAAGGCAATAAGAAAATTAGTTATTTAATCTTGGGTTATGTAAGTAAAGATCTTTTATTTCTTCAGTCGCACTCCTTTGAATTGGTTTATGGTGTTAAATAATGTTAGGTAGTAAAACTGTTAAAAGAGATCTATTTAAAAAAATCAATCACATCAGTTGCCAAAAGCAATATGGACTTCAAACAAGAGAATCAGTATTTAAACAGTACCTATTAAAGGCTACGAATAAGCCATAACCTAGCATACTTCCTTAAATTGCCGTTTCTGTGATCATCAGATCTTTCAACCATTTTATACATAGCAGTGTTCCACAACCATAAAATTACCTTCTTCCCACAGGATGTTGGCCATCATACATGCCCAGCATACATGTAGACCCTGTCTGAATGCCTCATTACATTGCCATCCTCTCAGCCTCCCACTTCCCAACTCACTTGTACACTCTGGTCACTTTTCATCTTTTTTGCTGCTGTTTCACATATTTATATGACTGATAGTTTCTTTATATATAATAGTGGCAGTAACACTACATCGCAGTAGGGCAGTGGATAGCACAGTACCAGCAACTTGGGTTCAATTCCTGCTGCTGACTGTAAGGAGATTGTAGGTTCTCCCTGCGACCTCGTGGCTTTTCCCTGGGTGCTCTGAGTTCCTTTCATTGTCCAAAGGTAGGCTGATTGATCATCGCAAATTGTCCGAGGCTCAGTTAGTGTTAAATCAGGGGTTGCTAAACAGCGCAGCTCAAAGGACGGAAGGGTCTACTCTGCCGTGAATCTCAATAAATTACATTGATGTACAACCATGCTCTTCGCACCTTTCACACTATCTCCAGGCAGAGCTTCCCAACCTTTCTTATGTCAATATCATTAAGCAAGGGGTCTGTGGACCCCAGGTTGGGAATCCTTGGCTCCAGATGTCGCCCATCTTCTAGGCGTATCCTTCCTCTCCCAGGGATGAAGATTTGGAGATTCTGTTGGCATTTCTCTAGCTCCGGTGTTTTACGGGATATGGCTGCCAGCCCCATTCCCAAATCTACTCCTTCTGCAGCCAGGCTTGGGTCCGTTCATGGGGGAGTGCTCGTGCTTTATGTCAACCTGTCAGTGCTCAGGCTCTGCCACTCGGGAACATGTGCTGACATTACTCCGTGACTATATCTACTGTGTGGACGATGCACTGTGATTTGCACCTTAGCCCCAGAGGAATGAAGTTTCATTAAGCTGCATTCATGTGTATGGTTGAATGACAATAAACTTGAACGGAAACTAGAACTTAAAAATATGTAGTGATGTAGTGATGGGACATCGAACCCATCAACACTACCTCACTAGTTTTCCCTTTTTTTAACTACTTATTTATCTCTATATATCTTATTGCACTTTACATTAATAATAGTTTTTATTATTATGCATTTCAATGCACCACCACTGCACAACAAAAAGTACTGGATATGACTCAGTCCACATGGGTTAAGCCCTCCTAAC
The DNA here is from genome assembly GCF_963921235.1 of Mobula hypostoma. NCBI lineage: Eukaryota > Metazoa > Chordata > Chondrichthyes > Myliobatiformes > Myliobatidae > Mobula > Mobula hypostoma. The sequence continues at coordinate 7,438,696 of NC_086097.1, read as the reverse complement.
CATTGAGCACACCTACATGAAACGCTATTGCAGGAAAGTAGCAACAATCATCAGGGAACCCCACCACCCAGGATCTGCTCTTTTCTCACTGCTGCCATCAAGAAGGAGGTACAAGAGCCTTAGGACCCACACCACCAGGTTCAGGAACAGTTATTACCTCTCAACCATCAGGCTCTTGAACTAAAGGGAATAACTTCACTCACCCCATCATTGAAATGTTAAGGACTTCACTTTCAAGGACTCTTCATCTCATGTTCTTGATAATTACTTATATTCTCATTTCTTCTTTTTGCACTTGCACAGTCTGTTGTCTTCTGCACTCTAGTTGAATGCTCTAGTGGGCGAATCGTTAATCGATTCTGTTATAGTTACAATTCTTTTCTTTCTTTTTATTAGTTTCATAAAAATATAAACTTAACATGGTAGTAATACAAAGTTATTGGGAATACATTGTTATAATTAACATGAGTGATTATAAAGCCAGATAACACTTAAATGATAAAACTCCCAATCATATAAGACACAAATGAATAATATAAAACAAAGAAAAATATCTAAAAAAAATCATGAAAAAGGAAAAAAAAATAATAACCCCCCCCCAAAAAACTAATCTAAACAGAATTAATCAACTAAACTAAAAAAAAAGACCTGGGCTGTTTTTAACATCGTAAAAAAAGAGAGAAAAGAAAACCTTAGTGTCGACAACTCCGCTCCTCTCAAACAAAATTACAGAGAAGTAAAATAAGTTTGGAAAATGGTCAAATTACATCATATGAAAATGCTGAATAAATGGCCTCCAAGTCTTTTCGAATTTAACGGAAGGGTCATAAACAACACTTCTAATTTTTTTCCAAATTTAAACACAACATAGTTTGTGAAAACCAATGAAATGTGGTAGGAGGATTAATCTCTTTCCAATTCAGCAAAATGGACCTTCTAGCCATTAAAGTAAGAAATGCAATCATCCGACGAGCTGAAGAGGTTAATAGTTATAATTCGCAAACAACAGGAATTCTGCAGATGCTGGAAATTCAAGCAACACACATAAAAGTTGCTGGTGAACGCAGCCGGCCAGGCAGCATCTCTAGGAAGAGGTGCAGTCGATGTTTCAGGCCGAGACTCTTCATCAGGTTATAGTTATAATTCTACAGATTTGCTGAATCTGCCCACATATATTATCAATAAAAATATTGAAAGAGTCTGCCCACAAGAAATTGAATCTCAGGGTTGTATAAGGCGACATATACGTATTTTCATAATAACATTTACTTTGAATTTTGAAATGTCACAACACACACCATTGATATTAAACCCGATTCTGATTCTGAATTAGACGAATGACCATGAATTTTGATTTCTCCTTTCGGTGGCAGTGTTTTTCAGAAGGCCAAAGGGAAGGTGTGATGTTGCAGCTGTATAAAACTGTATTATCCCACATTTGCAGTATAACATGCAATTCTGATCACTGCACAGTAGGGAGGATGTGGAGAAGATGCAGAATGCTTCACCAGGACGTTGCTAGGATTGGAGGATATTAACTAGAAGGGGATTTTAGAAAAAACTTGTATTGATTTCTGTGCAGTCTTGGGGGCTGAGGGAGACCTCATAAAGGTTTATAAAACTAGGGGAGGCTCAGATAGGATTAAAAAGCAAAAGGCATTTTTCTCTGTGTGGAAATGCCAAATCAGGATCATGTTTCATACAGTATCACTGTCATACATTGTGAAATTTGTTGTTATGCAGCAGCACAGTGCAATACATAATTATCAGAAAAAAACTATAAATTACAATCAGAAAATGTGTAAATATTAAATTAAGTAAGTAGAGCAAAAAGAGAACAAAAAATAGTGAGATAGTGTACATGCGTTCATTGTCCATTCAGAAATCTGATTGCAGAGGGGAAGAAACTGTCCCTGAAACACTGAGTGTGTGTCTTCAGCCTCCTGCACCTCCTCCTTGATGGTAGTAATGAGAAGAGGGAATATCTTGGGTGATGGGGGTCCTTAACGATGGATGTCACCTTTTTGAAGCATTACCTTTTGAAGATGTCCTTGATGAAATATTGGGGTAGTATGTTTAAGGTGAGAGGAGATTAGTGAAGCAAAGGTTTTTACACAGAGAGTGGTAGGTGCCTTGAGTGCACTGCCATGGTGGAAATAGATATGATAGGAATGCTTAGGAGGCATTAAGACAGAGAATAGAGGAGGAGGCCTCTGTCAGTTAGAGTCGACCATGGATGTTGCGTCCTATCTATCTAGATATGTAAACCTGGGCAGTAGGATATGGAGAGCAAGCTGTTTTCTGACAGTTTTTTGTCCCATACAAAATAATCTTACAAGATTACAACAGAGAAAAGCATAGAAAAGCAGCATCCATCATCAAGATCTTCACCATCCAGTCAACACTCTTTTCTCGCTGCTGTCATCAGGAAGAAAGAAGAGGAGTCTTAGGACTCACAACACCAAGTTCAAGATGGGTTACTACCCCGCAACCATCAGGCTCTTGAACAAAAGTGGATAATTACACTCAATAAAGGACTCTTTTATCTTGTTACTTCATGCTCGTTATTTATTGCTATTTATTTATTATCTACATTTGCGGTTTGTTTACAGTCCTGATATTTACAGTTTACAGATCTATAGATTTGCAAAGTATGCCCACAGAAGAAGAATTTCGGTGTTGTATGTGGAGACATGTATGTACTCTGATAATTAATTTTACTTTGAACTTTGAACTTTTGAGCATTGACCATGGGAAGAACCCGGAGCACCTGGAGGAAACCTGCACCAGTATGGGGAGGACGTGCAAACTCCTTATGGGCATTGGAGGAACTGAACTCTGAACTCTAGCTGTAACAGCATTGCGCTAACTGCTATACCACTGACTTCTCTGAGGAATAAAGTTTCTTAACCAGGTTCGAAGAAAACCTCGCTTGGACTTAGAAAGTTTTCAATGAGAAAAACTCTTCCAATATAACTCCTCTGAGATTGGAAGACAGAACAGATTCATGCATTGGATCCACGCTGAGATGAGCAAGGGAGGACTGTATTCTGTGGAACATTCATATTCTCATTGATTTTAGATGAGAAAAAGTCAGTCAGGTGGGTAAGAGGGTTGATTGTACCAGAGCTATTCTGCATTTTATGATGTAGGTCAATACTCTACATAACAGCAATAGCTCAGTTTTGACCAGTGGCTCTATCTTCTGAAGGTATGTCCCACCCCGTGCTCAATAATTTATGGAGTTCAGTCTTCCAAACAGCTGTCAACTAAAGTTATAGCAACCAGGGATTTTTAAAGTGGTTGTGGGCTGCATGTTTATCATTAGTGTACATACCTCCGTACCCCATTTTCGGAACCAATACCAGCCTACCAATAACTAATGATATAGATAGGATAAGGAACAGTACAGATCCTTCAGCCTGCAATGTTGTGCTGAGCCAAATGAACTATTAATCAAGTGGACAACTAAACTAATCCCCTCTGTCTACACAATGTTCATATCCCTCTATTGTCCTCTCATTCATGTGCCTATCTAAATGTCTCTTAAAAGTCAAGTGGGTCAAGTTAATATTGGAGAATGTAAACCATACACAACCTGAAATTCTTCGTCTTCGCAGACATCCATGAAACAAGAAACCCGGAAGAATGTTTGATAGTAACATTAGAAGCGGCCAAGTGGTTAAGGCATTGGGCTAGCGACCTGAAGGTCGTGAGTTCGAGCCCCAGCCGAGGCAGCGTGTTGTGTCCTTGAGCAAGGCACTTAATCACACATTTCTCTGTGACGACACTGGTGCCAAGCTGTATGGGTCCTAATGCCCTTCCCTCAGACAACATTGGTGTTGTGGAGAGGGGAGACTTGCAGCATGGGCAAGCACTGGTCTTCCATATAACCTTGCCCAGGCCTGCGCCCTGGAGAGTGAAGATCCATGGTCTCACAAGACTAGAAGCCCAAAGCCACCCACACACAAGCAGCAGCAGAACATTCCCTCTCCCCTCACTTGCACCAGCAAAAGCACCAACCTCCTCCCCCAGCATGCAAGCAATAGAAAAAACTACCAGAGACCTAATGAACCAACCCCAGGCAGTGTATTCTAAGCACACACCACTCTCCATGTTAAAAAAAAACTAATGTCTTGCATCTCCTTTCAAGTTATTCCCTTTCACCTTAAATGCATGCCCGCTGGTATTAGACACTTCAATCCTGGGAAAAAGATAGACTGTCTACTCTGTCTTTGACTCTCATGATCTTATAAATCTCTATCAGATCTCCCCTCAACCTCCACCATTCCAGAGAATATTTTACAAAGTGTTTGCATGTCTTCATTTTATAATCTTTGTTGTTCACAGTTTCTCTCCAGTGTGATACCAAGACACAACTGTACCCACATTCTGCCCCCTTGTGTGACGTATGAATAAAGATGCAGGTTGCACCAAGATGAGGTGGAAATGGAATTACTGTAACTAATTCTGTAAACAAACACATAGACCTCGATCCTATCCGTGAGCCAATGCATGCAAACTTCCTGACCACTATGTATGGAGTTCGCCACATAGACAATCAGCGACGAGATTTCCTCTGTACATCACAATTGAGTTTCTGAAATAATGTCCAATCAGCTGATTGGAAAGTATACAAAGGCCAAACATTCAGAGGACACACCACAATCAACAGCGCACTGACGATGTCTCCTCGCATAGTTGCGAAATGTTTGCAAGTAAATTGCTAAATTCAGAGAGCAACTCAACCCAACTACTGCAAACCTTTATAGCTTATGTAAAGAGAACAGTAAAGGTGATTAGCAAACATCATGTATTGTGAGAAAGGTAACTAGTTATTCAGATACTGCGTTGGATCTTTCTGTGATAGGACATTAATACTGATTAATATTAATTCTGATTGAAACGTATAAGATCCTAAAGGGATTGGACAGGCTAGATGCAGGAAGATTGTTCCCGATGTTGGGGAGGTCTAGAACGAGGGGTCACAGTTTGAGGATAGAGGGGAAGCCTTTTAGGACCGAGGTTAGGAAAAACTTCTTCACACAGAGAGTGGTGAATCTGTGGAATTCTCTGCCACAGCAAACTGTTGAGGCCAGTTCATTAGCTATGTTTAAAAGGAAGTTAGATATGGCCCTTGTGGCTACAGGGGTCAGGGGGTATGGAGGGAAGGCTGGGTTCTGAGTTGGATGATCAGCCATGATCATAATAAATGGCGGTGCAGGCTCGAAGGGCCGAATGGCCTACTCCTGCACCTATTTTCTATGTTTCTATGTTTCTAATACTTTGCAGCCCTCTGAAAAAAATGCTTATTTCAATGAGGTCCACTATTATTTTTCTAAATTCTCATTAATAGAAGACCATAAGACCATAAGGCATAGGAGCAAAATTACGCCATTCAGCCCATCGAGTCTACTCAGCTATTCATGAAATCATGGCTGATTTCAATTCAGTTCAATTCAAATTTAATTGTCATTCAAACATACATGGATACAGCCAAATGAGACAGCGTTACTCCGGGCCAGGGTACAAAACACAATATCAATAGTCATGTATAGCACGCACAAGATAGCAAGCACATGTAAGGTATCACTAAATATAGCCACATAAAAAAAATCCATACCTTGAGTCCACGAATGTCGCAGAAATCTGCAATCAACCACAAATCAGCTTGTGTTACTTTTTATCCTCTCAGCCCCATTTACCTTCTCCCTGTAACATTTATTGCTCTGATTAGTCAAGAACATATCAACCCCCACCTTAAAGATATTCAATCAAGGCCTTGTCAACGTACTCTCTCCTGATACAACTGATTTTTCCTTCCAGGAATCAGTTTTCTGAATCTTTACGGCGCTGCTTAGGACATGGGGAGCAGCAAAGATTCAGCACAGAATACTCCAGATGTGGTTTCACCAAGGTCCTGTAGAAAAGCAGCAAGATGCCTGCCTCCAAAGCATAGGGACACTTCCATTTTTACGCGGCTACAAGAGGAGGAATTTCTTTATCCAGAGGCTACTGAATTTGTGGAATTAATTGCCACAGGCGGGTGTGGAGGCAAAGATGTTGGTTATATTTAAAGCGGAGGTTGATAGGTTATTGATTAGTAAGCGTGTCAAAGATTACAGAATGAAGGCAGGAGAATGGGATTGAGAGGGACTAATAATCCTCACTGCCCAGCAACACACTGAAATAGCCTAGAATAATCAAAATTTGGATGTGGGATTGAGCTACGTCTCTACCTAAGGAGGCATAAGGTGCTCCTTCTCTCTGCTAGCCTGCCGGCCACGCTTAACCACTCGATTAGGGTCCAAGGTGGTGGATGGTCGTACAAACAGCTGGTGCATATCACAATTCCTAGTTATGTGACCGCTGGCACCAGGCAGACAGACTCTGAAGAATATTGACAATGGGTGTGGTCACCTCTCTTGTAAAGACACTGCCCAGAAGAAGGCAATAGCAAACCACTCCTGTAGAAAGATTTGCCCAGAGCAATCATAGTCATGGAAAGACCATGATCGCCTTTGTCATACGACAAGGCACATAAAGGACAAACTAATCACAGGACAATTTACAATAACAAATGAACATATTAACCAATATGTCTTTGGACTGTGGGAAGAAACCCACATAATCATATGAAGGATGAGCAAATTTCTTCCAGAGGATGCTGGATCTGAACTCCGAACTCAGATGCCCTGAACTGGAATAGTTTTGCTTTATCCACCATGTTATCATGGTGCTTCTTTTCAGTATTTTATGTTCTTCTTCAACTTTTCCAGTATCTGTATTTTTTCACTATGTCACACTATTGTTTCACCACACTGCATTATGGCTCCCCTAGTTTAGACACTATTTCCTGGTATTTGCGAGAAGGATTTAGTAAGGTTGTTACAGCAAGGATTCTGCCTTTCTGAATTCTGTGAACAGCTACATGCTGAGTCTATGCTTCAGCGTTGGTGGTTATGGTACAACTGGCTAGTTTCTAGGCCATTTCAGAAGGCATTTAATAATCAACCTCATTGGCTTCATTTACAGTCAATTAAGTACTTCTTGACACAGGGTCCCTGTTGTAAGTTGGAAATGTGACAGTCAATCTGCAAAGAACAGGATTTTAATAGCATTGGAACAATGTCTTTTCCGCTTATATTTTGGAAGCATTACGAAATCGTTAAGTTCGATGGGGATTTTGGAGAAAACATAATAATTATTGTGTTGTTCTGATAAAGGGCATAATGATACATTGGGCTGTCCGTTGGTTGGGGTTAACCACAGATGTCGTGTCCCATCTGTTTGAATGATATGCAAGCCAGGGCTGTATGACATGGAGAGCAAGCTGTTGCCCATGGGGCAGGTTCTTTTACTGTATGCAGCAGATCCAAAGGAATGGCAGAAACTGATAGAGTTTGTGATAAACAAAAGAGATTCTACAGATGCTGGAAATCCAGAGCAGACACACAAAATCCTGAAAGAACTTGGCAAGTCAGACAGCATCCACAGAAGGGAATAAACAGTGGATGTTTCAGGCTGAGACCCTTCATCAGGACTAAGGGTATATTGATGCTTTGCTAACTAATTTTATTCTTGTGGCGAAGAAGTAGAAGGACCAGATACCCTGGTTTAGTAAAACTGAATGAGGCATACATTTTACAAAGCATGGAAGGATAACTCACCTGCTTCCCTTTAAAAGACTGCCAAACATTTCTTCTACACTCTTCTGAGAGCAGATGACATCCAAGTTTCTCAGATCCAAAGCAACATCTCTAATATTCTCCCCTCATTCTCCAAGAGGACCACAATCTTGTCATGGTTTGGAGGCTTGTGTGCCTCAGTGACCCAGAGAACTATTTTGGCTGAAGTCAGGGCATTATGCTTTGGTTTCTGGTAAGGCCACCTATGCCAAACAGGTCAAAGGGTAGAGGTCGGACTGAGAATGGTCTACTGGTCCTCCTGGTTCAGGGATTCAGTTCAGAGTTAACAACCCTAACTGGTAAAACAAAATTGTTATGGAAATAGTAATGAAGAAACCTTCCATATCAGAGGGTGATGGTATTCCTGAGTCTCCACCTGAGACTTTCATGACTGACAGTAGTGAAAACAGAGAGGATGCTCCTAACAGGATGAAGGAAGCCCTGAGATCGAGATCCTTCATTACTGCTCTAAATGCTAGTGGCGTAGGGGGCAGTAAGTATATTGGGCTCATGCATCAGCCTTGGTTTGTATGTAAATCACTGGAATGGGACTTAAATTCACAATCTTCAGACTCAAATGCAATGACTGTCGACAACATCCAATATTGTTTAATGTCATTTCCAGTACACAAATGTAAAGGAGAACAAAATAATCGTTACTCTGGATCCGATGCAGCACAAAAAAAAACACAACAAATACTGTATAAATGCATAAGATAGCTTGCGTACAGTCCTGACACCCATGCTATTTCCCCCAGCCCTGGCTCTCCTTCTCTGCCACGTGTCGCACATCCCTCATGCAGTGCTCTATCGTCACCATTCCCAACATCCTTTGCTCCTGCCAGATTTATAAATTTGCTCTCCACTCCATGTTGACAAATAGAAAACTGTGCAAAAGTCATAGACGCTCTAACTGAATATATGTGTCCAAGAGTTTTGCACAGTTCTGTATATGGATTGATTGTATGTCCATATAGTGACACTAGGCACAGGAGCGTCTGTACATAAGGTGACTCTGAAAGGAAATGATATAGTCGTGGTGGTTGGGGATGTGGGGAGGTGGGTTAGTGGGTGGAGGTTTTGACTAGTCTTACTGCTGATAACTGTAACTGTTTTTGTGTCTGGTGGTCCTGCTGTGGATGCTACGTGTGGATTCCCTGATGAGAGTGGGACAAATAGTCCGTGAGCAGGGTGGGCGGGCACCTTTATGATGTTATTGGCCCTTTTCTGGCACTTTCCTGTATATGTGGCCTTGATGGGAGTTTGGCTGGTGCTGGTGATGCATTGGGCAGTTTTGACTACCTGTTGTAGAGTCTTCCTGTCCCACGGTATTATAAACAGTACTAAGTAGATGAGAAAAAGCAGATTAAATTACATAACAGTAATGGAGATCTTTGCAAAGTGAACTGAACAATTCAACAACTTGGATGCAATGTGCTGACCAAATTCAAATGTTTATTTATTTTTAGAATCAATAAACAATGTTAGTCTCAGGTTAGTGACTGAGACAACGGACCAGACTGACAACTGTCTGTTTTAGTTGCAGATTAATATTTCTTCACTGCATGACAAAGCATAAATGCACCGTTTATATCAGAACATAAACTATTGCTTTTCAGTCAAAATCTCCACAGAACATATCTTGACAGTGTTTCCAAAATGCAGGCGGAGAAAGCATTGTACAAAATGTAATTAATAATATGCTGCCTTACTGATGTTTCCACATTTGATTTTATTAATTATTTATAAATGTTAAGAGCTCAAATAAAAGCCTTACAGCTATTTGTACAAAAAATAATCAGGAAATGATTCCATCTTGAACTTCTCCTGCAGATTTGAATTAAAGAGCATAACACTGCGATGAGAATTGACAAAGCCAATTTATGCAATTGCACATGAGAACAGTGCTGAAACTGCTTTACCAGTCGGGTGTCATTAACCATCTTGTTATTTTTTTCTCTGTCCAAAACTGTTAGACAATTTATTTTAATAAACATGTTTTACACATTTCCTCTGTCAGAGATGGTCTATTAAGACTACTTCTAAAAGTTTTGCTTAAAGCATTATTTTTCTCAGCCAATTTATTTTTTTTGCTGTTCTAAGAAATTCATCCCTTATTATGGAACACTTTGTATTGCAGTCACTTGAAGCCAAATTTTGGAAGTAGATTATAGATTTTCCAGGCACTGTTCAAATGGTTCAATTTAATATCAGGTTGTACAGTGTGCAGCCTGCAATTCTTACTCTTCACGAGCATCCACAACCCTCTTCATCCATCATACAAACAGCAGCAGCATCGACTCACCTCCTCCCCATCACTTGCACCAGCAGAACCACCACCCACAACCCCACCATGCAGGCAACTGCATAAAGTCCCAAAACAGAGCTTGATTCAAAGTTCATCAAAAACTACAGTCCATAATCCAGTATTTCAGTATCTCACAGGCTCTCTCTCTTTCTCTCTCCCCTCAGGGAGAAAGAGGTCACTCCACCAACAACAAGCCAAGAGACCAGCAGCTCAATGTTCTGATGTAACATTGCTCTGCGTCACCTCTCAAAGCCACTTATCTCAGGAACAGAGAGAAAGAGACAGACACAAAGACAACAACAGGGAGAGAGGGAGAGAGGGAGAGGGAGAGAGAGAAAACTTTTTCTGACAGCAGCACACACTGCCTACAGTCCGAATGTTTCAGCCTTCCATGATGCTTTAGTCAGCACAAGGGGTGTATGGGGTGTCAGGGACGGGTAGCACCTCTGGTGGGGGAACATGTCGCGTCCTTTTCAAGGCAGTTAGTCCACATTTGGTCCCCACCCGGCACTCAGCTCTCAACTGTGGCTCCCCGTAGCTGTTTGCATGCAACAGCAGCCACACCCCAGGCAGAGAATGTTTTTGGGAAACTTGAAAGGTCTGAAGGTAGATAAGTCACCTGGACCAGATGGTGTAAACCCCAGGGTTCTGAAAGTGATTGTGGAGACATTGGTAATGATCTTTCAAGAGTCACTAGATTTTGGAATGGTTCCAGAAGACTGAAAAATTGCAAATGTCACTCCACTCTCCAAGAAGGGAGAGAGGCAGAAGAAAGGAAACTACAAACAGTTTTAAGGTGCTTTGAAGTAGGTACAGAGGAAATGCCAGATGCCAAGTTTTTACACAGAGAGTGATGAGTGCGTGGAATATGCTGCCAACAATGGTGGTGGAGGCAGATACAATATGGTCTTTTAAGAAACTCTTGGATAGGTACATGGAGCTTAAAAAGGGGCTATGTGTAACCCCAGGTAATTTCTAAAGTCCATGTACAGCACAGCATTGTGGGCTGAAGAGCCTGTATTGTTTTCTGTGTTTCTATGGATGACTATTTTATAAATGGAGAGAAAATACAAAAAAAAACTGAGTTGCAAAGAGACTTGGGAGTCCTTATGCAAAATCCCCTTAAGGTTAAGTTGCAGGCTGCATCAAATCAATATATGGACCACCTCTTCCTCTGGCAAATCTATCATTATATGGACCACCGCCTGCTGAAATAAATTGCACTTCAGTTTCTTTTCAACTCTCAATGTGTAGCTCAAACCTGGTTTAGATCAGGATCGAGAACCTGGATCATTTAAGAAGAAAATTGAATAGCTTATACTTCACGTCTTAATTCCTCAGCTCTGAGAAAAATATTTTGTTGTGAAATGAACAAGTAACTAGTTTTATGATAGTCATTGACAGGAATTTATATCCTGTCTTCATCGAAAAGAGAGCATAAGACTATAACATATAGGACCAGAATTAGGCCATTTAGCCCATCGAGTCTGCACTGTCATTTCATCATGGCTGATCCATTTTCCCTCCAAGCCCCAATCTCCTGCCTTTCACCTGTATCCCTTCATACCCAGACTAACCAAGAATCTATCAACTTCTATAAATGTACGCAATGACTTAGCCTCCACAGCCACCTGTGGTGAAGAATTCCACAGATTCACCACTCTCTGGCAGAAGGAATTCCTCCTCATCTCCATTCTAAAATGATGCCCCTCTATTCTGAGGGTGTGTCCCCTGGTCTTAAACTCACCCGCTATAGGAAACATCCTCTCTATCAAGGGCTTTCACAATTCAGTAAGTTTCAATGACATCACCACTCATTCTTCTGAATTCTATTGAAAACAGGCTCAGAACCATCAAACGCTCTTCATATGACAAGTCATTCAGTCCTAGAATCATTTTTGTAAACCTCCTTAGAACCCTCTCCAGTTTCAGCACAACTTTTCTCAAAAAAAAAGGGGCCCAAAACTGGTCACAATACTTGGAGTGAGACCTCACCAGTGCTTTATAAAGTTTCAACATTACATCCCTGCTTTTATAATCTAGGCTTCTTGAAATGAATGCTAACATCTCATTTGCCTTCCTCACCAGACTCAACCTGCAAGTTAAGCTTTAGGGAATTGTGCACAGGGAATCGAAGTCCCTTTGCACTTTTTTTTTGTGTTTTCTCTCCAAGTAGAAAATAGTTAACCCTTTGTTGGACACTGGAGCAGGGATCCAATTGCAGACACAGTACTGTGAACACTATGATATTAATTGAGTAACAAATCCCAAAGTGCAAACAAAGTTGGCATCAAAGTTCAGGCAGAGATCAAAACTTCCAGAGGAATCCAAAAAACCAGAATCAGGCAGAGATGATATTCAGACGGACAGAGTACAGATACAAATACTGGCCAGGCACATCAAAACTCACTGGTACAACCTGGCAACAGACAGGTGAAAAGACAGGACTGAAATACACTGAGCAGTAAATAAAGAGGCAGGTGATAGGTGGAGCGCAATGAGACACAGGTGGCAGCGATACAGGTAATGATGGGAAACAGAAGAGAGATGGAGTACTCGGGTAATATTGGGGCCGGAGCCGGAGCTCTTAACCTGTTAAGCAGCCTCATAAGGCCAGCAGTATACCTGTGTTTGGTGTCAGTCAGCATTTAGTAAAAGCAAAATGCAAGAAGAAGCCATAATGTGAATTAAGTTCAGTCAACTGTTGATTTATCATTTCCTTCAGTTTGTGAAAATCAAAGAAAAGGGAAGAGGCACAAGGAAATTGCACAGGACTTGGTATGCAACCAACGATTTATACTTACAGTTTTAAAAAAATATATATTATGTATTGCAATGTACTGCTGCCACAAAACAACACATTTCACAACATATGCCAGTGAAAATAACCTGATTCTGTTTCAGATCCTAAATGGGAACAACTACCGTCATACAGAATTATCGTGTGACTCTGTACGACAGAGTCATCATCATACAGGTAACAGAGTCATTGGCTAACAGAGCAGCAATAGCCCAACCTGTCCATGCTGACCAAGATGTCCCACTCAAGATGGTCCTGCTTGCCGGTGTTTGGCCCATATCCTTTAAAACCTTTACAACCCATAAACATTTCCAGCTGTCTTTTAAAAATTATAATTTTACATATCTCAACTATTTCCTTTGGCATATCATCCTATAGAGATACCACACTTTGTATATATAAAAAAAAGTCACTCAAGTTCCAAATAAATCTTTCCCCTTTCAACTTAAACCTTTGGCCTCAATTTCTTGATTGCCCAACCATGAATAAAAGAGTAAATATATTCACGCTATCAATGGCCCCTCATGATTTTACCTACTTACTGCACATTACACCTGTTGTACTTGGCCACTCAGATGTAAAATGATGTTTCAATAAAAATTTTGTTTTACCAGTCAGGGTTGTTAGCCCTGAGCTGAACACCCAAACCTGGAGAACTGGTGGACCACTCTTAGTCTGGCCTCTACAGTTTAAGCTGTTTGGTATGGGCGACCCTACCAAGAGTGAAAGCATAAAGCCCTGACTCCAGCCAACAGAGCTCTCTGGATTATTGAGGCACACAAGCTCTCAAACCCAACAACAAGGTTGTGGTCTTCATGCTCACTACACCTCTATATGATCTCCTATGCTCTCACAAATAAGGTGCTTGCTAGTCCAATCTCTCCCTATGCTCAGTCCCTCAAATTCTGGCAGCACCCTTGTAAATCTTTCCTGATCTCTTTCCAGTTGAATAAAGTCTTAGATATTGCAGGACAATCAAACCTGAACACAAGACTCCAAGCATGAGGAAATCTGCAGATGCTGGAAATTCAAGCAAGGCACATCAAAGTTGCTGGTGAATGCAACAGGCCAGGCAGCATCTCTAGGAAGAGGTACAGTCTTCCTAGAGATGCTGCCTGGCCTGCTGCATTTACCAGCAACTTTGATGTGTGTTACAAGACTCCAAGTGCAGCCTCAGCTGCATAACTGCACCATGACCTCCTGAACTTTATACTCATTGCCCAACTGATGAAGGCCCACATGCTAAATGTCTTCTTCTCAATTTGTTTACCTATAACTCCATTTTCAGCAAATCATGTACCAACACTCCAAGGTCCTCTGTGGAAATCCCAGCAGAGCAAGGGTTAAAATGGTGTTCTAACTGATCAGAGACACTTTGTACAGCCTCTCTGCGTGTTAAAGCTCACTAGGACAACAAGTGAAGATGATAAGTTGACAGAAACAGTGTGCAGACACAGTGCAGTCACCCAGGCTGAACACAGCACTTGAAAGGCTAATTCTGTTCAAACCTGAGAACTAGGGTCACCAAGCATATCAAGACAAGATAAAGATACAAATGAAGGATTTTAAGGCAACACTTACTATTGGGCCTACCATGTGGAACTGTATCAATGGACTTACTGAAGTCCATATAAACCACAGCTACCAAGCGGCCCTTATCAACTTTCCTGGTCCCTTCATCAAAAAAAAAATCAATCAAGTTTGTAAGACACCATTCCTAAGCACAAAGCCACATTGATTACCCTTGAACAACCTATATCTTCCTAGATTCTTATCCCTCAGAAACCTCTTCATCGACTGACCTACCATACAAGTAAGATTTACCCTATCAAAGTTAATAAAGTTAAAATCCCTTACTAGGACCATTAGGATCATTGTTCATTGTATCCAGCAATGAACCCTCTGCCATTCCATTCCTAAATGGACATTGAATCTTCAGACACTACCTCACTTTCTTTTAATAAACAGTATTTCTGTTTTAGCACATTTCTTAAAATCTATTCAATATATATACAAATGTAATTGATTTACTTTTTTTTTTATTATTATTACTATTTTTATTTTCTTTATTATCTTTTTCTCTGCTAGATTATGTATTGCATTGAACTGCTGCTGCTAAGTTAACAAATTTCACATCACATGCCAATGATAATAAACCTGATTCTGATTCTGATTCTGATAGGAAGTCTGTGAGGGAGAATTTCTAAAGTGGAAAAGCTGTTGCACTGGGATAGTTCCACTCTTTCAACCATGGAAGTCTACACCTCGAGCTTTGAGTAGTCATCACAACTGGGGTCTTCCTTGGTTGCAGTCGATGACCATGAATTCATATGTACCTTGTCGTGCCCTTCACTTTCCATAGAGCATTGAAGAACTGGCCATTTGATCTAACTGCTGTTCTCATCCTCCCAGTCCACTGGAACTGACTTCACATGGTAGGACAGGCATTAGATCATAAAACTATAAGACCATAAGATATAGGAGCAGAAGTAGACTATTTGGCCCATCGAGTCTGCTCCGCCATTCAATCATGGGCTGATTCAATTCTTCCAGTCATCTCCATACCCCTGCCTTCTCCCCATACCCTTTGATGCCCTGGCTAATCAAGAACCTATCTATCTCTGCCTTAAATGCACCCAATGACTTGACCTCCACAGCCGCTCATGGCAACAAATACCACAGAATTATCACCCTCTGACTAAAGTAATTTCTCTGCATTTCAGTTCTAAAAGGATGTCCTTCAATCCTGAAGTCGTTGTCTCTTGTCCTAGACTCCTCTACCATGAGAAATAACTTTGCCATATCGAAACTGTTCAGGCCTTTTAACATTTGGAAGTCCAGGGAATACAGCCCAAGAGCTGACAGACATTCCTCATATGGTAACCCTTTATTCCTGGAATCATTCTTGTGAAACTTCTCTGAACCCTCTCCAATATAGAAACATAGAAACATAGAAACATAGAAAATAGGTGCAGGAGTAGGCCATTCGGCCCTTCGAGCCTGCACCGCCATTTATTATGATCATGGCTGATCATCCAACTCAGAACCCAGCCTTCCCTCCATACCCCCTGACCCCTGTAGCCACAAGGGCCATATCTAACTTCCTTTTAAACATAGCTAATGAACTGGCCTCAACAGTTTGCTGTGGCAGAGAATTCCACAGATTCAGTATCTGTGTATATAAGTATATCCTCTATCTTGTCATGTACCTCCAGGTACTCCATAATCTCATCCCTAACAATCAATTCCAACAAATTCCCAACCACTGATGTCAGGCTAACAGGTCTATAGTTTCCTTTCTGCTGCCTCCAACCCTTCTTAAATAGTGGAGTAACATTTGCAATTTTCCATTTGTCTGGTACAATGCCAGAATCTATTGATTCTTGAAAGATGATCATTTATGCCTCCGTAATCTCTCCAACTACTTCCTTCAGAACCCAAGGGTGCATTCTATCAGTTGCAGGGGATTTATCCACCCTCAGACCATAAGCTTCCTGAGTACCTTCTCAGTCATAATTGGCACTGCACAAACTTCATTTCCCTGACACTCTTTAATGACCGGTATACTGCGGATGTCTTCCACTGTGAAGACTGATGCAAAATACGCATTCAGTTCCTCTGCCATCTCTGCGTCTCTCATTACAATATCTCCACCGTCATTTTGTATTGGTCCTATATCTGCCCTTGACCCTCTTTTACCCTTTATATACTTAAAAAAGCTTTCAGTATCTTCTTTGATATTAATCGCCAGCTTCCTCTCATAATTCATCTTTTCCTTCTGAATGACCTTCTTAGTTTCCTTCCGCAAGTTTTTAAAAGCTCCTCAATCCTTTATCTTCTGACTAGCTCTGGCTTCTTTGTATGCCCTCTTTTTTGCTTTTACTTTGGCTCTGACTTCACTTGTCAGCCACGGTAGTGTCCTTCTTCCCTTTGAAAATTTCTTCTTATTTGGAATATATCTGTCTTGCACTTCCCTCATTTTCACAGAAACTCCAGCCTTTGCTGCTCTGCTGTCTTTCCTGCACATGTCCCTATCTCACAAGGGTTGAGTCCTCACCTGGCTTAGCCTGCCTGTTGAAGCAGTGTATCGAAGTGTTGCCACTGTTGGATGCAAGCAACAGCTTGGAGCCACGGGTGACCAGTGGGTCCAAAGGTGAGTGTGCTGTCCAAGATTGAACAACACAAGCCCATACACCAAAGGTGCAACCCCTCTCTCTCTGGACACCCTATACACCCCACTGGGATTATTATTAATAGGAATAATATTCGGAATATTATTAGAAACCATAGAAACCATAGAAAAACTACAGCACAGAAACAGGCCTTTTGGCCCTTTTGGCTGTGCCGAACTATTTTCTGCCTAGTCCCACTGACCTGCACACGAACCATATCCTTCCATACACCTCCCATCCGTGTATCTGTCCAATTTATTCTTAAATGTTAAAAAAGAACCCGCATTTACCACCTGGTCTGGCAGCTCATTCTTACTATCATTTGTACAGCTCAACAGAATCTCCCTGCAAATGTGTTCTTCAAATTCCAATTAATTATTTAGATCCCGATGAAGGTTCTCAGCACAAAACATCAACTGTTTGCTCTTTTCCATAGATGCTGCCTGGCCTGCTGAGTTCCTCCAGCATTTTGCGTGTATCACTTTGATTGTCAGCATCTGCAGATTTCCTCTTGTTTGTGACTTGCCTATTTAGGAGCGGGTCTCCGGATGGCTGTAGATCAAGAGGTGTGACCCGTGGACCAGTGCTGCTGGGACACAAGTCAGGGCCTGATCAACCATGAATGGGTGTTCCTGGCAAGAGAGTCTGTTGTCGGAAGAGCCAAAACACCCGACGACCCCAGGTTGCATCACAGATGATGTGTCCCTGCGTATCCTAGGATGTATTTTAGCATCAATCCCAACAATATGAGCATCTCCTTCTTATTTCTCAGCTCCACCTATAAAATCTCATTGCATTTTCCACCAGTTCTGACAACAGCTGTGATATTCCCTTTAATCATAAAATGCATTTCCCCATCAATATTGCATTTATTTTTTTTACAGCTGCGCAGACCAACTATTGCACTGAACAGGAAATTTTTACATGGCCTGAAAGCTGCGCAGCACTTTGTGTTTAAAAGTTAAGAAAATTTCAGCTGCACAGCAACGAAGGCTGTGGGTGTGGGAGCATTTCAGTTCCTTCATACTCATGCACCCTTGCAGCTCAGGGGAAACACTGCTGTCCATCCTCTTTCTCCTCCGCCTCCATCCTGCCTAAAGCACTGGGACCTGGACCAGGTTGTTAATCTTGTACCTCCCATTCCCCCCCCCCAATTCAGGTGCAATCCATTCCTCTTTTACAGGTCATCTCAGTCCCAAAAAAGATCCAAATGATCCAAAAGTTTCTGGTCAGTGATAGGATTGGTGGAGGAAATGAGGAAAGAAGGGATTAGTTGATACATTTGTGACACAGGATGGTCGGTGTCAGTGAGGCTGGTGCTTCTGTCTCAGGCTGAACTAATATTGCAGATAAAACTTCTAAGGATATATTTTCATCAATGAAAACAGGATTCAGCACTCCATTTAAGTAAATCCAATTCTGATAATCTATCTAATAGTACAGGATAAACAAGCAAGAGCAACTTACTTAATAGATATCGCCATTCCGGATACACATAACTTAATAAGTGAAACGCACCAGAAATATGCTGAGTGAAAAGAGGAAATTGAAAGACTATGGAATATGAACAGTGTACACCTTGTCCTGATAATAGTCCTAGTCATAGTCGTACTTTATTGATCCGGGGGAAATTGTTTTTTGTTACAGTTGCACCATAAATAATAAATAATTAAATAGTTAAATAGTTAGATGGGTATCATCCCAAAGGCACTACACAATAGCATTAAACAATTAGGGCTACACAGTAATATCTAGATAAATCTTCAGAAAGGCACAATACTAAACACCACTAGAATGGTCTGAATGTTCCTAGCAATTGAGAAATGAGTGTGCTTAACTATGCCTTAATCTCATATTTTACACTTTGAGCTGAGAAAAAAATACAACAATAATAATGTTAGCTTATTTGTAGAGCACTTTTCATACACAGGTTTTGAGTTGGCGTTGGAATTTAAAAGTGTCAACTGAGTCTGTATCCCTCACAGTTTTATCGATGAATCCACAGTTTAGGTGTGTAATTCAACAAAGCTGACCTGCCAATTTTCTTTTAAGGTAGATTGTTTAAATTTAAGAGACTGGCAGAAGAAGATCTGAGAGCTCGAGCAGATTTTATTACAATGGTGATTCTGTGATGTACTCTGCTCCCGAACCATTAAGAGCTTTAAAAACATGCAAGGAAACTTTAAAATCAATTCTAGGCATTGATTCCTTTATTTGCATAAGTAGTATTGCTTCAGGTTTTGGCAAAATGTCTATGTAGAAATGCTTTTTAGTTATTAAGTCAATTATAGCACAGCAAAATCTAAAGGCTAGAGAGCCATTCAGCCCATCTATTTTGTTCATATTATGTTCTCTACGTTGATTATTAATGTTCTATCTCAGATACTTGGTGGAAGGTTTACATTGCACATGGATGATCTTTCTCCTTCCTTATTCTACTTTCACACTTCTTCAGCTTTAGTTATACCTTCCAAAGATTCTTCAAATGCCTTTCAACTGCCTAGGAGAACACTGAATTCTCCAACTTCCAGTAATTCCCTCCCCCTCCCTTCCCTCATCCCAGTTTCACTATGCCCCCTCCTCCAGCTGCCTCTCACCTCCCTCATGGTTCTGCCTCCTTCTACTGCCCATTGTGTTTTCCCTATTCCTTCTTCACCTTTCCTGCCTATCCCTTCCCTGCTTCCCCTCCTCCACCCCTTTATCTTTCCCCTTACTGGTTTTTCATCTGGCACCTACCAGCCTTCTCCTTCCCACCCTCCCCCCACCTGCTTTATAGGCCCCCTACCCCCTCCCTCTTCAGTCCTGATGAAGGGTCTCGGCCCAAAACGTTGACTGTTCGTTTCCACGGATGCTGCCCCACCTGCTGAGTTCCTCCAGCGTGTTGTGCGAACTGCCTAGAAAATTTCTTGTTTTCATGCCCTCTCACATCCAATTCATTTCACTCTGGAAGGTCCCTGATCAGTAGCCAGTGCTGTGTACTGGCTCCTAATCCTCTTAATTCAAAGTCATTCAATACAAATTGTCTGATAATATCACTGCCATATGTCATGAAGCTTGTTGTTTTGCAGCAGCTGTATCTTACATATATATATAAATTATATTAAGCAACTGTAAATACCTCTTAAATGTTAGTGTCATACCTATTCCATCATTTCCCCAGGCAGTGAGCTCCAAGCACCTACCAATCTGTACAGGAACAGTTACTACCCCTCAACAATCAGGCTCTTGAATGGAAGACAATAACTACACTCACTTGCCTCATCATTGAAACGTTCCTACAACCAATGATCTCACTTTAAGGACTCTTTATCTCATTATCTCAAGTTTTCATTATTTATTGCTATTTAGTTATATTTGTCTTTGCACAGTTTTTTTATCTCCCGAACTCTGGTTGATCTTTCATTGATCCTGTTAGAGTTACTATTCTATAGATTTGCTGAGTATGCCCACAGGGAAATGAATCTCAAGGTTGTATATGGTGATATATATGTACTTTGATAATAAAGTTTACTTTGCAATTTAAACTAATTTCCTGAACTTTTGAACTTTATACATACACGTTGTATATTTCTTATTATAATTTATAGTTTTTAAATATTTATTTATCACAATATACTGCTGCTGCAAATCAGCATATTTCATGACCTATGCCAATGATATTAAACTTGATTATGATTCTGAATCAGATAAATCCGTCCTGAAATGCATCATTTGAAACTGTGCTCAGTTCTCTAAATTCTAAGTTCTCTAATTTCTATTCAGAGTTTTATAGAGGTATAACATGACTTATCAATGTTTGATCTCACCAAGATGAAATTTTGCAGAGGTATAAAACTAGAAATGGTCTGACTTCTCAAGTCAACATGCAGAATCTGGCGCTATTTTGAAGGAAAATGGGAGTATTATCTTCAATCTGTCTTGACTAGTGCTTAGAAGTCAGTAAACATTTCTTAAAATCAAATTATTTGATCATATCTTATCACAGATTGGGAGACCTTAGCTGTGTTCAAATTAGTTACTGAGTTTCCAGCGTTGGATAAATGTTTAAACCTCTAAAGTACAACACTAGCTGTAAAACAACTTCAGCTCTTCTGTAAAGGTCATGAAAGAGTTATATAAATGGAAGGCTCTCTTGTTATCTTGTCATTGGATCTCAAAGCTTAAAGTAAATGCACTTTCAAAGCATGCATATGTCCTCACATACTGAGATTCATTTTCTTGCAAGCATTCACGGTAGATACAGAAGAAACACAATAGAAACAATGAAAAAGACATACAAAAAAACAATGTACATAAGAAGGCAAACTATGCAATTAAAAAAAACTAATAATAACAATAAATAAATAATATTGAGAACATGAGTTGTAGAGTCCTCGAAAATGTGTCCATAGTTCAGTGTTGAAGTGAGTGACATGATCTGGAAGTCATTAAAAGGGAAGAAAATTGGAGAATAAAGCCACAGTCTAATTAACAAAATACAAGTAGTTTCATATAAAATATTTCATTTTGCTGCGGATCATTAATGGGTGCCATGGTAGTGTAGCTGTTACCATGACACTATTACTGCTCGGGACGTCTGAGTTTGGAGTTCAGTCCTGGCGCCAATGCAAGGAGTCTCTGAGTGTGCTCGTCGAATGCATGGGTTTTCCAATTTCTTCCCACAAGTCCAAAGACAATCCAGGTAGATTAATTGATCATAAAAAATTGTTCTGGGATTAGGTTAGCATTATTTTGGGGTTGTTGGTGGCTGCTGCAGTGAAAGGCCGGAAGGGCTGACTTTTCACTGTATGAATAAATAAAGTTAATGGAGGTTTAACTGCCAGCAGTGTGTGGTGTGGGCTATACCATAAGAATCTGGCATGAGATTTACACTCTATATGAGTATTTGCCCTCTCAGATGAATTTTCTGCTCTCTGAGAACTCATCCTTACACAGTTCCTCAACCATACTTCATAACAAGGTTACTCACAGTTCCTTGAAGGAGGTAATGACAGGAATGCATGGCCTCTGCCTCTGGGGACACAATACTTGTCCATTTACAATTGTGTGCATCTGTTGTGCCTGCACTTCCAAGCAAAAGTGACAGCTGGTGAACTTTGCAGCTCCATCAAGAAGCAGAGAAGCAATTAAAGTCCCATTCACAGATACTGTAAATTCTCCTTCGTCAACCATTTCCCTTTTAGCTGGATGTCATTTAATTTACAGTGTCAGCTGGAGCTCAGTATGTAGAATCAGATGATTCCAAGACTTGAGAACAAAATTTATCGCCCAATCTACTTCACTGAATGAAACAAATTGCCTGCTTGTTATCAGTTGCAGATTGTGGGAGCTTGATCAGTGCAAACGGGAGATTATAACCATGCTACATCACAAAGATTTGCATTGACTGCTATTTACTTTCATGTGCTGAAAGTGATACTGAAGACAATATATAAATGCAAGTATTTTCCTCGTTGAATTGAACATAAAAGTCTAATCACTTCTGTTTTATGTAAATTACAAAGATGTCACCATCAAGAGCAGCTTCAATTTTACTGCTTAATAGATTATATGAATACGTTACCATTTAATTCATCACATGGTCAGTTTATTTCTTTAACCCTATCATCATCATCATCATCATCATCATCATCATCATCATCATATGTTATGTTGTGTGAAGTGAGTGAACAGGGTCTTTCATCTGTCTTTAATCTGTCTATTGAGTGAGGGATCGTTGTCTGTGGGAAAGACTATCTTCACGCAGTTGCTCTATCTATAACCATAATTGTTCTTGGCCAATTTGTTGTGCCTGTAATGACAGTGGTTTGCCATTGCTTTCTTTTCTTTTGGGCAGTATCTTTACAAAACGGGTGACCCCAGCCATTACCTATACTCTTCGGAGACTGTCTGCCTGACAGCAGTGGTCACATAACCAGGACCTGTGATATACGCCGGCTGCTCATCCGACCATCCACCACTCGCTCCCATTGCTTCACGTGAGCCTGATCCCGGGTGCCGAGCAGACGCCATACCTTGCCCAAGGGTGACCTTCAACCAGCGGAGGGAAGGAGCACCTTGCACCTTCTTCGGCAGAAGCGTATCTCCACCCCGCCACCCTACTCTGCAACTTAGGGCTCTTGAAAATAGTGACAAGGTGATTTTTATCAGTGGACTGCCAGGCATAAGCTCTGGAAAGACAATTCAGTGAGATAAATTTGAATCCCATCAGAGAAGCCAGTGCATTAAAAGTCTATACAGGGCCCTGGAACAGTAGCCAGAATATGGGATATAAATGAAACTGGGAGACAGAAAAGGCATGTAATAAGGGCAATGTTACGATAGTTATGGGGGATTTCAATATGCAGGTCAAGAGGCAGAATCTGGCTGGTGCTGGATCCCAAGAGGGGGAAATTAGTAGAATGCTTAAGAAATATTTTTCAGAGAAGCCTGTGATTGAGTTCACTATGGGAAAGGCATTTCAGGACTGGGTGTTGTGAAAGGAACTGGACTGATTAGGGAACTTAATAGGTTAAGTGGCAAAGATCTAAGTATGAGCAAATTCAGCCTGCAATTTGAGAGGCAGAAACTAACATCAGATGTATCAGTATTACAGTAGAGTAAAGCGAATTTACAGAGGCATGAGAGAGGAACTGGCCAAAACTGATTGGAAGGGGACACTAGCAGGGATGATGGCAGTACAGCAATGGCTGGAGTTTCGGGAAACAATTTGGAAGGCTCAGGATAGATACATCCCGAAGAAAAAGAAGAATTTTAAAGGGAAGGTGAGCCAACCATGACTGACAGGAGAAGTCAAAGCCAACATAAAAGCAAAAGAAAGGTCAAAGAGTAGAGCAAAAATTAGTGGGAAGGTAGAGGATTGGGCAGCTTTTCATCACCAACAGAAAGCAAATAAAAAAAAACATAAAGAGAGAAAAGATGAAGGATTAAGGTATGCTTAGCAATAATATTAAAAAAGATACCAAAGGTTTCTTCAGATATATAAAGTGTAAAAGAGAGACAAGAGTAAATATTGGACTACTGGAAAGTGATGCTGGAGAGGTAGTAATGTGAGACAAGGAAATGGCAGAATTGAATAAGTATTTTCCATCAGTCTTCACTGTGGATGTCACTAGCATAATGTCAGAAAAGCAAGAGTGTCAGAGGCAGAAGTGTAATCGTTGCTATTACTAAGGAGATGGTGCTTGAGAAGCTAAAAGGTCTGAAGGTAGATAAGTCACTTGGACCAGATGGACTACACCCCAGGTTTCTGAAAGAGGTAGCTGAAGAGATTGTGAAGACATTAATAATGACCTTTCAAGAATCAATTGATTCTGGCATAGTTTTGAGAGAATGGAAAATTGCAAATGTCACTCCACTCTTCAAGAAGGGAGAGATGCAGAAGAAAGAAAACTACAAATCAGTTAATCTGACCTCATTGGTTGGGAAAATGTTGAAGACGAATTTTAAGGATATGGTTTCAGGGTACTTGGAGCCCAAAGTCAGAATGGTTTTCTAAAAAGAAAATCTTGCCTGACAAATCTGTCAGAATTCTTTGAGGAAATACCAGACAAGATAGACAAAGGAGAGACAGTGGATGTTTTTGACTGTTTTTTTGAAGGCATTTGACAAGGTTTTCTGCACATGAGGTTACTTAACAAGATAAGAGCCCATGGTATTATAAGAAAGCTACCAGCATGGGTAGAAGA
This sequence comes from Mobula hypostoma, assembly GCF_963921235.1. Lineage (NCBI taxonomy): Eukaryota > Metazoa > Chordata > Chondrichthyes > Myliobatiformes > Myliobatidae > Mobula > Mobula hypostoma. The sequence continues at coordinate 7,414,040 of NC_086097.1, read as the reverse complement.
TTGGCTGACTGACAGGAGGCAGAGTCAGAATAAAGAGATCCTTTTCTGGTTGGCTGCCAGTGACTAGTGCTGTTCCACAGGAGTTGGTATTGGGATGCTTCTTTCACATATATGTCAATGATTTGCACGATGTAATCAATGGCTTTGTATCTAAGTTTGCAGAAGATACAAAGACAGGTGAAGGGCGGGTAGTGTTGAGGAAGCAGGGAGCTTGCAGAAGGTGAGTATAAAGAACTGACAGATAGAATATAGTGTAGGGAAGCCGATGGTCAGCACTTTAGTAGAAGGAATAAAGGCATAGACTACTTTCTAAATGGGGAGAAAATTAAAAAGCAAATGACTTTGGGATTCATTGTGCATGGTTCCCTAAATGGTAACTTGGAGGTTGATTTAATGGTAAGGAAGGTAAATGCAATATTAACATTCATTTTGAAAGGACTAGAATATAAGACGGTGTGATGACTAGGCTTTATAAAGCAATGGTCAGACTGCACTAGTAATATTTAGAGCAGCTTTGGACCCCTTATCTGAGAAAAGATATGTTGTCATTTGAGAGGGTCCAAAGGAAGTTCACAAGAATCATTCCAGGAATGAAAGGGTTAACATATAAGAAACATTTGATGGTTCTTGTCCGGTATTCGCTGGAGTTCAGAAAAATGAGGGGGGATGCCATTGAAACCCATCAAATATTGGAAAACCTGAACAGAGTGTTTGTGGAGATGATGGTTCCAATAGTCAGTGAGTCTAGGATGAGAAGGCACAGACTCAGAATAGAGAGGCGTCCTTTTAGAACAGAGATGAGCAGGTATTTCTTTAGCCAGCAGGTGGTGAATCTGTGAAATTCATTGCCACAAATGACTGTGGAAGCCAAGTTATTAGGTATATTTAAAACAGGGTTTGATAGGTTCTTGATTAGTCAGAGTGTCAAAGGTATGGGAAGAAGCCAGGAGTATGGGGTTGAGAAGGAAAATAAATCAGCCATGCTGAAATAGTGGTACAGATTTGATGGGCTGAACAGCTAATTCTGGCTCCTGTAATTATGGTCTTGTGATATCTATATAGATGCAGAATGACACCAGCCGCCTCCACTAAATTGGAATGCTTTGATCTTGTTCTTCCTGTTTAAGGATGCTGCATAAGGATCTTTCAGCTCACATTTAATGACTAAATTATGATAGTGCACATTATAACAACTTATTTTTAATGGTGTCTTGGTTTTAGTGAGGAGGTTTTAATTGGGGAGCAATTTATAATGGCCTAATACCAGTTCTGAAGTTTGTAAAACTGAAGAAATGTGATTCGAAATGAGATGGGAGAAAGGATGTCATGAGTCCACGTGAACAGATTGTGAGTTATCAGCCACAATAGGCATTATCCAGGAATTCAGGCCATTGTGGCAGTTAATACTAACAGTTCTGGGTTACCAGGGCAATAGAATTTGCTGAATTAACTACAACAAACTTTTGCTCTCAAACTCAGCCTTCAGGTTTCCAATGCTGGCCCATATCGCAACTCCAGTTCCTTAGCTTTATTATCAGCAACCATTCCTCGGCCTCCAGATCAGGAGTTCCCAACCTGAGGTCCAAGGACCCCTAGGATAATGATGGCGGCCATAGCATAACAAAGATTGGGAAACCCTGCTCTAGGTATGTACAGAGTACTGTGATCACTCAAGTTGAGTATGACGATCTGGGCAGCTACCACATTGTCCTTGACAGATCAGGGTCAGAGTCCAGGGCCTCCTTTCACTGTTGCAGCCTTCCTCCGTTTTCTCTGCCATTGTGATATGTCATCATCTTCCACCAGCTTCACCGTTGAGTTCTTGGTTGGATCGCTCTGACTGGAACCTCCCACTTGGCCTTTTCACCATAGTCAACCCAACCAGGAGCTAAACTCTAGATGGGATTGATCTCGGAATCTCAGGAATACACTATCCGCTCCACCACAAATGGGTGGCGAACTTTGGAGAAGAGGTATTCATAGAATATACAAAACACTACAACTCAATTCAGGCCCTTTGGCCCAACATTTTGTGCCGACCCTTTAACCTACTCTAAGATCAATCTAACCATTCCCTTCTATGTAACTCCCTATTTTTCTGTTATCCAAGTGCCCATCTAAAGGATTCTTAAATGCCCTTCATATACCTGCCTCTAATACCACTCTTGGCATGGTGTTCCATGCACTCATTACTCTCTGTATAATGAAATTACCTCTGATATCCCCCTATACTTCCGACCAGTCAGCCGAAAGTTATGCCCGTTGATGAAGGTAGAGCAGTAGGTGTAGTGTATATGAATTTTAGCAAGGCATTTGATAAGGTACCCATGCAAGGCTTAGTAAGAAATTAAGGAGGCATGGGAACCTTGTTTTGTGGATCCAGAATTGGCTTGCCCACAGAAGGCAAAGAATTGTTGTAGACAGGTCATACTCTGCATGGAGGTCGGTGACCAGTGGTGTGCCTCAGGGATCTGTTCTGGGATCTCTACTCTTCATGATTTTTATAAATGACCTGGATGAGGATTGGAGGGATGGGTTACTAAATTTGCTGATGACACAAAGTTTGGAGGTGTTGTGGATAGTGTGGAGGGCTATCAGAGGTTACAGCAGGACATTGATAGATGCAAAGCCGGGCTGAGAGTGGCGGTGGTTCATTTTGGTAGGTCAAATATGATGGCAGAATATAGTATTAATGGTAAGACTCTTGGTAGTGTGGAGGATCAGAGGAATCCGAGTCCATAGGACACTCAAACCTGCTGCACAGGTTGTCTCTGTAGTTAAGAAGGCATACAATGATGCATTGGCCTTCATCAACTGTGGAATTGAGTTTAAGAGCCAAAGGGTAAAGTTACAGCTATATAGGACCTTGATCAGACCCTACTTGGAGTACTGTGCTCAGTTCTGGTCACCTCACTACAGGGAGAATGTGGAAACTATAGAAAGGGTGCAGCAGAGATTTACAAGGATATTGCCTGGATTAGGGAGCATGCCTTATGAGAATAGGTTGAGTGAACTCGGCCTTTTCTCCTGGGAGTGATGGAGGATGAGAGATGACCTGTTAGAGGTGTACAAGATAATGAGAGGCATTGATCATGTGGATAGTCAGAGGCTTTTTCCCAGGCTGAAATGGCTAACATGAGAGGGCAGAGTCTTAAGGTGCTTGGAGGTAGGTACAGAGGAGATGTCAGGGGTAAGTGTTTAGGACAGAGAGTGGTGAGTGCTCGGAATGGGCTGCCGGCAACAGTTGTGGAGGTGGATACAGTAGGATCTTTTAAGAGACTCCTGGATAGGTACATGGAGCTTAGAAAAATAGAGGGCTATGGGTAACCCTTGGTAATTTCTAAAGTAAGTACATGTTCGGCACAGCAATTGTGGACCGAAAGGCCTGTATTGTGCTGTAGGTCTTCTATGTTTTCTATGTTTCAAATTAGCTACTTCCGCCCTGGGAAAAAAAAATCTCTGGCTATCTATTCCATCTATGCCTCTTATCATCTTGCACACCCCTATCAAGTCACTTCTCATCCTCCTTCGCTAGAAAATCCCGAGCTCATTCAACCTACCCTCATAAGACATGTATTGTACATGCTGTTGTGTATTATCTACTGGAATTTTCTCTCTAGTGACTGAGTAACACCATCAAAGATTTATTGATACTAAATATTCTGAGTTTTGTGTTACCATGGAGAACATGTGGTGCTGCAGAATTTTGCCCAAGGTGAATACAGTATAAATGAGTATGTTATTTTAGAAAAAGCTTTTCAGTTGGCAGGAAATAAGAATTCAAGTGATTGGAAAATGAGTTCCATAGCAATTGTTTTCTTTATTTAGAAGAATGGCGTGAGGGAGAATCTTAATGAAACCTATGAAATATTAAAGGCCTTGATAGAGTGATGTGGAGAGGATGCTTCCATTAGTGGAAGAGTCTAAGATCAGAGGGCACAGCCTCTGGAGAGAGTGAGCAGCATCAGGTTCCTCAGTGTCAAGATCTCTGAGGATCTAACCTGGTCCCAACATATTGATGTATTTGTAAAGAAGGCAAGACAGCAGCTATACTTTATTAGGAGTTTGAAGAGATTTGGCATGTCAACAAATACACTCAAAAACTTCTATAGTTGTACCGTGGAGAGCATTCTGACAGGCTGCATCACTGTCTGGCATGGAGTGGCTACTGCACAGGACCGAAAGAAACTGCAGGGGGTTGTAAATCTAGTCAGCTCCATCTTGGGCACTAGCCGACAAAGTACCCAGGACATCTTTAGGGAGCGGTGTCTCAGAAAGGCAGCGTCCATTATTAAGGACCTCCAGCACTCAGGGCATGCCCTTTTCTCACTGTTACCATCAGGTAGGAGGTACAGAAGCCTGAAAGCACACACTCAGTGATTCAGGAACAGCTTCTTCCCCTCTGCCATCCGATTTCTAAATGGACTTTGAAGCTTTGCACACTACCTCACTTTTTTAAAGTACCGTATTTCTATTTTTGCACATTCTTTTAAATCTATTCAATATACATAATTGATTTACTTGTTTGTTTCTTATTATGCTTTATTTTATTTTTTTTCTCTCTCTCTCTCTCTGCTAGATCTGGCAAATGACACTTAAAGGATTGACGGTGGATATGCAATGGCAAGCATTTAAAGGTTGCATGGATGAACTACAACAATTGCTCATCCCAGTTTGGCAAAAAAATAAATCAAGGAAGGTAGTGCACCCGTGGCTGACAAGAGAAATTAGGGATAGTATCAATTCCAAAGAAGAAGCATACAAATTAGCCAGAGAAAGTGGCTCACCAGAGGACTGGGAGAAATTCAGAGTTCAGCAGAGGAGGACAAAGGGCTTAATTAGGTAGGGGAAAAAAGATTATGAGAGAAAACTGGCGGGGAACATGAAAACGGACTGTAAAAGCTTTTATAGATATGTAAAAAGGAAAAGACTGGTAAAGACAAATGTAGGTCCCCTGCAGACAGAAACAGGTGAATTGATTATGGCGAGCAAGGACATGGCAGACCAATTGAATAATTACTTTGGTTCTGTCTTCACTAAGGAGGACATAAATAATCTTCCAGAAATAGTAGGGGACAGAGGGTCCAGTGAGATGGAGGAACTGAGCGAAATACATGTTAGTAGGGAAGTGGTGTTAGGTAAATTTAAGGGATTGAAGGCAGATAAATCCCCAGGGCCAGATGGTCTGCATCCTAGAGTGCTTAAGGAAGTAGCCCAAGAAATAGTGGATGCATTAGTGATAATTTTTCAAAACCCGTTAGATTCTGGGCTAGTTCCTGAGGATTGGAGGGTGGCTAATGTAACTCCACTTTTTAAAAAAGGAGGGAGAGAGAAACCGGGGAATTATAGACCGGTTAGCCTAACGTCGGTGGTGGGGAAACTGCTGGAGTCAGTTATCAAGGATGTGATAACAGCACATTTGGAAAGCGGTGAAATCATCGGACAAAGTCAGCATGGATTTGTGAAAGGAAAATCATGTCTGACGAATCTCATAGAATTTTTTGAGGATGTAACTAGTAGAGTGGATAGGGGAGAACCAGTGGATGTGGTATATTTGGATTTTCAAAAGGCTTTTGACAAGGTCCCACACAGGAGATTAGTGTGCAAACTTAAAGCACACAGTATTGGGGGTAAGGTATTGGTGTGGGTGGAGAACTGGTTAGCAGACAGGAAGCAAAGAGTGGGAATAAACGGGACCTTTTCAGAATGGCAGGCGGTGACTAGTGGGGTACCGCAAGGCTCAGTGCTGGGACCCCAGTTGTTTACAATATATATTAACGACTTGGATGAGGGAATTAAATGCCGCATCTCCAAGTTTGCGGATGACACGAAGCTGGGTGGCAGTGTTAGCTGTGAGGAGGATGCTAAGAGGATGCAGGGTGACTTGGATAGGTTGGGTGAGTGGGCAAATTCATGGCAGATGCAATTTAATGTGGATAAATGTGAAGTTATCCACTTTGGTGGCAAAAATAGGAAAACAGATCATTATCTGAATGGTGGCCGATTAGGAAAAGGAGAGGTGCAACGAGACCTGGGTGTCATTATACACCAGTCATTGAAAGTGGGCATGCAGGTACAGCAGGCGGTGAAAAAGGCGAATGGTATGCTGGCATCTATAGCGAGAGGATTCGAGTACAGGAGCAGGGAGGTACTACTGCAGTTGTACAAGGCCTTGGTGAGACCACACCTGGAGTATTGTGTGCAGTTTTGGTCCCCTAATCTGAGGAAAGGCATCCTTGCCATAGAGGGAGTACAAAGAAGGTTCGCCAGATTGATTCCTGGGATGGCAGGACTTTCATATGAAGAAAGACTGGATGAACTGGGCTTGTACTCGTTGGAATTTAGAAGATTGAGGGGGGATCCGATTGAAACGTATAAAATCCTAAAGGGATTGGACAGGCTAGATGCAGGAAGATTGTTCCCGATGTTGGGGAAGTTCAGAACGAGGGGCCACAGTTTGAGGATAGAGGGGAAGCCTTTTAGGACCGAGATTAGGAAAAACTTCTTCACACAGAGAGTGGTGAATCTGTGGAATTCTCTGCCACAGGAAACAGTTGAGGCCAGTTCATTGGCTATATTTAAGAGGGAGTTAGATATGGCCCTTGTGGCTATGGGGTCAGGGGGTATGGAGGGAAGGCTGGGGCGGGGTTCTGAGTTGGATGATCAGCCATGATCATAATAAATGGCGGTGCAGGCTCGAAGGGCCGAATGGCCTACTCCTGCACCTATTTTCTATTTTTCTATGTTTCTATTATGTATTGAATTGAACTGCTGCTGCTAAGTTAACAAATTTCATATCACATGCCAGTGATAATAAGGTGGCAGACACCAACAGAATCAACATACTCATTCGTAAGGCCAGTGATGTTGTGGGGATCGAACTGGACTCTCTCACGGTGGTGTATGAAGAGAGGATGCTGTCCAAGTTGCATGCCATCTTGGACAATGTCTCCCATCCACTACATAATGTACTGATTGGGCACAGGAGTACATTCAGCCAGAGACTCATTCCACCGAGATGCAACACAGAGCATCATAGGAAGTCATTCCTGCCTGTGGCCATCAAACTTTACAACTTCTCCCTTGGAGGGTCAGACATCCTGAGCCAATAGGCTGGTCCTGGACTTATTTCATAATTTACTGGCATAATTTATATATTACTACTTAACTATTTATGGTTCTATTACTATTTATTATTTATGGAGCAACTGTAACGAAAACTAATTTCCCCTGGGATTAATGAAGTATGACTATGACTATGACTGTGACTATAACTAATAAACCTGATTCTGATTCTGATTCTGATTCTGAATAGAGGGAATCCCTATAGAATCAGAAGCAGAATCAGAATCAGGTTTAATATCAACAGTATATGTCATGAAATTTGTTGTTGTTGTAGCAGCAGTACATTGCAGAAGAGAATAATAGAAAAAAACTGAATTAGAATTAGTATATATTTTTAAAATAGTTAAATTAAGTAATGCAAATATAGCAATAAAAACAGTGACAGTGAGTATAGGAATAGAGTGAGGTGGAGGATAAATGTGTGGCTGAGGGATTGAAGCAGGGGTCAGGGATTCAGATTTCTGGATCATTGGAACCTCTTTTGGAGCAGGGGTGACCTGTACGAAAAGGACAGGTTGCACTTGAATCCCAGGGGGACCAATATCCTGGCGGGGAGGTTTACTGAGGCTATTGGGGTGAGTTTAAACTAGGACAGCTGGAGGGTGGGAACCAAACTGAAGAGAAGGTGGAAGAGGTGGTTGGTTCACAGATAGAGAAATCTTGGAGACAGTGCGAGAGGAAGAATAGGCAGGTGATAGAGAAGGGACGCACTCAGACCAATGGTTTGAGATGTCTCTATTTTAATGCAAGGAGTATTATGAACAAAATGTGGGCACGTGGCCAAACAGTTAAGGCATTTGACCAGCAACCTGAAGGTCGTGAGTTCAAGCCCCAGCCGAGGCAGTGTGTTGTGTCCTTGAGCAAGGCACTTAGCCTCACAGTGCTCTGCGACGACACTGGTGCCAAGCTGAATCGGCCCTTGCTCTTCACTTGGACAACATCGGTGTCATGGAGAGGGGAGTCTTGCAGCGTGGGCAACTGCGGGTCTTCCATACAACCTTGCTCAGGCCTGCGCCCTGGAGAGTGAAGACGTTTCAGTCGCAGGTCCATGGTCTCGCTAGACTAACGGATGCCTTTATTATTATTATGAACAAAGCCAATGAGTTTAGAGAGTGGATCAGTACTCGGAGCTGTGATGCTGTGGCCATTACAGAGACGTGGATGGCTCAGGGGCAGGAATGGTTACTTCGAGTGCCAGCCTTTAGATATTTTAGAAAGGATGTTGGGGGGGGGGGAGGCAAAAGAAGTGGGGGCGTGGCACTGTTGATCAGAGATAGTGTCACGGTTGCAGAAAGGGAGGAAGACATGGAGGGGTTGTCTACGGAGTCTCTGTGGGTGGAAGTTAGAAACAGGAAGGGGTCATTACCTCTACTGGGAGTTTTATATAGACCACTCTATAGTAACAGGTACATTGAGGAGCAGATAGGAAGACAGATTCTGGAAAGATGTAATAATAACAGGGCTGTCGTGGTGGAAGATTTTAATTTTCCAAATATCGATTGGCATGTCCCTAGAGTGAGGGATTTAGATGGGGTGGAGTTTGTTATGTGTGTTCAAGAAGGTTTCTTAACACAATATACAGATAAGCTTACAAGAAGAGAGGCTGTACTTGACCTGGTATTGGGAAATTAACTTGATCTGGTGTTAGATCTCTCAGTGGGAGAGCATTTTGGAGATAGTGATCACAATTCTATCTCCTTTACCATAGCATTGGAGAGGGATAGGAACAGACAAGTTAGGAAAGTGTTTAATTGGAGTAAGGGGAATTATGAGGCATATCAGGCAAGAACTTGGAAGCATAAACTGGGAACACATGTTCTTGGGGAAATGTATGGAAGCAATGTAGCAAATGTTCATGGAATATTTGCATGGAGTTCTGTATAGGTTCATTCCAATGAGACAGGGAAATGATAGTAGCGTATAGGAAGTGTGGTGAATAATGGCTGTAGTAAATCTAGTCAAGAAGAAAAGAAGAGCTTACGAAAAGTTCAAAAGACTAGGTAATGATAGAGATCTAGAAGATTATAAGGCTAGCAGGAAGGAGATTAAGAATGAAATTAGGAGAGTCAGAAGGGGCCATGAGAAGCCTTTGGTGGACAGGGTTAAGGAAAACCCCAAGGCATTCTACAAGTATGTGAAGAGCAAGAGAATAAGACGTCAAAGAATAGGACCAATCAAGTGTGACAGTGGAAAAGTGTGTATGGAACCAGAGGAGATGACAGAGGTACTTAAACAACAGGAATTCTGCAGATGCTAGAAATTCAAGCAACACTCATCAAAATTGCTGGTGAACGCAGCAGGCCAGGCAACATCTCTAGGAAGAGGTACAGTTGACGTTTCAGGCCGAGACCCTTCGTCAGGACTAACTGAAGGAAGAGTTAGTAAGAGATTTGAAAGTGGGAGGGGGAGGGGGAGATCCAAAATGATAGGAGAAGACAGGAGGGGGAAGGATGGAGCCAAGAGCTGGACAGGTGATTGGCAAAGGGGATATGAGAGGATCATGGGACAGGAGGTCCGGGGAGAAAGACAGGGCAGAAGGTGGGGAACCAGAGGATGGGCAAGGGGTGTAGTCAGAGGGACAGAGAGAGAAAAAGGAGAGTGAGAGAAAGAATGTGTGTATAAAAATAAATAACGGATGGGGTACGAGGGTGAGGTGGGGCATCAGCGGAAGTTAGAGAAGTCGATGTTCATGCCATCAGGTTGGAGACTACCCAGACGGAATATAAGGTGTTGTTCCTCCAACCTGAGTGTGGCTTCATCTTTACAGTAGAGGTACTTAATGAGTACTTTGCTTCAGTATTCACTATGGAAAAGGATCTTGGCAATTTTGGGGATGACATACAGTGGACTGAAAAGCTTGAGCATGTAGATTTTAAGAAAGAGGATGTTCTGGAGCTTTTGGAAAGCATCAAGTTGGATAAGTCACCGGGATCAAATGAGATGTACCCCAGACTACTGTGGGAGGTGAGGGAGGAGATTGCTGAGCCTCTGGTAATGATCTTTGCATCATCAATGAGGATGGGAGAGGTTCCGGAGGATTGGAGGGTTGTAGTTGTTGTTCCATTATTTAAGAAAGTGAGTAGACATAGCCCAGGAAATTATAGACCTGTGAGTCTTACTTCAGCGGTTGGCAAGTTGATGGAGAAGATCCTGAGAGGCAGGATTTATGAACATTTGCAGAGGCATAATATGATTAGCAATAGTCAGTAAGACTTTGTGAAAGGCAGGTCATGCTTTATGAGCCTGATTGAATTTTTTGAGGATGTAGAGGAGTAGATGTGGTGTATATGAATTTCAGCAAGGCATTCAATAAGGTACCCCTTGCAAGGCTTATTGAGAAAGTAAGGAGGCATGCGATCCAAGGGGACATTGATCTGTGGATCCAGAGCTGGCTTGCCCACAGAAGGCAAAGAGTGGTTGGAGATGGGTCATATTCTGCATGGAGGTCGGTCAGTAGTGGAGTGCCTCAGGAATCTGTTCTGGGACCCCTACTCTTCGTGATTTTTATAAATGACCTGGATGAGGAAGTGGAGGGATGGGTTAGTAAATTTGCTGATGGCACAAAGGTTGGAGGTGTTGTGGATAGTGTGGAAGGCCGTCAGTGGTTACAGCGGGACATTGATAGAATGCAAAACTGGGCTGAGAAGTGGCAGATGGAGTTCATCCCAGATAAGTGTAAATTGGTTCATTTTGGTAGGTCAATTATGATGACAGAATATAGTATTAATGGCAAGACACTTGACAGTGTGGAGGATCAGAGGGATCTTAGGGTCTGAGTCCATAAGACACTCAAAGCTGCTACGCAGGTTGACCCTGTGGTTAAGAAGGCATACAGTGCATTGGCCTTCATCAATTGTGGGATTAAGTTTAGGAGCTGAGAGGTAATGTTGCAGCTATATAGGACCCTGGTCAGACCCCACTTGGAGTATTGTGCTCATTTCTGGTCACCTCACTATAGGAAGGATGTGGAAACCATAGAAAGGGTGCAGAGGATATTTACAAGGATGTTGCCTGGATTGGGGAGCATGCCTTATAAGAATAGGTTGAGTGAATTTGGACTTTTTTCCTTGGAGCGACGGAGGATGAGAGGTGACCTGATAGAGCTGTATAAGATGATGAGAGTTATTGATCGTGTGGATATTCAGAGGCTTTTTCCCAGGGCTGAAATGGCTAACACGAGAGGGCACCGTATTATGGTGCTTGGAGGTAGGTACAGAGGAGATGTCAGGGGTAAGTTTTTTACACAGAGACTGGTGATGGCGTGGAATGGACTGCTGGCGACGGTGGTGGAGGCGGATATGATAGGGTCTTTTAAGAGACTCCTGGACAGGTATATGGACCTCAGAAAAATAGAGGGCTATGGATAACCTTAGGTAATTTCTAAGGTAAGGACATGTTCAGCACAGTTTTGTGGGCCGATGGGCCTGTATTGTGCTGTAGGTTTTCTATGTTTCTCTATGTTTCTAAATATGTAATGAGGTGGTGTTCCCTAATCTGATGGCAGAGGGAAGAAACTATTCCTGAGTCACTGAGTGTGTGCCTTTCGGATCCTGTACCTCCTTCATGGTGGTAGTAATGAGAATAGGGCATAACGTGCATGATGGAGGTCCCTAATGATGGATGCTGCCTTTTTGAGACATCGCTCCTTGAGGACATCCTGTACACTGTGGAGGCTCGTGTCCATGATGGAGCTGAATACGTTTACAACTCTCTGCAGCTTGTTTTGAGTAGAGCAATAAGGAAAAACTTAGCCAGAGGATGGTGAATCTATGGAATTCATTGACACAGACAGCTGCAGGGATCAAGTCACTGTATATATTTATAGCAGGGGTCGACAGGTTCTTGATTAGTAAAAGTGTCATAGATTACGGTGAGAATGAAGTTGAAATGGTGAAGCAGCTTCATTGGGCTGAATGACCCAGTGTATTATGGCATTATATGATTTCAGACTCAACTCAACCTAGATTCTGAATTGTTCAAAAACATTCTTACTGAATATTCACCCAACAATCTCTTGTCCATCTTTTCCAAATAATTTCCTCTAGTTCTCCTATCCACAGCACATATAACAAAAAAACTCAATATCTGCAGATCTCCTATCGAACTCTGCTGGCAATTCAATGATATACAACTTCTAATGACTGACCAGGTCACTCTGCTGGTCTACATTCCATTTATGGCTGGGACAAAACCTCACTGGATCAGCTGAGGTCACAGCTTCAAGGTTTGAATTACCAGTGTGCATTGCCCAAAGCATGCACAATTTCAACCTGACATCCCCACTTCCCCCAACACACATACACAGAAACACAAACACACACAGATATATACACACACACACACACACACACACACACACACGCACACACATTTTTGTCTGTTAAATTTTGTTAATCTGCCTTTGTCTTTAATGTCATTCCAATCCATTCTACAGAGAGAAATGGGTTACATGTCAAGTGGAAAAATACAATTTTGATACATTATACATTATCATTACCATTACATTATAATTTTGAGATCTTAAATGCATTATTTGCATCTATATTTCCTCAGGAGATGGACACAGAGTCTATGGAAGTGAAACAAAGTGGCAGCAACTTCATGGATCCTGTACAGACTACAGAGGAGAAGGTGTTTGCTACCCAAAGGCAAACCAGGCTGAATAAATCCCCAGAGCCTGAGTGTTCCCTTTGGTCCAATGAGTGGGAAATGCAGAAATTGCCAGGGGGCCTAGCAGAGATATATAAAACATCCTTAGTGATGGGACAGTTATCAGAGGAGGACTGGAGGGTAGTCAGTGTTATTCTGCTATTTAAAAAAGTAAGCTCTAAACATTAATCAGGAAATTATAGGCCGGTGAGTCCATAAGACCATAAGACATAGGAGAAAAATTAGGCCATTCAGCTCATCGAGTCTGCTCCACAATTCCATCATGGCTGATCCCGGATCACACTCCACCCCAGACACGTGCCTTATAGCTATATCATTTGATGCCCTGACCAATCAGGAAATTATCAATGGCTTTAAATATACCCACAGACTTGGCCTCCACCGCAGTCCGTGACAGAACATTCCACAAATTCACTACTCTCTGACAAAAAAATTCCTCCTTATTTCTGTTCTAAAAGGTTGTCCTTCAATTTTAAGGCTGTGTCCTCAAGTTCTGGGTACCCCCCTCATGGGAAATATCCTCTCCACATCCACCTCACCCAGTCCTTTCAGCATTCGTAAGGTTTCTATAAGATCCCCACTTTTTTTTTATAAATTCTAGTGAGTACAGGCCCAAAGCTGCCAAACGCTCCACATATGTTAATGCCTTCATTCCTGAAATCATCCTCATATTTCTCCTCTGGAATCCCTCCAATGACAACACATCCTTTCTGAGTCACGGGGCTCAAAACTGTTGGCAATACTCCAGTGCAGTCAGACCAATGTCTTATAAAGCCTCAGCATTATCTCTTTCCTTTTATATTCTGTTCCCTTTGAAATAAATGCCAACATTGCATTTGCTTTCTTTACCACAGACTCAACCTGTAAGTTAACCTTCTGGGAATCTTGCATGAGTACTCCTAATTCCCTCTGCATCTTTGATGTTTGAACCTTCTCCCAATTTAGATAATAGTCCACACTATTCTTCCTTTTACCAAAATGCATTATCGTACATTTCCCAACACTGTATTCCATCTGACACTTTTTTGACCATTCTTCCAATTTGTCTAAGTCCTGCTGTAATCACATTGCTTCTTAGCATTACCTACCCCTCCACCTATCTTCCTGCCATCCGCAAACTCTGCCTGAAAACCATCAATTCCATTATTCAAATTATTGACAAAAAATGTGAAAAGTAGCAATCCCTATACAGACCCCTGAGGAACACTAGTCACTGGCAGCCAACCAGTTCCCCTTTATTCCCACTTGCTGCCTCCTGCCTGTCAGCCATTCCTCTATTCATGCCGGTATCTTTCCTGTAACATCATTGGACTTTATCTTGTTAAGCACCCTTATGGGTTGCACCTTATCAAATACCCTTTAAAAATCCAAGTAAATGACATTTCAAATACTACCCACTTTTAAATATAGCACCTTCAGTCCTGCATTCATCGCCCTTTTAAATTTTGCCTTTGTGATACAATTTAACTCTTTGCTGTGTCTGCATTTGTACCCAATCATTGGCTTGTCCTTCCTTACGTTCACGTTACACCCATCATCTACTTGTAAACCTGCTGGCTCATCCTCAAGTCTCTCATACTGGTTCCTATCCCCCTGCCATATTAGTTTAAACCAATCCCAACAGCTCTCGTAAATCTGCCCACAAGAATATTGGTCCCCCTTGGATTCAAGTGCAACCTGAGCCTTTTGTCCAAGTCCCACCTGCCCCAGAAGAGGTCCCAATTGTCCAGAAACGTAAATCCCTGCACCCCAGCTCCAATTCTTCAGCCATACATTTAACTGCCTCCTCATTCTATTCCTATTCTCACTATCGCATGGCACAGGAAGCAAACCCAAGGTTACTGCCTTTGAGGTCCTGCTTCTCAGCTTCCTTCCGAACTCCCTGTTTTCTGTTTTCAGGACCTGCTCCCTTTTTCAGTATATGTCATTCGTACCAACACGTAGCACGACTTCTGGCTGCTCACTCTCCCTTTTCAGGATATCGTGGACACGCTCAGAAATATTGTGGACCCTGGCACCCGGGAGGCAAACTACTATCCGTGTTTCGTTTTCGCATCCAGAGAATCGCCTATCTGTCCCCCTAACTATACAGTCCCCTATTGCTGTTGTCATCCTCTCTTTTCCCTGCCCTCCTGAACCACAGGGCCAGACTCAGTTCCAGAGGCAGAGCCGCTATTGCTTCCCCCAGGTAGGTTGCTCCCCCCAACAGTACTCAAAATGGAGTACTTATTGTTGAGTGGGATGGCCATGGGCTGCTTTCCACTATCTGATGTTCTCCCTTCCCTCTCCTGACAGTCACCCATTTATCTGTCCCCTGTAGCATAGGGGTGATTACCTCCCTGTTGCTCCAGTCTATCACTGCTTCACTTTCCCTAACAAGCCGAAAGTCATCGAGCAACAGCTCCAGTTCCTTAATGCAGTCTCTAAGGTGCTGCATCTCAATGCACCTAATAGAGATGTGGCCATCAGGGAGGCTGGTAGTCTCCTGGAAATTCCACATCTGACATCCAGAACAGAGCACTGGGTGTGTAGACATACCCCTATTCTCTCAAGAGTTAAATAAGAAAATGGAAATAAGAAATAAGGAATGAACCTACCTACTTACCTTGTTCTCGCTGAAGCCTAGTTGAGCCAAAGCCTTACTACTCTGACTCAGTCCACTTCAATGACTGCTCTGTTAAACCATACCCCACTTTTATGGAGTCTGTGCTTTTAAAGCTCTTCGCCAGACTTACGTGGGAAAACATCTACTGCGCCTGCACAGTATTCCAATCAAAGGCTCCCATTGAAAAATCTTCCTGCCTTTTAAAGCTCTCCACCGGACTTGCACGCGAATGCTTCTACTGTGTCTACACAGTACTCCAATCCCCTGGTACCTCTCCTGCAACAAAGGATGTTCCCTTTCATAACTCAATGTAATGGATACAGAAGATGGGATGTTATGTTAAAGTTCTATAAGATGCTGGTGAGACCTAATTTGGAGTATTGTGTGCAGTTTTGGTCACCTACCTACAGGAAAAATGTAAACGAGATTGAAAGAGTGCAGAGAAAATTTACAAGGATGTTGCTGGGTCTGGGGGAAAAGATTGAATTAATTAGGACTGTTTTCTTTAGAATGTAGAAGATTGAGAGGTGATTGGATTATGGCATCTAAAATTATGAGGGGTAAATGCAAGCAGGGTTTTTCCACTGAGATTGGGTGGGACTACAGACAGAGATCATGGGTCAAGGGTGAAAGGTGAGAAGTTTAAGGGGAACATGAGGGGAAACTTCTTCACTCAGAGCATCATGAGAGTGAGAGTTCAGGGCAGAGCTACAATGGCACTTGACAGCAACTCCTTCAAGCTCTCATGTGGAAACAGCTTAATTCCTACCGCTGATGTCTCTCTTTTTCTTTTCCAGAGTGGATGGGGTTCTGTCGGAGATCCTGACCTGGAGTTACTCTCAGACTTCGGTTCTTTGCAGTGGTGGGACTTGTTCTAGGGGGCTCATGACGATGCAGCCTAGATGACACATGCGTCTTCAGGGTTCTGAGGCTTCGTGGCCCTGTGAACAAGCTGACTTTATACCGGTGCTGCCAACTGAAGTGTCTCCGGGGAAGAATGAACATCAGGAACAGTGGATTGGCTGTCAGGGCTCTGTACCTGACGAATTGTGTGCTCTTTCTCTCATTGGTGGGGGATAGTTTGCTGTCGTTTCTTAAGTCGGAGAATTCGGAGAGAAAACACGACGCAGCAGATTTTATCATTGCAAATCAGCGAGCTGTTTTGTTAACGTCTCTGCTCGCGCTGAATGACTCCTCACTGCCTCTTTATTAGGGAGAGAGAGAGAGTCTGTGGTATGTCAAACTTGTCGGGCAAATGATTAGTTTTCGATTTACTGCAGATCGTGGTCTTTCGTGGGGGATTTGTTATGTGGGTGGAGGGGGCTGATGCTTTTTGCTGAAATACATAGGGGAGAGGGAAGGTCGATGCTTTGCTGCAGCTTGTGCATGGGAGGGGGAGAAGGGGTGGTTTGGGATTTCTAATGTTTTTTTAATCACTCATTCTGAGGGGCACTCTTCTGTTTTTGTGGATGTCTGTGAAGGTCAAGAATTTAAGGATACATATTGTTTACTTTTCTCTGATATTAAATGGAACTATTGCAACTATGGAATGAGCTGCCAGCACAGGTGGTACATGCAAGAAGTTTGGATAGGTACATTGATCGTAGGGATATGGAAGGCTATGGTCCTGGTGCAAGTCAACAGGAGTAGGCAGTTTAAATGGTTTGGCATTGACTAGATGGGGTGAAGGGCCTGCTTTTGTGTTGTACTGCTCTATGATTCTGTGACCATTTCCTGTCAGAGTCACCGTGTGTACAGACACTCCTGTACTTTGCGTCACTCTATCAACTCACAAACAATCTATGTGTATAAGCTTGTCAGGGTGTGCACTCACAGGACTGGGCCCAAGTGCAGAGGATCAACTGGTTCTCTTTGTCACAGCAGTTGCTGGCACGATCCAACCCGGGTGTGGCAGAAAGTGGTGTGGAAGTGCTGACAATATCTCAATTTCCCCAAGAAGAGATGGAAGCAAGAGGATAGTGTTATGTGTCCAGCAACAATGGATATGAAATTAAGTCAGGTTTTATAAACAAACAACAATATTTATGAACCTCTACTCAAAACATCGAAAAGTAAATGAACGACTAACGTAACCGGAGGTTAACAGTTAGGTGACTATATTGAACAAACAGTCAAACTTATAAACTGTTCTTAAAGAGTTCTCATCCAAGCACAGACTTAAAGTGGTAAATTCAAAGGTCCATGTGATTTATACAGTCATTAAGGAGTGACTTCCCCGAAACAACGATTTCTTCGTAGCAATGACGAATCTGTTGATCTCAGCCGAGAGATGCCTTGTCCAAAGGAATCACGAAGAAATAAAGGAGCTGACCTTTTGACTAGAGGGTGGTCACTGCACAAACCTTCCCTCCCTGGCAGAGGTTTTACTCAAATGTGTACGCCATAATTCCCGAACGAAGATTAAAAAGGTCGATCATTCCCAAGAAGCTGAACAACATTAATTTTACCCAAACCTTTGCTCGGATAATTCTGTTAATGTTTTCACTCTCCGATACTGGATGTTAAAGGAAAACAAAGGTGCAACAAACAAAAACTGGCAGCGATTTTTGAAACTACCGGCACAACGTTACTCTAAAAATAAAAATGAGAACTGCGTCACTGTGGCGGGCTTTTTCGTTTATACCATGCCATCACGTGACATCACATCACCCCACTGTCATGAGACAATTACATCATGCCCATCACAAGATAATGACATAATGCTCACAAGACAATTACATCATGCTCACAGGATATGTAACACCTCCCTCCAAGAAAAGGAAATTTTGATCAGTCAAGAGCAAAATTTTCACTACAATTAACAAAATATACAACTCTATAAAATTTATAAAATTGCACAATACACATACAATTATCAAACAGTACTATACAACTGTGTTAGCACGTGGCCAAGTGGTTAAGGCGTCGGTCTAGTGATCTGAATGTTGCTAGTTCGAGCCTCAGCTGAGGCAGCGTGTTGTGTCCTTGAGCAAGGCACTTAACCACACATTGCTCTGCAACGACTCCGATGCCAAGCTGTATCGGCCCTATCGCCCTTCCCTTGGACAACATCAGTGGCGTGGAGAGGGGAGACTTGCAGTATGGGCAACTGCCAGTCTTCCATACACCTTGCCCAGGCCTGCACCCTGGAAATCTTCCAAGGTGCAAATCCATGGGTCTCACGAGACTAACGGATGCCTATAATAACTACAACTAATATAACATATGGCAGGAGTGTATACAAAATCAAAATTACTTACAAATTCAAAATCTGGACAATCAGTCGGCAATTACATTATCTTTGCCTTTAATGTGCATTATTAAAATATCATATCCCTGTAAAATTAAACTGCAGTTTAACCAGTTGGAATTG
Source organism: Mobula hypostoma (assembly GCF_963921235.1). Classification (NCBI taxonomy): domain Eukaryota; kingdom Metazoa; phylum Chordata; class Chondrichthyes; order Myliobatiformes; family Myliobatidae; genus Mobula; species Mobula hypostoma. The sequence continues at coordinate 7,395,267 of NC_086097.1, read as the reverse complement.
GAACATCGGGAATAGCCTGAATTTTTGCCTCATTAAATGGAGGAACCAATTTAACTCCCTGACTAGAAACAAACGGTTCTGTCGCGGACCTTAACTTCGCTATTATCATCTCAGCTTCTACTCTGAGATTCTCTAACGCTAAGGAGAAATTATTAAGAGTAAGGACTAATTCCGCTAGACAGAGCAGAGTGGTGGTAGAGGGGAACTGATTAGGTCTGGAATCCAAAAAGAAGCGTAGAGCTTTGAGACCTTCTTGATGGGGGATGGAAGTATATAGGGACTGGACATCCAAAAATAATAAGGTAGTTTTCATGAGCTCATTGACCATTCAGAAATCTGATGGCAGAGGGGAAGAAGCTGTTCCTGAAATGTTGAGAGTGTGTGTGTGTGTGTGTGTGTGTGTGTGTTTTCAGGCTGCTGTACCTCCTCTCTGATGGTGGCAATGAGAAGGGAGCCCATCCTAGGTGATAGGTTTCATAAATGCCTTTTTCAGTTATTGTCTTTTGAAGATGTCATCGACGCTGTGAGGCTTGTGCCCATGATGGGGCTGATGGAGATACAACTTTCTGCAGCTGTCTCTAATGCTGGGCAGTGGCCCCTCCGCTCCAGACTGTGTTGCAACCAGACTGACTGCTCTCCATGTAATATTTGTAAAAATTTCCTAGAGCAAATTTCCTCTCATTTCAGCATCAATATGAACATTGTCGTTGCTAAGTATTTTGGAGACAAATTCAGACATTTTACATTCGGAGTTGAGATTGTTAGAATTTTGAAAATTTCAGAGTATTATAGATAGTCAAAGCAATAGAGCTACATTTAAAAAAAGGATGATTAGTGCCAGGAAGTGCTTTCTTTTCTCTTTCAGTCTCTTTTTCCTCAGTGATTTTACATTACAGAGCTTGGTAGATTTTTTCATGACTGCTGGGATAGCATCGTCTTGGTTTTGTAACCTTGTAGTAATTGTTTGTGACACCACAACAATGTTCAGATTCAAATATTAGAAAGTCATCTACAAATGTAAGTAAATGCCCAGAAATATTCAGTTTATTTCACCATCATCTTCAGTTTCACCACAGAAAATGTTAATCTTCCTCTTTCAACTTTGCAAGCTGGTTAATATTCTGGCATGTAATGGAGATGCCCTCTTAACCTAATATGTGTTTGCCTTGATCCAGTCTTGTGTGTTCAATGCCATTCTCTACATGAATTCTTTTTCAATCTCATTTTGTTCACAATTTCACAGCTGAATTCCTAATGTTTCACATTTATTGTAGATTAACTATCCAATAGCTGCTTGGGGACCACAAAGGGATCATTACTTTAGGTTATTTGTGACTGCTAATTTGTTATTCTGAAATCAATACTCTTTGCTTAAAGAAGGGCCTCTGTCCAAAACATCAACTGTTTATTCTTTTCCATAGACACTCCAACATTTTGTGTGTGTTGCTTATAATTTGCAATAGTTGATCACATAATCTGATTTGGAAAAACAGCTGCAGTTTTTTTTTGTTGAACACTAGACAGAGGTTCAGACTATACAGAGGATTCTGGTTAATTGGTCCATCAATTAATCAGGGCAGCCACTCATTTGGGACAACTCCTAAAAAAAATAGACTGGATTGCCTTCATTTATTTGAGACACTATACTGCAGTTTGGTCAAGAGCCTGTTGCTGAAAATTTTATACCTACCATCAGTCATGTACATTTGCATGGCCATTAGACACCACTGCATGTTTAGAGTGATCGATCAGTTTTCAAACAGACCAACACAGACAAAATGATGGAGGAACTCAGCAGGCCAGGCAGCATCAATGGAAAAGAGTAAACAGTTGATGTTTTGGGCCGAGACCCTTCATTAGGACTGGAGAGAAAGAGGAGAAGGTAGACTATGAAGGTGTGGGGAGGGTGGAAGATATACAAGGTAGCAGGCGATAGTTAAAACTGGGAGGAGGGAGGGACTGAAGTAAAGAGCTAAGAAGTTGACTGGTGAAAGACATAAACGTCTGGAGGAGGGAGAATCTGATAGGAGAGGACTGAAGACCATGGAAGAAAAGGAAGGGGGTGGAGCACCAGAGGGAGGTGATGGGCAGATAAAGAGATAAGGCGAGAGAGGGAAAAAAGAATGAGGAATGGTGGAGGAGGTTGGGGCAATTACCGGAAGTTTGAGAATTTGGCATTCATGCCATCAGGTTGGAGGTTACCCAGACGGAATATAAGGTGATGTTCCTCTAACCTGAGTGTATCCTCTTCACAGCAGAAGAGGAGCTCATGGACTGGCACGTTAGAATCGGAATGGGAAGTAGAATTGAAATGGGTGGCTACTGGGAGATCCTATTTTTTTTGGTGAATGGAGCATAGGTGCTCGGTGAAGCGAACTCCTGCTGGATGTCACCGATATACAGAAGGCCCCACAAAAAGGACCAGGTACAGTAGATAGTCCCAACAGTCTCACAGATGACGTGAGGCCTCACTTGGAAGGACTGTTTGGGGCCCTGAATGGGAGTGATAGAGGAGGTGTAGGGGCAGATGTAGCACTTGTTCTGCTTGCAAGGAGAGGGGCCAGGAGAGGGAGATCAGTGGGGAGGGATAAATGGACAAGGGAGTCACATAGTGAGCAATCCCGATGGAAAACAGAAAGTCTGGGGGCGGGGGGGTGGGAAAGATGTGATTGATGTGCTTGGTGGGATCCTATCGGAGATGGCGGAAGTTATGGAGAATTATGTGCTGGACACGGAAACTGCTGGGGTGGTAGGTGAAGACAAGAGAACCCTATCCCTGGTGAGCCAGCAGGAGGATAGTGTGAGCACAGATGTGTGTGAAATGGATGAGATGCTGCTGAGAGCAACAGAGGAAGGGAAGCCCCTTTCATTGAAGAAGGAGGACATCGCAGTATTTCCGGAAGACAAGCCTTATCCTGAGAGCAGATGCGGTGGAGACAGGGTACCTGAGAGAAGGGGAAGGCATTTTTACAAGTGACAGGTTGGGAAGATGTACAGTCCTGGTAGCTGTGAAAATCAGAGAGTTAGTAAAAGATATCAGTAGATAGACTGTCTCCAGAGATGAAGACAGAGAGATTAAGAAAGGGGAGGGAGGTGTCGGAAACAGACCAGGTAATTTTGAAGGCAGGTTGGAAGTTGGAGGCAAAGTTGATGAAGTCAAGAAGCTCAGCATGGGCATAGGAAGCAGCACCAATGCAGTTGTCGATGTAGCATAGGAAGAGTTGGGGAGAGGTACCAGTGTAGGCTTGGAACATAGACTGTTCCATGTAGCTATCGAACGGGCAGGCATTTCAGGGAACCATGCGAGTGCACATGGCTACATCTCTGGTCTGGATGAAGTGGAAAGAGCTGAAGGAGAAATTATTGAGGGTGAGGACCAGTTCCACCAGACAGAGGAGAGTTGTGGTGGAGGGGAACTGGATGGGTGTTTTGCTCAGAAAGACCCAGAAGTCTTTAAGGCCCTTCTGGTGGGGGATGGAGGTGTATAGGGACTGGACATCCATAGTGAAAACGAGATGAACAGGGCCAGGGAACAAAGTCATTGAAAGGATCCAGAGCATGTGAACTGTCATGGATGTAGGTAGGAAAGGACTGAACCAGGGGGATAAAACAGAGTTGAGGTATACAGATATGTTTGGTGGGACAGGGACAGGCTGAAACAATGGGTCTACTTGGACAGACAAGAGAAAATTTACAGATGCTGGAATCCAAGCAACACACACAAAATGCTGGAGGAACACAGGGCTGCCGAAGGTTCTCAGTCCAAAATGTCAACTGCACTTTTTTCTATAGATGCTTCCTGGCCTGCTGAGGTCCTCCAGCGTCATATCAGTTCCTCCAAAAATATCCAGAAAATAATTGATAGTACAGCTCTTTAAATTTCTGTCCCATTGGCATTGAATGCTGAGATGTTCGAAAATAGAACTTAGAGATAAGCAAAGAAACGGCCCCTCATAATTTTATTGATTTCATTTAAATTTCATCATAACCTTCTCTGTTCCAGAGAAAACATCCATGCAAGACCCAATCATTCCCAAAATCTAAAACTCTCCACCTCAAAAATACAGTGGATTCCACTTAATTAGGACACATCGTTCACGGGTCCACAATGGAGAGAGTGGAAAAAGTTAAGTTCTTTGGGGTGCAGATCTCGGTCAATCTCACCTGGTCCAGGAACACCACTGGGATTGTAAAACGGGCCCAGCAGAGATTGCACTTTCTGAAGAAGTTTAAACAAGTATCACTCCCCACTAACATCGTAACTACGTTCTACAGAGGCGTGGTTGAGAGTGTGCTGACCTTTTGCATCACAACCTGGTACTCCAGCTGCAGTGCTGTCGACAAAAAAGCCTTGCAGAGGGTGGTTAGGGGAGCAGAGAAGGTTATTGGGGTCACCCTACCTTCTGTCCAAGACCTCTTTCAGAGTCGATGCCTCCAGAAGACACGGTACATCATTAAAGACCCCTCACACCCTCTCCATGAACTGTTTGTTCTTCTGTCATCAGGCAAACGTTACAGGAGCATCAAAACTAAAACCACAAGGCTACTAAACAGCTTCCTCCCACAGGCAGTCAGACTGCTAAATAGCTGCTCTACCTGACTCTGCTTTTGGATACTTTTAACTCGCACTGGACACTTGTAACTTGATTTTAACTGACATGTGGCTGTTGTGTTTTACTATTTATTGTTATGTTTATTATTTAGTGCTGCGTTTGTTATGTTATGATTACACTGCTCCTGGGAAACGCTGTCTCATTCTGCCCTGCAGAGCTGATGTACGGTTAGAATGACAATAAAGTTTTTGAATCTTTTTGAATTTGAATTGGGACCAAAACATTTTGGTCCAATTAAGCAGATGCCCCAATTAGCCAAAGTTTCATGGAAATAGTTAAAAGGTATAAAAGGGATGAACTACTGTTTAACTGAATAATAATTTATGTATTTAATTGAAATACAGAACAAATGAGAATACTACCAATACTACTCCAGCAATATAAAGCTGTGTATTAGTTCCTAATTGTTATCAAGGGAAGAATTCATCTGCCACATTCTTATGACTGAATGTAAATAAACAAAATCAGCGCAGACATCTAGTGCCAATAATAGACTGTCTTCATACAATGCTTTCGACAATTGCATCCTTCAAATCTTCACACAGATGGAGGGGTAGTCTAACCTCAACACCTGTGTCCTATGCACAAATCTAAATAAAGTACAACAAAACTTTGGCTTGATTGAATTCAATACATAGCACTGTTCGGAAGTTTTGGGTACATATGTATAGTCATGGTGCCTAAGATTTTTGCACAATACTGTACTTCTGCCGCAAAAAGAGAACAAATTTCATGACCTATGTGGGTGATGATAAACCTGATTCTGATATGGCTGTCTCTTGTGGACTGAGGATTGGAAGGAGGCAGGGAGAGAGGAATCATGGTTAGGAAAAGGAGATGGGAGAAGGGAGAGAGCAGGAAGCACTAAAGGGACATTCTGAAATGATCAATGAACCAATTGTTTGGAATCAAATGACCTTGGTTTGTGTCTCAGGGCTGGGTGTCCTACCCTCCACCCTTGGCATTCCTTCTCTACCACCTGTGCCACACCCCTCCCTTGACACTCCACCCTCACCATTCCCAACATCCTTTGCTCGCTCCAGATTTTTTGAAATTTCACTTGAAGCAATGAATTTGTGAAAACCTAACACACCACAATATCAATGAATAATGTAAATCGTGTTTCAAATCTTGAATTAATTTTCGTTTTGCTGTGTCATTGATGTAAAGTCTTTAGGAAAAAATATTTAGAAGATGAGAGATTCTGCAAATGTTAGAAATTCTTTCAGAACAACACACACAAAAAGCTGGAGGAATTCAGCAAGTCAGGCAGAATCTATAGCAGGGGACAAACAGTCAACATTTCGAGACAAGACCCTTCTTCAGAATTTCTTTTTTAAGTCTGGAAAGGAAGCAGGAGAAGCTTTTATTTTGTCTCTGTGTGAAGTTTCATCCTTGCCTTTTCCTCTGAGAAACTTAGTTTACTCCCAGAATGAAAATCAGTTTGTTTCTAAATCACTGACTTATACTGTATGTCACAGAATTTGATGTTTCGTGACAATTTTACAGAACAAAGACATATAAATTACTATAAATTACAAAATACATAAATAGTGCCAGAAAGATGTGTTCTGAAAATTAAAGTCCCCATTATAAGCAGGAAGTTGAGTCATATGTCTGGTTTCCACTGGAAAACAAATAATAATAATAATAACTTTATTTATAGAGCACTTTTCATGCAGATGATGAATTCAAAGTGCTTTACGATGGGATAAAAGTATAAATGTGAAAATAAAATAAAAATAAAGATATGAATAAGATAAAATAAAAGGCAAACAGGTGTGAATTAAAAGCAGTTAAATAAATAGGTTTTGAGCTGCTGTTTAAAATGGGCTTGCAATGCGGACTTCATTTTCGGAGAGGTGGAAGATGCAGAAACAATCCTTGTATTTAGTAGGAGAAGACAGAGAGGAATGGCAAGACTGGTTCACGCCACAAAACTCTGAACCAAAAGCTGCAAATGGATGGAGCTAGATAGAAATACATTCAGTGACCACTTTATGAAGTAAGTAAAAACTACTGAGATGCCAGCCCAGTGAGACTTTTGTACAGTGCCACATGCATACTAAACAGAAAAGGCAATGCACCGTACATGCAATCAATGGGTCAAATCAAAGCTCTGGAGTTCTCTCACATGGCGCTATGAATGGTTGTGGACAAATAAACAGCTTACAGGGAGACAACGCTCTGAGGTCACCCCCTCACCATTGATGGTAGGACTTGCTGAAGGGCAAACTTGAAGCATTGGTAAGCATATTAAACTTCAAATGTTGCAAAATCCATTTTGTCTTCCTTTGGTGGGAAATAGCACCTCAAAATTCAGTCTGCAGCCTATTACATTCAGTCCACATGACAATAAAGTCAGAAGTGAGGATTTTGGCTACTGGCACAGCATTCAAATTCATTAGCTTACAGTACTGTGCAAAGGTCTTTTCATATATATATATGTGGCCATGGTGCCCAGGACTTTTGCACATTACTGTGGTAACTTTATGTATACACTGTACTGCTGCTACTGCAAAAAACACATTTCATGACATATGTCAGTGATGATAAGCATGATTTTGATATGGGTTTTGACTGTGGGCTGAGAGTGGGAAGGAGGCAGGGAGAGGGGGATCATGGGTGGGAAAAGGGGAATGGAGAAGAGTGGGAAAGGAAAACACCAAAGAGACATTCTGTACTGATCAATCAACCAATTGTTTGGAATCAAATGACCTTGCCTGGTATCTCAGGACTGGGTGTGTCTGCACCTACACCACCCCTTGCACTTGGTACTCCTTCTCTGCCACCTGTCCGATACCCTACACGCAGCACCCCACCCTCACCATTCCCAAGCTCCTTTGTTCCCACAGATTTACAAACTCATTTTCCATTCCATGTTGCCAAATACAGTATTGTGCAAAAGTCTTAGGGACTGTACTGTATCCTTATGGTCTTATGGTCTTAAAGTCTTGTCAACCAGTGAAGAAGTCCATGCCTACATGAAGCAAACCCTGAGCAGCACACAGATTGATATATGTTCATGGTCCTTGAGAAGAGAACACCGGTAGTATTGTAGAATGAAGGGACCATACGGTAAAGTACATGGTTAGCTAAAAATGGAGTCACTGGCTGGTGAAAAAGGCCTTTTGCACACTGGCTTTCATAAGTCAGGGCATTGAGAGGAACAGTTGGGAAGTCATGGTGGGGTTATACAGGATGCTGGTGAGGCTGCACTTGGAGAATTATGCTCAGTTTTCATTACACTGCTGCAGAGAGGATATTACTAAATTGGAAAATATGCAGAAAAGATTTATGTGGATGTCGCCAGGACATGAGGGACTGGGTTATAGGGAGAGATTGCACAGGGTAGGGGACTGAGGGGTGATTTTATGGAGGACATAAAATCATGAGGAACTTCAAGGGGGTGAATGCGCTCAGTCTTTCTTTCAGGGTGGTGGAATCAAGATCTAGAGGGCACAGGTTTAAGGTGAGAGAATAAAGATTTAGTAGGTACTTAAATACATCCAGAGCAGGGGTTCCCAATCTGGGGTCCACAGACCCCTTGCTTAATGGCATTGGTCCATGGCTTAAAAAAGGTTAGGACCCCTGATCTACAGTATGTGAAATGAATTCTTGAAGAAGTGATGACATGGGGAGAATAACAACTCTTAAAGTCAGATGGACAGGAATGTGGATTGGACAGGTGCATGGACTGGACAGGAGCGTGGACTGGACAGCAGCATGAACTGGACAGGAGCGTGGACTGGACAGGTGAGTGGACTGGACAGGAGCGTGGACTGGACAGGAGCGTGGATTGGACAGGAACGTGGATTGGACAGGTGCACAGACTGGACAGGAGCGTGGACTGGACAGCAGCATGGACTGGACAGGAGCGTGGACTGGACAGGTGAGTGGACTGGACAGGAGCGTGGACTGGACAGGAGCGTGGATTGGACAGGAACGTGGATTGGACAGGAGCATGGACTGGACAGGTGAGTGGACTGGACTGGACGGGAGCGTGGATTGGACAGGTACACGGATTGGACAGGAACACGGACTGGACAGGAGCGTGGACTGGACAGCAGCATGGACTGGACAGGAGCATGGACTGGACAGGTGAGTGGACTGGACTGGACAGGAACGTGGATTGGACAGGTACATGGTTTGGACGGGAACGTGGATTGGACAGGAACGTGGATTGGACAGGGACGTGGATTGGACAGGTGCACGGTTTGGACAGGAACGTGGATTGGACAGGAACGTGGATTGGACAGGTGCATGGACTGGACAGGAGCGTGGACTGGACAGCAGCATGGACTGGACAGGAGCGTGGACTGGACAGGTGAGTGGACTGGACAGGAGTGTGGACTGGACAGGAGTGTGGACAGGACAGCAGCATGGACTGGGCAGGAGCGTGGACTGGACAGGTGAGTGGACTGGACAGCAGCATGGACTGGACAGGAGCATGGACTGGACAGGAACGTGGATTGGACAGGTACATGGTTTGGACGGGAACGTGGATTGGACAGGAACGTGGATTGGACAGGAACTTGGATTGGACAGGTACACGGTTTGGACAGGAACGTGGATTGGACAGGAACACGGATTGGACAGATACGTAGATTGGACAGGAACGTGGATTGGTTTAGAAGGCTATGGATTAACCAATGGGAAGTGGCATTAGCTTGGATGGGGCATCATGGATAGAATGAATCCATTAGGCTGAAGGGCTAGTTTCCATGCAATTTAACTCTGTGACTCGATGGCATGAAGTAACATTAGCACCAGAGAAGATCTGGGCAACTATTGGTTTCGACATGGGAAGTCTAAACACATATCCTTGATATTGAATGACACTTTCATTCCCAATGAATATCATGGGTCTCACCACAATCAATACCCTAGAGTCATATATTCTGTGGCAGCTAAACCAGTCCAAAAACAAAACCAAAGTAATTGCCACTGGCGACGACCCCACGGATTTGTCATACTTGTATGATGTACCCTCACTCCAATAATAATTGCTCCAGAAGTTGGGGTATATATTTAATTCTTTATTAGCAATTAGCAAATGTGCAATCTTGAAACAATGAAATTTAAGTATTCCCTAGTGTAAACTAAGCACAATTGAGCAGTACAGAGTGGTCAGCAAAAGATATGGAATCCGCTGGTCCCTAGCTACTACAAACTACAATGATCAAAGCATGAAGACGTGACTTATTCCCTTCACTTTCACCACACCCTCGTTCATGACTGGTTACTTTAATAAACCCACAGCACTGAATACATTGCAGATCGAGAACAGATGCACAGCTTCTACAGATTCATTGAGATAGATTATACCTTTGGGACACCAAAACCCTGCCAACAATCAACCACCAATTTATACTAATCCTAAATTACGCATTTTTTACTCTCCCCATTTTTTCAACCCCTCTGCGATTCTGTCACTGAATCAGAGCATCCAGATGAAATCAACATGGTTACAGGGAGAAAGTGCAAACTCTATACAGACGGGACCTCAGGTCAGGATTGAACCAGATTTCTGGTGCTGTGAAAATGCGACTCTGTTAACTCCGCCATTGCAAAGCCCTAAAGAACAAGAGCAGGATCAAGGATTGCCTATCCTTCAGTAAATAACTCACTTACTAGCACTCCAAAGCAGATGGAATACAATGTAGGAAAGTATAGTTTGTCATTTCCAGTACACAAGTGTAAAGGAGAATGAAATAATTGTTACTCCAGATCTGATGCAGCACAAAAAATAGATAAAGAACATAATAATAAAGCACCCCATAAATATAACTACATTGCTTATTGTATATTGTACATTGTATATTGATTTTATGTCCATTAAGTGACGCTAGGCTGATGGGAAATAGTAAAGTAGTGGTGGAATTAGTGAGTGGCCGTGTTAATCAGTCTTATTGCTTGAGGAAAGTAAGTGTTTGTGAGTCTAGTGGTCCTGGTGTGGATGCTACGTAGCCCTGATGGGAGTGAGACAGACAGACCATGAGCAGGGTGGGTGAATCCTTCCCAACGTTACTGGAGAATTCTGATGAAGAGTCTTGGTCAGAAACATCCTCTGTTTACTCTTTTCCACAGATACTCCCTGATCTTCTGAGTACCTCCAGCATGTTGTGTGTGTTGCTTTGGGTTTACAGCATCTGCAGATTTTGTCGTGTTCACACGAATGATACCAGGAATGGAAGGGTTAACATATAGTGTGTGTTTGATGGCTCTGGACACATACTCACTGGAATTTAGAAGAACAAGGGTGAAACCTCATTGAAACCTACTGAATATTGAAAGGCCCAGTTGACGCAGACAGGATGTTTCAAATAGTAGAAGGGTCTAGGACCAGAGGACACAGCCTCAGAATAAAAGGATATCACTTTAGAACACAGATAAGGAGAAATTTCTTCAGTCAGAGGGTGATGAAACTGTGCAGTTCATTACCACAGACACATGTTGAGGCCAAGTCATTGGATATATATTAAACGGAAACTGATAGTTGCTCATTTTATCAGGCTATCAAATACAATGAGGAGGCGGGAACATAGGGTTGAATGGGAATATAAATCAACCATGACTGAACGATAGAGCAGATGGGCTGAATGGCCTAATTCTGCTCCTACTGTATGTGTTATGGTCTTATGGTCAAATCCATTCCACAATTAAACAGCACAAGTCCCAGGATAGCAATCTTGAATAAAAGATTCTTAAAGAATTGCAGAGGGAACCACTTAACTTCACTTGCCCCATCACTGAACTGTTCCTACAACATATAGGCTCACATTTAAGGACCCTTCATCTCATTTTCTCAGTATTTATTGCTTGCTTATTTATTTATTTGTTTGTTTGTTTGTTTGTTTATTGTTTCTTTTTTTCTTCTTTTGTGTTTGCAGTTTGTTATCTTTTGCACATTGGATATTTGTCCCACCTGTTAGGTACAGATTTTCATTGATTCTATCATGGTACTTGGATTTATTGAGTATTCCCATAAGAAAATGAATTTCAGAGTTGTATACGCTGACATATATATCATCATCATCATTATTATGTGCTGTGTCATATGACATGGGCAATCATGGTCTTGACCATGATGCTTTCTTGGCAAATTTTTCTACAGAAGTAGTTTGCCATTGTCTTCTTCTGGGCAGTGTTTTTACAAGATGGGTGATCCCAGTCATTATCAATACTCTTCAGAGATTGTCTGCCTGGCATCCGTGGACGCATCACGAGGGATTGTGATATGCAGCAGCTGCTCATACAACCATCTACCACCTCCTCCCATGGCTTCACGTAACCATGACTGGGGAGGGTGGCGCTAAGGAGGAGCCACACCTTGCCCAAGGGTGACCTGCACGCTAGCGATACAGAGATACCGTGGAGCAGATTGGGAGGCAGATTCTGGAAAGGTGCAAAAATAACAGGGTTGTTATCATGGGTGACTTTAACTTCCCTAATATTGATTGGCACCTGATTAGTTCCAAGGATTTAGATGGGGCAGAGTTTGTTGAGTGTGTCCAGGACGGATTCCCGTAACAGTATGTGGACAGGCCGACTAGGGGGAATGCCAGACTAGATCTGGTAATAGGGAACAAACCGGGTCAGGTCACGGATCTCTCAGTGGGTGAGCATCTAGGGGACAGTGACCACCACTCCCTAGCCTTCAGCACTATCATGGAAAAGGACAGAATCAGAGAGGATAGGAAAATTTTTAACTGGGGAAGGGCAAATTATGAGGCTATAAGGCTAGAACTTGTGGCTGTGAATTGGGATGATGTTTTTGCTGGGAAATGCACTATAGACATGTGGTCGATGTTTAGAGACCTCTTGCAGGATGTTAGGGATAAATTTGTCCCGGTGAGGAAGATAAAGAATGGTAGGGTGAAGGAACCATGGGTGACAAGTGAGGTGGAAAATCTAGTCAGGTGGAAGAAGGCAGCATACATGAGGTTTAGGAAGCAAGGATCAGATGGGTCTATTGAGGAATATAGGGAAGCAAAAAAGGAGCTTGAGAAGGGGCTGAGAAGAGCAAGAAGGGGGCATGAGAAGGCCTTGGTGAGTAGGGTAAAGGAAAACCCCAAGGCATTCTTCAATTATGTGAAGAAAAAAAGGATGACAGGAGTGAAGGTAGGACTGATTAGAGATAAAGGTGGGAAGATGTGCCTGGAGGCTGTGGAAGTGAGCGAGGTCCTCTGTGAATACTTCTCTTCGGTATTCACCAATGTGAGGGAACTTGATGATGGTGAGGACAATATGAGTGAGGTTGATGTTCTGGAGCATGTTGATATTAAGGGAGAGGAGGTGTTGGAGTTTTTAAAATATATTAGGACAGGTAAGTCCCCAGGGCCTGATGGAATATTCCCCAGGCTGCTCCATGAGGCAAGGGAAGAGATTGCTGAGCCTCTGGCTAGGACCTTTATGTCCTCGTTGTCCACGAGAATGGTACCGGAGGATTGGAGGGAGGTGAATGTTGTCCCCTTGTTCAAAAAAGGTCGTAGGGATAGTTCGGGTAATTATAGACCAGTGAACCTTACGTCTGTGGTGGGAAAGCTGTTGGAAAAGATTCTTAGAGATAGGATCTATGGGCATTTAGAGAATCATGGTCTGATCAGGGACAGTCAGCATGGCTTTGTGAAGGGCAGATCGTGTCTAACAAGCCTGATAGAGTTCTTTGAGGAGGTGACCAGGCATATAAATGAAGGTAGTGTAGTGGATGTGATCTATATGGATTTTAGTAAGGCATTTGACAAGGTTCCACACGGTAGGCTTGTTCAGAAAGTCAGAAGGTATGGGATCCAGGGAAGTTTGGCCAGGTGGATTCAGAATTGGCTTGCCTGCAGAAGGCAGAGGGTCATGGTGGAGGGAGTACATTCAGATTGGAAGATTGTGACCGGTGGTGTCCCACAAGGATCAGTTCTGGGACCTCTACTTTTCGTGATTTTTATCAACGACCTGGATGTGGGGGTAGAAGGGTGGGTTGGCAAGTTTGCAGATGACACAAAGGTTGGTGGTGTTGTAGATAGTGTAGAGGATTGTCGAAGATTGCAGAGGGACATTGATAGGATGCTGAAGTGGGCTGAGAAGTGGCAGATGGAGTTCAACCTGGAGAAGTGTGAGGTGGTACACTTTGGAAGGACAAACTCCAAGGCAGAGTACAAAGTAAATGGAAGGATACTTGGTAGTGTGGAGGAGCAGAAGGATCTGGGGGTACATGTCCACAGATCCCTGTAAGTTGCTTCACAGGTAGATAGGGTAGTTAAGAAAGCTTATGGGGTGTTAGTTTTCATAAATTGAGGGATAGAGTTTAAGAGTCGTGATGTAATGATGCAGCTCTATAAAACTCTGGTTAGGCCACACTTGGAGTACTGTGTCCAGTTCTGGTCGCCTCACTCTAGGAAGGATGTGGAAGCATTGGAAAGGGTACAGAGGAGATTTACCAGGATGTTGCCTGGTTTAGAGATTATGCATTATGATCAGAGATTAAGGGAGCTAGGGCTTTACTCTTTGCAGAGAAGGAGGATGAGAGGAGACATGATAGAGGTGTACAAGATAATAAGAGGAATAGATCGAGTGCAGAGCCAGCGCCTCTTCCCCAGGGCACCACTGCTCAATAGAAGAGGACATGTCTTTAAGGTTAGGGATGGGAAGTTCAAGGGGGATATTAGAGGAAGGTTTTTTACTCAGAGAGTGGTTGATGCGTGGAATGCACTGCCTGAGTCAGTGGTGGAGGCAGATACACTAGTGAAGTTTAAGAGACTACTAGACAGGTATATGGAGAAATTTAAATTGGGGGTTATATGGTCGGCACAACATTGTGGGCCGAAGGGCCTGTAATGTGCTGTGCTATTCTATGTTCTATGTTCTAGTGGAGGGATGGAGCACTTCACACTTCCTCCGGTAGAGATGTGTCTCCACCCCGCCACCCTGACATATATGTACTTTGATAATAAATTTACTTTACTTCACCCTTGAACCAAAGATAACTGTTAAAGAAGAAAGATAGCCACTTAATGGTCTTATCTTTCCTTAAATTTCCAGTCATCAGTATTCAAGAGGCTAGAATTTCTATGGAAGTTTGCATAGGAACTAACGTTGTTCAATTTGCTATGCTCAAGCAATGTATGGATTGCCCTGAGGTTACAGACCACAAAGGCTTTGTAAATGTACAATATAAACAGTGTGCTTTACACCAAGTTGCACAACGTACAAACACCGTCACACTCCATTTCACCTGTACATTATAAACATTTGCTTTCTGAAATTCACATTATGCAAACAACGATATAGGAGATATTTGATGCCTGAGCCCACATAAATATGAGGGCAGAATGACATGTCACTGCCTGTGATCTAATCAGCTTTTGCAATGTTTTTGTAGCCCTCACAGAGAAGTCTTTTATGCTCTTACAATGTTTTTGAAACTGTAAAAAATCATGCAGTATCAAGTAAGTGACAAGTGAAAATGAAGCACAGCTATTTCAGATGAATTCAGAGATCGCTATCTATGGATTATTCATATACCATTACCATGCAGGTTGTACGACACACAGCTACAGTTTCAAGAGGTGTTCTCAAAGTGGTTTTAGGAAACATCAAATATCCTCTACCCCCTTCATCTCAACAAATGGATCTAATGAACTGGTGAAAAGTTAAAGACAATGTGCGAAGCGGGCCCAAACTCACTTTTGTCAGGATTGTAGAATTATTTATTTTCCTCCTCCATCTTGAAATTGCAAGTAACTTCAAGGCAACCTGTCTGAGATACTGCAGTACTTTAGAACACAGATAAGGATGAATTTCTTTAGCCAGACACTGGAAATCTACAGATAGTGGAAATCTAAAGCAATACACACAAAATGCTGTAGGAACTCAGCAGGTTGAGCAGCATCTGCAGAAGTTAATTAACAGTTGACTTTTCAGGCCAGGACCCTTCATCAGGACTGAAAAGGAAGTGGGAATATGCCAGAATAAAAAGGAATGGAAGGAAAGGAGGATCATTAGAAGGAGATGGATGAAGCTGGGAGGGTGGGAAAGATAAAGGGGTGGGGAAGGAAGAATCTGATAGGAGAGGAGAATGGGCTAGGAAGAAGGAGGGGCACCAGGAAGAGGAAATAGGCAGGTGAGGAGAAGAGGTAAGGAGCCAGAGTGGGGAAGAGGGAGGAAAAAATATTTTCACCTGAAGGAGAAATTGATGGTCATGCCATTAGGCTGGAGGCTATCCAGAGGGAATATGATGTGTTGCTCCTCCACTCTGAGAGTGGCACGAGAGGAGGCCACGGACTGACATTTTACAATGGGAATAGGAATAGGATCAAAATGGTTGTCTACCAGGAAATTCTGCTTTTATTGAATGGAGCATAGGTACTGGACAATTTCTCACCAGTGTAGAGAAGGTTGCATCGAGAGCACCAGATACAATAGATGACTCCAGCAAATTCGCAGGGAAGTGTTGCCTTACCGGGAAGGACTGCTTGGGATCCTGAATGGAGGTGAGGAAGGAGGTGAATGAGCAGATATGGCACTTTGGCTGTTGGCAGGGATAATTGCTGGAAAGGAGATTAGTGGGGAGGGATGAATGGACAAGGGAATGACGGAAGCAGCAGTCCCTGCTGAAAATGTGCAGTAGGTGGGAAGTGGGGGAGGTAAAGATGCGTTTGGTAGTAATATCTCTTTGTAGATGGTAGAAGCTGTGGAAATGACATATTGGATACAAAGGTGGTAAACTTGATCACTGTTAGTCAGCAGGAAGATGGGCTGAGCACGGATGTCCAGGAAATAGAGGAGACGTGAGTGAGGGCAGCAAAAATGGTGAATGAAGGGAAACCCCGATTTAAAGAAGGAGGACATCCCTGATGTTCTGGAGAGGAAAACTCATGTTGGGAATAGATGCGGCGGAGACGGTGGAACTGAGAAAACGGAATAGCACTTTTATAAGAGACAGAGTGGGAAGAGACACAGTCAAGAATTATCATGCTGTTATCACTTCCCAGCTTCTCACTACATCTCCCCCTACTCACCTGGCTTTACCTATTACCTTCTAAATCGTCTATAAGACCTTAAGACATGGGAGCAGAATTATGCTATTCAACCCATTGGGTCTGCTCCGCCTTTCCATTATGGTTGATCAGGAACCCACTCAACCCCATGCACCTGCCTTCCTCCCATATCCTTTGATGTCCTGACCGGTCAGCAAACAATCAACTTCTGCCTTAAATACATGCACGGACCTGGTCTCTGCTGCAGTCTGTGGCAGAGCATTCCACAGATTTACTAACCTCTGGCTAAAAAAATCCTCCTTACCCCTGTTCTAAAGGGTCACCCCTCAATTTTGAGGCTGTGCCCTCTAGTTCTGGGCAGCCCACCATAGGAAACATCCTCTCCACATCCCCTCTATCTAGCCCTTCCAAAATTTGGGAGGTTTCAATGATATCCCCATGCATTCTTCTAAATTCCAGTGAGTATAGCCCAGAGATGCCAAATGCTGCTCATATGTTAACCCCTTCATTTCCAGAATCAAGCTCATGAAACTCCTCTGGACTCTCACCAATGACAACACATCCTTTCTGAGATATGGGGCCCAAGCTGTTGACAATACTCCAAATGTGGCCTGACTAGTGTCTTATAAAGGCTCAGCACTATCTCCTTGCTTCTACATTCTACTCCCCTTGAAATAAATGCCAACATTGTATTTGCCTTCTTTACCACAGACTCAACTTGTAAGTTAACCTCCTGGAAGTCTTGCATGAGGACTCCTAAGTCCCACTGCACCTCTGATGTTTGAGCCTTCTCCCCATCTAGATAATAGCCTGCACCATTGTTCCTTTTAACAAAATACATTATCATACATTTCCCAACACTGTATTCCATCTGCCACTTTTTTACCCATTCTTCCAATTTGTCCAAGTCCTGCTGCAACTGCATTGCTTGCTCAGCACTATCTAACTCTCCACCTATCTTCGTATCATCTGCAAACTTTGCCACAAAGCCATCAATTTCATTATCCCAATCATTGACAAATAATGTGAAAAATAGCAGTCCCAATATGACCCCTAAGGAACACTAATAGCCATTGACAGCCAACTAGAAAAGGCCCCTTTTATTCCCGCTTGCTCCCTCCTGACTGTCAGACTTTCCTCAATCCATGCCAGTATTGTTCCTGTAATGTCATAGGATTTTATCTTCTTAAGCAGCCTCATGTGTAGCACTTTATCAAATGCCTTCTGAAATCCAAGTAAATGACATCCACTCCCTCTTCTTTGTTCAGATTGCTTGTTACTTCCTCAAAGAACTCTAACAGATTTGTCAGGCAACATTTCCCTTCACATAAACCATGCTGACTTTGACTTATTTTATCATTATTTTCCAAGTACCCCAAAACCTCACCCTAAATAATAGACTTCAACACTTTCCAACCATTGAGGTTAGCTTAAGTAGCCTATAATTTCCTTCCTTTTGACTTCCTCCCTTCTTAAAGAGTGGAGTGACATTTGCAATTTTCCAGTCCTCCAGGACCATGCCAGAATCAATTGATTCTTGAAAATTCATGACCAAAGCATCGTTATCGCTTCAGCAATCTCTTTCAGGATTCTGGGATGTAGTCCGACTGGTCCAGGTGACTTATCCAGCTTAAGATCTTTGAGTTAACTGTCACTTTTTCCAATTTCACTCATTCCAGCTCTCGGACACTGATGACACACTGCTGGTGTCTTCCATGCTGAAGACAGATGCAAAGTACCCATTAAGTTCATCTTTATCCCCCATTACTACCTCACCAGCATCATTTTCCAGTGGTTCAACATCAACTCCCACCTCTCTTTTACTCTTTATATAACTGAAAAATCTTTTGGTGTCCTGCTTCATTTTATTGGCTAGTGTGCCCTCATATTTTATCTTTTCCTTTCTTATTATTTTTTCAGTTGCCTTTTGTTGAATTTTTAAAACTTCCCAATCATCTAACTTCCCACTCACTTTTGCTACCTTATATGCCCTTTCCTTGGTTTTTATGCTATCCTTAACTTCTCTTGCCAGCCATGGTTGCCTGCCCCTGCCATTTGAGAACTTCTTCCTCTGTGGACATATCTGTTCTGCTCTTTATGAACTATTCCCAGAAACTCCGGCCAGCTCTGCTCTGCTGTCACACTCGGCAGTGTCCTTCTCTAATCCACTTGGACAAGTTCCTCTGTCATGCCTCTGTAATTCCTTTTATTCCATTCTAACACTGATTGATGTGAGTTATGCTTCTCCCTCTCACACTGCAGTGTGAATTCAATCATATCATGAACACTGCCTCCTAAACATTCCTTCTGAGTAAGCTCCCTAATAAGATCTGGGTAATTACACAACACCAATCTAAGATAGCCTTTCCCTACGTAGGCTCATGCACAGGCTGCTCTAAAAAGCCATCTTGTAGGTTCCTCCCCTTCTTACTCTATCCCTTATTTATTTATTTACTATTTTTTATTTTTTCCCCTTTTTTCTCTCCCTCTGTCCCTCTCACTATAACTCCTTGCTTGATCTCCATCTTCGTCTGGGCTCCCCTCCCCCTTTCTTTCCCCCTTGGCCTCCCGTCCCATGATCCTCTCCCTTCTACAGCACTGTATCCCTTTTGCCAATCACCTGTCCAGCTCTTAGCTCCATCCCTCCCCCTCCTGTCTTCTCCTATCATTTCTGATCTCCCTCTCCCCCTCCCACTTTCAAATCTCTTACTATCTCTGCTTTCAGTTAGTCCCGACGAAGGGTCTAGGTCCGAAACGTCGACTGTACTTCTTCCTATAGATGCTGCCTGGCCTGCTACGTTCCACCAGCATTTTGTGTGTGCTGCAACAAATTCCCTCTTTTGCGATCCAACACCAATCCGATTTTTCCCAATTCCCCTTCATATTCAAGTCCCCATTACAGTTGTGTCATTACCCTATTACATGCTTTTTCCAGCTCCCTTTGCAATTTAAACCCTACATCTTGGCTATTATTTGGAGGCCTAGATATGATTCCCATAATGGTTTTTTCACCCTTGCAAATTCTTCACTCCACCCACAAAGATTCAACATTCTCTGACCCTATGTCACCTCTTTATAGAGATGTAAGTCCATCTCTTACCAACAGAGCCACACCACTGCTTGTGCCTTCCTGCCCGTCCTTTCGATACAAATTATATCCTTTGATGTTAAGCTCCCAACTACGGCCTTCTTTCAGCCAAGATTCAGTGATGTGCACAACGTCATACTGACCAATCTCTAATTACACCACAAGTTCGTCCACCTTATTCCAAATGCTACACGCATTTAAGTACAGCACCTTCAGACCTGCATTCTTTGCCCTTTTGAACTTTGCATCCATGGTACAATTTATCTCTTCGCGCTGTCTGCATTTGTGCTCAGTCATTGGGTTGTCCTTCCTGACATTGATGTTACACTCATCCTCGACTTGTAAACCTGCTGGCTTATCCTCAGCTCTATCATACTGGTTCCCATCTCCCTGACATATTAGTTTAAACCACTCCCACCAGCTCTAGTAAACCTGCTCACAAGAATATTGGTCCCCCTTAGATTCAAGTGCAATCTGTCCCTTTTGTACAGATCCCACCTGCCCTAGAAGAGGTCATATTTATCCAGAAATCTGAATCCCTGATCCCTGCTCCTTTTTCCCCTTCTTCCACCTTCTTAGTCTGGCTTTCTCCACCATCCTGACCAGTCGCCATGAATGGTCTCGGCCCGAAACGATGAGTGTTTATTCATTTTTATAGACTTGCCCGACCTGCTGAATTCCGCCAGCATTTTCTGTGTGTTCCATTTCAGCCAAGGCACGTTATCTCATTCCCTAGGCTCAGAATCCAGGTAAGCTATAAAATGCTCAGTCTGTTCCCATAATTAACCTTGATAATTACATACAATGTATGACTTGAGCTGAGACCCATCTGGCGCATCATTGACTGACTCGCAGACTGAGTCTGGATGAAAATGCAGACTCTGTCACTGTGTAGAGATCACCTGAGTCTCAGGGTAAAGCTATTATAGGACTGTGTGCTGTGACAGAATGTTCAGGAGAATTCCTGTGATTGGAGATTGTCTGCTCTATCTCACAGTGACAGGAAACCTGAGTAGGAGAATTTTTAAAGTTGCGCTGGGGCAGTTCCACTCTCTTGACATTGCAGAACTGGGTCCAGTGGTACGAGTAGTCATCACAAACCACAAACTAGGGTCTTCCTTGGTTGCAGTGGAGGGGCATGACTTCTGTGCCTTATCATGATGTTCGCTCTCCACGGAGTGTTACAGAACTGCCTTCCTGGCCGTTGAATCTCACTGTAGGTCTTGTCCTCTCTGTCCATCAGAGTTGATTTCACATTCTGGGGCAGGCATGTCCCTGTCTCACCAGATATGAAACCTGACGGCTACCCCCACCTGGTTTAGCTGGCCTGTCGAAGCGATGTCCCTGGTTGTAGCCGCCGTCGCATGCGAACAGCTACTTGGAGCCACAGGTGAGAACTGAATGTCCAGTAGGGACCAAAGGTGAGGGAGCTGTCCCAGAAGGGACACCACAAGCCCCTTCATCAGGGGTGCTATCCCTCCCATGCAGCCCTTTAGTGTTTAGTATGTGGATTGCCAAGTGGCATGCCTCGTTGGGCTGATGGGGCCTTTTCCTTGCCGTGTCTCTAAACAAAATAAATAATCATGTCTGTGGAGGTCCTCCAAGATCAATAAATATTGCTTCATGAGCAGCCGAATAACTTGACCTCGCTCCAGTCTACTCCTCTTCCCCACCCCCGCTCGCTGACTGCTTTTACTGCCTGGCCAGAACGAAATGGAGAAACGATAGGAAAGTCAAGTCATGTCCCGTAGCCACAGAGCCCTGAGGTGTCATAAAGAGTGATGTGGCATGAACGAAAGCAAGATTGTCCTCAATCATTACATGCCCAAGGGGAAAGAGACCAGAGCACTGAGCAGCTGATCTTCTATGAGTGAAAAAGTCAAGGAATAAAAGAGCGAGGTCAGTGTATCATTAAACCTTGGTCCTCCAATAATTACTTCCAGTCCTCTATCTCCCTCAAGCAAGCAACCACAAAGATTGTATCAAAAACATGCAGAGGGATACATGGGATGTTAAAGTTGCATTCTGCCCTCTTAGTCTGGGATTGCTGTACTTGTATAAGTGAAAGCTCTGAGATTGTTTATTGTTTAAGGTCATTTAATGTTTAATGTTATTTCCAGTACACAAGTGTAAAGCAGAACAAAATAATTGTCAGTCCAGATCTGAATCAGCACGAAAAACATAATAAGTAGCACAATAATAAAAAAAAATACAATAAGATAGCTTCTATACATAGATTGATTGTATGTCCATAAAGTGACACTAGGCACAGGAGTCTTTGTACAAAGTTTGTACATTGGATGACTCTGACAGGAAATGATAAGGTATGCATGGTAGTCCTGGGAGCCAGTACCTCAACCATAGCAAAGCGTCAAGCAAAGCTGTAAAGGATTCAAGATTCAAGTGTTTAACATCATTTCCAGTTCACAAGTGTAAAGGAGAATGTAATAATTGCTACTCCAGATCCGATGCAGCACAAAGAAAACACAATAAGATGAAGAGCACAATAATAAAAATAAAACACAATAAATGCAGATACATAAGATAGCTTATACACATAGATTGATTGTGTGTCCATAATGTGATGCTGGGCACAGAAATCAAAATCAGAATCAGAGTTAATATCACTGGCATATGCCGTGAAATTTGTTAACTTTGTGGCAGCAGTACAAAGCAATACATAATAATAGAAAAGAAAAAAAACTGAATTACAGTGAGTATATGTGTATATTAATTATTTAGGTTAAATAAGTAGCGCAAAATAGAAATAAGAGAAGTGGTGTGGTGGTGTTCATGGGTCCATTGTCCATTCAGAAATTAGATGGCAGAGGGGAAGAAGCTGTTCCTGAATCGTTGCATGTGTGCCTTCAGGCTCCTGTACCTGTACATAAAGTGACTGACAGGAAATGATAAAGTAGTGGTGGAGTTAAGGCTGATTTTTACTTGTGTTTATGGGCTACGCCGTAGCCTACGCAAGTGGCCTACGCCGTTGTGAGCATTTATGTTTGTGTATTGGCAATTCACCGCCATAACGCTAGTTGGCGGTAGGGCTTCTATGCCACTGTGTTGAGTTTCTTCCTGTACTTCAAACAATGGCGATTGAAACTGAGCGTATCATGTTGGAGTTCTCCAACTCACATTCTTCTTCTCTCTTCCTTCTTCATTCTGAAATGGCGGAGAAGAAGAAGCAACCGGAAATGCGTAGGAGGAAATGCGATGCTACCAAGCGGACCTATCACAGTTGTTGCGTTCTGCGTCACCGCAACGCGTAGTTACATTTTGGGAGCGGTGCGCGTTAGGCTATGGCGTGGGTTTTGGCGTAGAGTACAGCATAGGGTACGCGGCTATGCCATACCTATGGCGTACATTTGACACAGAAGCATAAATTGGGCTTTAATAGGTGGGTGTGTTGATCAGCCTTACTGCTTTGGGAAAGTAACTGTTTTTGAGTTTGGTAATCCCAGTGTGGATACTATGTAGCCTTCTCTCTGATGGGAGTGGTGCATAAGATAGCTCCTATGCATAGATTGATTGTATGTCCATAAAGTGACACTTTATTGCAATCATAAAGCAACATGATTGTGGAGAAAATCTAGCAAATGACTACTTTATTTCTGTCACAAACAAGGGAAAATCTGCAGATGCTGGAAATCCGAGCAACACACACAAACTGCTGAAGGAACGAAATGGGCCAGGCAGCATCTATGGGAAAAAGCACAGTTGACGTTTCCGGCCGTTTCAAGTCCTGCTGGAGGGTTTCTAGAGTTGTTGCACGGTTAGCAGAACATTGTGAGCTGAAGGGCCTGTAATGTGCTGTAAACTTCTATGTTTTATGTTCTATGAAAGTGCCAACCTGCATTTAAAGGAGCTTTTCCCCCAGCAATGCAGGCTGTATGGTATTGAAGGCACTTGGGAAATCAAAAAAACATGATCCTCACAGTGCTGCCATATGGGAGTAGACTTTGCTCAGAAGGTAAATGACAGCATCATCGACTCCAATGTGCTCCTGGTAGGGAAACTGCAGGAGATCGAGGGTTGATCTGACCAGGGGTCGGAGCTGAGTCAGGACCAGCCTCTCCAGGGTCTTCATGATGTGTGAGGTCAGGGCCACTAGACGATTGTCATTCAGGACTTCTGATTGGCCCTTCTTGGGTACTGAGACCACGCATGATGTTTTCCACACAGTCGGAACTCTTTCCAGGCTGAATCTCATATTGAAGTGCTGCTGGAGAACCCCACACAGCTGCTTAGCACACTCGTTCAGGACCCTGGAGTTCACACCATCCAGTCCCAATGCTTTGCCATGCCTGAGTTACCCCAGAGAAGTTGAGTCTATGATGACTGGGGAGTTGGTGGAAGGTAGGGGTTGGGGGAGGTGAAGATCGGGACGATAGCAGTTAGTATGTAGAGGTGTGGAAGGTAGGTGCAGGGCAAGGATGGGCTGAACACAGTGGTAGCCTGTGTTGTTCAACCATGAGTTGAACTGGAAGGGGGAAGAGGGAGGAGGGGAGTTATTGGTGCTGAGGGAGCATTGGGTGCCTTTGCACCTGGACTGGTGTGCTGAGAGGTGTGTGAACAGACGGGCAATTTCAAACCTATTGAAGAATTGGTTTAACTCATTTGCCCATTCACAGCTGCATTCTGAGGCTCTACAGCTAGGCTGACTGAAGCCAGTGATGTTCCTCATGTCTCTCCACACCTCCCGTGAGCTACTCTGCCCAAGCTTGTTCTCCTGCTCTCTTCTATATTGCTCTTTAGCCACCTTGATCTTCTCTTCTAGCTCCCTCTCCACATGTTTTACTCCCTCCTCGTCTCCTGATCTAAATGCCCTCTTTTTGTGGTTGGGAAGTTGGTGTAGCCAATGATGCAAGCAGTGAGTCTGTTAATGTCCTCCTGGTATGGTTCACAAAGCACATTCCAATCAGTAACCTCAAACCACCCCCTCAAGGCCTTGTTGGCCTCTGGAGACCTTTTCTTTACCAATTTGGTGGTAGCTAGTTGCTGTACTTTGGGTAGCTGATGGGTCTCAAACCCTCGGTGAGATAGGGAGTTGTCTATCCCAGCATGTGAAGACAGACTCCGGCGGATTGAGCGGATGAGACCAATGGAAAGTCCAACGGTCAAGAAGGCGGTCTCCGCAAGCGTCGTGGAACGTGTAGAGCAGGACAAGACACAGAAGACGTCCTGGTCATCCACTGCACCTAGTCCCATCTCCAGCCGTCTCGACTCTGTCTTGCCACTGGATCCAGATGGGAATTGGGAAGAGAGAGTAAGGCTGACACTGCGCAACTCTCCCTCACTTAAATCCAAATCACGCGCTAGTCTCGACACCATCAATAATGGAGTCGAGGTCCTCATCGACGTACGATGGACGAACAACAACAACAACTTTGGGCTTATCCAAGGGAATGAGGAGAACCAGGTTGTGATCTGATCTTGCAAGTGGGGGGAGAGCTGTGGAGCTGTATGCATCTTTAGCATTTACATACAAGAGATCCAGAGTTTTATTTTCTCTTGTGTGACACTTGACAAACTGATCAAAGGTGGTTAGGGTTGTCGAGAGAGAAACATAGTTGAAGCCTTCTGATACTGCAATGAACGCATTGGGGTGGAGCCTTCCGATGGTAGTGTGTATGACATCACATGCAACATCGGGACTGCGTCGGGAAGGTGGAATGTAAACAATGAGCAATATGGCGTAGCTGAACTCATACGGTAGATAAAATGGACGCAAGCTCACAGCAAGCATTTTGATGTCCAAACTACAGATTTGTTCTTTCACGGAAATGTGACTGAGATTACACCATCTGTTGTTCATCAGGGCATACCATCTTCAATTACCCTCTAAGTTAACTTCAGACTAGAATATGCTGCACCCCACAATACAATCATATTAAAAATAAACAGAAATATCTACCTTAAATACTGTATACAAGCAACATATACACATTTACACATCCCTATAAAGACATGTGTATGGCGGGAAAGCCAAACCCTTTAGGGCCTGATATGAGATATACCAGGGAAGACATTGAAGAGCATATGCTCAGCACAATTGCAAAATGACAAGGCAAATGTGTTTGTGTGTGACTCTGTGTGTGTGTGTGTGTGTGTGTGTGTGTGTGTGTGTGTGTCTGTGTCTGTACTTGTATGTGTATATGTGTGTGTGTTTGTGTGTGTCTGTGTGTGTGTGTCTGTGTCTGTGTGCGTGTGTGTGTGGGTGTGTGTGTTTGTGTGTGTCTGTGTGTGTGTGTCTGTGTCTGTGTGCGTGTGTGTGTGTGTGTGTGTGTGTGTGTGTGTGTGTATAAATGTGCATATGTATGGAGTGGGGCTATGTAGTGCTCTCTGTCACAAATATAAGTAAGACAATACTGACATATTTCAGGTGCAAACACTTTTTGAATGTCTCTGAATCTTTGCTGATACATTTTAGTACAATTATAGATTGGGCTTGAATTGTACTTTGTGAAATTTAACTCTGTCTCTCAAAGATTGTGTCTGGTGTGATATCATTGTATCAATTCCTCCACATGTATTATAAGTAGATCAGGATACCTTATGGACTAGTATGCAGGAGCTGGACTTGGTTATCAGAGGCTATTTGAGGTGCATGCCATTGGGAGCATTTAATAGGTAGTGGGAGCTTAATCTCATTATCACCCCTGGCTATAACAACCTTAAGGAACCTATTAGTCTAAGCAGTTGAGTAGAACGTATTCTACGCCTTTTTTCCTTATGTTGCAAATTATGTGGTTAGGCCACATCTGGAGTATTGCATACACATACAGTTCTGGTCACCCCACTATAGGAAGGATGTTGAGGCTTTGGAGAGGGTGCAGAAGAGATTCACTAGGGTGCTGCCTGGTTTAGAGGGGATGTGCTATCACAAGAGGCTGGATAATATTGGGTTGTTTTCTCTGGAATGCCTGAGGCTGAGGGGAGATCTGATCGTGGTTTATAAGGTTATAAGAGGCATAGATAGAGTGAACAGAATGCATCTGTTTCCCAGGGTTTCACTGTTTATTACCAGAGGGCATGCATTGAAGGTGAGAGGGGGTAGGTTCAAAGGGGAAGTGAGGGGTAAGTTTTTTGCTTAAAGAGTTGTGGATGCCTAGAATGCGCTGCCTGGTATGCTGGTAGAGGCAAACACTTCAGAGGCATTAAAAAGATATTTGGATAGTCATTTGGCGGTAAGATAGATGAAGGGATAGGGACATGGTATAGATAGAAGGGTTAGTAGAAACCACAGAAACCATAGAAAAACTACAGCACAGAAACAGGGCTTTTGGCTCTTCTTGGCTGTGCCGAACTATTTTCTGCCTAGTCCCACTGAGTACTTAGGTGTTTTTGATTTGTTTTTTTAGCTGGCTCGGCACAACATTGTGGGCTGAATGGCCTGTTCCTGTGCTGTACTCCTCTACGTTCTACGATCAGTCGGGTCATCAAAGGATATGGAGAGAATGCAGGTGTATGGGGTTGAATGAGATCCAGGATCAGCCATATTCGAATGATGGAGCAGACTCGATGGGCTGAATGGCCTAATTCTGCTCCTATGCCTTATGGAATTATGGTCATGTTCTATGTTCTATGTACTACTAAGGCTGCTTGCAATGGTGTGTCCACACTCAATGGTCACCTTATTAGCTACTGCCTGTGGCTAATGTAGTGGCCCCTGAGAGTATGCTTGTGGTCTTCTGCTGCTGTAGCCCATCCAATATGGGCACTACGTGCTTTGCATTCAGAGATGCTCTTCTGTACACCACTGTTGTAACACGTGGTTTTCTGGGTTACTGTCTCCTTCATGTCAGCTTGAACCAGTCCACCCATTCCTCTGCGACCTCTCTCATTAACGAGGCACTTTTGCCTACAGAACCGCTGCTCACTCGATGTCTCTTTTTTTGGATTTTTGTGCCATTCTCTGTAAATCCGAGAGACTGCTGTGTGAGAAAATCGTTTGTTGGAGCACCACAGCCGCAGAGCATTTCGCACAATGTTATTATAGTGGGGGCGGGGGGGTGTCGGAGCTCAGAGTTCAATTCTGCCACTTTCCTGAAAGGAGTTTGTATGTTTTCCCCGTGACCGCATGGGTTTCCTCCGGATGGTCCGGTTTCTTCCCACAGTCAAGTGACATGCCGGTTAGTAAGTTAAATGGTCATTGTAAATTGTCCTGTGTTTAGACTAAGGTTAAATCGACGAGCTACAGGGCGGTGCCTGTCCCACATTGTATCTCCGAAAAAAAATTGCTAGAAGTCAGTAGTCCCTGATATACTCAAATCACCCTGACTGGCATCAACAATCACTCCGCGGTCAACGTCACATAGATAACATTCTCATATTTGGTCTGTAAAACAACTGAACCTCTTAACAACC
The DNA here is from genome assembly GCF_963921235.1 of Mobula hypostoma. Taxonomy (NCBI): domain Eukaryota; kingdom Metazoa; phylum Chordata; class Chondrichthyes; order Myliobatiformes; family Myliobatidae; genus Mobula; species Mobula hypostoma. Next base: position 7,367,203 of record NC_086097.1, on the reverse strand, counting down.
ACAACATGCATTGAATTGCTGACACATGATTAGATATTTACATCAATAAACAGATATACAGGTGTACCTAATAAAGTGGCAGCAGAAGACCACAAATATATAATTAGTGGGCACTTTATTAGGTAAAGGATGTACCTAATAAAGTTAGGTACTGAGTGTAATAGAGAAGTATTCATTGAGGACATCCCCCACATTGCTTGTTCCACGTTTAATTTGTACTTTCGTCACTCAGCTTCACTTACCCCATCATTGAAATAATCCCACAACCTACGCATTCAGTCCAAGGACTCGTCACCTCATGTTTGCAATATTATTGCTTTATTTATTCTTCTTATTTCCTTCTTTATGTATTTGCACAGTGTGTACTCCCTGCTCCTATATCTTATGGTCTTAAGTGAGAGCAGTTGAGGGGGAAGGTGGGTAGGTGAGAGGGAGGGTGATGTAAGAAGCTGGATGGTCATAGGTGAAAGAGGTAAAGGGCTGAAGAAGAAGGATTCTGATAGGCGAGGACACTGAACCATGGAAGAAAGGGAAGGAGGTGGAGGAATCAGAGGTAGGTGATGGGCAGGTCATGAGAAAGGGGGAGGAAAAGGTCACCTTGATTAGAATGGATAACTCTATATCTGCCACCTGGCATATTTTGGGATGTTGGGGGGAAACTGGAGCTCCAGGAAAACAAGTGGAGAGCACACAAATGATTCCGGTTGGAGCGCTCGTTGTCAAAGTTTACACTCCACTTAAATAGCTGATGCGCTACTGTGCCACTTCGATGAAAATACGGAGAAAAATACGTAGCAGGGGAATGACAGGATGGGGTTGAAGAAACTGTCCTGTGAGCTAGCGTATACACATGGCTGAATGAGAAAATATGAGAACTAAACGTTGATGTCAAGTGGGCAGCAAGTATCAGCCAAGCCAATGATAACCTATCCAATTGTTATATTTAAAGGAAAGATAATCAGGATCATTAAAATTCCTGCTTCTATGATTGTTCCTGGGAGTCATCTACCCAGTTTCCGGTTATATGAACTGTTATCTGCACACTGTCTCTTCCCACTCTCCCTGCCCTCCTCTCTGCCACCTTTTCACTGCTGATAATAGAGCTCTTTACAGCCTGGTTAATCCTCCTTTCCACTGACCTCACCTCTACAACCATCAAATTCTACCCCAAGGTCACCTCAGTTCAAATTTCTCACATTGCTGAATAAATTAGCAATGCTAAATAAATTGGAGAGGACACAGAAAGGTGGGGAAAAGGCACATAAATAGACCAGTTGTGAAGCTGAAGAGGAGAATGCTCCCATCAGAACCACACACGTCAACAAAAAATAGTCTGCTGCATGAAAGTAATAGGATTACACTGGATGGGCAGGAGCAGTTAGAACATAGAACAGTACTACACAGGGACGGGCCCTTTGGCCTATAATCTTATGCCAACCCAAATAAATAAATAACCAAATGGCCAACTAACTGAATCCCTTCTGCCTACACAATATCCATATCCCTCTATTTCCCTCACAAAAAAGTGCCTTCCTAACCATCTCTTTGAAGTCCCCAATGCCTGCAAAATTCCAGATGACAACTCATGGAGTTTGCCACACAACCAATTAACGACGAGATTTCCTCCCCGTGTCACGTTTGAGTTTCGGAAATAGCAACTAATCAGCTGATTGAAAAGTATACAAAGGCCAAGCGTTCGGAGGACGCACCACAATTAACAGCGTGCTGATGATGTCTCCTCACATGGTGATGAAACGTTTGCAAGTAAATGGTCAAGATCAGAGAACAACTCAACCTAACCATCATCAACCTAATCTTTACATTTCCCGAATTATTTCCAGTCCCTAATGTATCTGCCTCTACCACCACCCCAGGCAATGCATTCCAGTCCCCATTCTAAGGAAACTTCAAATATCCATAGTACCTGGATATCCCTGCCAAGTTCAAATTCATGCTTAAGTTTATTGCCACTTGGCAGTACACTTACAGTGCCAATAAATTGTATTCATGGAAACTTTCATGTCTTATTATTTTACAACATTGAATCACAGTGGTTTTCATTTAGATTTTTTGACACTGATCAACAGAAAAGGATACTTTTGTGTCATAGTGAAAATAGATCTCTACAAAATGATCCAAATTAATTTCAATTATAATACACAAAATAATTGATGGTCTGGGTGTTCATCCCCTTCAAATCAGTATCTAGTAGCTACACCTTCAGCAGCAATTCCAACCCTTGAGTCTGTGTGGATAGGTCTCTATCAGCTTTGCACATCTGACACTACATTTTTCCCCATTCTTCGTTACAGAACTGCTCAAGCTCTGTCAGATTGCATGGGGATCATGGGTGAACAGCCCTTTTCAAGTCCAGCCACAAATTCTCAAGTGGATTGAGGTCTAGACTCTGACTTGGCCACTCCACGACATTAACTTTGTTGTTTTTAAGCCATTCCTGTGTAGCTTTGGCTTTCTGCCCAGGGTCATTTTCTTGCCGGAAAACAAATCTTCTCCCAAGTTGCAGTTCTCTTGGAGACTGCATCAGGTTTTCCTTCAGAATTTCCCTGTGTTTTGCTGCATTCATTTTACCCCCTACCCTTCACAAGCCTTCCAGGGACTGCTGCAATGAAGTATTCTTACAAAATGATGCACCAATCACCATACTTCATGGTAGGGAAGGTGTGTTTTTGATGACGTGTTTAGTCTGATAGCTAAAAATTCTGATTTCATCAGACCATAGAACCTTCTTCCACCTAACTTCAGAGTCTCCCACATGCCTTCTGGCAAACTCTATCTGGGATTTCATTTAAGTTTTTTTTAAACAGTGGCTTTCTCTTTGCTACTCTTCCATAAAGCTACGACTGGTGAAGCACCTTGGCAACTGTTGTTGTATGTGCAGTCTCTCCCACCTCAGCCACTGAAGCTTGTAACTCCTCCAGAGAACTTCCAGTGGCTTCCCTCACTAGACTCCTTTTTACATGGTCACTCAGATTGTGAGGCCTGCTCTAGTCAGATTTACAGCAGTGCTATATTCTTTCCGTTTCTCAATGATTCACTAAACTGTTCTCCAAGGGATGTTAAGTGACTTGGAAATTTTCTTGTATCCGTCTTCTGACTTGTGCTTTTCAACAATCTTTTTTCAGAGTTACTCTGAGTGTTCTTTTGTCATCATGGTGTAGCTTTTGCCAGGATACTGACTCACCAGCAACTTGACCTTCCAGATACAGGTAGGTGTATATTTATAGTGTGCAGTCAATGTGTATATTCAATTGATTGTAATCAATCAAAATACCTTGACTGCACACTATAATCCCCATTTAAGTAGTTCTGTGACTTCTAAAACCAATTGGCTGCATCAGTGATGATTTGTTGAATCATTTTAAAGGGGGTGAATACTTATGCAATCAATTATTTTGTGTTTTATATTTCTAATTAATTTAAATCACTTTGTGGAGATCTGTTTTCACTTTGACACAAAAGATTCTTTTTCTTTTGATCAATTTATCAGTGTAAGCAAAAGCCAAATTAAATCCACTGTGATTCAATGTTGTAAAACAATAAAACATAAAAACTTCGAAGGGGGGGGAGGGTAAATACGTTTTATAGGCACTGTATACAACCAAATGAAACAAAGTTCCTCTGGGCCATGATCACACACAGCATATAAAACAAAATATTACCACAAATAAATTGATACAATATAATTCAAAATGCATGTGAAGTGTGCAGATTAGGTAAACAGTAAACAGCTTACAATTTTAGTGACGAGACCTCAGTGGTGTCAAGATATTCATTAGTCTCGCAGCCTGAGGGAAGAAGCTGTTCTGCAGTGTGGCAGTGCTAGTTCTGATGCTCCTGTACTTCCTGCCTGACAGTAATGGGTCAAAGAGATTATGGGGTGGGTGGTAGGGACCCTCAACAATGCTTTAGGACTTTTGTATACAACGCTCGCAGTAAACGTCACAAATAAGGAGAAAGGAGACTGCAGTGATCCTCTCGGTGGTTTTACTATCCTCTGTGGTTACTCACTTCACTCAGAGAGTACAAGACTTAAGACTATGAGACCATAAAACATTGGCCAGAATTAGGCCATTCAGTCCATTGAGTCTGTTCCACCATTCCATCATGGCTGATTTATTATCCCTCTCAAGTCCATTCTCCAGTCTTATCCCAACAACCTTTGATGACTTGGACTGATCAATAACCTATCAACCTCTGCTTTAAATATACTCAGTGACTTGGCCCCCATAGATTCACTACCCTCTGGATGAAAAAGTTCTTCCTCATCTCTGTTCTAAATGGACGCCCCCCTGTTCTGAGGCTGTGTCCTCTGGTCCCAGATTCCTCCACTATGGGAAATATCCTCTCCACATCCACTCTATCTCGATCTTTCAAAATTCGATAGATTTCAGTGAGATCCCCTTTCATTCTTCTGAACTCTGGCCCAGAGCCATCTGACGTTTCTCATGCATTTCACACCTAGCTTCGTTCAACTGAATTTTAATGTAACTTGTTCTGAGAAACAATCTGTGCAACTGAAAACAAATAAAGGCAAGGAAATTGTTAGATACGTGAGTTATGACGAAAGGAAAAAATGTCTGGAGTCACTCAGTTCTTTAGGGTAAGGGTTTTTATTAGATACATCAAAAATCAAACTTACAAAATTTGGATAAAATAGTGAGGACCACCAATATTTACAAAAAGGTATCTACCAGAAAGCACAATACATAGCTCCATACTATTTTTAACCAGTGTGAACTCCTGATAGTCCTGATCTCGAGACAACAGAGACTTATGGAGAAGAGGAGTTCGGTGGGTAATAAAATGGATGAGTTCACGGCACTAGCCAGGCATCAGAGAACATTTCGGGAGTGCAGTGTTATGTGTTTCACTGGAACGGGGCTGCACGAGGACATACCCGATCAAAACTTCTCCATGGACGGCTTCCAAACCGTTTCAGCTGACCGGAAGTGCACTGAGAGCAGTAAGCGTAAAGGAGTTGGGTGCTTACTGTTCTGGTTAACAACAGATGGTGCAATCCAGGTCATATTATGATCGAGGAACGTGTTTGTAGACCAGATATTGAACTTTTTACTGTTGGACTTCGGCCATATTCCACTGAGATTCAACACTGGGCGGCACAGGAGGTTGTTCCTGCCTCTGGCTATCAAACTTGCAGCTCCTCCCATGGAGGGTCAGACACCCTGAGCCAATAGACTGGTCCTGGACTTTTTTCCATCTGGCATAGTTTGCATTTTGTTGTTTGATTGTTTGTGTTTTTTTGTATTGCTATATTTATGCTCTATTCTTGGTTGGTGTGGCTGTAACGAAACCCAATTTCCCTCTGGATCAATAAAGTATATCTATCTATCTATCTACCTATCTTTCTTCCTGACTAAGGGTGATCGGCTCCTTTTCTCACACATCAGGACATACCATCTTTAATTAACATCATAGTTATCTTAGACTACACATGAATCACAGTATGATGCACCCCACAATGTAATTACAATCAAATTACAAAACAAGCAGAAGCATCTAACTCAAATACAGTATACAAAAAACATATACACATTTACCCATTCCCATTACTAAAGAAATGGAATATTTTTCTGTGTATGGCAGGAAAAATACCATAAAAGCAATCCGACCATATAAACGCAAACAACAGGAATTCTGCAGATGCTGGAAATTCAAGCAACATACATCAAAGTTGCTGGTGAACGCAGCAGGCCAAGCAGCATCTGTAGGAAGAGGTGCAGTCGACGTTTCAGGCCGAGACCCTTTGTCAGGACTAACTGAAGGAAGAGTTATATAAACTCAGTTTAGAACCCGTTTTGAGACTAAATCAGAGACAACATTCAAGTGTGCATATTCAGTGTGACGACAGCAGAATAAATAGGCAATGTTTGTGTGTGTGTGTGTGTGTGTGTGTGTGTGTGTGTGTGGGTGTGTGTAAAGAGTGTGTTTACTGAGTGCTGTCCATCACAAAATGACATGAACACTTTGTTCAACAGGCTGAGGATACTTGCAACTTACAACCATTTTCTGCATCGGATGGGTTCATGGGTTGGTGTGTGTTTTCGGAAAGACGTCCAAAGCCTGAACAAAATAATCGCCTCTACCTCGAACAAGAGAAAATCTGCAGATGCTGGAAATCTGAGCAATGAACACAAATTGCTGGAGGAACTCAGCAGGCCAGGCAGCTTCTGTGGAAAGATAATACACTCGATGTTTTGGGGCGAGACCATTCGACAGGGCTTTACCTCCAAATTATTTATTGTGACAAGGTGCACTCAACCTTCTTGGAAGCCTGTGCTCGGCTTGGCATGATTTGTGGAAGTTGAATCAAAATTGCCATTCTTAAAGGAATTCTACAATCCTTTGAAAGATGTCTAGCCGTGGGCACAACATAGCTGAAGTGAAGTGTATGACCACTCAGACAGAATTGTCATCGAAAGTGCAATAAGGTGTTTTATCCTGTATCAGCTCAGATGTCTTAGTTGGTGTTTTGTCTTTATGAGCACACTTATCAAAGTGATGGATTGCAGAGCTGGGGAACAGAATGCTTTGCCACTTTTTCCTCTTCCCGTCACCTATTTCGAGACTCAAGCACTGACAGGTCAAGTTCGAGACACACAGTCAGTCACAAAATAATATTCTTTTCAATCTTCCCAAATCTCACAAAATCACCCACCAATCTGTCAACAAGAGATTCTGCAGATGCTTGAAATCCAGAGCAACACACATAAAATGCTGGAGGAACTCAACTGGTCAGACAGCATCTATAGAAATGAATAAACAGTCAACTGTTAACTGTTTATTCATTTCCATAGATGCTGCCTGACCTGCTGCATTCCTCCAGCATTTTGTATGTGTTAATCTGTCAACATGTTTAGTTTATTCTTCCCTTTTTTATGTCCTCCATCTATAGGAGCTCCTTGATTATTTATTTATCTTTTGAGATACAGTGCAGAATAGGCAATCCCCCAGTTTTAATCTCAGCCCAATCAGGGGACAATTTACAATGACCAATTAATCTACTAATCAGTAAGTCTTTGAACTGTGGGAGGAAAGCAGAGATCCTGGAGGAAACCCATGCAGTCACGGAGAATACCTACACACTCTTTAAAGGCAGTGGCTGAAATTCAACCTGGGTCGCCTGTACTGTAAAGCCTCATGCTAACTACCGTGCTACTGGGCCACCCCATGGAAAGTGGGCAGGTATTTCCTCTTGCTCTCACTTTTGAGAAGTCTAGTGATGGCAAGGAAAAGTTAGCAGTTCAAAACATGGATGATGGATATGATGGATGCTGTCTAAGTTGCATGCCATCTTGGACAATGTCTCCCATCCACTACATAATGGACTGGTTGGGCACAGGAGTACATTCAGCCAGAGACTCATTCCACCGAGATGCAGCACAGAGCGTCATAGGAAGTCATTCCTGCCTGTGGCCATCAAACTTTACAACTCCTCCCTTGGAGAGTCAGACACCCTGAGCCAATAGGCTGGTCCTGGACTTATTTCATAATTTACTGGCATAATTTACATATTACTATTTAACTATTTATGGTTCTATTACTATTTGTTATTTATGGAGCAACTGTAACGGAAACCAATTTCCCCCGGGATTAATAAAGTACGACTATGACTATGACTATGTTTCCAGTAATTTCCAGTCTGCAAGTGATAATACAAGATTATAGTAAGCTAAAGCAACCTGTGAATAGTTTTATGAAATTAGTTTTCATTTTCTCATAAACACACAGAGATACAGACCTATACACGGGCACATCTAAACACATATTCACAAGCACAGATTAATGCATCGAATGCATGTGTATCTTGATAGGAGTTCTGTGATGGTTAAGTATGGACAGAGAGTCACAGAATGTACAGTTTACTGAGTCTTAATAAGATCTGTACAGAACAAAGGAAAATAATAAACACTAGGCCAACAGGGCTGCTAACTAAAAACTAACACCATCACTGCCGCTCAAAAGCAGAGACCTAGAACTAAATTAGTATCACTCCTTTAACAACATCTGTCAAAATCATTAATTTCTTGCCCAGAATGTGGACTAAGATAAGCAGGAGTGTTGTCATTGTTGTGCTTCAATCAAGACTTGACAAGACTGAAACAAAAGGAATAGAATTAAATGCAACTACAAAGAAACCCTAATTAGGTGGAATGTGTGCGTTCTCACGTGTGAGATTGTCATCTTCTTTCAGCTGCCCGCCTGCGAGAGTGCCCTGACTTCATGGCACTGCCGCGGTTGTGACGTACCTAAATGCACGCGCACGCACACACACAAACACACACACACACAAACACACACACACACACACACACACACACACTCACACATCATTATTCCCCCTTTACGGCCTCAGGGAATAACTTGAACTGATCATTTTAATTTTTCAGACTTCTCAAAAAAATATGAAATATAAATGTTAATGCAAGGAAGCATTTTCCAAAATGTAAATAATTGTGAACAATTACCATGCTCTGATATATCTTGTTCTTACTTCCCACAGTGTCCGATTTAGGTTCAAATGACAAAAGACATCTTCCTGCAATCTGAAAACTATGGGAGATTTTGTTTACAGAATCTGCCCGAGTGCGGAAATTCCATGGGAAGAGTGCCAGGACTTGCATTTGCTCCCAGAGGACTAGGCAAGCACTGTAATGAACAAGAAAGAAACCCACAATGGCTTGGAATCTGAAACAAAGATAGCAAAAGCTCAGCAGTTCCATCGGTGCAGTACCTGCCAGGGGATGTGATAGGGTAATGTTACGTACATTAAATGGGAATATAGAATGCCTGCAAATCATGACAGTTTGACTGATACTGTTTCTGTCAGTTTGTTTCCTGAAGATGACTGACGTTTCTACTCTGGCCTTCCTAACGTACCGCATAGAACTTGTTGCTGGAAATTCATCTCTAGAATTCCCCAGATTGACATGAGGGACCAGAGAGGAAGGAATCCAAATCTGACTCTGAATCAGAATCAGGTTTAATATCCACAGAATGCTGGTGGAATGCAGCAGGCCAGACAGAACCACAGAAAAAAAACAGTCGATGTTTAGGGCCGGGACCCTTATGATATGATTATGAAGACATGTAGTCCTCTTTTATTGTCATTTAGTAATGCATGCATTAAGAAATGATATATTATTTCCTCCGGTGTGATATCGCAAAACACAGGACAAACCAAGACTGAAAAAACTGACAAAACCACATAATTATAACATATAGTTACAAACAGTGTAACAATACCATAACTTGATGAAGAAGTCAGTGAGCACAGTAAAGTTCAAAGTTTCTCAAATGTCCCACATCTCACACAGACAGGAGAAGGAAGAAAAAAATCTCCCTGCCATGCCGACCACAGTCCGACTCTGATTCATCCGAAAACTTCGAGCTCTGATCAGCTCTCCAACACCGAGTACTGAGCGCCATCTCTGTCCGAGCGATTCGACCTCCTTCTCGGTTGCCAAAAGCAAGCAAGGCCGGGGATTTTGAGGCCTACCCTCCAAAAGATTTCCGACCACACAGTAACGACAGCAGCGAACGGGCGTTTCAGAAATTTCTCCGGATGTTCCTCTGTGCTTTAGAAACATAGAAACATAGAAAATAGGTGCAGGAGTAGGCCATTCGGCCCTTCGAGCCTGCACCGCCATTTATTATGATCATGGCTGATCATCCAACTCAGAACCCAGCCTTCCCTCCATACCCACTGACCCCTGTAGCCACAAGGGCCATATCTAACTTCCTTTTAAACATAGCTAATGAACTGGCCTCAACAGTTTGCTGTGGCAGAGAATTCCACAGATTCACCACTCTCTGTGTGAAGAAGTTTTTCCTAATCTCGGTCCTAAAAGGCTTCCCCTCTATCCTCAAACTATGACCCCTCGTTCTGGACCTCCCCAACATCGGGAACAATCTTCCCGCATCTAGCCTGTCCAATCCCTTTAGGATCTTATACGTTTCAATCAGATCCCCCCTCAATCTTCTAAATTCCAACGAGTACAAGCCCAGTTCATCCAGTCTTTCTTCATATGAAAGACCTGCCATCCCAGGAATCAATCTGGTGAACCTTCTTTGTACTCCCTCTATGGCAAAGATGTCTTTCCTCAGATTAGGGGACCAAAACTGCACACAATACTCCAGGTGTGGTCTCACCAAGGCCTTGTACAACTGCAGTAGTACCTCCCTGCTCCTGTACTCGAATCCTCTCGCTATAAATGCCAGCATACCGTTCGCCTTTTTCACCGCCTGCTGTACCTGCATGCCCACTTTCAATGACTGGTGTATAATGACACCCAGGTCTCGTTGCACCTCCCCTTTTCCTAATCGGCCACCATTCAGATAATAATCTGTTTTCCTATTTTTGCCACCAAAGTGGATAACTTCACATTTATCCACATTAAATTGCATCTGCCATGAGTTTGCCCACTCACCCAACCTATCCCCTTTGACGTCCATTCTCCATCAAATCAGAATTGTCCACGGCCCCTATTTAACAGATACGATATCAATTTTCATTGGGGAGCTGCACACACGCAGGTGCACCGCCATCTTCTCCTCTCGTCTCCCGCCTTCGTCAGGAGATTTCCTCATGTCATGTTTAATATCGCTGGCATATGTCATAAAATTTGTTGTTTTGTGGCAGCAGTGCATTACAATATAATATCATATTAATAATAAGAGATTACAATTAAGAAATATATTATTAAAACTTGAATTTGTGCAAAAAAGCCCTAAAAATATTGAGGTAATATTCATTGCCCACTTAGAAGTCTGATGGCTTTTGGTCATTGATGTCTAGGTTATGGTCCAAGCGCAGGTTGATGGGACCAGGCATGAGCTAGATGGGCCAAAGGGCCTGTTTCTTTGCTGTTGAGTCCTGTGACTCAATGATGCCATGATGTTTCCTTGGACAGTGTCAAAATAACATGCTCTTATCCATTCTCTGCAAGGATGGGCCAAGTCTCGAGTTAAGAATAATAAGATGTCAGGGGTAGTTTTGTTTTAAACAGAGAGTGATGGTACCTGGAATGCCCTGCCAGGGGTGGTGGGAGAGGCAAATACATTTGGGGCATTTAAAAGACTCTTATGTAGGCACGTGGATGAAGGAAAATTGAAGTTTATGAGCAATATGAGAGGGAAGGCTGAGATTGTGTGTTAGGTTAAAAGATCAGCACAACATTGTGGACCGAAGGGCCTGTACTGTATTGTACTATGACCTACAATACTGTGCAGAAGCCTTAAGGGCAGTTCAAAGTACATTTATTATCATTGTAGGTATACAACCGTGAGCTTTGTCTCCTTACAGGCAGCCACAAAACAAAGAAACCCAAAAGAACCTATATAAGACCATCAAGAACCCAATGTACAAAGAGAAAAGAAGCAAATCATGCAAGCAATGAAAGTAAACAAATAACATTTAGAGCAAAAGTGAGTCTACAGACACGAAGACACAGACATGCAGCCACAGCCTCAGTTCAGCAAGAGCTGAGTAAACATTGTGGAGCATTTAAACACAGACCTGGAGAATCCAGAGTAGGCCACAGCCTCAGCCTCAGTTCAGTGCAAAGCCGAGTATACATCACAGACATTCAGACACAGACCCGGAGAATCCAGAGTAGGCCACAGCCTCAGCCTCAGTTCAGCGCAAAGCCGAGTATACATCACAGACATTCAGATACAGACCTGGAGAATCCAGACTAGGCCACAGCCTCAGCCTCAGTTCAGCACAGAGCTGAGTAAACGTTGTGGAGCAGCAAACGGAATGGCCTAACCCTCGCCTCTTATCCTGACACCCTACCTTTTCAATCCATCTGGCCCAGCGTTTGCATCATTGAAACATTGGGTCATTCCTCACACTGGGGCCCGGGCTTATCACATTGGTGTGCTCTGGGCCTGGACCCCTACCGCCATGTTTTAGCCCATACCCAACCTTTCCAAATCAGCCTGGCACATAGATCAATCAAACCTTTCTGTTGGTTTAGGTGGACGGGCCTCGAATCCATCTCTCCTCCACTCAGACTTTGCTCCACTCCGCTCGCTCTGATTTTGCTTCAAATATGTTTCAACCTCACCCTGACTTGGCCTCGAATATGCCTTGACCTCACCTATACTTTGCCTCACAACTGTACGGTTCAATTCTCTCCTTCGTTCGCCTCTCCATTGTTTGCACTGATTGTAAGTTTGACAAGAATGTGTTGTCAATAAAGTATTTAGTTATATTCTTTGTTTTGTTTGCCACCCGTAAGAAGTCACTGGGCGTCACAAACACCATCTTAAACCAGCACATATATAGCCAGGACACCTAATACTTTTGCACAGCACTGTAGTAATTTTATGTATTGCGCCGTACTGCTGCCTAAAAAAAACACATTTCATGACATATGTGAGTGTCATAAACCTTTCTACTGGGGCACAACTGACAGCATCTGGACTGGCTGCATCACTGCCTGGTATGGGAACTGTACCTCCCTCAAAGGCAGGATTCCACAGAGAGTGGTGTGGACAGCCCAGCGCATCTGTAGTTGTGAACTTCCCACTATTCAGGACACTTACAGAGACAGGTGTGAAAAAAGGGCCGGAAGGATCATTGAGGACCTGAGTCACCCCAACCACAATCTATTCCAGCTGCTACCATCCGGGAAATGGTACCGCAGCTTAAAATCTAGGACCAACAAGCTCCGGGATAAGCTTCTTCTACCAGGCCATCAGACTGATTTGAGTGACTTCTATGTTACATTGACTGTTCTATTTATTATAATTTTTTATAAATTACTATGATTGCACATTGCACATTTGGATGGAGATGTAACATAAAGATTTTTACTCATCGTGTGTGAAGGATGCAAGAAATAAAGTCAATTCAATTTTAAAAAATTCAAAAAACTCTGATATGAGTCTCTATTGCAGGCAGAGAGTGGGAAGGGGGCAGGAAGATGGGAATCATGGTTGGGGAAAGGGAAAGGGAGAGGGGAGGGAGTGGGATACACCAGAGAGACATTCTGTAATGATCAATAAACCAATTGTTTGGAATCAAATAAGCTGGCCTGGTGTCTCAGGGCTCAGTATGTCGACACCCACGTCAGCACCCCCACGCCTGGCAGTCCTTCTCTGCCACCCGCCCACACCCCACCCTCAGCGCTCCACCCTCACTATTCCCAACATCGTTTGCTCCCACCACATTTACAAACTCATTCTCTACTCCACATTGACATATTCTTCATTCCTTTCTGACCCATCAAGTTGTGCCAAACTGCATTGTCATAAAAGAAGTCCACTATAAACTTGAGGAATAACCCTCGTACCAGGCATGTTTTGGTGTCTGGACTGAATTCAACAACTCCTCTATTAATCCACTTCACTATCATACACAGCACCACAGGAACAGTCCTTCGACCCACAATGTTGTGCCAAAATAATTAAATTAGTAATCAAATACCCAACTAAATTAATCCATTCAACTTGCACAATGTCTCATATCCCTTCATTTCCTGCACACTCATGTTCCTAACTAAAAGCCTTTGAACAAATTAATGATCTTTGCCACCACCACCCGCGCAGAAACCCTTCACACTTGGTAGCATAGTGGTTAGCACAACACTATAACAGCTCGGGGCATCGGAGTTGGGAGTTCTATTCCAGTGTTGTCTGTAAGAGCTTTCTATGTCATTCCTGAGAGCATATTGATTTGCTCCAGGTGCTCCCGTTTCTGCCCACAGTCCAAATACGTACCGGTTCGCAGGTTAATTGGTTAGTGTTGATAAAGAGTTAAATAAGTGAGTTGCTGGGCAGAGTGGCTTGCTGTACTGAGGGGTCCATTCCACAATCTACCTATCTATAAAGTAATAAAATAAATAAAAATAAATAGCCTATGGAGCTCGAGGCCTGAGTTTGGATTGCACCACAGCAGTTGGGGAATTTAAACTCAAGGAATTGAATGAATCTATGATTAAGGCCATAAGGTATAGGAGCAGAAGTAGGCCATTCGGCCTATTGAGTCTGCTTCACCATTCAATTATGAGCTGATCCAATTCTTCCAGTCATCCCCACCCCCTGCATTCACCCCATACCCTTTGATACCCTGGCTAATCAATTACAGAAGAGTATTGGCCAAAGTGACCATGGAACCACTGAATTATTGTAAAGCAAAAGCAAGCTCGTTCCGTAACATAGAACATAGTCCAGTGCAATGTTATTACAGCTTGGGGCATTGGAGCTCCGTTCCAAAGCCCTGTGTAAGAACTTTGTACGCCCTTACCGTGAGCGCATTGGTTTCTTCCGGCTGCTCCATTTTTCTCCCACAGTCCAAAGACGTAACGGTCAGTAGGTTAATTGGTCATTGTAAATTATCCCATGATTAGGCTCGGGTTAAATTGGTGGTTTACTGGGCAGTGTTGGCGTGTGGCCAAGTGGTTAAGGCATCGGTCTAGTGATCTGAAGGTCACTAGTTCGAGCCTTGGCCGAGGCAGCGTGTTGTGTCCTTGAACAAGGCACTTAACCACACATTGCTCTGCCACAACACCAGTGCCAAGCTGTATGGGTCCTAGTGCCCTTCCCTTGGACACCATCGGTGGCGTGGAGAGGGGAGACTTACAGCATGGGCAACTGCTGGTCTTCCACACAACCTTGCCCAGGCCTGCGCCCTGGAAACCTTCCAAGGTGCAAATCCGTGGTCTCATGAGACTAACGGATGCCTATAACTGGGTACTGTGATTTGCTGGGCTGGTAGGGTCTGTTCCACGCTGTGTTTCTAAGTAAACAAACAAAATGAAAAACTTGCCCGACACATCACACCTTAAATGCATGCCCTCTGGTAATTTTCAAGGAATGAAATCTGTTGTCTTTACCCAGTTTGGCCAAGATGTCCATCAAAACTCAGAAATTACATCAGGCATCAAGAAAAACCTGGGGGCCAAAAAATGATTGATGGTAAACTCCAAAATTGGCAGCAATGTGCACATTCTTTTAAAGTTCAGAACATGAGACCAAATAAAGAAAAGCAATGGGAGCTTCTTTAAAATATTTAAAATAAAAATTCAACCTCCTGAATCAATTGTTATTTTGTTTTTCCCTCTATCAGTGCTTTCCCTTCAATTTCAGTCAGGCCTAGGATAGAGTGGGTGCTTCCGATAGCTGAGGAGTCTGGGACCAGGGGACATACCCTCAGAATAAACGGATGTATATTTAGAACAGAGATGGGAAAGATTTGGAGTCCATTATTAAGAAAGATATTTTGAGGTACTTGAACACAAATGATAAATTAAAGTCAAAGTTAGTATAGTTTCTGTGAAGAGAAATCTTGCCTGACAAATCAGTTAGAGTTCTTTGAGGAAGTAACAAGCAGGGTGGACAAAGGAGAGGCAGTGGATGTCATTTACTTGTTTTTTCAAAAGGCATTTGATAAGGTGCCACATATGAAGTTGTTTAACAATCACGTTACAGGAAAAGATACTGGAATAGATAGAGGAATAGCTAACAGGCAGGAGGCAACGAGTGAGAATAAAGTGACTCAGACACGAGGAAATCTGCAGATGCTGGAAATTCATGCAACAGACACAAAAAATGCTGGTGAACGCATCAGGCCAGGCAGCATCTATAGGAAAAGGTACAGTCGACGTTTCAGGCCGAGACCCTTCATCAGGACTAACTGAAAGAAGAGATAGTAAGAGATTTGTAAGTGGGAAGGGGTGGGGGAGATCCGAAATGATAGGAGAAGACAGTAGGGGCGGGGTGGATCTAAGAGCTGGAGGAGGGAGAGGATCATGGGACAGGAAGCCTGGGGAGAAAGAGAAGTGGGGAGGGGAGCCCGGTGGGTGGAGAGCAGGCAAGGAGTTATAGTGAGAGGGACAGAGAGAGAAAAAAGAGAGAGAGAAAAAAAGGGGGAAATATATATAAAATAAATAAATAAATAAACAAATAAATAAATAAGGGATGGGGTGTGAAGGGGAGGAGGAGCATTAAAGTGAGCCTTTTCTGGTTGGCTGCCAGTGACTAATGGTGTTCCTCAGGGGGTCAGAATTTGGTCTGCTACTTCTCACATTGTTTATCAATGCTTTCGGTGATGGAATTGATGGCTTTGTGGCAAAGTTTGCGGACGATATGAAGAAAGGTGGAGGAGTAGATAGTGCTGAGGATAATGCATTTTGGTATAAGGAACAACAGTGCAGACTATTATCCAAAAGGGGAGAAGGTTCAAACATCTGAGGTGCAAAGGGACTCAGACGTCCTTGTGCTCAACTCCCAGAAGGTTAATTTACAGGTTGAGTGTGTGGTAAAGAAGGCAAATGCAATGTTGTCATTCACTTCAAGGGGAATGGAATATAGAAGCAATTAGATCATGCTGAGCCTTGACACTAGTCAAGCCGCACTTGGAATATTGTCAACAGTTTTGGGCCCGATATCTCAGAAAGGATGTGTTGTCATTGGAGAGAGTATAGGGGGTTCATGAGGATGATTCTGGTGAGAGTCCTGAGGAGATTCACGAGCTTGATCCTGGGAACGAAGGGGTTAACATGTGAGGAAAGTTTGGCTGCTTTAGGCCTGTACTCACTGGAATTTAGAAGAATGTTGGGGGATCTCATAGAAACCTACCAAATGCTGTAAGGACTAGATAGGGTGGATATGGAGAGGATGTTTCTATGGTGGGAGTATCCAGAACCAGAGGGCACAGCCTCAAAATTGAGGAACATCCCTTTAGAATGGAAGGAAGGAGGAATTTTTAACCCAGAGAGTAATGAATCTGTGGAATGTTGTGCCACAGACTGCAGTGAAGGCCAAGACCATGGGCATATTTAAAGCAAAAATTGATAGTTTTCTGATTGGTCAGAACATCAAAGTACATGGTGAGGAGGTATACGTATGGGGTTGGGTGGGATCTGGGATCAGGCAAGATGGAATGGTGGAGCAGACTCGCTGGGCTGAATGGCCTAATTTTGCTCCTATGTCTTATGAGAAGGAATTTCTTTAGTCAGGGAATGGTGAATCTGTGGAATTCATTTTCACAGATGGCTGTGGAGGCCAGGTCTTTGGGTATATTTAAAGCAGAAGTTTGATAGGTTCTTGATTAGTCAGTGCATCCAAGTTTATGGGTTGTAGGCAGGAGAATGGGGTTGAGAAGGATAATAAATCAGCCATGATGCAATGGATGAGCACATCTGATGGGCCATATGGCCTAATTCTCATCCTATCGTCGTATGGTTTTATTTAATCCAAAGAGAGAACAGAAATGAATGATCAGTAAGTGAAAAATCAGAAAAAAACAAACAACTGCTGGTAAATTAAAACAAAGCAGATGCGGCTGAAAATATTCAACAGGTCAGAAAGTATCCGTGTGAAAGACGCTGTCATTATAGTAGAAGTTATAAGTGATAGGGGGCATGAAGGGTGTGAAGTTACCATTAGTAGGGAGAAGGTTCATTGGAAAGTGAAAGCTCTGAAGGTAGATAAGTCCAATAGACCACAAGACAATCTGGCCCATTGAGTCTGCTCTGCCACTCAATCATGGCTGATCCTTTTTTTCAATCTCTTCCTCAAATCCAGCTCCTGGCCTTCTTCCCATAACTCTTGATGCCATGTCCAATCAAAAACCTACTAATCTCTGTCTTAAACACACCCGACAACATGGCCTCCACAGCTGTATGTGGCAACAAATTCCACAAAATCACCACCCTTTGGTGAAAGAAATTTCTCCGCATCTCTGTTTTGAAAGGGCGCCCCTCTATCCTGAGGTTGTGCCCTCTTGTCATAGACTCTCCCACCATGGGAAACATCCTTTCCAAATCTACTCCATCTAGGCCTATTGACATTCAAAAGATTTCATTAAGATCCCTCCTCATCCTTCTGAATTCCAGCGAGTACAGACCCAGGGCCATCAAATGTTCCTCCTATGATAATCTTTCCTTCCTGGAATCATTCTTGTGAACTTCCTCTAGACTCTCTCCAATGTCAGCACATATTTTCTAAGATGAGGGTCCCAAAACTGTTCATAATACTCAAGGTGAGGCCTCACCTGTGCCTTATAAAGTCACAGCATCATATTATCAACTTGATCTATTATCAACCTGATTCTCCCAATTGACCTGCATGTTAAAATCTCTCATGACTGCCATAACATTGCCCTTTTGACTCGCTATTTCTATTTCCTGTTGTAATCTATGGTCCACCTCCCAACCACTGTTGGGTGGCCTGTGTATAACTGTCAGCAGGGTCCTTTTACCCTTGCAGTTTCTTAACTCAACCCACAAGGATTCAACATTTTCTGATCCTTTGTCACATCTTTCTACTGATTTGATGCCATTCTTTACCAGTACAGCCACACTACCCCGTCTGCCTACCTTCCCATCTCTCCAACATAATGTGTAACCTTGGACATTCAGCTCCCAACTACAACCATCCTTCAGCCATGATTCAGTGATGGCCACAACATCATACCTGGCAATCTGTAATATTGCAACAAGATCATCCACCTTATTTCTTACACTACGCACATTTAGATACAACAACTTGAGTACCATATTTGCTATCCTTTCTGATTCTGCATCCCTAATGATTTGATACTCAGCTTGCCGGCTGCAACTAAGTCCCATCAGCTGCCTGCCCTTCTTGACAATCCAACTGCACACTATGTTTACTTTTTTACCATCTCCCCTATCCTGAGTCCCTTCACTCCAGTTTCCACCCCACTGCCAAGTTACTTTTAACCCTCCCCAACAGCTCTAACAAACCTGTCCACGAGACAGTGGCACAGGCAGCAATCCAGAAGTTACTACCCGGGAGGTCGTGCTTCTCAGCTTTCTACCTAGCTCTCTAATTTCCCTTTTCAGGACCTCGTTGCTTTTCCTTTCTATGTCATTGGCACCAATATGTACCAAAACATCTGGTTGCTTCCCCTCCCTCTCCAAAATGTTGCGGATGCCATCTGAGACATCCCTGACCCTGGCACCTGGGAAGCAACATACCATCCGGGTGTCCCGTTCACATTCACAGATTCTCATGTCTGTTCCCCTCGCTATTGTGTACCCTATCAGCACTGCTCCCTTCTTCTGTCTCTTTCCCTTCTGCACCACGGACCCATGCTCAGTGCCTGTAACCCGGTCGCCATGGCATTCTCCCAGGAGATCATCCCCCACAAAAGTATTCAAAGTGGTATACTTGTTTTTGAGGGGAATGGCCACAGGGGTGCTCTGCTCTAACTGCCTGTTTCCATTTCTCCTGACTCACCTCCTGCAACTTCAGGGTGACTACTTCCCTGTAACTGTGATTAATTATATCCTGGCTTTCCTGTACAAGCTGAAGGTCATCCATTTGCTGCTCCAGATCACTAATATGGTCTTTAAGGAGATGCAGCCAGATGCACTTCACATAGATGTGGTTCCCTGGGAGACTCTGGATCTCCCAGTTCCCCAACGTCAAGTACGAAGAACGCACCACAGCTGTTTAAATGGTACAGTAGGAGAGGGAAAAAAAACAAAAAGGAAACTTTAACAGATGCTTTACACAGAGCCGACGCCTCTTCCGAGCCAAAGCCTCATTTGAGCCGAAGCCTGACGCTTCTACTCTAACCACTGTTCTACTCCCGACAATGGCCGCTCTGCTTATCCCTTCTGCAGTTTTATTTAGTTCTAGAGCTCTGTTGACACCGCTGATAGGCCCCAAACAATGGACAAATGCCCTCAAAGCTCCCTTTTTAAATAACCGCCGCCAACCTGCGAGAAATACCTCTTGGTAGAGCTCTGTTGACGCCGCTGATAGGCCACGCACGAGTCACCTGGACCAGATGGTGTACACCCCAGTGTTTTGAAAGAGGTAGTTGAAGCAATTATGGAGGCATTAGTTATGATCTTTGAAGATTCTGGAATGGTTCCGGAAGAGTGAAACATTGCAAATGTTACTCCACTCTTCAAGAAGGGAGTGAGGCAGAAGAAAGGAAACTATAAGCCATTTAGTCTGACCTCAGTGGTTGGGACAATGATGGAGACAATTATTAAGGACAATGTCAGGGTACATGGAAGCACATAATAAAACAGGCCACAGTCAGCATGGTTTCCTCAAGGGACTATCTTGCATGAAAAAGCTGTTGGAAATCTATGAATAAATAACAAGAAGGATAAACAAAAGAGAATTGGTTGATGTTCTGTACTTGAATTTGCAGAAGGCCTTTGACATAGTGTCACACATGAAGCTGCTTAACAAGCTATGAGCCCATGGTATTACAAGAAAGATTCTAGCATGGATGAAACAGTGGCTGATTAGCAAGAGGCAAAAAGTGGGAACAAAGGGATCATTTTCAAGCTGGCTGCCAGTGACTAGTGATGTTCCACAGGGCTCGGTGTTGGGACCTATTTTTTTGATGTTATATGTCAATGATTTGGAAGATAGAATTGATGGCTTTGTTGCAAAGTTTGCCAATGATATGAAGATAGGTGGAGGGACAGGTAGTTCTGAGGAAGTAGAGAGGCTACAGAAGGACTTAGACATATTAGAAAAATGGTCAAAGAAATAGCAGATGGAATACACTGTCAGGAAGTGTATGGTCATGTGCTTTGGTCAAAGAAATGAAAGGGTTGACCGTTTCTAAGTGGAGAGAAAATACAAAAAAGCTTAGACACAATGGGACTTGTGAGCCCTTGTGCAGGATTTCCTAAATTTTAGCTTGCAGGTTCAGTCTGTGGTGAGGAAGACAAATGCAATGTCAGTATTAATTT
Source organism: Mobula hypostoma (assembly GCF_963921235.1). Taxonomy (NCBI): domain Eukaryota; kingdom Metazoa; phylum Chordata; class Chondrichthyes; order Myliobatiformes; family Myliobatidae; genus Mobula; species Mobula hypostoma. The sequence continues at coordinate 7,346,465 of NC_086097.1, read as the reverse complement.
CAAGAAGACGGGAATATAAAAGCAGGGATATAATGTTTAAGCATTATATAGCACTGGTGAGGCTTCACTTGGAGTGTTCAGAGCACGTTTGGGCCCCTTATCCTAGAAATAATGTGTTGAAATTGGAGAGGGTTCAAAGGAATTTCAAGAGAATGATTCCAGGATTGAATGGCTTGTCATATGAAGAATGTTTGATGGCTCTGGGCCTGTATTTGCAAGAATTCAGAGGAATGACAGCTGAGATGATTGAAACTTATCAAATGCTGAAAGGTCTTGATTGATTGGATATGCAGTGAATGGTTGCCATGGTGGGAGAGTCTAAGACCAGAGGACACAGTCTCAGAATAGAGGGGCGTCCTTTTAGTACAGAGATGAGGAAAAATTTCTTTAGCAAGAGGGTGGAGAAACTGTGGAATTCTTTGCCACAGGCAGCTGTGGAGGCCAAGTCTTTCGTATATTTAAGGCAAAAGGTGATACATTCTTGATCGGTCAGGGTATGAAGGGATACATAGAAAAGGCAGGAATATGGGGCTGAGAAGAAAATTGGATCAATCATGATAAAATGGTATAGCAGTCTCACTGGACCAAATGGCCGAATTCTGTTCCTATATCTTATGGTCTTATGGTATCTGTGGAGGGACAGACAATTAGATTGTCAAACCCCTGAAATTTTATTGGAACGAAACAAAAACAAGTGAAAGACAAAAATAACGCAGATGCCAGAAATAGAAAATAAAACAGAAAATGCTGGTCAGACAAAGCGTCTCAAAGCTTAAACACTGATAGCCTTTCTCTTCCTACAGTTTGTGTGCTGGTGATTCTTTCCGAATAGGTACTGGTGAACAAAGAATTTATTCGTTTTCATAGATGCTGCATTTTGTGTGCTATGCACTAGGTATGGAGCTCTGGGATATAGCTCCTGGCGGTGTTGATGATGAAAATAACAGTGATAAATCTACATGAGAGGGAACATGGATCTTGGAAAGCAACCAAAATGTTACTGTGATAACTCTGCTGAATTTTCCCGGTAGGGAAGATCTCCAAGGAAGGACGTGTTTTTTCCATAGCTTTGAGGAATTGTTTGAGACTTAACTCATTTATTCCGATGCCATAAGACCATAAGACATATGATCAAAATTAGGCCATTCAGCACATTGAGTCTGCTCAACCACTCCATCATGGCTGTTCTTGCATCCCTCTCAACCCCAAATACCTGCGTCCTCATCATATTCTACGATACCCTGACCGATCAGGAAACGATCAACTTCCTCCTTAAGTGTATCCAAAGTTTTGGCTTCCAACACTGTCTGTAGCAGAGCATTCCACAGATTCACTACTCTCTGGCTAAAAAAAATCCTCCTTACCTCTGTTCTAAAAGATCACCCCTCAACTTTAAGGCAGTGCCTTCTAGTTCTGGATACCGTCACCACAGGAAACATCCTCTCCACATCCACCCTATCTAGTCCTTTAAAAATTCAGTAGGTTTCTATGAGATCACCCAGTATTCTTCTAAATTCCAGTGACTACAGGCATAAAGCTGCCTGATGCATCTCATATCTTCACCCCTTCATTCCCAGAATCATCCTCATGAACCTCTTCTGGACTTTCTCCAATGACAACACATCCTTTCTGAAATATGGCCCAGCACTGAGAACAGTACTGCAAATGTGGCCTATCTAGTGTCTTATAAAGGCTCAGCATTATTCCTTTGCCTTTATATACTATTCCCCTTGAAATAAATGCCAACGTTGCTTTTGCTTTCTTTACCTCAGGCTCAGCCTGTAAATGAACCTTCTGGGAATCTTGCACGAGGGCTCCTAAGTCCCTCTGCACTTTTGATGTTCGACTTTTCTCCCCATTTAGATAATAGTCTGCACAATTGTTCCTTTTACCAAAATGCATTATCATACATTCCCCAACACTATATTCCATCTGCCACTATTTTATCCATTCTTCCAATTTGTCTAAGTCCTGCTGCAATCTCATTGCTTCCTCAGCACTACCTACCCCACTACCTATCTTTGTATCATCCGCAAACTTTGCCACAATGCTGTCAATTCCATTATCGAAAGCATTGACAAACAACGTGAAAAGTAGCAGTCCTAATACTGACCCCTGAGGAAATCCACTTGTCACTGGCAGCCAGCCAGAAAAGATTCCCTTTATTCTCACTCGTTGCCTCCTGTTTGTCAGCCATTCCTCTATCTAAGCCAGTATCTTTGCTGTAACGCCACAGGATTTTTATCTTGTTAAACAGCCTCATGTGTAGCACCTTATCAAATGCCTTTTAAAAATCCAAGTAAATGACACCCACTGCCACTCTTTTGTCCACCTTGCTTGTTACTTCCTCAAAGAACTCCAACAGATTTGTTAGGCAAGATTTTTCTTCTTAGAAACCAAGCTGATTTTCACCTATTTTATCATTAATCTCCAAGTTCCCCAAAACCTCATCCTTGATAATAGACTCCAACGCTATCCCAACCACTGAGGGCAAGCTAATTGGCCTATCATTTCCTTTCTTTTGCCTTCCCCCCTTCTTAAAAAGTGGGGTGACATTTACAATTTTCCTCTGAGAACATGCCAAAATCAAATGATTCTTGAAAGATCATGACCAATGCATGTTATCTCATCAGCAACCTCTCTCTAGGTGACTTATCCATCTTAAGACCTTTGTGTTTGCTGGCACTTCTCCTTTGCAATAGCAATGTCACTCCTTCCTGCTCCCTGACACTCATAGACCTCTGGCACACTGCTAGTGTCTTCCAAGTGAAGACTGATGCAAAGTACTCATTAAATTCATCTGCCATTTCTTTGTCCCCCTATACTACCTCACCAGCATCACTTTCCAGTGGTCCAATATCAACTCTCACCTCCTTTTTACTCATCATATAGCTGAAAAAATGTTTAGTATCCTGCTTTATGTTATTGGCTAGATTGCCCTCATATTTCATCCTTTCCATTCTTATAGCTTTTTCAATTGCCTTCTGTTGGATTTTAAAAGCTTCCCAGTCATCCAACTTCCTAGTCACATTTTGATATCTAATATGTCCTTTCCTTGGCTTTTGTGCAGTTCTTAACTTCCTTTGTCAGTCACGGTTGTCAGTTGAGATCTTCTTCTGTGGGACATAGCTATCCTGTGTCTTCTGAAATATTCCCAGAAACTTCAACCACCTCTGCTCTGCTGTCATCCCAACCAGTATCCTCTTCCAATCCACATGGAATGTGTTGGAATTTTCTTTGTATTTTCAGGCAATGTAATACTCTTCTCTCCAATTTAATAAGACATGGATTTAAATCATTCCAGCTATGCAACTTGGCAGAGTTGAGTGCTCCTGTCTATAAATATAAACTATACAGGTGCCCTCCCAAGATTGATTCAAGATTCAAGATTGTTTAAAGTAATATCTTTGTCTCCATTGTCCACCCTGCTTGGTACTTCCTCAAAGAACTCTAACAGATTTGTCGGGCAAAATTTCCTTTCTCAGAAACTATGCTGGCTTCGACTCATTTTATCATTAATCTCCAAGTTCACTGAAACCTTATCCTTAATAAAAGACTCCAACACCTTTTGAATCAAGTGTAAAGGACAACCGAGTTATTGTCCCCAGATCCGTTGCAGCACAAAATAACGGATAATATTGTAGGATACAGGTATTCTGTGTTTATTATGGTCACTAGTCTATTTAGTGTGTTGGGGGGGGGCTGCGTGGTAAAAGAGAAAGGAATAAGATAAATATTTGTGGCAATTTGTGGCTTGGTGCTGGCGGAGGTCATGTCTTTGTTGACCACTTAATATCGCTGAATAATGTTTAACTTACATTTGGGTATGCTTTAAGCTCATTGCTTCAAGATTGTATGTTTGGTAATTGCTGATAAAGAAATGAATAAAGGATTTGACACTTTGGAACAATCATTACGTTGGAGTTGAGGCTGAGTCATGCAAGTATAACAACCCCGTGATGGTTACAGGCTGGTGGCAATTGTTTTGTTTTGATTTTGATTCAGTTTTGTCACTACAAACATGATGAACACAATAATAATAAAAAAATATAAATACATAAGATAACTTATATTCTCAGATTGGTTATATAAAATAGAACATAGAACATAGAACGATACAGCACAGTACAGGCCCTTCGACCCACATTGTTGTGCTGGCCCTCAAACCTTGCCTCTCATATAACCCCGCACCATAAATTCCTCCATATACCTGTCTAGTAGTCTCTTCCATTTCACTAGTGTATCTGCCTCCACCAGTGACTCAGGCAGTGTATTCCACGCACCAACCACTCTCTGAGTAAAAGACCTTCCTCTAATATCCTCCTTGAACTTCCCACCCCTTACCTTAAAGCCATGTCCTCTTGTATTGTGCAGTGGTGCCCTGGGGAAGAGGCGCTGGCTATCCACTCTATCTATTCCTTATAATATCTTGTATACCTCTATCATGTCTCCTCTCATCCTCCTTCTCTCCAAAGAGTAAAGCCCTAGCTAACTTAATCTCTGATCATAATGCATACTCTTTAAACCAGGCAGCATCCTGGTGAATCTCCTCTGTACCCTTTCCAATGCTTCCACATCCTTCCTATAGTGAGGTGACCAGAACTGGACACAGTTCTCCAAGTGTGGTCCAACCAGAGTTTTATAGAGCTGCATCATTACCTCACGACTCTTAAACTCTATTCCTCTACTTGTGAAAGCTAACACCCCATAAGCTTTCTTAACTACCCTATCCACCTGTGAGGCAACTTTCAGGGATCTGTGGACATGTACCCCCAGATCCCGCTGCTCCTCCACACTAAGTATCCTGCCATTTACTTTGTACTCTGCCTTTGAATTTCTCCTTCCAAAGTGTACCATCTCACACTTCTCCGGGTTGAACATCTGCCACTTCTCAGCCCACTTCTGCAACCTATCAATATCTCCCTGCAATCTTTGACAATCCTCTACACTATATACAACACCACCAACCTTTGTGTCGTCTGCTAACTTGCCAACCCACCCTTCTACCCCCACATGCAGGTCATTAATAAAAATCATGAAAAGTAGAGGTCCCAGAACAGATCCTTGTGGGACACCACTAGCCACAACCCTCCAATCCGAATGTACTCCCTTCACCATGACCCTCTGCCTTCTGCAGGCAAGCCAATTCTGAATCCACCTGGCCAAATTTCCCTGGATCCCATGCCTTCTAACTTTCTGAATAAGCTTACCGTGTGGAACCTTGTCAAATACCTTGCTAAAATCCATATAGATCATATTCTCTGCACTAGCCTCATCTATATGCCTAGTCACCTCCTCAAAGAACTCTATCACGCTTGTTAGACACAATCTTCCCTTCACAAAGCCATGCTGACTGTTCCTGATCAGATCATGATTCTCTAAATGCCCAGAAGTCCTACCTCTAAGAATCTTTTCCAACAGCTTTCCCACCACAGACGTAAGGCTCACTGGTCTATAATTACCCGGACTATCCCTACTATCCGCTTTGAACAAGGGGACAACATTCGCCTCCCTCCAATCCTCTGGTACCATTCCCGTGGACAACGAAGACATAAAGATCCTAGCCAGTGGCTCAGTCATCTCTTCCCTCGCCTCGTGGAGCAGCCTGGGGAATATTCCGTTTGGTCCCGGGGACTTATCTATCCTAATGTATTTTAATAACTCCAACACCTCCTCTCCCTTAATATAAACATGCTCCAGAACATCAACCTCACTCATATTGTCCTCACCATCATCAAGTTCCCTCACATTGGTGATTACCGAAGAGAAGTATTCATTGAGGACGTCGCTCACTTCCACAGCCTCCAGGCACATCTTCCCACCTTTATCTCTAATCGGTTCTACCTTCACTCCCGTCATTCTTTTGTTCTTCACATAATTGAAGAATACCTTGGGGTTTTCCTTTACCCTCTTTGCCAAGGCCTTCTCATGCCCCCTTTTTGCTCTTCTCAGCCCCTTCTTAAGCTGCTTTCTTGCTACCCTATATTCCTCAATAGACCCATCTGATCCATGCTTCCTAAACCTCATGTATGCTGCCTTCTTCCACCTGACTAGATTTTCCACCTCACTTGTCACCCATGGTTCCTTCACCCTACCATTCTTTATCTTCCTCACCAGGACAAATTTATCCCTAACATCCCGCAAGAGATCTCTAAACATCGACCACATATCCGTCGTACATTTCCCTGCAAAAATATCATCCTAATTCACACCCGCAAGTTCTAGCCGTATAGCCTCATAATTTGCCCTTCCCCAATTAAAATTTTTCCTGTCATCTCTGATTCTATCCTTTTCCATGATAATGCTAAAGGCCAGGGAGTGGTAGTCACTGTCCCCCAGATGCTCACCGACTGAGAGATCTGTGACCTGACCTGGTTCGTTACCTAATACTAGATCTAGTATGGCATTCCCCCTAGTTGGACTGTCCACATACTGTGACAGGAATCCATCCTGGACTCACTTAACAAACTCTGCCCCATCTAAACCCTTGGAACTAATCAGGTGCCAATCAATATTAGGGAAGTTAAAGTCACCCATGATAACAACCCTGTTACTTTTGCACCTTTCCAAAATCTGCCTCCCATTCTGCTCCTCGTTATCTCTGCTGCTACCTTGGGGCCTATAGAATACTCCCAATAGTGTAACTGCTCCGTTCCTGTTCCTGACTTCCACCCATACCGACTCAAAAGAGGATCCTGCTACATTACCCACCCTTTCTGTAGCTGTAATAGCATCCCTGGCCAGTAATGCCACCCTTCCTCCCCTTTTTCCACCCTCTCTATCCCTTTTAAAGCACTGAAATCCAGGAATATTGAGAATCCATTCCTGCCCTGGTGCCAGCCAAGTCTCTGTAATGGCCACTACATCATAATTCCATGTAGGTATCCAAGCTCTCAGTTCATCACCTTTGTTCCTGATGCTTCTTGTATTGAAGTACACTCACTTTAGCCCTTCTATCTTCCTACCTTTACACCCTTTATTCTGCTTCTCTTTCCTCAAAGCCTCTCTATATGTTAGATCTGGCTTTACTCTATGCACTTCTTTCACTGCTCTATCGCTCTGGGTCCCATCCCCCTTGCAAATTCGTTTAAACCCTCTCGAGCCATGCTGGCAAACCTACCTGCAAGGATATTGCTCCCCCTCGAGTTCAGGTGCAACCCATCCAATCCGTACAAGTCCCACCTTCCCCAGAAGAGATCTCAATGATCCAAAAACCTAAAACCCTGCTCCCTGCACCAACTCCTCAGCCACGCATTCAACTGCCATCCCCTCCAATTCTTACTATCACTATCACGTAGCACTGGCAGCAATCCTGAGAACGCCACCCTTGAGGTCCTGTTCTTCAGCCTTCTGCTTAATTCCCGAAACTCACACTTCAGGACCTCATCCCTCTTCTTGCCTATGTCGTTGGTGCAAACATGTATCACGACTTCTGGTTGCTTTCCCTCTCGTACCAGGATGTCGTGCACCCGGTCAGAGACAGCCCGGACCCTGGCACCCAGGAGGCAACAAACCATATGGGTGTCCTTCTCACTTCCACAAAATCTCCTGTCTGCTCCCCTGACTATAGAGTCTCCAATGACGACAGCTCTCCTCTTCTCCATCCCACCCTTCTGCACCACAGGGTCAGACTCAGTGCCAGAGGCCCTGCCACCGTGGCTCACACCTGGTCGGTCGTTCCCGTCAACAGTATCTAGGATGGTAAAATTATTATTCAGGGGAATGGCTACAGGGGTGCTCTGCACTACCTGTCTGCTCACCTTCACTTTCCCCCCTCTGACTGTCACCTAGCGACCTGCTTCTGACAGCCTAGGTGTGACTACCTCCCTGTAGCTCTCATCTATGACAGCCTCATTCTCCCTTATAAGTCGAAGGTCATCCAGCTCCTGCTCCAGATTCCTTACATTGTCTTCCAGTTCGCCCAGCAGCATGCACTTCTGGCAGATGTGACTCTGCGGGAGCGGGGAGTTCCCCTAAGACGGCCACATCTCACATGAGGTATATACATAGATAGATTTCTAAACTGTCTTGATACTCTGCAGTTTGATATTTAACGTTCTGTGTGTTATTACCTCGTTTTCCGCCACTTGCGCAATTTGGTATTTTTGCGCATTGGGTGTTCCATGTTTTCTTTCAACGGGATCTATGGCAGTTCATTGTTTTGTGGCTGCTTGCAAGAAGATGAATCTCTGGTTACATATGAGGGGTGATTGATACGTTCGTGGCCAAAGGTAGAAGGAGCCAATTTTAGAAAACCTAGCACATTTATTTTTCAACATAGTCCCCTCCTACATTTACGCACTTAGTCCAGCGGTCGTGGAGCATACAGGTCTTGGACCTCCAGAAAGTGTCCACAGCAGGGGTGATTGATAGGTTTGTGGCCAAAGGTAGAAGGAGATGAGTTATACAGCTCTCGTTACATGCACATGCAGGTCAACTCTTTGAGTGATTATGCAGAAAGTTTGAAGTTAGTAACTCATCTCCTTCTAATGGCCTGAGGAAAGAATCTGTTTGCCATCTTGACCACTCTAGTCTTTATGCATTGGAGTCTCCTGCTTGATGGTAGAAAGATAAAGAGAATGCTGGATAGATGTGTGGGTTCCTTGATAATACTAAGGGTGTTGTGTATACAGTGTTCCAGATAAATGTTCCCGATGGATGGTAGAGAGACCCCTGTGATCCTCTCAGCTGTTTTCACAGTCCATTGTAAAGACTTCTGGTCAACTGCTTCCATACCAGACGGAGATAAAGCTTGTCAGAATGCTCTCAATTATGCTCTGGTAAGACACAGTTAAGACGGTAGGGAAGAGCCTTGCTTGCCTTAAACTCCTTAGGAAGTGGAGGTGCTGCTGTGCCTTCTGGTTCAGGAAGGTGATATTAAGGGAATCACGTGAGCTCATCTGTGATGTGAATTCCCAGGAACTTAGTGCACTTAACTCTCTCTGTGAAGGAGCCATGTATTCACAGAAGTGGATGGTTCATTTCTACCTTCCTGATATCTACAATGATTTCTTTGGTCTTCTCCACATTCAGACTGAGGTTATTCTTCTTGCCCCGAGCCACCAGCTGCTCCACTTCCTCTCTATACTCCGACTCAACATCTTGAGTGTTCTTCCCACATGTCCGTGTTTTCCTCCAGGTGTTCCAGCTTCCTCTCACAGTCTAAAGGAAATACCGGTTAGTTGATTAATTGTTCAATTAATTTAAGTTCAATTTCGGCGTCTTCTATAAGAAATGGTGAGAATTCTTCCCATATGTGTGTGTGTTTCCTCCTGGTGCTCCAGCTTCCTTCCACAGTCCAAAAGACAAACTGGTTAGTCGGTTAGTTGGTCATTGTAAAATGCCCTGTGATTATGCTAGAGTTAAATCAGTGGGTTGCTTGGCGGCATGGCTCATTGGGCTGGAAGGGCCTGGCACGTGCTGTATCTCTAAATAAAATAAATAGGGGCAAGTATTTATAGATACTTATAACTGTAGAGTCTGAAATAGTTAAAATGAGGAAACCTATAATGCATCACATACTAAATGCTGAAGGAACTCGGCAGGTCAGGCAGCAAATGGATAGGGTAAAGGCAAATCTATAATGCGATGATCAGTGTTTGTATCGCTACATCACATCAATTGTTAGTACTCTGAGTCATAAAGTGTTTTTACATTTAACGGTTAGTGCAAGTTTTCCCAGACATATAGTGCCTGCATTGAACTAGCCACAAAGCACCTTCCACTCCTCATAGGATGAGTGCAGTAGAACAATGGGATCTGCGAATATGGATCCATAATTCCTTCAAAGTGACGTCACAGGTAGATAGGGTTGTACCGAAAGCTTTTGGCATATTGGCCTTCATAAGTCAAAGTACTGAGTCCAGGAGATGAGATGTTATGTTGAAATTGCATAAGACATTTGTTGTAACAGACCACTGATACTCTCTGTGCTTTTCTGATCACTGTTGGGGTGTATCGGGAGTTAGGGAAGGGTAGCACCTCTGGTGGGGGAACATGTCGCATCCTTTTCAAGGTGGTTAGCCCACCTTTGGTCCCCACCTGGCACTCAGCTCTCACTTATGGCTCTCCGTAGCTGTTTGTATGCGATACCCCAGGCAACGGCTTCAAACAAGCCGGCTAAACTAGGTGACGGTATCCGACGGGTCTCAAACCCTCGGTGAGATAAGGAGTTGTCTATCCCAGCATGTGAAGACAGACTCCGGTGGATTGAGCGGACGAGACCAATGGAAGGTCCAACGGTCAAGAAGTCGGTCTCTGCAAGCGTCGTGGAACGTGTAGAGCAGGACAAGACAGAGAGGATGTCCTGGTCATCCACTGCGCCTAGTCCCAATTGAAAGATTACAGAGAAATTTTAATAGGATGTAACCAGGACTTGAGGACCTGAGTTAAAGCAAAGAGTTGAATAGGTTAGAACTTTATTCTCTAGAGCGTAGGACAATAAGGGGAGGTCTGATAGAGGTAGTCAACATTATGAGGGGTATGGACAGGAGAAATGAAAACAGGCTTTTTCCACTGAGGATGGGTGAGACTAGAACTAGAGGTCATGGTTCAAGGGTGAAAGGTGAAATGTTTAAGGGCAATATTATGGAGAAGTTCTTCACATGAAAGATGGTGAAAGAGTGGAATGAGTGGTGGATGTGGGTTCGATTTCAACAATTAAGGGAAAATTGGATAAGTACATTGATAGTAGGGATATGGAGGGCTGTGTCCAGCTCCAGGTCAATGGGACAAGGCAGATTAAATGGTTCCGCACAGACTAGATGGGCTGAAAGGCCTGTTTCTGTGCTGTAGCATTCTCTGACTCTTTGACTCAATGATGCTTTGTAAGACAACATTTTTAAATGATGGTAATTGTGAGCATATTTATATTGCACAGAACAGCAAATTTAAGCAATCACAATTTGCAGGTTCCCACCTTGAATGACACTGTTTAATTTTCTCTACCATGCTAGCAGTTTTCTCAGCAGTACTGGAGGGTTCAATAGCATTTAAAAACACTTTCCTACTGAAATCTTTGGGAATCACCTTTGGGCAGCAGCTAGCATAATGCTATTACAGTGCCAGAGACCTGTATTCAATTCCCACCACTGCCTGTAAGCAGTTTCTATGCTCCCCCACACTGACCACGTGTGTTTCTTCCAGGTCCCCCAGTTTCCTCCCTCATTCCAAAGACACATGGGTTAGTAGGTTAATTACGCATGGGTGTAAATGGATGGCATGGCTCACTGAGCTGGAAGTACTTGTTACTGTACTGTATCGCTTAATAAATAAATAAATAAATAAATAAATAGATAGATAGATAGATAGATAGATAGATAAATAGATAGATAAATAAGGTGCCAATGGGAGGACAAGCACAGATGGGAAACTGACTGGTTTTCTCTTGTCTTGGATTTAAAGTTGGTGTGGTATGTTATCAATTTGCCTGGCCATCAGCAATTGGATATATTCTCAAATACATTAGCTACTAATTACAGGAAACATTCTCGCATGGATTGAGCACTGGCTGATTGGCAGCAGGCAAAGACTGGGAATAAAGGGGGCCTTTTCTGGTTGGCTGCTAAAGACCAGCGGTGTCCCATAGGTTTTGTGTTGGGACCGCTTCTTTTCACATTAAATGTCAATAATCAGGATGTCTGAACTGATGGGTTTGTGGCCAGGTTAGCCGGCGGTATGGAGGGATAGGTAGTGTTGAAGCAGGGAGCGTGCAGTAAAACTTAGACCGATTAGCGGAATGGGCAAAGAAGTGGCAGATGGGATAAAGTGTAGAGAATTGCATGGTCATGCACTTTGGTTGAAGGAATTTTCTAAACAGGGAGCAAATCAGTAGTGCAAGGGGATTTGGGAGTCCTAGTTCGGGATTCCCTAAATGCTACCTTGCAGGTTGAGTTGGTGGTAAGGAAGGCAAATGCAATGTTACCATTCACTCTTAGAGAACTACAATATAAAAGTTGCATGCCATCTTGGTCAATGTCTCTCGTCCACTACATAATGTACTGGGTGGGCACAGGAGTACATTCAGCCAGAGACTCATTCCACCGAGATGCAACACTGAGCGTCATAGGAAGTCATTCCTGCCTGTGGCCATCAAACTTTACAACTCCTCCCTTGGAGGGTCAGACATCCTGAGCCAATAGGCTGGTCCTGGACTTATTTCATAATTTACTGGCATAATTTACATATTACTATTTAACTATTTATGGTTCTATTACTATTTATTATTTATGGAGCAACTGTAACGAAAACCAATTTCCCCCGGGATCAATAAAGTATGACCATGACTATGACTAAAAGCAAGGAAGTAATGCTGAGGCTTTATAAGGCATTGGTCATATGATTTTCAGAGTATTTTGAACAGTTTTGGGTTCCTTATCTAAGAATTAGGTGTTTGCATTGGAGCAGTTGATGGCTCTGTGCCTGCACTCACTGGAGTTTCGAAGAATGATGGGGGGATTTTATTGAAACCTATTGAATATTTAAAGGCTTAGACAGAGTGAATTTGGAGAGGGTGTTTCCTATAATGAGGAAGTCTAGGGCCAGAAGACGCAGACTCAGACTAGGGAGAACAGAGATGAGAGGGTCTTCCTTTAGCCAGAGGGCAGGGAATCTGTGGAATTCATTGTCACAATCAGCTGTGGAGGCCAAATCATTGGATATGTTTAAAGCAGAGGTTGATAAGTTCTTGATTAGTGATAGTGTCAAAGGTTATGGGGAAAAGGCAGGAGAATGGGGTTGAGAGCAAAAATAAATCAGCCATGATTGAATGGTGGAGCAGGCTGAATGGTCCATATGGTCTACTTCTGCTCCTATGCCTTAAGTAAGGACCCTCTATCAGTACATTTATAAATTATGGTAATTACTAACATATTCAGAGATCACCAAATACATGCACAGTAGAGAGCATCCTAGGCCGGCTTGTGGTGTAGGTGTGGCACCCGCACCAGTGTTCATGGTGAGTGGTCCCGGGTTCAAATCCAGCTGGCCCTTCCACGCTCTCCATCCGTGCTGGGTTGAGCATTGTGCTGGCAGCTCAGCCTCGTGAGGAAACCGACAAATGCTGGTGTAACCCAGGTTAATTAAGCCCAAGGTTGTAATGTTAGAAAGTTCTACCTGTGGAGGGATGAAAACAAGGTTTACCAATTAAAAAAAAAGAGAATATGAAAAGAAATGCTATGCGAGGCTGGACACAGGACAGACAAGGAGAGGAACGCAACAACGATTAGTTTTCAATGCAATACATAAAGCATACCATAAACTATAATAAAAATAGACAAGATAAATACAAAATTCATTGAGTATAGGAGTTGGGGTGTAATGTTAAAATTGTACAAGGCATTGGTGAGGCCAAATTTGGAGTACTGTGTACAGTTTTGGTCACCGAATTATAGGAAAGATGTCAACAAAATAGAGGGAGTACAGAGATTTACTGGAATGTTACCTGGGTTTCATCACCTAAGTTACAGAGAAAGGTTGAACAGGTTGGGTCTTTATTCTTTTGAACGTAGAAGGCTGAGGGGGGACTTGATAGAGGTATTTAAAATTATGAGGGGAAAAAATAGAGTTGACGTGGATAGGCTTTTTCCATTGAGAGTATGGGAGATTCAAACAAGAGGACATGAGTTGAGAGTTAAAGTTTAGGGGTAACATGAGGGGGAACTTCTTTATTCGGAGAGTGGTAGCTGTGTGGAATGAGCTTCCAGCAGAAGTGGTTGAGGCAGGTTCGATGTTGTTGTTTAAAGTTAAATTAGACAACTATATGGACAGGAAAGGAATGGAGGGTGATGGGATGAATGCAGCTCGGTGGGACTAGGTGAGAGCAAGAGTTCGGCACGGACTAGAAGGGCCAAGATGGCCTGTTTCCGTGCTGTAATTGTTATATGGTTATACAGTTATAGAATCTGAAGACAAGAACTGTTAAGAGTGGAATTAATAGTGAGTATCTTTACCCTACTAACTTAAAACCATCAGGGTGAAACCCCCTGGGGGAGAGACAACAGCTATAAAAGATTTATTGGAGCTACAGCTATAACATGCAACAGCTATAATGAGACAATATCAGCAGAGACCAGTGTCTAAAATCCTTGCTGTGTAGTCAGGAATTAGTTCTGTAAAACTGACCAAGCGATTTGGTTTTGGTACAAGTTTGTGAATTGACTTTCTGTGGATGATAAATTATTTCATTCCAATGAATCAAGAAACAAGATGGTGAGAAAACAAGATGGTGATGAAGGACCAGTTAGGGAACGAAATGCGTAATGACGCAGAGGTTGAATATGGTTAATGTATGAGTTTTTTTTTATTCGAAGAATCCAAATTTGATTTTCTGCAGGAACTGACTATTTTTGCAAAGACTTTGTTAAGTTACTGAATGAGATTTACTTCGTTTAAGATTTGTGATGTTGGAGAATTGTCATGAAAAGAGCTAAACTGTGTACATATAATTTTTAAATTTGAATTTAAACTTGTAGATATACTGCCTGGAACTGAAACTGAAGTTAACTATAGTACTTGAGAATAGGAATTATATTTGGTTTTCTAACTGACTAGGGAAGTTTAATGAATATCACTGATCCTAACTAAGCAGGAAAATGGCTTTTGTTGATATCTGAGATTTGGAACCTAAACAGAATGTTGGAATTTTGAATTGTTCTTGCTTATGTAAATATTTTGTACATATTTTTTCCTTTCTTATAAACAAAACTTATTTCCAGAAGTGTGTGATTTCTATTGACTGCATCCTTCTGATACCTTGAACCTTCTGATGACCTACTAACACCTAGTGGAATGAGGTTTTCTCAAAAGAGTGCAATGACTAGTCACACACAATAAGACTGATGCTATACAGGTGTTACACTAAGGTAATGGGAAAAGGTTGCTGCCCAATGTGCCACAAGTTGCGGAGAGGAACATTGGATCAGAGAGGATCATAACAAGCTGCATCACTGCATGGTGAAGAAACTGCAGTGTGGTGCATCACCAGCAGCAGTATACCTGCCATCAAGGACGTATATACAGAAAGATGCTGGAAAAAGGCCAGTAACATCATGAAGGATACTACTCACCCTACTCATAGACTGTTTGTCCCACTCCCATCAGGGTGGAGGCTATGAAGTACCCACACCAGGACTACCAGACTCAAAAACAGACACTTTCCCCAGGCAGTAAGGCTGATGTCTTCTCCGTGGATTGTCACCTTGTCGTGGTGGAGAGGCTTGTGTGGTCCTGTGATCCCGAGAGCGATGCCGTCTGGAGCTATGCTCCTGGTAGGGTCACCCATGGTGGTAAGGTCGAGGGTGAGGTCCCTGACAAAGAACAATCCAACCAAGACCTCAACGGTGGAACAGGCGGATGAAGTTATCTCGCACTCAACGGCTGTGAAGGCAGATGAAGGCTGCAACAAATCCATCAACTCCAATCGTCGTGGTTTCCATGCCATTGGAATCAGTTGGCTGATTAATGAAGTATCGTGCGCTTCTTGGAGTGCAACATCAAGTACATGTTAAACGAATACATGCACAGGCATCTTCACTGTGTGGGCCACTTCTTCAGAACGAAGACCATCATCCTCAACCTTGAGCGATAGCCACAATGACGACGACGAAGGCTGATTGACACCTCCACCCACGAACCCACACCTCCACACCGCCCACCACCACTACTTTATCATTTTCTGTCAGCCACAATACGTATAGGCACTCCTCTGCCCAGTATCACTTTATGGACATACAATCAATCTGCGCATATGAGATATATTTATTGTGTTATTATTGTTGTGTTCTTTATTTTTGTGTATTTTTGTGCTGCATTGGATCTGGAGTAACAAATATTTCATTCTCCTTACACTTGTACAAGTAATAACATGAAACAATCTTGAAATTTAATTTGATATGATCAAGAACAACTTGTAGGTTTTTAACCTTGGGTGGAAACCTATTCAATCTTTCCTCACAAACAAGAGAAAATCTGCAGATGCTGGAAATCTTTACTTTGTACTTTATACTTTATTGTCGCCAAACAATTGGTACTAGAATGTACAATCATCACAGCGATATTTGATTCTGCACCACACTCCCTGGATTACAAATATTAAATATTAAAGATATTAAAAATAGTTAAAATTAGTAAATATTAAAAATTTAAATTATAAATCAGGCCAAAACATCGACTGTACTTTTTTCCATAGATGCTGCCTAGCCTGCTGAGTTGGTCCAGCATTTTGTGTGTATTGCTCACTCTTTCCTCAATTTCCATCCTCATGCTGCCATCAAGGAGGAGGTACAGGAACCTGAAGACACATTCAACAGTTCAGGAACAATTTCTTTCCCTCTACTATCAGATTTTTGAAAGGACAATGAACCTGTGTACACAACCCCACTATTTTTGCTCTCTTTTCACTCTGCCTAGTTAATTTATTTTTATGTATTTCTTATTAAATTATAGCTTTAAAATTATTATGTATTGCAATATAGTGCTGCCACAGAGCAACATGACACCCACCAGTCATATTAAACTTGATTCTGAGTCCTGATTCCTGATGCCTCTGGAAGAAAGAAAGCCTTATTGGAAGGCTGGGAATAATTTCTCTGTGGCTGGCGCACTTTGAGTTATCTGCTCAATCCACAACTTCCTCCTCCTGAGAGGTGCTCTGGAAATTCCCAGGTCACGTAGGGTGACACAGGGTCCAGTGTTGTTGATGCTTTTCACAAAGGGTAACAAGGAAGTGGACATTCCCTGATGAAAAATCACAATAGCAATACTAACAGTGCAGTCATTCTTCAGGGCTGGCTGCTTCAATGGTTGAACCAGTGCTTTGAATTTCCAAAGGGATCCTTGCAAGTGAACACTGCTACTTTGATGGAAAATCCAATGAAAAACTCAGAAATATCAACCCCCTTAGGCTTTGGTTATAGCAAAGGGATAAGTTCTTTTGCTGGTCTGTTACGTACAAGAGATTGAATTTTATTGTATATTCACTGTGACTGAAACCAGGAAGATCAGGTCACAAAGAAAGCTCTTGGCACATTAGCCTTCATAAATCAAAGTATTAAGAACAGGAGATGGGATGTTAGGTTGAAGTTGTATGAGAAATTGATGAGGCCTATTTCTGAGTATTGTGTGCAGTTTTGGTCACCTGACTCCAGGAAAGATATAAATAAGGCTGAAAGATTGCGGAGAAAATTTACAAGGATGTTGCCTGGTCTGGAGGATCTGAGTTATAAGGAAAGATTGAATATGTCAGGACAGTGTTCTTTACAATGTAGAAGAGAGAGAGGTGATTTGCTAGAGGTATATAAAATTATGAGGGGTATAGATAGGCCTTTTCAACTGGGACTACATCAAGAGGTTATGGGTTAAGGGTAAAATATGAAAAGTTTAAGGGGAACATGAGAGGAAAGTTTGAATAGGTTAAGACTTTATTCCTTGGAATATAAAAGATTGAGACAAGATTTGATAGAGGTCAACAAAGTTATGAGGGTTATAGATAAATGCAAGCAGGCCTTTTTCATGGGGGTTGGTTGGGACTACAACCAGAGATGGACAAATTCGAAGAGGGTGAATACAGGACTGAAAGTTTTGTGTCTGAATGTGTGCAGTATATGGAATAAGGCAGATGAATTTGCAACACAGTTGCAGGTTGGCAGGTATTACTGAATCATGGCTGAAAGATAATAGCTGTTTTTTGAAAGGATAGGCAGGAAGGCAGAGGGATGCCATTGCTCTGTTGGTAAAAAAAAATCATATCTTTAGAAAGGTGTGACATAGGGTCGGAAGGTGTTGAATTATTGTGGATAGAGCTAAGGAACTGCAAGGGTAAAAAGACCTTGATGGGAGTTGTATACAGACACCAAAACAGTAGTAAGGATGTGGCCTACAAATTACAATGAGAAATAGAAAATGCTTGCCAAAAGGACAATGTTACAATAGTCATCAGGGACTTCTATAAGCAGGTAGATTGGGAAAATAAGGTTGGTGCTGGATTCCTGGAGGGTGAATTTCTAGAGTGCTTATGAGATGGCTTTTTAGAGCAGATCACGGTTCAGCCCACAATAGGATCAGCTACTCTAGACTGAAGGTTGTGCAGTGAGCCAGAATTGATCAGAGACATTAACGTAAAAGAACCCTTAAGGGCAACTGATCACAATATGGTCAAATTCACCTTGAAATTTGAGAACGAGATGCTAAAGTCAGATGTATCAGTATGAGAGCTGAGTAAAGGGAATTACAGAGCCATAAGGAGGAGTTGCCCAGAATTGATTGGTAAAGAACACTGGCAGAGATGACAGCAGAGCAGCAATGGCTGGAACTTCTGGAATCAATTCAAAAGGTACAGGATATATACATGTCAAAGAGGAAGAAGTATTCTTAAGGAAAGGTGACAAAACCAAGGCTAACAAGAAAAGTTAAAAAAGCCAGCATAAAAGTCAAAGAGAGGGCACATAATAGAGCAAAAATTATTGGGAAGTTGGACGATTGGGGAGCTTTTAACAACCAACAGAAGGCAACGAACACAGTCATTAAGAAGGTAAAGATTGAATACAAAAGTCAACCAGCTGATAATATGAAAGAGAATACCAAAAGTTTCTTCAGATACCTAAAGTGTAAAAGAGAGGCAAGAGTGGATATTTGACTGATGGAAAACGATACTGGAGAGGTAGAAATGGGGGACAAATAATAAGAAATGAACTGAATAAGTATTTTGCATCACTATGGAAGATAAAGGCAGTATGGTGGAAGATTCAGGTGTCAAGACGCATGAAGTGTGTGAAGTTACCATAACTAGAGAGAGGGTTCTTGGAAAACTGAAAGGCCTGAAGGTAGATAAGTCACCTGGACTAGATGGTGCACATCCCAGAGTTCTGAAAGAGGTGGAGAATAGGACATGAAGGTATTAGTAATGATCGTTCAAGATTCTGGAATGGTTCCAGAAGACAGGAAAATTGAAATATCACTCCACTCTTCAAGAAGGGAAAGAGGCAGAAGAAAGGAAACTATACGTCAGTTAGTCTGCCCTCAGTGGTTGGGAAGATGCTGGAGTCGATTATTAAGATGAGGTCCCAGGGTACTTGGAAGCACATGATAAAATAGGCTGTAGTCAACATGATTTTCTCAAAGGAAAACCTTGCCTGACAAATCTGTTGGAATTCTTCGAAGAAATAACAAGCATGATAGACAAAGGGGAATTGGTTGATGTTGTGCACTTGGATTTTCAGAAGGCCGTTGACAAGGTCCCACAGATGAGGCTGGTATTAGAGGAAAGATTCTGACATGGATAAAGCAGTCAGTAATTGGAAAAAGGGAAAGAACGGAAATAAAGGGAGCCTTTTCTGGCTAGCTGCCAGTGACAGTTGATGTTCCACAGGGGACTATATTGGGACAGAATCTTTTTACCTTATATGTCAATGATTTGAATGGTGATTTAGAGTAAAATACCTTAAACATAGGAGAAAAATTGGGCCATTCAGCCCATCGAGTCTGCTTCGTCATTCCATCATGGATGATTCTGGATCCCATTCAATCCCATGCACCTGCCATATCCTTTGATATCCAGACCGATCATAAATTATCAATTTCCCCCTTAAGTTTACCTCTTGGCCTCCACGCAGTCTGTGGCAGAGCATTACACAGATTCACAACTTTCTGGTTAGGAAAAATTCCTCATTACCTCCGTTCTAAAAGGTTTCCTGTCATTTTTGAGGCTCTGCCCTATGGTTCAGCATATCCCTGGCTTAAGAAAAATCCTCTCCACATCCACCCTATCTAGTCCTTTCAACGTTTGGTAGGTTTCTATGAGATCCCCACTGAGTACAGGCCAAAACTGCCAAGTTCTCCTCATATGTTAACCCTTTCATTCATTTGTTGGATTTTAAAAGCTTCCCAATTACCCAACTTCCCACACACATTTGCAACCTTATATGCCCTTTCCTTGGCTTTTATGCAGTGCTTAATTTCCCTTGTGAGCCACGGTTGCCTACACATGCCATTTGTGAAATTCTTCTGTGGAATAGATCTATCCTGCTCCTTGTGAACTATTCCCAGAAACTTCAGTCATCTCTGTTCCGTTGTCAACCTGCAAGTACCCTTCTCCAATCCACCTGGGCAAGCAACTCTTTCATGCCTCTGTAATTCCCTTTATCCCATTGTGATATTGATACATGTGACTTGTGCTTCTCTCAAATTGCAATATGAATTCAATTGATGGCTTTGTTGTAATGTTTGCTGATGATATGAAGATAAATGAAGGCCTGGTAGCTCTGCGGAAGTAGAGAAGCTACAGAAGGATTTAGATAGATTAGGAGAATGGACGAGGAAGTGGCAGATGGAATACAGTGTTGGGAACTCAGTGGTCATGCACTTTGGTAAAAGAAATTAAAGGGTTAACTATTCTCTAAATGAAGAGAAAAACTGAGGTGCAAAGGGGTCTGGGAGTCCTTGAGTATTACCTAAAGGTTAATTTGCAGGTTGAGTGTGTGATAAGGAAGGCAAATGCAATGTTAGCATTGTTTTCAAGAATATAAAAGCAAAGGTGTAATGTTGAAACTTTGTAAAGCACTGGTGAGCCCTCACTTGGAATATTGTGAGCAGTTTTGGGCCCATTGGAAAGGATGTGCTGAAACCGGAGAGGGTTCAACGGACATTCAGGAAAATGATTCCAGGATTGATTAGCTTCTCATAAGAAGAGCATCTAATGGTTCTGGGCCTATATTCACAAGAATTCAGAACAATGAGGGGTGATCTCATTGAAACCTATTGAATGGTGAAAGACCTTTATAGAGTGGGTGTGGAGAGGATGTTTCCTATGGTGGGAAATTCTAAGACCAGATGACACAGAACTGAGGGACGTTCTTTTAGAATGGAGATGAGGAGAAATTTCTTTAGCCGGTGATGGTGAATCTGTGGAATTCTTTGTCACAAGCAGCTGTGGAGGCTAAGTTTTTATGTATATTTAAGGCAGAGGTTGATAGATTGTTGATTATTCAGGGTGTGAAGGGGTGCGGGAAGAAGGCAGGAGAATGGGACCGAGAGGAAAATTTGATCAGCCATGATGAAATGGCAGAGCAGTCTGGATGAGCCAAATGGTCTAATTCTTCTACTACATCTGATAGTCTTTTGGTCTTATGGTCTTAAAGGTGAAAAATTGAAGGGGAGCATGAGGGGAAACTTCTTCACTCAGAGGGCCCTGAATGTGTGGAATGAGCTGCCAGCACAAGTGTTGCATGCAAACTCAATTTCAACCTTTAGAAAAATTTGGCTAGATAGATAAATGGTAAGGGTATAGAGGGCTATGGTATGAGTGCAAATTGATGGCAGTTTAAATGGTGTTGGTATGGACTAGATGGGCTGAAGGGTATGTTTCTGTGCTGTTCTTCTCTATGACTCTGGGACTCTAAGTCCTGATCTCTCCAATTTGTATACATACTCCACTTTTGTAGGCCCTCAGCCCAGTGTAGCTCCTTGCCACTCTCCCCACATCTGGTGATGATTAAAGGACTGACCTGTTTTTTATTTATCTCAAGTTCCTCCTTGTATTTTTTTTCTGAGTCATACCCAGGCCCTGCAACTTCACCTGAATACCTCAGATAAAAACAAAGACCTCATAACTTTGAGCTCAGTCCAATTAATTAAATCACACTTCCACCCTTCCCAATTTATTGGTGCAAATAAAGCATTTATATTGCACAGCTGCACTTTTATTGGACTCAAACCTTTGATCTTTGCCATTTAAAAAATGCTCCTCCTGCCCCTTCATATTGAAGTTTAATACGTTGCAGCAAGTTGCACAGATGCAGATGGTCACCTGCTCTCAGTTAATCGCTGTTCAATTAATTGCACCAGCCGAAATGTGATATTGGCTTTGCCAACTTCAAAAAGTACTGTTACTTTTAGCTATAAAATGATCCTGCTCCATGTCGTCGTCGTGGCTATCCCTCGAGGTCAAGGATGATGGTCTTCATTCTGTTGGTCTATTTATAGGCTCTCAAGTGGCTTATGAGCCCAATCTTGGCTCTGAAAGTTCTTCCGCATTCAGGACAGGTGGTTCCAGATGGCAGATCGGGCTTTGGTTGTTGCTGCCTCTCTTTCTGTTTTCTTCTCTTTTCTTCTAATTCTGCACATCTGTTGGCTTCGAAAGTTGCTGTTCCTTCTCAGATGATGGCTTGCCAGAGTTTCCTGTCCTTGGCATTGGTTTCCCAATTGTTGATGTCGATGTTACATTTCTTCATGTTGGCTTTTAAGACGTCTTTGAATCTCTTCTGTTGTCCGCCTCTTTTACGTTTGCCTTCTTTAAGCTGGGAGTAGAAGATTTGTTTCGGCAGACGTTCGTTTTTCATCCAAACAACATGACTGCTCCATCTTTCCCTGTTAGCAACAGCAGGAAATATCTTCACCTGCATCATGAACAACTGGCTCAAGCCTTTAGCTGAGAAGATCCTTCCGGAGACACAAGCCGGTTTTAGACCATCAAGTGGAGCAATCAACATGATCTTCACAATGCGACAACTACAAGAAAAATGTCATGAACAATTTCAACCTTTGTACATGGCATTCATTGACCTCACCAAAGCCTTTGACTCGGTATCAAGGGAACTCCTATGGGATGTCCTATCCACCTATGGATGCCCTGAAAAGTACATTCGAATCCTGAGACTCCTCCACAATGGCATGCTTGCCACAGTCATGGTCAGCAACAGTAACTGTGAGACTTTTCAAGTTAGATCAGGAGTAAAACAGGGATGCGTGATTGCCCCAACTTTGTTCACCATCTTCACTGCGACAATCATCCACATTATCAAGGACAACCTACCCCCAGGAATCGGAATTGTCTACAGAACAGATGACAGACTTTTCAATCTTGCCCGTCTCAAATCCAAAACAAAGACATCCATGAGTTCCCTCATCGAGTTCCAATACGCAGATGACAACAGTGTTGCAGCTCTTTCAGAAAACCACCTACAACCTAGATTCTGACTGCCTTCAACCGTGCATACACGAAACTTGCTCCATGTAAGGCATAGATATTGTCTTGGCAACAATATTTGTACCATTTTCAAAAATCCCCTCAACACTGTCTTTCCATTCTCCTCCAACCGCTCTCTGACACCTCCAAGAGGACCACAACCTTGTTGTAGTTTGGAGGCTTGTGTGCCTCAATGATCCAGAGAGCTATGTTGGCTGGAGTCAGGGCTTTATGCTTTGGCTCTTGGTAGAGTCACCCATACCAAACAGATCAAAGGGTAGAGACCAGACTAAGAGCGGTACTTACCCCTCACATCTCCTTTGAACCCACCCCCTCTCACCTTCAAGGGGTGATAATTGTTTAACCAACATTAAATCCTTTGAAATTCCAGGACAGAAAGACATTTTTCTCCTGTTGTTTGGCCTCACATTACTGAAGTTTTCTTTTCCAATTTCATTCCCAGGCATCTTTCCCTACACTTTAATTCTCTTGAATTCAGGGAGGTGAAATAGCTTTTTTTTTGGTGGTAGTGTATTTATTGTATTATTGACAATACAGGTGGTCAATCTATTTTGCACTGTGCCGATTTTTTCCCATCATCATCAATAAGCAATTTATTTCCTAAATGTTTAATTCCTTCTTAACAACCAAGATTGGCCTGGGTTCAATAGACACTTGTGTTAATGCATACCATATTTGAATAATACTTTGTATAACTAAAAGCTCCTCCTACATGCTTCTCTCACACTAGAGCTGAGTTTCTGGCCTCTATTACTAACTCATCAATGGGAAAAATCCTATTTTTCTATTTATCTGGTCAAACAGTCCCATTCTGTTGAACTCTTACATTAGATTATCTTGAAGATCCTCTTCTCCAGTGCCAGGAGTATTAGATTTTTCTTAAAATTCCTTTATAGCAAGAATTCCCAACCTGGTGTCCAGAGACACCTTACTTACTGGTATAGGTCCTTGGCATAAAAAATGTTGGGAACCCCTGCTTTAAAATTCAAAGTTCAAAGTAAATTTATTATCAAAGTTTATATGTCACCATATACAACCCTGAGATTAATTTTCTTATGGCCATACTCTACAAATCTATAGAGTAATAACTATAACAGGATCAATGAAAGGTCACCCACAGTGCTGAAGACTGTGCAAATGCAAATATAATTAAATAGCAATATCCCTTTATAGGAATATCATAGGCATAAGATATTCTGCAGATGTTGGAAATCCAGAGCAACACACACACAAAATGCTGGAGGAACTCAGCAGGTCAGGCAGTATCTATGGAGAGGAATAAATAGTCATTGTTTCAGGGTGAGACCTTACATCAGGACTAGAAGGGAAGGGGGAGAAGAAGCGAGAACAAGAAGGTGAAGGGAAGGGGAAGGAGTACAAGCTGCCAGAAAGGTGGCTGGGGAGGGGTGGGGATTTGAAGTAAGAGGCTGGCAGGTGATAGCTGGAAAAAGTAAAGGGTCTGTGAAGAAGGAATCTGATAGGAGAGGAAAGTGGATGATGAGAGAAAGGGAGGGAGAGGGGGCACCATGGTAAGGAGAAGAGAAGAGGTAAGGGGGAAAATTACCAAAGTATTTTTTAGGTTTATTAGTAAGTAATCTAATAAGAATATTCTGTTCTTACAGTATCAATGCGGTAATCAAGAGTATATTGCATCTTTAATGTGACTTCAGCATCCTTTGTTTCAAAGGCAACACACACAAAAATCAATGCGTGCAAATCATGCCAAACGTTCAGGCCATTGCATTATCAATCACATATTGTGTAAAGTTTTATTTTATTTTATTTTATTTAAGGACACAGCATGGAACAGGCCCTTCTGTCCCAACGAGCCACCCTACCCAGCAATCCATTTATTTAACACTAGCCTAATCACAGGACAATTTACAAAGACCAATTGAACCTACTGACTGGTACGTCTTCCCAATGTGGGAGAAAACAGGAGCACCTGGAGGAAACCAACACGCTCACAGGAAGGAAGTACAAGTTTCTTACAGAGGATGCTAGAATTGAGCTCCAAACTTCAGAACACCCCGAGCTGAAACAGTGTTGTTCTAATTGCTATATTCTAAAGGTCATCAAGTTTCCTGCAGCTGAAGGTATTCTTCATTCTGTAATAAAACAATTTAATTGTTGTTTGAGCCGATCTTCAAACTTCATAATGTCTATATGTAGCTTGGCGGTTATCATAATTGTGTGGCACAGTAGAGTGGTGGTTATTGTAATGGGGTCAAAACAGTAGCTTGGCAGATAGTGTAATGCTTTACAGTATCGGTGATCCGGGTTCAATTCGCACGGCTGTCTGTCTGGAGATTGTACGTTCTCTTCCTGATTGTGTGGGTTCATCACTCTGCTCTGATTTCCTGCAGCATTCCAAAGACATACGGGTTACTCAGTTAACTGGTCACTTAGGTGTATGGGTTAGTAGGATAACTGGTCACTTAGGCATATGGGTTACTAGGTTAACTGGTCACAGGCATATTTGGGTGGTGTGGGCTCGTTGAGCTGGAACCGCCTGTTACAAGGCTGTATCTCTAAATAGTTAAATGAAGATTGCCAATATACATAGGGTCACTGCACAATTTAAAATTCTTAACATTAAGCTTTGAGTTTATTGCATGTTCACACCCTCCCCTCCCCCTATACTATCCATCAGTTTTATACCTTGGGTTATCGTAGCCAGTGAGGTGCAAAGGGTGCTAATGGGGATAAGCTCCCACTACCTATTTAATGTTCCCAATGATGTGTGTTTCAAATGGCCTCTGACAACCAAGTCCAGCTCCTGGTCTTCATGTGTGGCTTAGCTACTAAGCTCGGTGGAACCCTTTCAGGAGAAGGGGAAAAGGCAGGTCACCGGTGCCTTAAAACCAATCCCTGGGTCAGATGTGGCTCATCAGCTGTTGTTGGCAGCTCATCAAAGAGAAGGGAAACTCTGAATTCAAAACTCCGCTGCCTTGTAGTTATACCTACTCATTGAGAAGGCTCTGCGAGTAAGCTCCATGGGAAAAATCCTGAGCTGGAGTCCCTAAGGCAGTCCCACATTGACTTCAATGCTGACAAGCCACTCCTGCAGTGCCACTGGTCCCAAATTCTATTGGTTTTTCATTCCTTTGGATTCATCAACTGCATGGAGAAGGGGAGACCACCTCATGGGCAACAGCTTGCTCTCCATATTGTACTGCTTTGGTATCTAGGCAGCTAGGAAGCAACATCCATTGTCAACCCCAACCAAAAGAGCCCTCAGAATTTACACTGATCTGAGACTCTGCTTTCCGCCAATTTTGTCCTTCTTGGAATTTAATTGAGAGGATTTCCTAAGTCTTCAAGTGCCATGCAGGTAAGCTGTGAAATTGCTGATCAATTCATTCCCCTTTCCCACCTCCTTTTCCTCCTTTAAAGTGCTCTTTACAACCCACCAGTTTGACTAATTGTTTGTCATTTTCTCATGTGGAGGGCTGTAGGTATTTTACTGCATAAATATCTACACTCAGTGGCCAGTTTATTAGGTACACCTGCACACCAGCTTATCAATGCAAATATCTAAACAGCCAATCGCTTGGCAGCAACTCAATGCATAAAGTGGTGAAGAGGTTCAGTGACTTGGTGGTTGCCGGGTGGATATGGAAGGGAAGAGTTGAACTGCTGGCTGAGTTGGGGTCGGGCCAGACTGGCAGTTGGGGCTGTTGATTGAGTGGGTGGGGACTTTGGCGTGGAGGAGCCGAGTAGCTTAGAAAGGGTTAGTTTGTAGCCTATGGCTGCAAAAGGGAGAGGGGGGTTTGAGATTGAAGGGGGAGGGCAGGAGACTGTGGAATACTCCAGAAGTAAGGGTAGCCAAAAAAGGGGTGCATCACGTGAAAGACCTGAAGTAATGGGGAATAACAAATTGAGGAAAATGAGTGAATTGGAGGAATTTATAGTTCTGTATAAAATTACAGGTCAGAAGGAAGGAGAAGGAGGATGTAGAGCCCTTAATCCTTTGAAAGTGGCAGCAGCATTATAGAACCAAATAGGTAAAGGATTCCAGGCCAGGATTTTGTCTAGTGGATTGCTGAAAATTTGATGCAAAGATATTGACCAATATAACAGTGCTAAAATGGTGGGAAAATTAGTTGTGAACGTGGAGTGTATTACTCCAAAAGAAAGGGAGTTAAGGGGGTAGTGTATGGTATTTGGTCTGGCATAACTGAAAAGGAAACTTTGGACAATATTAAAGGTGGTCCAGTGATTGAAGCCAAATGATTAAAATCGAGAGAAGGTGGTAATTGGGATCCCCCTGTTCTTCTGGTTTTTGCAGGTGATGTTCTTCCAACTAGAGTCTATCTTGGGAGCATGTCTTATCAAGTTAGAGAATATATTAGGCCTCCCTTATGCTGTTATAATTGCCAGAGATTTGGACACGTTGCTGGTTCATGTCGAGGTAAAAGAAGATGTATGAAATGTGGAGAGGATCATGATATTAAAGCATGTAAGGCAGCGGTGCCTAAATGCAGTAACTGTGGAGGGGACCATGTAGTGGCGTTCAGAGGATGTGAGTATTTTAGTAAGGCAAAGCAGATTCAGGTTGTTAGTATCCAGCAAAAAATATCATATGCTGAAGCAGTAAAGAAAGTTGATAGAGAGCAAAGGATAAGTAAAGAAAAGATTGGAATGATGGGAGTCAGTTCATTCCGAGTTCTCCAACTATGTTCCTTCAGACATGTTGATGACTAAAGAGTCTTTTTTTAGCGTTTGTTGTTGATGTACAGGTCGGGGCTAAAACTACAGCCAAGAGGTCGGATATGATAAAAGTAGTTGTTGGAGCTGCAGAGCGATTCCTTGATATAAAACAGATTTTGCTGGAAAAATTACAAGTATATGACAGACAAACAATCACTCAATACTTCCCAGTTGTCAAGATCAAAGAGTACGGAGGAGTTTTATGTGGATGAAGAGGCCAATAATTAGTATTTGGATGTTTTTAATATTACAATAGAATGCAAGAAGTTTATCTGCAAATGGTCAAGAATTAAAAAGATTGGTTGGAAATTTTAAAGTCAAGCCTGATTTGATCTGTATACAGGAGACATGATTAAAGCCTCATTTAGATTTTGTGATCCCTGGATATGATAGTTTGAGAGCTGACAGAACAGGTAAATCTGGTGGAGGGTGTGCAACTTTCATAAAAACAGACTCAAGTTTAGAAGACTTGATTTTAAATCTAACCTTGAAATTGTGGCTGTGGAGGTTTGGAGCTCTCGTGGTCGAACAACTTTGGTTAACTTTTATAATCCATGTAATATGATGATATCAGATCTTGATGAAATTATGAATAAGGTAAAATCCCCAGTAATCTGGATTGGAGATTTCAATGCCCATAATCCCATATGGGGTAGTGAAAGTAAAGATAGTAATGGAGTGGTAGTAGAGGAGTTTCTAGATAAATACAACATGGTACTGCTAAATGACAGAAGGCCTACAAGACTTAATATTGTAAAGCATACTTGTAGTCACTTAGACTTGTCTATCACTTCCTCAAACTTAGCTAGGGTTGGGGAATGGGATGTTATGGACAGATACACACTAGGAAGTGATCATTATCCTATATTATGTAGATTTGGTAGAAATTTGATAGTAGAAGTTGAGGAGAGGTCTGCTAGGTACAATTTTTTTTGGCCCATTGGGATGGGTACCAGGAGAAAGCTGTGGATATAATAAAAGAGATTAATAGCAAGGGCTCCATAGATGACTGGAATGAATCCCTCTGTTCTATAATTCATAAAGTTGCTCAGTTGACTATTCCGCTACGGAATGTACTCAAGGCTCAAGCATTAGTTCTGTGGTGGAATAAAAATTGTGATATAGCTGTGAGAAACAGAAATAAAGCTTGCAGGAAATTAAGAAAGTACCCAGTATTAGATAATGTTATGGAGTATAAAAAGGAAAGAGCAGTAGCAAGGAAAGTAATTAAAAATCCAAAGAGGGATAGTTGGAGAAGATTTTGTGGAACCCTGAGCCCTGAGACACCTATAAAACAGCCATGGATGATCATTCGCAGAATGTCAGGGATGTATAGGAAGCCATCTATCCCAGCTTTGCTGGAAGGAGATATTGAAGTTGTAACCAATGAGGAAAAGGCTGATATGTTTGTAGAGGTGTTCCAAGCATTACACAGTTCTGGAGAGTTAGGTAATTTGAGAAAGGAAATTATGTTAAAGGAAAGTTGGAAATTGGACAGGAGTTTGGATGATAATAGCTCCATAAATTTGTTTTTCTCCCTTCAGGAATTGCAGGAACCTGTCCAATCAGGTTCAAACACTTCTCCTGGTAGGGATGGACTGTTTTATGAATTGCTTAAGCATTTAGACGTCTCTGTATTAATAGAGATTCTAGCATTGTTTAATTCAGTGTGGAAAGAAGGAAAATTACCAGTTGAATGGAAGCATGCAGTGGTTGTTCCAGTTTTAAAGCCAGGTAAGGACGCGTCTAGTCCTAGTTCGTATCGGCCTACAGCTTTAATGTCAGTGCTTTGTAAAACTATGGAATGAATGGTCACCAACAGACTTGTATATTTTTTGGAAAATAAGGGACATTTTGCTGCCTATCAAAATCGTTTTAGAACTGGAAGATCAACAATGGAATCTGTTGCCCTTTTAGATCATGATATTAAAAAAGCATTTCAAAATAGAGAAGTAATGGTAAGTGTATTTCTAGATATTGAAAGAGCATATGAATCACGATGGAAGGATGGTTTATGAATTAAACTATGATGCGGGAATTAGAGATGGAATGTTTAATTGGATCAAAGATTTCCTTAAGGAAAGGACAATTCAAGTAAGAATAGGCGAAACAAGCTCCAAGTCAGTTAAAATAGGTAATGGTACCCCTCAAGGAAGCATCATTAGTCCAGTTCTTTTTAATGTCATGATAAATGATATCTTTGATCAGGTAGGGACAAGATTTGGCAAATCATTGTTTGCAGACGATGGTGCAATCTGGAAAAGAGGAAGAATCATCAAGTATATATTAAGGCAGGTACAAAAGGCTTTAAGATCATTTGAAAACTGGGCTAATGAATGGGGTTTCAGGATTTCTGCTTCTAAGTCCAAATATATGATTTTTGGCTTTAGAAGAAAGATTCCTGATTGTGAATTGTGTCTATATGATTCTCCGCTAGAAAGAATTAAGGTATTCAAGTTTTTAGGTGTCTGGTTTGATGAAAGACTTACTTGGAGGGTTCATGAAGATAAAACAACTGAAAAGTGTCAGAAAGTTTTAAATGTTATGAGAAGTATTGCTGGATGCGACTGGAGAGCAGGATGGGAAACTATGTACTTAATATATCTAGCTATGATTAGATCGGTTATAGATTATGGTTGTATTGCCTCCCTGGTATTGCCCGGATGGTAGTTTGCCTCCCTGGTGCCAGGGTCCGGGATATTTCTGATCGTGTCCAAGATATCCTGAAGTGGGAGGGTGAGGAGCCAGAGGTCGTGGTACATATAGGTACCAATGACATAGGTAGGAAAAGGGATGAGGTCCTGAAAAGAGAATATAGGGAGCTAGGAAGGGAGTTGAGAAAAAGGACCTCAAAGGTAGTAATCTCGGGATTACTGCCTGTGCCACGCGACAGTGAGAGTAGGAATGCGATGAGGTGGAGGATAAATCCTGAAGGCTTTGTGTGTCAATGCAAGGAGCATTCGTAATAAGGTGGATGAATTGAAAGTGCAGATTGTTATTAATGATTATGATATAGTTGGGATCACAGAGACATGGTTCCAGGGTGACCAAGGATGGGAGCTCAACATTAAGGGATATTCAATATTCAGGAGGGATAGACATGAAGGAAGGGGAGGTGGGGTGGCGTTGCTGGTTAAAGAAGAGATTAACGCAATAGAAAGGAAGGACATAAGCCGGGAAGATGTGGAATCGATATGGGTAGAGCTGCGTAACACTAAGGGGCAGAAGACGCTGGTGGGAGTTGTGTACAGGCCACCTAACAGTAGTAGTGAGGTCGGAGATGGTATTAAACAGGAAATTAGAAATGTGTGCAATAAAGGAACAGCAGTTATAATGGGTGACTTCAATCTACATGTAGATTGGGTGAACCAAATTGGTAAAGGTGCTGAGGAAGAGGATTTCTTGGAATATATGCGGGATGGTTTTTAGAACCAACATGTTGAGGAACCAACTAGAGAGCAGGCTATTCTGGACTGGGTTTTGAGCAATGAGGAAGGGTTAATTAGCAATCTTGTCGTGAGAGGCCCCTTGGGTAAGAGTGACCATAATATGGTGGAATTCTTCATTAAGATGGAGAGTGACATAGTTAATTCAGAAACAAAGGTTCTGAACTTAAAGAGGGGTAACTTTGAAGGTATGAGACGTGAATTAGCTAAGATAGACTGACAAATGACACTTAAAGGATTGACGGTGGATATGCAATGGCAAGCATTTAAAGATCGCATGGATGAACTACAACAATTGTTCATCCCAGTTTGGCAAAAGGATAAATCAAGGAAGGTAATGCACCTGTGGCTGACAAGAGAAATTAGGGATAGTATCAATTCCAAAGAAGAAGCATACAAATTAGCCAGAGAAAGTGGCTCACCTGAGGACTGGGAGAAATTCAGAGTTCAGCAGAGGAGGACAAAGGGCTTAATTATGAAGGGGAAAAAAGATTATGAGAGAAAACTGGCAGGGAACATAAAAATGGACTGTAAAAGCTTTTATAGATATGTAAAAAGGAAAAGACTGGTAAAGACAAATGTAGGTCCCCTACAGACAGAAACAGGTGAATTGATTATGGGGAGCAAGGACATGGCAGACCAATTGAATAATTACTTTGGTTCTGTCTTCACTAAGGAGGACATAAATAATCTTCCCGAAATAGTAGGGGACAGAGGGTCCAGTGAGATGGAGGAACTGAGGGAAATACATGTTAGTAGGGAAGTGGTGTTAGGTAAATTTAAGGGATTGAAGGCAGATAAATCCCAAGGGCCAGATGGTCTGCATCCTAGAGTGCTTAAGGAAGTAGCCCAAGAAATAGTGGATGCATTAGCGATAATTTTTCAAAACTCGTTAGAATTTGGACTAGTTCCTGAGGATTGGAGGGTGGCTAATGTAACCCCACTTTTTAAAACAGGAGGGAGAGAGAAACCGGGGAATTATAGACCGGTTAGCCTAACGTCGGTGGTGGGGAAACTGCTGGAGTCAGTTATCAAAGATGTGATAACAGCACATTTGGAAAGCGGTGAAATGATCGGACAAAGTCAGCATGGATTTGTAAAAGGAAAATCATGTCTGACGAATCTCATAGAATTTTTTGAGGATGTAACTAGTAGAGTGGATAGGGGAGAACCAGTGGATGTGGTATATTTGGATTTTCAAAAGGCTTTTGACAAGGTCCCACACCGGAGATTAGTGTGCAAACTTAAAGCACACGGTATTGGGGGTAAGGTATTGATGTGGATAGAGAATTGGTTAGCAGACAGGAAGCAAAGAGTGGGAATAAACGGGACCTTTTCAGAATGGCAGGCGGTGACTAGTGGGGTACCGCAAGGCTCAGTGCTGGGACCCCAGTTGTTTACAATATATATTAATGACTTGGATGAGGGAATTAAATGCAGCATCTCCAAGTTTGCGGATGACATGAAGCTGGGTGGCAGTGTTAGCTGTGAGGAGGATGCTAAGAGGATGCAGAGTGACTTGGATAGGTTGGGTGAGTGGGCAAATTCATGGCAGATGCAATTTAATGTGGATAAATGTGAAGTTATCCACTTTGGTGGCAAAAATAGGAAAACAGATTATTATCTGAATGGTGGCCGATTAGGAAAAGGGGAGGTGCAATGAGACCTGAGTGTCATTATACACCAGTCATTGAAAGTGGGCATGCAGGTACAGCAGGCGGTGAAAAAGGCGAATGGTATGCTGGCATTTATAGTGAGAGGATTCGAGTACAGGAGCAGGGAGGTACTACTGCAGTTGTACAAGGCCTTGGTGAGACCACACCTGGAGTATTGTGTGCAGTTTTGGTCCCCTAATCTGAGGAAAGATATCCTTGCCATAGAGGGAGTACAAAGAAGGTTCACCAGATTGATTCCTGGGATGGCAGGACTTTCATATGAAGAAAGACTAGATGAACTGGGCTTGTACTCGTTGGAATTTAGAAGATTGAGGGGGGATCTGATTGAAACGTATAAGATCCTAAAGGGATTGGACAGGCTAGATGCAGGAAGATTGTTCCCGATGTTGGGGAAGTCCAGAATAAGGGGTCACAGTTTGAGGATAAAGGGGAAGCCTTTTAGGACCGAGATTAGGAAAAACTTCTTCACACAGAGAGTGGTGAATCTGTGGAATTCTCTGCCACAGGAAACAGTTGAGGCCAGTTCATTGGCTATATTTAAGAGGGAGTTAGATATGGCCCTTGTGGCTAGGGGGATCAGAGGGTATGGAGGGAAGGCTGATGCAGGGTTCTGAGTTGGATGATCAGCCATGATCATAATAAATGGCGGTGCAGGCTTGAAGGGCCGAATGGCCTACTCCTGCACCTATTTTCTATGTTTCTATGTATTGCTTATGGTTCCGCTGATACGGCAGTGCTTGGAAAACTAGACACTGTGCAGTCCAAAGCACTTAGACTCTGTTGTGGAGCTTTTAGAACAACATCAGTCGCAGCATTATGTGTGGAGATGGGAGAAATGCCTCTGCATTTAAGATGAATTCAGTTGGGCCTGCAGTATTGGGTAAAACTAAATGGATTCAATCACAGCTGTCCGCCAAAGTGTCTTTCGCAGGGGAAGTCGGAGTGCCAAGGTAAAATTAAAAGATACCCACTTTTAGATTTGGTTAATAACTGGGCTATGAAATTGAAACTGACTGAGGAAGACAGAGTTGACCAAATTTGCTTGCCACCCATCCCTTTTTGGCTCTTTCCAGAACCAGAAATAGACCTGTTCCACCTTTTTCAGCTTAAAGGAAGCAGTGCAATTTCATCAGCATTGATCACAAATGATTATTTAAATAAGAATTGGAGGGTCTTATCTGAATATTTTTACTGATGGCTCAGTGGACCCAGAGAGCAGTAGGGCAGGATTTGGGATGTATGTAACCATATAACCATATAACAATTACAGCACGGAAACAGGCCATCTCGGCCCTTCTAGTCCGTATGTGTCTCAACTTGGAGTTAAGATTGATCACCGGGTTTCAGATGGTGTTTCTGTCTTTGCAACAGAATTATTAGCAATCCTCTGGGCCTTATGGAGGATAGAAGACTCTCGACCACGTAGGGTTATCATCTGTTCGGATTCTGCTGCTGCCTCAGAGTCTATAAAAGGGAGTAAATCAAAAGCTCGTCCTGACATAGTTATTGAGATTCTCTTAGTGTTTAGAGTAGGGAAGATGGGTTGTGCAGTTAGACTTTCATGGATACCTGGGCATGCTGGGGTGGAAGGAAATGAAATTGTGGATGGCATTACAAAGTCTTCCTTACAGAGCAGGCAAGTAGAAATTAGAGTTCCCCTAGGCAGAGCAGAATTGAGAAGTAGGATTAAAAAAGATATAGAGAAGAAGTAGCAGGAGGATTGGAAAAATGAATTAAGGGGCAGCCATTATTTTTCTAGTTACCCACTAGTTAAAAAGGTCTCAGACTGTTACCTTTAAGTCGTAGAGATATGGTGAAATTTACAAGACTTAGGTTGGGGCATTGTGGGCTAAACTACTATTTCAAGATAATAGGAAAACATCCTACTGGATTATGTGACTGTGGTAGTTCAGAGACAGTCCAGCATGTTTTACTGAGCTGTAATCGATACAAAATTGAAAGAAGCATGTTGTTCAAGAGGCGATCTGGCTTAAATTTATTTTGATTTTCTATTAGATCTTTGTTTGGCCATCAAGAGAATCAATATCTGATTGAAGACTATTATTCAGTTTATACGCGAGACTAGGTTGTATTCAAGAATTTGAGTTCCTTGAAGTTCTATAATTAATTATACATCCTGCAGAGGGCTGTAATACGCCTAGATGCGTCTAAACAGCCGGAAATAGAAGAAGAAGGGGTTTAGTTGTTGTTCAGACCAGACATCAGAATGGGGAAGAAATATGATCTAAGTGACCATGGAATGATTGGTGATACCAGATGGGGTGATTTGAGAGTCTCTGATCTGGGATTTTCACACACAGCAATCTCTGAGTTTACAAAAATGATGCGATAAGCAAAAGCACACCCAGTGAGTATCAGTTCTGAGGTTGAAAATGCCTTGTTAATGAGAGAGGTCAGAGGAGAATGACCAGAATGGTTCAAGCTGACAGGAAGATGACAGTAACCCAAATAACCATGTTTTACTTTGGTGGTGTGCAGAAAAGCATCTCTGAATGCAGAACATGATGAACTTTGAAGAGGATGGTCTACAGCCGCAGAAGACCACGGACGTAGTGACCACTGAGTGAATATAAATGAAAATTGTGAATGATATTTAAAAAGCACAGTAAATTATCTCATCACCTTTAATAATTGAAAGACAGAGTCAGTAATGGAACAAATTCCTAATTTGCAGGTATGGGAAATGCATATAAAACCTTGTGTTATTGTGATTTTTTTTTTGGTAACCTACTATATTATTTTCAACCTCTTCAGGTGGGTTCAACATATTTTTTTGCTTTTCCGTCCTACTTATTCCAAATTGTTTAGCTTCTGCATTGAGTTAAACTTGTAGATGACCCTTGTCTCCCAATGGTATCAAGATTGCAGGCAGTCTTAATATATAGTTTTGCTTCAGATGGCAGTCTGAAGATAATAAGTTAAAAAAAAAGCTTTTCCAGAAACTAGGTTTTAGCTGGTGAGGAATTAATTTCAGCATGAGATGGAGAACATTGGATTTGTTTTAAGAACATTAGTTGATACTTAATAGATGATTAAGTGAGTATACAAAATAATGCAGGGTACAGACGGAATAAATGCAATTAGGCATTTGCCATTGAAGTTGGGTGAAACTACAACCAAAGGTCATGGGTTAAGGGTGAAAGGTGAAAAGTTTAAGTGAAACATGAGG
Source organism: Mobula hypostoma (assembly GCF_963921235.1). NCBI lineage: Eukaryota > Metazoa > Chordata > Chondrichthyes > Myliobatiformes > Myliobatidae > Mobula > Mobula hypostoma. The sequence goes on along the minus strand of NC_086097.1, from coordinate 7,310,462 downwards.
GGAACCTTCTTCATTCAGAGGGTTGTGAAATTGTGGAATGAGCTGCCAGAGTATGCAAGCTAAATTTCAATGTTTAAGAGAAGTTTGGATAGGTACATGGATGGTAAGGGTATGGAGGGCAACAGTCCCATTGCAGTTCAATGTGAGTAGGTAGTTTAAATAAGATCATAACCATAAGATGTAGGAGCAGAAGTAGGCCATTCGGCCTATCGAGTCTGCTCCGCCATTCAATCATGGGCTGATCTGATTCCTCCAGTCATCCCCACTCCCCCGCCTTCACCCCATAGCCTTTGATGCCCTGGCTAATAAAGAACCTATCTATCTCTGCGTTAAATACACCCAGTGACTTGGCCTCCACAGCTACTCATGGCAACAAATTCCATAAAGTTAACACCCTCTGACGAAAGTAATTTCTCCGCATCTCAGATCTAAAAGGATGTCCTTCAGTCCTAAAGTCGTGCCCTCTTGTCCTAGAATCCCCTACCATGGGAAATAACTTTGCCACATCTGATCTGTTCAGGCCTTATAACATTCGGAATATTTCTATGAGATCCCCTCCTCATTCTGCTGAACTCCAGGGAATACAGCCCAAGAGCTGCCAGACGTTCCTCATACGGTAACCCTTTCATTCCTGGAATCATTCTCATGAATCTCCTCTGAACCCTCTCCAATGTCAGTCCATCCTTTCTAAAATAAGGAGCCTAAAACTGTGCACAATATTCCAAGTGTAGTCTCACGAGTGCCTTATAGAACCTCAACATTACATCCCTGCTATTATATTCTATACCTCTAGAAATGAATGTCAATATTGCATTCATCTTCTTCACAACTGACTCAACCTGGAGGTTAACCTTTAGGTTGTCTTGCACAAGGGCTCCTAAGACCCTTTGCTTCTCTGCATTTTGAATTCTCTCCCCATCTAAATAATAGTCTGCCCATTTATTCTTCCAGCAAAGTGCATGACCATACACTTTATAACATTGTATTTCATTTGCCACTTCTTTGCCCAGTCCCCTAAACTATCTAAGTCTCTCTGTAGGCTCTCTGTTTCCGCAACACTACCCGCTCCTCTGCCTATCTTTGAATCAACGGCAAAATTTAGCCACAAAACCATTAATACCATCGGCCAAATTATTGACATGCATTCTAAAAAGCAGCGGTCCCAACACCGACCCCTGTGGAACTCCACTGGTAACCGGCAGCCAGCCAGAATAGGATTCCTTTACTCCCACTTCCTGTTTTCTGCCGACCAGCCAATACTCCACCCATGCTAGTAACTTCCCAGTAATTCCATGAGCTCTTATCTTGCTAAGCAGCCTCGTGTGTGGCACCTTATCAAAGGCCTTCTGAAAATTCAAGTACACCACGTCTACTGCATCTTCTTTGTCTACCCTGCTTGTAAGTTCCTCAAAAAATTGCAGTAGGTTTGTCAGGCAGGATTTTCCTTTCAGGAAACCATGCTGGCTCAGGCCTATCTTGTCATGTGCCACCAGGTACTCCGTAATCTCATCCCTAACAATTGATTCCAACAACTTCCCAACCACTGATGTCAGGCTAACAGGTCTACAGTTTCCTTTCTGCTGCTTCCCACGCCTCTTAAATAGCGGAGCAACACTTGTAATTTCTCAGTCATCCAGTAAAATGCCAGAATCTATTGATTCTTGAAAGATCATCGTTAATGCCTCCGCAATCTCTCTAGCTACTTCCTTCGTAACCTGAGGATGCATTCCATCAGTCCAGGAGAGTTATCCACCCTCAGACCATTCAGCTTCCTGAGCACCTTCTCAGTCATAACTTTCACTATACAAGCTTCACTTCCCTGACACTCTTGAATGTCCAGTATACTGCAGACGTCTTCCACTGCGAAGACTGATGCAAAATTCGCATTCAGTTCCTCTGCCTTCTCTGCATCTCTCATTACAATATCTCCAGTGTCATTTTGTATTGGTCCTATATCTTCCTGCGACTCTCTTTTACCCTTTATATACTTAAAAAAGCTTTTAGTTCTTTGATATTAGTCGCCAGCTTCCTTTCATGATTCATCTTTTCCTTCCTAATGACCTTCTTAGTTTCCTTGTGTAAGTTTTTAAAAGATTCGCAATCCTCTACTTTCCCACTAGCTCTGGCTTCCTTGTATGCCCTCTCTTTGCTTTTATTTTTGATCTGACTTCACTTGTCAGCCATGGTAGTATCCTTCTTCCCTTTGAAAATATCTTCTAATTTTGGAATATATCTGTCTTGCACTTCCCTCATTTTTCGCAGAAACTCCAGCCATTACTGCTGTGCTGTCCTTCCTGCAAATGTCCCTTTCCAGCCAACTCCAGTCAGTTCCCCTCTCATGCCATTGTAATTTCCTTTATTCCACTGAAATACCGACACATTGGATTTTATTTTTGCCTTCTCAAATTTCAATGTGAACTCGGTCATATTGTGATCACTGATCACTGAGGGTTCCTTAACCTTAAGCTCTCTTATCACCTCCAGATCATTGCACAACATCCAATCCAGCACAGCTGATCCCCTGGTGGGGTCAACAACAAGCTGTTCTAAAAAGCCATCCCTCGGAGATTCTACAACTTCTGTCTCTTGAGGTCCAGTACTTGACCTAGTTTTCCCAATCCACTTTCATGTTAAAATCCCCAACGATTATCATGACGTTGACTTTCTGACACGTCTTTTCTATCTCCTGCTGTAATTTGTAATTCACATCCTGGGGGCCTGTATACAAATGCCGTTAGGTTCCTTTTACCCTTGCCATTTCCTAACTCAACCCATAGAGACTCAACATCTCTTTCAAATGATTTAATATTACTACTTACACACAGAGCCACACCATCCCCTCTGCCTACTAACCTATCTGTCTGATGCACCGTATACCTTGGACGTTCAGCTCCCAATGGCAGCCATTCTTTAGCCAAGTTCCCTCCAAACTAGAAAAACTGAAGGGCCTGTTTCTGGGCTACACTTTCCTGTGACTCTACGGCTCTATATTGTTCTCTGTCCCTCTTGCTCTTTGCTGCCGGAGGAAGTTGCAGACATCTTGGGCCTTGCCCAAGGTTTAATTGACACATTTTATGGATTGGACTCTACAGTTCATGTTATGTTCTGTTTCTTGTTACTCCTTTTCTACTGCTATTTTGTGCAATCTTTGATCGGGGCAGACTTGCTCTGCAGCCTGCAGTCAACAAACGACACAGCACCAAATTGAACATTCCTAGACTGTGTCAAGGACTCCGTGGTTTGATATTTAATATTCTGCGCGTTGCTCACTCAATTTAGTTCACTTGTGTGATTTGTTCTTTTTTTTTTGCACGTTGGGTATTTGGTGCTTTCTTTGTATGGGTTCCATCATGTTTCTTTGTTTCGTGACCGTCTGCAGGAAGACAAATCTCAGGGTTGTATATTGCATATGTACTTTGATTAGAAATATATTTTGAGTCTTTGAATCTTTGCTCCAGTGCAGTATCCTTGGAAAATCATAACACAATAGTACATTTTCAGATTTAATTCAGAGATCTTCATTTTTCTACATTTGCTATTTTTTTAAAGTTCAATTGATGTCAACAGAATTGAAAGCCATGAGGGATGTTTAATGACTGACTAAGTGAATTAATATCGTTTATTTTACACTGCTCACCAAACTGAAAAATTCCTCCACTGATTGAATTAGGACTCTTCATTTGAAAAGACTGAGTTCATTACCGAGAGTACATTTCTGAAATTACTTTTATTAGTAGAGGTGGCAATATTATGCTTGCATTTAACATGAAATAGTTTGGCTCCATGCTGTGTTTCTCAGACTGACGGGTTACATTGAATGCAGTTAAATCAGTATTAAAAGAGACTATCAGTGAAATAAGGTCTCTATTAAAACAGTTAGAATAACTTGTTCATCCTGCTCAAGAGCAAGACACTTTTCTAATTGTTAATTGTGGGCAGATGAAAATATTTCATTATCTTCCTACTTACTTAATATAATTTATTAGATTTTTCCTATCAATAATATCTTTTTGTTATTAGGCCTAATTTCACTTTCAATGAACACATTTCAAATAATCTATACCACAGATGGCACATATTTGAATAAACACATCTTTTTACCTGTGGTCTTCCTTTTTATCTATTAGATATATCCACATAAGACCATAACACTAAGATATAAGATCAGAATTAGGCCATTTGGCCCATTGAGTCTGCTCTGCCATTACATCACTTTCCCTCTCAACCCCAATTGACTGCTTTCATCCCTTAATGCCCTGAACAATCAAGAACCTATCAACCTCTGCCTTAAATATACCCCATGACTTGGCTTCCAGAGCCACCTGCGGCAATGAATTCCACAGAGACACCAATCTCTGACTAAAGAAATTCCTCCACATTTCCATCCTAAAAGCATATCCCTCTATTCTGAGGCTGTGTTCTCTGGTCTTAGACACCATAGACTTCCTCTCTACATCTACTCTATCAAGACCTTCCAGCATTCAATAGGTTTCAATAAGATCCTCCTTCATTCTTCTGAGTTCCTGTGAGTAGAAGCCCAGAGCCATCAAATGCTCCTCATATGATAAGCCTTTCATTCCCAGATCATCTTTGAGAACCTCCTTTAAACTCTCTCCAATGTCAGCACATCCTTTCTTTAACTTAAATTTCATTGTCATCTGACTGTACATAGAACATAGAATAGTACAGCACAGTACAGGCCTTTCTGCCCACAATGTTGTGCCGACCCTCAAACCCTGCCTCCCATATAAGCCCCCACCTTAAATTCCTCCATATACCTGTCTAGTAGTTTGTTAAACTTCACTAGTGTATCTGCCTCCACCACTGATGTATACAGCTAAATGAAATGGCATTCCTCCGGAACATGGCGCACCCACAATACATATACCACACAAACAAACAATTAGCACAAACAAGTTAATAATGTATAATTTAAAGTGCATGTAGTGCACAGCACAGGTAACCACTCAATGGTAGAGTAAATGGTAAATAGCTTGGTGTCCTAGTGATGAGACCTTGGTGGTAGTAGGGTATTCATCAGTTTCATCGCCTCCAGGCTAGCAATCCGAGTCCTCAGAATCAGGTTTAATAAAACACCGCATATGTTGTGAAATTTGTTGTCTTTGCAGGAGTAATACCGTGCAATACATAATAACAGAGAAAAAAACTGAACCACAGTAAGTGTGTGGGTGTAGTGCAAAAATAGAAATAAAAAGTAGTGAGAGTGAGTTAGTGTTCATGGGTTCAATGTCCTTTCAAAAATCAATGTCCATTCAGAAGCTGGTCCTGAATCGCCGAGTACGTGGCTTTAGGCTTCTGTACCTAAAGGAGCAGAAGATGGCAGGACGACGCAGTTTGCACGGCCACTCCGGTGAATGAAATCTGTAATCTGTCAAGTAGGGTGCCGTGCACAATCCTGATTTGATGGAGACAGATGTGAGAGAATGGAGGAACATCTGGAGAAACTTCTGAAATGTCTTTTTCACTGCTGCTGCTACTGTGTGGCCAGAATCTCCGGAGGGGAAGGCCCTGAGTCCTCGGCTTTACTTGTTGCTCGGCAGCCGGGATGGAGTTGAAGCGTTCGGCAGAGGTGGTGCTCGGTGCTTGGTATCGAAGGGCTGGTCGGAGGCTCGAAGTTTTCGGATAGACTCAGAGTCAGCTGTGGTCGGGTGCTTCCAATGCATCGACAGTTGTCGGTGCCTGGAGGTTTATGGCAGAGAGAGTTTCTCCCTTCTGCTGCTTGCTGTCGGGGACTATCAGGAGTCGAACGGAACTTTGAGACTTTTTTTACCATTCCCATGGTCTGCTCTTTATCAACTTATGGTATTGTTTTGCACTGCTGTAACTATATGTTATAATTATGTGGTCTTGTCAGTGTTAGTCTTTGGTTTGTCCTTTTTTTTGTGATATCACTCAGGAGGAACATTGTATCATTTCTTAATGCATGCGTGTATTTCTAAATGACAATAAATGAGGATTGAGTGTCCTCATAATCTAATCTAATCTACCTCCTCCATGATGGTAGCAATGAGATCAAGGCATTGCCTGGATGATGGGGGCCCGTAATGGTGGACAGTGTCTTTTTGAGGCATTGCACCTTGAAGATGTCCAGGATACTATGGAGGCTAATGCCCATGGTGGAGCAAACTATGTTTACAAGTCTCTAGAGCTTATTTCGATCTTGTACAGTAGACCCCTCTCCATACCAAACAGTGATGCAGATGCTCCTGTGCCTCCTCGTGGGTCAAAGAGGTTGTGGTATGAGTGGCAAGGATCTCCAAAAATGCTTTGGGCCCTTTGTACATTGCTCCCAGTAAATGTCATAAACAGTGGGTAGGGAGATCCCAGGCTGAAAGTAAACCTAGACACATTTGTACACATTTCCCCATGAGGCATTCGAACATTTTCCTGAAGCGTTAAGTCAGTGTTTATTGTAGCACTCAGCTAGGTGTTTCTGGTGCATTACCTGCTTCATTAGTAGCTCTTCCATGCTTGCAAAATGCTCGGAAGTGTGACTCAAAATGTTTCACGGTTGTTCTGCACTTGGTTTCCTGTGTGGTAGAAACTGAAATCGTATATAAATATTGCACAGGTTTTGTCTGCTCTTTCACTCTGTAAGCATACCTCACTTTTCATACCAACACAACACACACAGTTTGCTGGAGGATCTCAGCAGGTAGTCATATAGTCATAGACATAGTCAGACTTTATTGATCCTGGAGGAAATTGGTTTTTGTTGCAGTTGCCCCATAAATAATTAAATAGTAATAAAACCATAAGTAATTAAATAGTAATATGTAAATTATGCCAGGAAATAAGTCCAGAACCAGCCTATTGGCTCAGAGCGTTTGACCCTCCACGGGAGGAGTTGTAAAGTTTGATGGCCACAGACAGGAATGACTTCCTATGACGCTCTGTGTTGCATCTCGGTGGAATGAGTCTCTGGCTGAATGTACTCCTGTGCCCAACCAGTACATTATGTAGTGGATGGGAGACATTGTCCAAGATGACATGTAACTTGGACAGCATCCTCTTTTCAGACACCACCGTCAGAGAGTCCAGTTCCATCCCCACAACATCACTGGCCTTACGAATGAGTTTTTGATTCTTTTGGTGTCTGCCACCCTCAGCCTGCTGCCCCAGCACACAACAGCAAACATGATAGCACTGGCCACCACAGACTCGTAGGACATCCTCAGCATTGTCCGGCAGATGTTAAAGGACCTCAGTCTCCTCAGGAAACAGAGACGGCTCTGACCCTTCTTGTAGACAGCCTCAGTGTTCTTTGACCAGACCAGTTTATTGTCAATTCGTATCCCCAAGTATTTGTAATCCTCCACCATGTTCACACTGACCCCCTGGATGGAAACGGGGGTCACCGGTACCTTAGCTCTCCTCAGTTTTACCACCAGCTCCTTAGTACTTTTCACATTAAGCTGCAGATAATTCTGCTCACACCATGTGACAAAGTTTCCTACCGTAGCCCTGTACTCAGCCTCATCTCCCTTGCTGATGCATCCAACTATGGCAGAGTCATCAGAAAACTTCTGAAGATGACAAGACTCTGTGCAGTAGTTGAAGTCCGAGGTGTAAATGGTGAAGAGAAAGGGAGACAAGACAGTCCCCTGTGGAGCCCCAGTGCTGCTGATCACTCTGTTGGACACACAGTGTTGCAAGCTCACGTACTGTGGTCTGCCAGTCAGGTAATCAAGAATCCATGACACCAGGAAAGCATCCACCTTCATCGCTGTCAGCTTCTCCTCCAGCAGAGCAAGGCAGATGGTGTTGAACACACTGGAGAAGTCCACAAATATGACCCTCACAGTGCGCACTGGCTTGTCCAGGTGGGCGTAGACACGGTTCAGCAGGTTGACGATGGCATCCTCAACTCCTAGTCGGGGCTGGTAGGCAAACTGGAGGAGATCTAAGTGTGGCCTGACCATAGGTCAGGCAGCATCTATGGAAATGTATTAACATTCGGCGTTTCGGGCTGATACTCTTGTTCAGGACTGGAAAGGAAGAGGGAAGGTGCCAGAATAAATAGATGGGGGAGGTGAAGAAGGCCAGCTGAAGATAGTTAATGAAACCAGGTGGGTGAGAAAGGTAAAGGGCTAGAGAGGAAGGAATCTGATAGGAGAGTGGACCATAGGAGAAAGAGGATCTGCAGGGAGGTGATAGGCAGGTGAGAAGGCAGAGTGAGGAATAGAGGAGACGGAAGGGGAATGGATTTTTTTATACCAGAAGGAGAAATTAATGTTTATACCATTAGGTTGGTCGCTACCTAGACGGAATATGAGGGGTTACTCCTCTCCTGAGGGTGGCCTTACCTTGGAACAGGAGAAATTTTTATATTGTCATCTTTTGATACTACTTAAAATATACTTAATATATATGGTACATAATATAACGGGAAGGGGAAGAAGGATAGCTAGAAAGTAATAGGTAAAACTACAGGGTGGGAAAAATGAAGGGCTGGAGAGGAAGGAAACTGACAGGAGAGGGGATTGAACCATGGGAGATATTATGTAGAGTATAAATGTATATTTTAATGTAAAAGCTGGTAGGATATTCCCTTGCTATTCCTCACTTGGATTATTTGATGCTTTCTGAGCATGAGATCAGATGCTTAAATTTGTATTTATAACAATAAACAGGAGAAGGGCTGGTTGTCTTTCTCCTGAATTCATGTCCTGCCAGTGAAACTGCATCCTCCAAATTTATACATTTCAAAGCCACACATTCTGTCAGTTTTGTTAGCAGGTCATTAATTAAGGGGGAAAGAACAGCCTGTATCCTGTTTTTCATTACAGTAGGAATCTTACACCTTCCAGTTGTTGATCCTTCTGCAGGTTATAGAGCAAGTACTTTGAGATATTCTTACAAGATTTAGAATTTAAATAGTGGAGTTTGGAATATTCCAGAGCAAATAATTCACAACTCATGATTATAACTGTCAGGATTAAAGGAGTGGGGAATTAAGAGAAAAAAAATTATGCCATTAGGACTGGATATCTTTAGCACTGGAACATTCCTGAACTATTCCAGATGTCATGAGAGCAAGTCCAAATAGTAGCAAGAATAACACACTCCTGATGGTCTGCAAAACTTCTGCTTGAATTATCTGAGAGCATGTAACACATACACAGTAGAAAGGGTGCAGTCATTGGGAAGCTGGAGGATCTGACAAAGATGAAGTGTTACAGCAATAACAGCCATGTAGATTTGTTGTTCTGTGCTGAGATCAAACAGCCAACTTAGCGCTGCCAACTTTTTATATTGATTGCCACTTTTTGTTGGCGCAGCACAATCTAGACCAAAAAAAAAACAAATTGGTAAGCAAAGAGGATGGAGTGCCAAAAGGAGCTCAGGCCAGCAGGAGTCTGGAGGAGAGGTGGCTGAGGGTGCAGAGTGCCAGACTACAGAGCATACAAGGATTCGTGACTTACTTTCCACTTCAGTTTGTCTGCATGTCTGTCGTTATCTTCAAATTCCTCAGCTCCAGCTTTTAGTATTCGCTTGATGGGAGAGGAGTTGGATTGAATTTATCAGTGGATGCACTAGTGCGTGACAAGAATGCTGTGCCCATGATACTCAGTGTCCTGGGCTATATATATATTTTTGCTGATGTGTGCCTGTTTGTCAGCGATCATAATTATACCGTATGTGCTGTGTGTGACTGTCGGATCTGTGCTTTGCACCTTGGCCCTGGAGGAAGACTGTTTTGTTTGGCTGTATTCATGGTATGTTTGAATTGACCATTAAACTTGAACTTTTACTTTTTTACACAGTTACTTTGCACAGAGAGTTTCTTCTTATAAAAGTGTTTTGTTTTAAAAAAAATCAACAAGTAACTAAAAGTACATTTAAGTTAGAGTTTGCACATTCAGCCAAGATTAATTTAACATTTACTTTCCATGGAAATTTATTAATAGCACTTTTCCTGTGGAAAATTGTAGAATACAATCACCACAAACAATGAAGAGTCGAGTGAAGGCGAGGCTGACTTGAGGGCTGTGGCGTGTGGGTATGATGCAAGATCAAACAATGGTCAAAACAGAGTTGGGGCGTGTGAAGTGGAGGAGTTTCAGAGCCCGTCCACCTAAAGGTGGATCGATGTAAGGTTGGGTTCAGGCCGAAACGTGGTGGTAAGATCCAGGTCCAGAGCGTATCAGTGTGACATGGCCCGGTGGTAGAATGCGGGACAACCTGGTTCTGGGACACTTAAACACCGGGCAAGATGGATTGAAATGACAGGGTGCTGGGATGAGAGGCAAGAGTCAGGCCGCTTCCACTCGTTACTCTGCAACATTTACTCCGCTCTGCGTGGCACTGAGGCTGAGAATGTGGGCCTGCTTCAGGCTTTTTATCTGTGAGTTCCATAACATTTGTTCTGCTGTGTGATGAACTGAGGCTGAGGTTATGGGCCTCTTCTGGCTGCTCCGGGCCTTGTGTCTGTGGACTCACTTTTGTGCTGAATACTGTTGCTTGTTTTTATTGTTCTCTCTGTCTCTCTGTCTCTCTGTCTCTCTGTCTCTCTGTCTCTCTGTCTCTCTGTCTCTCTGTCTCTCTGTCTCTCTGTCTCTCTGTCTCTCTGTCTCTCTGTCTCTCTGTCTCTCTGTCTCTCTGTCTCTCTGTCTCTCTGTCTCTCTGTCTCTCTTTTTGATTATTTCCTTTTTAAATTAGGTTCCATTGGGTTTCTGGTTTTGTGGCTGCTTGTAAGGAGAAGAATTTCAAGGTTGTATAATTTATACATACATTGATAATAATTATACTTTGAACTTTGAATCAAGGAAAACAGTGTTAATCACAATTATTCAGCCACTATTCATTCTCCCCTTTTTAATTATTTTCTGTTTTTCTGATTTTGCATTAATCCTCATTGTCTAAGTACCATGGAGGCCGATGCTTTACTAGTGAAGTTCTGGCTTTCTGTTCCAAGTCGACATAACCCATTTCTTCATGGCAACCACTGGGCAGTGAGATTATGCTCAGAGAAAAGTTGATTAGAGCAGAACAGAATCATAAAGTTGAGGGCAGCCTTACTGTTCATTCACTCATTATGTGACATAGGTGATCATGGTCTATCCCTAACCATGCTTGTTCTTGGCGATGTTTTCTGCAGAAGTGGTTTGCCATTGCTTTCTTGTGGGCAGAGTTTTTACAAGACGGGTGACCCCAGTAATTATCGATACTCTTCAGCGCTCGTCTCTCTGGCGTCAGTGGTCACATAACCAGGACATGTCATCTGCACCAGCTGATCGTACGACCGTCCACCATCTGCTCCCATGGCTTCACATGACCCTGATTGGGGAGCTAAGCAGGTGCTGCACCTGGCCCAAAGGTGATCTGCAGGCTAGCAGAGGGAAGGGTCACCTTGTACCTCCTTTGGTAGAAATGTACGTATCTCCATGCTGACACCTTGGCTTTAGTGTTGGCCTGCAAGAAAATGAATCTCATGGTAGTATATGGTGACATATAGCATACTGTGAAAAAGTCTTAGACACATATATGATGCTCCATGTTGCCTTTCTCAACATCCTTTGCTTCTGCCAGATTTACAACCTCACACTTGCTCCACATTGACAAATACAGTATTGTGTGAAAGTCTTCGTCACCCTTGCCCGAAACATCAACTCTACACTTTTCTTAGATGTTGCCTGACCTGCTGACGTCCTCCAGCATATGTGTGCATTTACAGTAAATACAAAGAAACAGAACAGAATCAATGAAAAACTGCACACAACAAAGACAAACAACCAACATGCCAAAGACAACTAACTGTACAAATACAAAAAAGAGAGAAAAAACAAGATAATAATAAATAACTAAGCAAAAAAAATGTGAACTGAAATATGCCTTTACATGTTGTGTTTTGTATTCTGTTCATTTCTTTTGTTGCCACTTGCATGATTTTTTTTGTGTAGGGGGTGAATGGGGTTTGATGTTTTCCTTTGACTGGGTTGGTTCGATGGTTCTTTGTTTTGTGACTCTGTGGGGAATATGAATTTCAGGGTTGTATACTGCATACTGTCTATACTGCGATAGTAAATATACTTTGAATTTTTGAACATGAGTTGTAGTGCTTTAAAGTAAGTCCATAGACTGGGGGAGTAGTTCAGTGTTGAGGTAAGCAAAAAAGAATGAAGTTATGCCCCCTAGTTCAAAAGCATGATGTTTGAGGAGTAATAACTGTTCCTGAAGCTGACAGCGTGGATCCTAGTGCTTCTCTACCTCCTCCCTGATGGCAGTAGTGAGAACAGAGCATGGCCTCAATGGGCAATGCAGGCCATGGGACGATCTCTTTTACATAACTTGGTTGACATGGACGATTGGGCCCAAGAGCCTGTGACATTATGGCCCAATTCCCACAGCTCCTTCTTATCAGGCCTATCCTTGCTATGACGCAAACACGAGGAATTCTGCAGATGCTGGAAATTCAAGCAACACACATCAAAGTTGCTGGTGAACGCAGCAGGCCAGGCAGCATCTCTAGGAAGAGGTACAGTCGATGTTTCAGGCCAAGACCCTTCATCAGACCCTCCTGACGAAGGGTCTTGGCCTGAAACGTCGACTGTACCTCTTCCTAGAGATGCTGCCTGGCCTGCTACGTTCACCAGCAACTTTGATGTGTGTTGCTATCCTTGCTATGAGTTTTTCAAACGTTCCAATATTAGTGGCAGGGAATGTTGTAAAAGAACTGGCAAGAATAGTACAGAAAGCACCATTTTAAAGCATCATTCAGAACAGTGCAATTTCTAGTCCTTTATCAGTTGCATTGATCCTTAAGTCTGGTGCAACACAAGCAAGAGGCTGGAGGAACTCAGCAGGTCAGGCAGCATCTACTGAAATGAACAAACAGACAGTGCTTTGGGCTAAGGCTCTTCTTGAAAGTCAGTGTTTATTTTCTCCAGTTGTGACAATATGTTCCCTAGCCACAGACCCCTTCCCTCTTCCTGCTGTTTTTTTCAGAAACTGAACCAGAATTACTGCAAAGGTGATGCCATGAATAACTCCTAGTTGAGCTTTAGGCCACAAGTCTGTGGCATTGTTCAGGCAGCAGTTCCGGTCATTGTCATACGCTGGGCAATGGGTGGTGTAGCAGTTAGTGTGGCACTATGGCAGCTTGGGGTGTTCTGGGTTTTGGAGTTCAATTCTGGTGCTATTCTGTAAGGAGTTTGTATGTTCTCCTCATGAAGCCTGGCTTTCCTCAGGGTACTCCAGTTTCCTCCCACATTCCAAAGATGTACAGATCAGTAGGTTAATTGGTTATTGTAAATTGTCCTGTGATTCATCATTATAATGTGCCATGGTGGATAATCCTGGTCTGTGATTAAGCTATTTAAATCAGCGGGTTGCTGGGCGGTGCGGCTTATTGGTATAGAAGGGCCTGTTCTACACTGTATCTTTAAATAAATAAAAACATTCATCCCACGATCACATCCTCACCATCCTCTGTTGTAGCCTTAGTTCACTCACTGCAGAAACCCTCATCCAGCCCTTGGGTACCACTAAACTTTCAACAGATTCTCGTTTGATCTCCTGCATTCTATTCTTTCAAAACTCATAGGCTTTCAATATTCCATTACCCATGTCCTACAATACTCCTAACCCCACTCACCTCTCTTCCCTGTGCCTGCTGCTTTTTATTACATTTTATGTAAGTAACATATAGATTTTAAAGTTCTCATCCACATTGCCGAATACATTGACCATTGTACAATACTGTCCACATAACCCACATCAATACGCACGTACCTCTGCAGATGCGCAGTAGAGAGCATCCCAGCAAGATGCATCACTGCATGGTACAGAAACTGCTCTGTGGTGCACAGGGAGGCTCTGCAATGGTCATCAAAACTGACCAGCGAATCTCTGGCACCGGTTTGTCCCACTCCCATCGAGAAGGAGGCTATGTAGCATCCACAGCAGGATCATTAGACTCAAAAAAACAGTTACTTTCCCCAAGCAGTAAGGCTGATCAACATCCCCACTCACTCTCCACTCCTCCTCACCCCCCTCACCCCTCCCTCACCCTCTCACCCCTCCCTCACCCCCCCACCCCTCCCTCACCCCCCCACCCCTCCCTCACCCCCTCACTCCCCCTCACTCCCCCTCACTCCCCCTCACTCCCCCTCACCCCTCCTCACCACTTTATCATTTCCTGTCAGTCACCTTACGTACAGACACTCCTGTGCCTAGAGTCACTTTATGGATATATAATCAATCTATGCTTTATCATCAATCAGTAAGCTATCTTGTGTATTTAAAATTATTGTTTTTTTGTTTGTGCTGCACCCGAGTAACAATTATTCCATTCTCGTTTACACTGTACCGCAAATGCCGTTACATATTGAACATTAACTCCCTCTCACCCTATCACCATCTGACTAGACAATCTCTTCTAATTGATGGCCTTCTCTCACTCCCGAATTTAATTTCTGAAACTGGCCATGTTGTCTGATGACAGGCTCCTAAATTCCCAAATTTCTGCCCTATACTTTCCTTCTCACCCTTCTCAAAATCAGAATCTGAATTGGGTTTAATTTCAACAGCAAGTGCCACGAAACTTGTTGTTTGTGGCAGTAGTACAGTGCAGTACATAATATAATTGCAAGGTACAGTAAGAAAGATATACAAGTTAAATTAAATAAGTAGTGATGTCGTGTACATAGGTTCAATGTCTATTCTGAAATTTGATGGCAGAGGGGAAGAAGCTGTTCCTGAATCATTGAGTCTTCAGGCTCCTGTACCTCCTTCCTGATGGTAGCAATGGGAAGGGGGCACGTCCTGGGTGATGGGGTCCGTAATGATGATGTGTTTCTCCTTTAAAAAGTCCCATAACACCTTTCCTAAGCTTTACATCATGAACTGTGAAATGTGGCCAGCGTCAGTTTTGGTTCTGCAACCGGTGAGCTGTCTCCTATGAAGGCGTTAAATAAAAAGAAGCTGGTGATGCTATTAAGTACCTGTCCCTGGATCTATCGCACGTTACAGGGTAAATGAATTGGATCTATGTCTTCATGCTTCTCTTCCATCAAAGGGCTTCTCCAGCATTCATTTTAATCCCACACTCCCAATAAGGCCATACTCCATGACATATGGACCAGTCCACAACTACCATTGAATGTCATTAGTTCCAAGCTTAATAAAGCACATTTGGCTCTACTTTTTAAGCTGAGTCTGTTGAGTTATATATGTAGTAATCAGAGGCTAACTATTTCTTTTGGTGTCATTGATTTAACTGCCAGAACTAATGAGAACTTAGTCCTAAGATTTGCTGATTAGTCTGACAAGTCAGACCGCCAAGATGACATTCATCTGAGAGAAATTTAGACAATGAAATATAATAACAGCAGAGACTTTTCTTACCATTTCTACCATTAACCAAGACTGCTGTAGGCATAGTTCAAGCTAATTTTAATAATGCCGGATAACTACCCAAATAACACTCTCAATAATTAAAATTCTTTATTTTAAAGGCACCATTTTTGAAAGCAAAACTTTCTGAAGAAAATCAAAGGGAAGTTGATGGATGACATTGGCAGAGGAAATAAGTTTTCAACAAGCTCTACATGAACTACAGAGCCCTGGCCAACTATTTAGAATTGGCCGGGCTGGAACAAGGTTGAAAAGTAAAACAGAAAATGCTGGAAATACTCAGCAGTTCAGACCATGTTTGTGGAAAGTGGAAAGGATGAATATTACATTTCAATGAGAACCTCACATAGGAGTTATCCTTAATGTATCAACTGTTTTCTTCCTACCCATTAAACCCATGCCCACATTTTGCAGCAGTACTGATGATGAAATGGGCTATCTTTATTGGGTAAAGCTCTCCAGTCAGAATCAGGTTTAGTATCACTGGCATATGTCATGAAATTTATTGCTTTGCAGCAGCAGAACAATGCAATTCATAAAAATACAAATGCAATAATAAAAATACTATAAATTACAATTTAAGGGCATCCGTTAGTCTTGCGAGGCCATGGATCTGTGCCTGGAAAGTCTTCACTCTCCAGGGCGCAGGCCTGGGCAAGGTTGTATGGAAGACTGGCAGTTGCCCACGCTGCAAGTCTCCCCTCTCCATGACACCAATGTTGTCCAAGGGAAGGGCATTAGGACCCATACAGCTTGGCACCAGTGTCATCGCAGAGCACTGCGCGATTAAGTGCCTTCGTCAAGGACACAACACGTTGCCTCGGCTGGGGCTCGAACTCACGACCTTCAGATCACTAGTCGAACGCCTTAACCACTTGGCCAATAAGTAAATGTAAAAATTAAATTAAGTAAGTAGTGCAAAAAGAGAGCAAAAGAAAACAATGAGATAGTGTTCGTGGGTTCATTGTCCATTCAGGAAGAAACTGTTCCTGAAAAATTCAGGCTGCTGTACCTCCTCCCTGAGAAAGAGGCATGTCCCAGCTTATGGGTTACTTAATGATGGATGCTGACTTTGAGGCACCACCTTATCAAGACATCCCAGATGCTGGGGAGGCTAGTGTTCATGATGGAACTGGATGAGTTGACAACTTTCTGCAGCGTTTTCTCATCTTGTGCAGTGGCCCCTCCAGACCAGATGGTGATGCAATTAGTTAGAAAGCTCTCAGCCTGAAACGTCGACTGCACCTCTTCCTAGAGATGCTGCCTGGCCTGCTGCGTTCACCAGCAACTTTTATGTGTGTTGCTTGAATTTCCAGCATCTGCAGAATTCCTGTTGTTTGAGTTTGAAAGCTCTCCATGGTTTCCCAATATTCTTCCATTGATAGTTGAATTCTTAATTAGTTCCTGCTGGCATGCTTTCACAAGCCATGCCACTAAGTTCAGGAACATTGCTTCCATCAAGCTCTTGAGTCAGCTTGGAAAACTTCACGAATCCCATCACTGAACTGATTCCCAACCTACTGACTCACTTTCAAGGGCTCTACAGCTTTATGTGCTTTTTTAAATTATTTGCACAATGTGTCTTAATTGGACATTGCTTATTTGGCAGTTGTTCTTATTTATAGTTTTTTATAAATTCTAATGTACCTCTTTATTTTCCTGTAAATCCCAGCAAGAAAACAAATCTTGAGATAGTATATAAATATAAGTAGTAAATAATTTTATTAAAGTACATGTATGTCACCATAAACACCCCTGAGATTCATTTTTGCAGGCATTCACAATACAAAGAAACAAAATAGAATCAACAAAAAGCCATACACAACTAAGATGTGACAAATAGACAATATTCAAAAGACAACAAGCTATCCAAATATGAAAGAGCAAAGGAAAACCAAAATAATAATTGTAAATAAATAAGCAATGAGTATCAAGAATGTGAGATGAAGAGTCCTTGAAAGTGAATCCGTAGGATGTTGGAACATTTTAGTGTTGGGGTGAGTGAAGTTGAGTCAAGTTAACCCTTCTTATGCAAGGGTGCGATTGTTGAGGGGTAATAAACTTTCTGAATCTGGTGGTGTGGGTCTTGAAGCTCTTGTACCTTCTTCCTGATGGCAGCATGACTTGGGTGATGGGGGTCCATGATGATGGAAGCTGCTTTCTGGCGATAGTGGTCCAGATGAGGTGATGTAATGAGTTGTAATTTTTTAACAAACTATCAATCTATAAATAACAATATTCTCTATGCAAAATTTATAAATGTGACTTAAGTATTTCAAAACTTTATTTATTAACACTTCCAATAGTGGAGGAGTCCAGGGCCAGATGGAACATTGTCCAGTTAGAGGGGTGTTCATTTAGAACAGAATTAGAAGGAATTTTTTTCACCAGAAGTGGTGAATCTGTGGAATTCATTGACACAGGTGGCTGTGAAGACCAGGTCATTGGGTATATTTAACAAGGAGGTTGATAGGTTCTTCATTATTCAAGGCGTCAAAGGTTTCATGGAGAAGGCAAGAGAATGGGGTTGCGAGGGATAATAAATCAGCCATGTGGAATAGTGGGGCATGTGTGTTAAAAGAACAATTTGAAATTGATTTCTTATCAAGCTTACCATGGGTATCAGCCCAAAACGTCAACTGTACTTATTCCTATAGATGCTGTCTGGCCTGCTGCGTTCACCAGCATTTTGTGTGTGTTGCTTGCATTTCCAGCATCTGCAGATGTTCTCATGTTTGCCTGATTTCTTATCTCTGAGATAAAGATTGCCTGCTTTGCTGCAATATAAGTGTAAGATGTCAAAGCTTCCCACTGAAAGGAGAAGATCAGGCAATAAATGAAGTGTGTCCTCAGCACTAAAGCTACCAGATCCAAACTAAACACAGAAATTGCTGGATATAGGTGAAGCAGCATTTTTACCTATGGGACTGAGTTAATATTTCAGCTTGATGACCTTTCAACAGAACCAGGGAAAATTAGAAATCAAGCATATGTTAATTTGCAGAGATGAAAAAGAGGAGGAGAGAACAATGCTCAGCCTGTGCTAGAGGCAGACACATTAGGGACATTTAGGAATCTCTTAGAAAGGCACATGGATGAAAGAAAATTGCAGGGCTGTGCAGGACGGAAGGGTTAGACTTATCTTGAAGTAGGTTAAAATGTCAGCACAACATCGTGGGCCAAAGGGGTTGTACTGTGCTATGTTCTAAGTAGAACAAAATACGTTTTGTGGGACACGAACAGCCAAACGATGGGACTACCAGGACAGTCCTGCTTGTGGATAGTAGGATCGAGGCAGCAGTGGACTATGAATAATTGGGAGACTATGAGGCAGGTGCCCGCGGAAGGAGTATCACCCAAGAAAATTAGGCCAAGGAGTGCCTCGAAGACAATAGCCTAACAGGCAACATTATGGTCATGGTTCACAGAGAGATGAAAGGAGATGCCTGCATTCTGACATCCAGCTCTGCAAGGTGGAGGTCAATTAGCCAAACGACACCAGCACTGCCCTTGTCAATTTTGAAGACAACGTTTTAGGAGTTGATCCTCTGTGAAAGGAGCATTGGGTTCAGATGGACAAAGGTCAGAAAAGCAAAAAAAAAAGCATTACATCAGCATTTAGTGGTGATTAGATCTAGAATGGGTAAGAGGCCAGAAAATGGGCTCCACGTCAACAGTGAATTCTGAAGATGGGTAGGAAGTTCACAGTGAGGACTCCTAGCCAGATAAGTGGGGATAGAGGCAATAGTTGTGGAAGAGCAAGTCAATGTCATGACAACAGAAAATATATTCAAATCAAGTTAAATCAAGTCAAGTTTATTGTCATTTAACTATATACATGTACACTGTCTAATGAGACATTGTTTCTCCAGCCCAGGGTGTAAAGCACTGTCATACACTTCCACACCAGTTTCTGGGGTATCATGGTGTTAAATACTGAACTGAAATCTATAAACAGCAGTTTGGCATACGAGACCCTATCTTCCAGCTGGGATAGGACAGAGTGGAGGGCAGGGCTATGGAATTGTCAGTGTATTGATTTGAACATCTGAATTGAAAGCATTTAATGTAGCTGTGAGAAAAGCTGTTGTGGGTTGATTGACTTTTTATCAGAATTAGTAAATGTTCAAGATCAAAGATTGTTTAATGTCATTTCCAGTACACATTTGTAAAGGAGAATGAAATAATTGTTACTTCCAATCTGATGCAGCACAAAAAAAACACAATAAAAATTTTAAAAAGGCACAATGAATATAAATACAGAAGATAGCAAAATCGAACATGTTTTTACTTTTTGTTATCTGCATTTCAGTGAGGAACATTTAATAATTCCACCATTCAGCTTCAAGGTTGCTCATATATTTGTTGTTCAGAGAACTGTCAATGCATACACAAAGCAACCCCATTTCATTATTTAAAGGATCAACAGGCAAGGAGTGAATGAATAGACAGTGGTAATGATGATATAGTAATAATACTTCAAGTATGCTACTGCATAGTGTTACTCATGAAGGAAGAGTCCCTAATTCATTGATTGTCCTGTCTGTCTGCATCATTGCGTGGTACAAAAGCTGCAAGGCATTGGACTGCAAGACCTTGAAGAGGATAGTAAACACACCGAGAGGATTCCGGGGGTCTCCTTCTCCTCTATTTGTGACGTTTACCAGGAGAGTTATAGACAAAGGGCCCAAAGCATTGTTGAGGATCCTTATCAGTCTCTCTGTGCCACTACCATCAGGAAGGAGGTACAGGAGCATCAGGACCAGTACTGCCAGACTGGGTAATAGCTTCATCCCTCAGGCTATGAGACTAATGAATCCTAGTTATATATATAAGACTTTTGCACAGTACTTTATATGTACAGTCATGTAACAATAAACTTGAACTTATTGACTATTTTCAGAGGGATTGTACTCTTCAAGCTTTAGATTGTACTGTACCCATGACTTTGTTCTCAACATTAAACATAATTTAAACACAAGCAGGTGAAAATCTTATTATAACTAAGGAGCACCCATTTCCCATTCTTCTATTGTTTGCAAGTTACCATGTACAGCTGCAATACATTATAGGCTGAAATTGATGTTAAGTTCCCAGTAACCACCTGAAAGTCTGTGCCTTAATATCCAACAGCTGGAATTCTATAACAAGACTTGAAGCTATTTTCCCTCCTGTGATTTTTGTCATTGAAAGCCAGAATTCCTGCTGGTGGAGCTTTACAGCATTGAGAATAGCTTCAATACATACGCGGTTTAACTCACATGCTTTGGAACACTGCGGAGGATAAGAAGTCTCTACACTCGGTAGTCACAACTACCCACACATCACCCGCATCAGCCTACCTGCCATCAAGGACACAGATATGGAAAGGTGCTAGAAAAGAGAAAATAACATCATGAAAGATCCAACCTGCGTATCTTTGCGGCGAGGCCCAGGTCCTAGTGCGGGGGACAACCCAGTGTTTGGACAATTTAAGCACCAGCCCAGATAGACAGAAAAGGCAAGGTGTCAGGACTGGAGTTGAGGGTTGGACGAAGTCTGCTTGCTCCTCCATGACATTTACTTCTCTCTCCGTGACGCTGAGGCTGTGAGATGGCTCCCATTGTTCCCATCCACGTGCATACCCAAATTTCTCTTAAAAATTGAAATCGAGCTCGCACGCACCAGTTGTATTGCCAACTCATTCCACACTCTCACGATTCTCTGAGGGAAGAAGTTTCCGCTCATGTTCCCCTTAAACTTCTCACCTCTCACTCTCAACCCATGATCTCTGGTTGTAGTCCCACCCAATGTCAGTGGGAAAAGTCAGCTTACATTTACCCTATCTATACCCCTCATAATTTTGTACTCCTCAAACAAATCTCCTCTCACTGTTCTACATTCACAAATTAGTCACAAAGTCTCATTCCCACAGTGTGTTCATTGTGGGTCCACTGCGGATTTCATGTTTTATCACAACTAAAGTCATAAAACCAGTTACGGCTAAATTCTCCCAATGGAGTGCATCCAGCGGAGCCGATTCTACTGATAGGAGAAGGGGCAAAGGTGGGTTATTGGCACCTTAAAACCAGTCGCTTCAGGCAGATGGGGCCTATCAGCCAGGTTGGCAGCTCATCTAGGAGAAGGAAAACTTTGATCTCAAACCTCCGCTGCCTTGTGGCTGTATCCATTCATGGGAGATGCTTTGGGAGTAAACCCTGGGGGAAAAATCTGTAGCTGGAGTCCCTAAGGCGGTAAATTGAATTCAACGCTGATGGGCAACTCCTGCGACGTTGCGGGTGCCAAACAGTACTGGTCCCTATTTTTTCGGTTGGATATATCAGCTGTGTGGAGGTGAAGAGTCTGCTACAGGGACAACAGCTTGCTCTCCATATCTGTACATGCTCCACTGACTTGCATATCCAGGCAAATGGGGTGCAACATCCATTGTCGACCCTTTTCAATCCACGGTAAGGCGTTGGGACCAGAGGTGACAGTCAGGTGACCCTTTTTGATCCACGGTAAGGTGACCCTTTTCAATCCATGGTAAGGTGTTGGGACCAGAGGTGACAGTCAGGTGACCCTTTTTGATCCATGGTAAGGTGTTGGGACCAGAGGTGACAGTCAGGTGACCCTTTTCAATCCATGGTAAGGTGTTAGGACCAGAGGTGACAGTCGGGTGACCCTTTTCAATCCATGGTGAGGTGTTGGGACCAGAGGTGACAGTCGGGTGACCCTTTTCGATTCATGGTAAGGTGTTGGGACCAGAGGTGACAGTCAGGTGACCCTTTTTGATCCACGGTAAGGTGTTGGGACCAGAGCTGACAATCAGGCCAGTTTTGTTCCTTTCTCATGTTTGAGGACTCACTTTTGTTCTAAATGCTATTGCTTACTTTTATTGTTTGCACAATTTGTTTTATCTTCTCTCTGCACATTGGGTGTTTGATAGCCTTTTCTTTCATGGATTCTTTTGGGTTTCTGCAAGCAGAAGATTCTCAAGGTTGTATATTGTATACACACTTTGATAAAAAATATCCTTTGAACTTTGACCTTAATCAGCAAAGGCCTGAGATGTAATAGCTAACATTTTCTCATTCTGAGAAAGGACCTACTGGAAAGAAAAGAGGCCATTCTGCCCACTGAACTTTTATTGTCTCTTTGACTCTTCCCTCTTTTCAAATATACAGTTTAATTCAGAAAGTTATGATTTCTTCTGTTCACAACACCCCGCTCCCCCACCACCCCCACCCCTCTCCCCCCATTCACTCCCCACCAACTTTCTGGTAGACATAACAATCCACTGTTTGAATAAAGGCCCCACAACTTCTATTACTAATTATCCTATATGGACCCTGGTTTCTGACCTTCCTGCCAGTGAAGTTCTTTCTAAAGGCAATGGTTATTAGTAATGTGATCTATCCCCATCAATGTGACAGAAGCAAATATTTGAAACAACATTTTTTCTCTTTAAAAACCATCTCTTGGTGTCCAATAACATAACCGTTTCATCTATGACTTGCAATAAGACTAATAAATATTTATGTGTATAATGATACCCCAGATGTTAAGGAGACAGCATCAAGGAGTGCTGAAATCGTCTGGATTAGGAGACCTTTTAGAGAGAATGAGGATTTGTTAAAATTACATTAAATAAATCCTTTAAAAGCCATGATTACAAGAAAATTAAATGTACTTGTTCCAACGTGGCATAAATTATCTTGTAATTATACAGCCAGCAGCGGTAAAAGACACTGGAGCCAGTGTTGTTGCTTCTAAGAATGTTATTTCTGCAATAGTGCTGGAGCACTTGAGTATCAACGTTTGTGCTGCTGTTTTGACCTGTCTGAAAGACTAGCAGATCTAAAGAACTACAAAACTAAGTGTAATATTCTCCGTAACTGTCAAGGACACAGCTGACTTAAATGTCATGAACTGTAAGACCGTTAGGCCATTTGGCCCATCAAGTCTGATCCCCCATTCCACCATGGCTTATTTATTATCCCTCTCAATTCCATTCTCCTCACTTCTTCCCATAAACTTTGATGTCCTGACTAATCAAGAATATAGCAGCCTCCACTTTAACTAAACCCAATGACTTGGACTCCACGGCCGTCTGTGGCAATGAATTCCTCTATTCACCACCCTCTGACTCAAGAATTCCCTCTGCAGCTCTGTTCAAAAGGAACATCGTTCTATTCTAAGATTGTGCCCTCTGGTCCTGGACCACCCCGCTATAGGAAACAGTCTCTCCACTTTGACTCCATCTAGGGTTTTCAATATTCTATAGATTTCCGTGAGATTCCCCCCACCCCTCATTCTTCTAAATTGTGGCGACCCACTTTCTGGCACACACGAACCGGCTCACAACAGCGCGCGCAGGCAGAGGGCCAGCCCCAAAAAGGGCGCCAGGCCATCTTCACCAGCAGGGGGAAAATCCCGCGCGCAGAAAGCGTCTGGGAATATGCATTCCCCACAGCAATCCCGCCCCAGGGAGGGCGGGAATGGGAAGGTTTTAAAAGCAGGCCGCGAAGTTTGAATAAATCTCTTTAATCGCAACTCTAACTCACCGACTCCGTGTGGTTATTCTAGTGCTGTGTGTAGCACACTGCTACAATTGGTGACCCCGACGGCCCAAACGATATTTGGACCAGAGATGACCGACGCTGCATCTGCTCACGCAGTTTCGTTAAAACTGCCAAACTTCTGGACGCTGCGACCCCAATTATGGTTCGAACAAGCAGAAGCACAATTCCACATTCGGCAGATAACCTCGGAGTCCACTCGCTACTACTACGTGCTGAGCTCCCTCGACCAGGAGACAGCTGCACAAGTTGAGGAGTTTATACAGTCGCCCCCGGAGGACGGCAAATACACAGCATTCAAAGCCCTGCTCATAAGGACTTTCGGACTCTCACGGCGCGAACGAGCACGCCGCTTACTGCACCTGGATGGTTTGGGAGACAGGCCGCCATCAGCACTAATGAACGAGATTCTGGCCCTGGCTGAAGGACACAAACCCTGCCTCATGTTTGAGCAGGCGTTCCTAGAGCAACTGCCTGAGGACATATGCCTGCTGCTGTCCGACGCAGATTTCAGCAACCCCCGGGAGGTGGCGGCCCGAGCAGATGTGCTGTGGAATGCCAGGAAAGAGAGAGGGGCATCCGTTCACAGACCACAAACCGCTTACCTTTGCGTTCACTAAGGTGTCCGACTCCTGGTCGTCCCGCCAGCAGCGACATCTGTCCTACATCTCCGAGTACACGACGGACATCCGGCATGTCTCTGGAAAGAACAACATCATGGCGGATGCACTTTCCAGACCTACCATACAGGCCCTGTCCCGTGGGTGGACTATACAGCGCTGACAGAGGCACAGCAGGCAGACACTGAGATCCCCAGTTACAGGACTGCAGTCTCCGGTTTACAGCTTCAAGACCTCCCTGTAGGCCCAGGTGAGAAGACACTACTATGTGACGTAGCTACCGGCCAACCCCGCCCCGTCGTCCCAGCAGCCTGGCGCCGGCGGGTTTTCGAGTCCATTCACAACTTAGTGCACCCCTCCATCAGGACAACCGTCTGGCTGGTCGCCAACAGGTTCACGTGGCATGGACTTTGTAAACCCGTCAGTGAATGGGCCAAAACGTGTATGCAGTGCCAAACAGCCAAGGTGCAGCGGCACACCAAGGCTCCGCCGCAGCGGTTCGAACCCACCCGCTGGAGGTTCGACCACATCCATGTGGATATCGTGGGGCCCCTGCCAATGTTGCGAGGAGTGCGGTACCTCCTAACGATGGTAGACCGCTTCACCAGATGGCCAGAGGCAGTCCCACTCACCGACACCACCTCCGAATCCTGTGCTCGAGCACTGATCGCAACCTGGGTAGCCCGCTTCGGTGTACCAGCCCACATTACCTCCGACAGGGGCGCCCAGTTCACCTCCAGCCTGTGGTCGGCTATGGCCAGACTTTTAGGAACACAGCTACACCACACAACTGCCTACCACCCACAGTCGAACGGACTATTGGAGCACTTCCACCGTCACCTGAAGTCGGCTCTCATGGCCCGCCTGGAGGGGCCTAACTGGGTGGACGAGCTTCCCTGGGTCCTGCTCGGAATCCGCACAGCGCCCAAAGAGGATCTGCACACCTCGTCGGCCAAGTTGGTGTACGGCGCGCCCCTGGTCGTCCCAGGAGAGTTCATACCAGCCCCAAGGGGGCAAGAGGAAGAACCCACAGCAGTCCTGGACAGACTACGGGAGAGGCTCGGTAACCTGGCCCCCATCCCCACTTCACAGCACGAACAGAGCCCGACCTGCGTACCCAAAGACCTGCAGAACTGTAAGTTTCTTTTTGTATGACGGGGCGGACACCGGGCACCGCTACAGCGGCCCTACGAGGGGCCGTTTAAGGTGATCAGGAACAATGAGTCCACGTTCGTGCTGGACATTGGGGGGAGAGAGGAGGTTTTCACGGTGGACCGACTCAAACCGGCCCATGTGGACTTGGTGCAACCGGTCCAGGCTCAGGCACCGCGGCGCAGGGGCAGACCTCCCAAACAGAGGCCGATCCAGAGTGTGGACATTGGGGGAGGTATCGCCGGTTCTGGGGGGGGGGGGTTATGTGGTGACCCACTTTCTGGCACACACGAACCGGCTCACAACAGCGCGCGCAGGCAGAGGGCCGGCCCCAAAAAGGGCGCCAGGCCATCTTCACCAGCAGGGGGAAAATCCCGCGCGCAGAAAGGGTCTGGGAATATGCATTCCCCACAGCAATCCCGCCCAGGGAGGGCGGGAACGGGAAGGCTTTAAAGCAGGCCGCGAAGTTTGAATAAATCTCTTTCATCGCAACTCTAACTCACCGACTCTGTGTGGTTATTCTAGCGCTGTGTGTAGCACACCGCTACAAAACTCCAATGAGTATAAGCCATCAAACCCTCCTTATACCAAAGATTTCCAACCTGGGGTCCACGGTCCCATGCTGTAAAAATCTGATAACACCTGCCTTTCTTGAAAGGATTAACATATAAGGCAGGTGTTACCAAATTTCTGATCCATTTCTGGGAACATTCTCATAAACCTCCTCTGGACCCACTCCAATGCTAGTACACATTTCATAGATAAGGGGCTAAAAACTGCTCACGATACTCCAAGTGACTAAAGCCTTCTAAAGCCTCCAAATTTCACCCTTGCTCTCATAAATATGCTACTTGTCTCTTTGATTGGCATTGGCCATTGAGCAGAAACAACAGTGGTATTTAAAACAGATCTATTTCTGTTGTCCATTGTCACCCAGGACCAAGGATATTGTAAACCATAACTTTCTGTATGCTCAAAGTCCAAGTATATTTTATTATCGGAGTACATATACAGTATGTCACCATATACAACCTTGAGAATCATTTTTTTGCGGGCATACTCAACAAATGTATGGAATGGTAACTATAACAGTTATCAGTGGAAGATCAACCAGAACACAGAAGACAACAAACTGTGCAAATGCAAATATTAATAAATAGCAATGAATACTGAAAACAGGAGATAAAGAGTCCTTAAAGTGAACTCGTTGGTTGTAGGAACATTTCAATAGTGGGGCAAGTGAATGTACTTAACCCTTTTTATTCAGAAGCCTGATCCATCAGTCCTGATGAATGATCTTGGCCCAAAACATTGACCGTTTACTCCTTGGCATAGATGCCGCGCGGCCTGCGGATTTCCTCCAGCATTGTGTGTGTGTGTGTGTGTGTGTGTGTGTGTGTGTGTGTGTGTGTGTGTATGTGTGTGTGTGTGTGTGTGTGTGTGTGTGTGTGTGTGTGTGTTGCTTGGATTTCCAGCATCTGAAGATTTTTTTGTGTTTATGAAGAACACATTGATTTCCCACACTCATTGAGTAATAATACATGCACTTTCATCAAATGAAGTTAACTACTAGAAATTGAAAGGTTTTAATTTCATCAGCATGAAGTATACTTGGTGGCTTAATGCAATGGAATCAAAAAGGCCATTGCATTTTCTGTCATGGCATGCATATGGCACCTGGTTGAATTGGAGAGAACTGGAGAGGTGTAAGGTGCCCTCAAGTTACAATGGTAATGTGTTTTATATTTAACTTAGCTGTGAAAAGCTGTTATAAAATAATGGTAATTTTGATATTTCTTATTTGTTCTCAAGTTACAGTACATGAGTAGAAAAGGTTTAAAATGGCTACAAGATCTTCCGTGAGGGTGGAGTTTCTTCCTCAAACATGCCGTATTGTGACAATAGTACTCCCCCAGTGGCCGTGTCTTCACGGTACATCTAACTGCCTGTTATGCTCCTAGCACTTAGGGCAGCAATGAAGGTCCTCCATCTCCTTATACACAGATAAAGAAAGATTATTCATTGCTGTTTCCGTAACAATTTACTTTGACCAGTCAGGGTTGTTAGCCCTGAGCTGAATCCCTGAACCTGGAGGACCGGTGGACTGCTCTTAGTTTAGCCTCTACCCTTTGACCTGTTTGGCATGGGTGACCCTAGCAAGAGCCAAAGCTCAAGGCCCAGACTTCAGCCAGCATAGCTCTCTGGGTCTTTGAGGCACACAAGCCTCCAAACCTTATGACAAGGCTGTGGTCCTCACAGAGCAAAGTCATTACTCAAACATATAAAAATGAAAGGGTAGTGCTATCCCTTCAGGAAACCATGTGACTTTGAAGAAAATGTATATTTTGTAAAGCTCCTGTGACATTGTTGCTCTTTTTAGTGGTAGAGGTCACAAACCTGGGTGATGAATTGGCTTGGATTTACTGTAACAAACTTTGATGTTCACATTAATTTCAGTCACAGTGCTGCAAGCTTTTATAATGAGTTCAATGTCAGGGACTCACTTTCAAGTTCAAGTTCATTGTCATTCAACTGTATATATTTATACCACCAAATGAAACATTATTCCTCCAGACCAAAGTGCACAACACAGTACAAATGACTCACTCAGAGCACATAAAGTTATATTATCACTCATAAATTTGCAATTAGTAATGTGTATTTGTGGCACAAGTTAAGAAGTAAACAGTATAACACTACTGACACTTCATATGCGATGATACCTGGGTGGCAACAGGGAGTTCAGTAGTCTTCCGGCTTGGGAGAAGAAACTGCTTCCCATCCTATCAGTTCTTGCTAATGCTTCTGCCAGATAGTTGGAGCGGTGGTGATAGTGGTGGCGGGGGGCCGGCGGTGACAAAGAGATTGTTAGACTTATGGGAGGAGTCATTGACAATGCTAAGACCCTCCTCCTGATAAATTTCTCATACGGAAGGAAGGGAAACCCAAAGATCCTCTCAGTAGTCCTTGCAACCCTTTGCTGGGACAAAATATTCAGAGTCTTTGTCAGAACTGGAAAGTTGTTTTTATGTTTCAGGAAGACTGGGGAATGGATGGCTAGGACAAGGGGAAAAACAATAATAAGGTCTGTTTCCATGGATCTCCTCTTGTCCTAAGGTCAATATAATCATGGTCCTCTCAGTTTCTCCTCGTACAGCAAACTCACCATCCCAAGAATCAGATTGGTGATTGAAGAACTTAATGTGAATGAAGGAAGAGAACCATAAGACCATAAGACCATAAGACATAGGAGCAGAATTAAGCTATTCAGCCCATTGAGCCTGCTCTGCCATTCTATTATGGCTGATCCCAGATCCCACTCAACCCCATACACCTGCCTTCTCGCCACATCCTTTGATGCCCTGACCGATCAGGAAGCAATCAACTTCTGTCTAAATATACACATGGACTTGGCCTTCACCGCAGAATGTGACAGAGCATTCCACAGATTTACTACTCTCTGGCTAAAAAAATCCTCCTTACTTCTGTTTTAAAGGGTCGCCACTAAATTTCGTGCTGTGCCCTCCAGTTTTGGATATCCCCACCATAGGAAACATCCTCTTCACATCCACCCTACTTAATCCGTTCGACATTCGGTACGTTTCAATGAGATCTCCCCGCATTCCTCTCAATTCCAGTGAGTACAGGCCCAAAGCTGCCAAAGAAGTTCAAGACTTAATAAAAAATATCTTTAACAATGTTAATGTGTTTTACATTTAACTTAGTTGTGGAAAGCTGTTATCAAAATAATGGTAGTTTTAATATTTCTCACATTTTCTCAAGTTACAGTACGTGGTTTGAAAAGGTTCCAAAATGGCTACCAGAACTTCCTTGGACCTGAAAAGATCTTTGTGTATTAAAATATGTATACATATTGATTTCGTTAAGACTAAACTAACTTTACAGAGATATGAAGTTCCTACAATATTTCTGATTCCCAATAGCATCTTATTTTTAACTTTGTCACATAAAAAGGCTTCCTTATCCATAAAGAACGTGATAATGCAATCTCCTTCCTCCTTAATTAAATTTGTTTTCCTCTTCACTTTTGACGACTCCAGCACTTTTGAACATTGTGCAAATTTCCCCCAGCTGTGACAACACTTTAAACGCCAAATAAGTTCAGAGCAAAGCAGTTGATTCCCAACCTAGAATAGTTTTGTCAAAATGTGCTGCACATGTTTTGTACATTAAGGAAAGTGACCTTGAGCCATTTGGGAAACTAATTCAATCACAATTGATTCATATGTGTGTTTGATTTGAATAACACAATGTTCAAACAGAATCTACTTTTTCCAATTTGCCATCAGGCACATGTCTGAGAAGACGCATAATTCCATTCAATGTCCATTTGGTAATGACAACTATATTTATAGAAGTCTTTATTTGATGTATCTGGACTGAATTTGGTGTTATAAGCCTTAAAATGAGTCCCTACACTCATCAATACTACAGCACTGAAAATAGCCAAGTGTGTGATTACAAATGCTTCTTCAAAAGCTTTATGTGTTCCTATTACATCAAATTTCCTCCTTTACAAGTCATGTTATTGCATTGAACACATAACTAAAACAAGTATTTTTTATTCTATATTTCAGTGGCTCAGAGAAACACATGGGCCAGACAAAAATGGAGGGCTATGTAGGAGGGAAGGGTTAGATTAAACTCAGAGTATGTTAAAAGGTCAGCACAACATTGTGGGCTGAAAGGCCTTGCTGCATTGTAATGTTCAGTGTTATACAGTCTGTTCTTATAAAGTACAGTCCAGAAGAAAGGTACTGACTTGAAATATCGACTGCCCATTTCCCTCCACAGATGCTGCCTGGCTCCGTGAGTTCCTCCAGAAAGTTGTTTGTTGTCCAGCATAGTGCCAGTTGTTTCAATATCTATATTATCCCATTTCTAATGAAAACCATTGACCTGAAATGTGAACTGACTTGCTGAGAATTTACAACGCACTCAGTTTCAGCTTTGGAGGGGTGACCCACCATTGGCTGTGGCAGTCTTAGAGAGATTTCTTTAAAATTCTAAGTCCCCACCTGTTTAAACAGGCTTATGCAAAAGATGCTCATGCTCTTTCTGACATACTGGAGCTGAGCCTAACTATCTGCATTTCCTCTCATACAACTAGGACCAGGTTCCTCACTGGAAACCAGCTTCCTACATTCCCTTGAAACTCCACTTGTAACGTTTCCTATTATTCTTGAAGGTTATGATAGCCAGAGTTGGTAGTGGGGACAAGCTCCCACTCTCTATTAAATACTCCCATTGGCTTTTGTCTAAAACAGCCTCTGACAACGAAGTCCAGTTCCTGGCCTTCATGTGTGGCTTAGCTACTGAGCCCAATGAAACTGTTTCTACCGACAGCAGAAGGAGCAAAGGTGAGCTAATGGCACCTTAAAGTCAGTTGCTTCGGGCAGGCGAAACTTATCAACTGTGATTGGCAGCTCATCGAGGAGAAGGAAAACTCTGATCTCAAATCTACGCTGCCTTGTGGCTATACCCACTCATGGGGAAGGCTTCATGAGTAAACCCAAAAGAAAATTCTGGAGCTGGAGTCAATAAGGCCATCCTACGTTGAGTTCATCGCAGCCTGACAACTCCCTGCTGGTACCAAACTGTATTGGTCTCTTCCATTCCTTTGGATTCATCGGCTGTGTGGAGAGAGGGAGCCTGCTACATAGGCAACAGCTTGCTCTCATACTGCCCTGGCTTGTGTATCACCTAGACAGCTGACATACAACATCCATGGTCAACCACAACTAAAGGAGGGTCTAATGTTTCCCATGCTCTCTAATGCACACTTAGTTCTGTTTCCAGAACTTCCTTTACACTTAATGCTGCCTTGCTTCCCTATTTCCAATAAACTCATCAGCTACTCTGCAAGATGTGTAATGTTACTGTGTTCCATCTAAAATGAAGTGTTCATGGTCATAGCCCATCCACACAATTCAACATGTTGTGTGTTCAGAGACTCTCTTCTGCACACCACTGTCCAAATGCCTGGTTAGATGAGTTACTTTCCTATCTGCCTGAAATAGTCTGGGCCATTCTCCTCTGACTTCTCTCATTAACAAGGTGTTTTCACTCACAGAACTGCCACTCACTGAATGGTTTTATGTTTTTCACTGTTATCTGTAAACTCTGGAGACTGTTGTGTATGAAAATTCCAGGAGATCAGCAGTTTCTGAGTTACTCAAACCACCCTTTCTGGCACCAACCATCTAAGTCACTTAGATCACATTTCCTTCCCATTCTGAGGTCTGGTCTGAACAACACCTGAACGTCTTGTCTACGTCCGCACGTTTTGTTTTGTATTAAGTTGCTGCCTCATGGTTAGATATTTGCATTCATGAGCAGAATTGGGTTGGCAGCTTATCGAAGAGGAGGAAAACTCTGATCTCAAACACAAAATAACCTGCAGATGTGGGATCAAAGCAACACTCACAACACGCTAGAGGAACTCAGCAGGTAGGGCAGCATCCGTGCAAATGATCAGTCAACATTTCGGGCCGGAGCCCTTCGTCAGGACTGTAGAGGGAGGGGGCAGGGGCCCTATAAAGAAGGTGGGGAGAGGGTGGGAAGGAGAAGGCTGGTAGGTTCCAGGTGAAAAACCAGTAAGGGGAAAGATAAAGGAGTGGGGGAAGGGAGGCAGGGAGGTGATAGACAGGAAAGGTGAAGGAATAGGGGAAAACACAATGGGTAGTAGAAAGAGGCGGAACCATGAGGGAGGTGAAAGGCAGCTGGGGGAGGGGGCAGAGTGAAATAGAGATAGGGGAAGGGAGGGGAAGGGAATTACCGGAAGTTGGAGAATTCTATGTACATACCAAGGGGCTGGAGACTACCTAGACGGTATATGAGGTGTTGCTCCTCCAACCTGAGTTTAGCCTCATCATGGCAGTAGAGGAGGCCATGTATGGACATATCTGAATGGGAGTGGGAAGCAAAGTTGAAGTGGGTGGGTACCGGGAGATCCTGTCCCTCTGCTCCGTCCGCCACAACAGACAGGATCTCCAGGTAGCCACCCACTTCAGCTCTGCTTCCCACTCCCATTCGGATATGTCCATACATGGCCTCCTCTACTGCCATGATGAGGCTAAACTCAGGTTGGAGGAGCAACACCTTATATACCATCTAGGTAGTCTTCAGCCCCTTGGTATGAACATAGAATTCTCCAACTTCCAGTAGTTCCCTCCCCCTCCCTTCCCCTATCTCTATTTCACTCTGCCCCCTCCCCCAGCTGCCTATCACCTCCCTAATGGTTCCACCTCCTTCTACTACCCATTGTGTTTTCCCCTATTCCTTCTTCACCTTTCCTGCCTATCCCCTCCCTGTTTCCCCTCCCCCACCCCTTTATCTTTCCCCTTACTGGTTTTTCACCTGGAACCTACCAGCCTTCTCCTTCCCACCCTCCCCCTACCTTCTTTATAGGGCCTCTGCCCCTTCCCTCTACAGTTCTGACGAAGGGTTCTGGACCGAAACGTCGACTGATCGTTTCCACGGATGCTGCCTGACCTGCTGAGTTCCTCCAGTGTGTTGTGAGTGTTGCTCTGATCTCAAACCTAGTCAAAGGTTGGAAGGTTCATTTTATTATGTAAGTATGTATGTAGAATACAACTCTGAAAGTAATCTTCTCCAGACAGACTTAAAATACAGAAGAACTGTAGAAATAGTTGAAAGAAAAGACATCAATCCCCCACCCCAAATGAAAAGAAAAAAGAAACAAAAACTTGCAAGCCCCAAACCTCTCTCTTGCACAAAAAAATAATAGCTCACACTCATGGAGAAACAGCTACAAGAACTCGTAGCCCGTCAATTGGCAACAGGAAAGGCTGGTGAGAACATGAAGGTAAAATAACACTGAAAGAGGCCAATATGAACTACAGATAGTTTGAACTACAGTCCAATGCATAAATCTCAGAATTTCGATAACATCTCTTGAGACCATCGGGGAGAACAACCGCTTGAACCCAATCGCCTTTCCAAGGAGAGTGACTCAAACCCAATGGCCATTACAAAGGCAAGGAATTGACCCCAACAGCTCCTCCAAGTGGGCCCGGAGTGTAGAAGCCAAATACCACCGTGAGAGGGGTAATGCCTTGGTGGCTGAACATATTCAGCCTTGGCAACTTTAGAAAACTCAGTACCATCCAGGAGAATGTAATCCACTTGATAGACAGATCATCCTGCACCTCAAGCATTTCCTTCAACCACAGCTGAGTTAATCTGATTGTAAGATACAGTCCCCAAACATGAAAAAGAGGTGTAATTCTAAGATATGCCTCAATAGTTTGTTTTGGGCTTTGTTTTCATTTGAACGCTTAGCTAACTGTAAAGGCATTATAATCGATCTCCTCCTTCTCATCTACTTCTGCCCATTAGATTTGTGAAACAATGTATTTTGGAAAAAATTATAAGCATATTTTAGCAGAAGACACTAACTTGCTGATGAGAGAAAATTGATCTATTGCCTTTGCTCTTCTCCATCATTCCTTTGTTAAAAGCTAGATTCAAAGTTCAAAGTTCAAAATGTATTATCCAAGTGTATATATTATGCTGAAATTCATTTTCTTGCTGGCATTCACAGTAACTACAAAGAAACACAATAGAATCAATGAAAAAGCAGACATAACAAAGACAGACAAACAAAGTGTGCAAACGAAGGTACACTATGCAAACACAGTACTGTGCAAGAGTCTTGGGCATATACATATAGCTAGGGAGCCTCAGACCTTTGCACAGTGTTGTGTTCTTTATACGTACCATGGGTTACTCATAAAGACACATATTCTGGAAGAACATAACTAGAACTTTTAATTATCAGTAAACAGCAACCACGTCTAACATACAAGCTTCTCAATCATTCTGTCAGTTCTGCGCATGCTCTAAACTCTGTCACATGACACATGATATCACCACATCTTCCTTTCCTTAAAAAGAAAAACAATTAGCAACATTAATCAAAACAAATGCAGAATTTAACATGTCTCTATCAGTCTCGCTGGGGGTTTACAAACACAAGTAGGCCTTCTAAGTGGTTCACACAGTTCTTGCGTTTCGTTGTTATTTCCATGTTTTGACTGGTCTGCATCAGTTAACTGAAACTTCGAAGTTGGCTCTTTCTTGAGGTCTTTGCGATTTCTTCTTCACACTTCTCCCT
This sequence comes from Mobula hypostoma, assembly GCF_963921235.1. Lineage (NCBI taxonomy): Eukaryota > Metazoa > Chordata > Chondrichthyes > Myliobatiformes > Myliobatidae > Mobula > Mobula hypostoma. The sequence goes on along the minus strand of NC_086097.1, from coordinate 7,275,591 downwards.
CCTCTGTTTGGACCATGTATGATCTGGGTTGTACTTTTTCAAGTACTGTAGCTTTCTGTGTCCATGTGTTCATTTTGTCTTGTATCCTTACTTCATCTCCTTGGTGCAGTTCAGGTAATGGATGAGAACAGCTGTCAAAGTATGTTTTCTGCTTTTCTTTGTGTTCATCTTTCCATCTTTTCACTTGTTCACCTTCCTCTGTTCTCAGGAGGCTCTCATTTATTGGCAGATTGGATCTCAAATGGCACCCCATCAAGAGCTGAGCAGGTGAAAATCCACATTCAAGTGGAGTACTGCGATAGGCGAACAAAGCTTTATAAAAATCACCTCCACTATCTTTTGCTTTGTGCATCAGTTTCTTGATAATTCCTACCGACTTCTCAATTAATCCATTGGACTGAGGGAAAACGGACTAGATGTTGTATGAACAAAGCCCCATTCCTGAGCAAAATGTCTCATGCATTCACCATTGAATTGTGGACCATTGTCTATGAAAATTTCATCAGGTACACCATGCCTGGAAAAAACTGATTTCATGCATGTAATTACATTCTCTGCTGTTGTTCTGCCAAAACTACACACTTCAGGATACAAGGAGTAGTAATCTGTTATTAATAGATAATCTTTGTTGTCAGTTACAAACAGATCAATGTTCTGATAAGGTCTCTGAGGACTATGATGTGGATGCAGTGGCTCCTTAGGGTTGCTAGGTTGGTATTTAAAACTTATTTGACAAGAAGACACCAATTCTGCAATTTCTTGATTCATCCTGGGCCAAAGCATCACTTTCCGTGCCCTTCTCATACTTTTCATTACCTAGGAGGACTTCATGAATTTTTCCAAGCACTTCTTTTTGGAGACTTTTAGGAATTACAATTCTGCTACCTTTGTACAATGTCTCATCCACAGCAGAAAGTTCTGATCTGTGGTTCCGATATTCTTGTACTTCTGAGGTACAGTCATGCTTATTATCTGCCCACCCATCCATCACCACTTGTATTACCTGACTGGGAACTTTGTCCTTCTCTGTCTCGAGACGCAGCAGTTACAACTTCTTAGGAGCAATGGGTACAGTTTCTATAACCATATCAATAAATACCTGAACATCAATAACGTTCCTGTGACTGTCTTCTGTTGTTGGATCCACAGCTCTGGAAAACGTGTCAGCTGTGTACATGAATTTTCCAGGTGTGTATGACACATTCAACGCATATCTTTGCAATTTGATAATCATTCACTGAATTCGCAAAGGACAGTCACTTGAAGGTTTGTTAAACAATGCAATGTCATGATCGGTTTCAACATCAATACATTACCCTGACACAAACTGATGAAATCTCTCACAGGCAAACATAATGCTGAGCAACTCTTTTTCAATTTGGGCATACCTTGTTTCTGGATCAGATAATGAAGGAGATGCCTATGCAACTGGTAGCCATTCCTGATCATGTTTCTGGAGTAATACTGCCCCTAAGCCTGCTTGAGGTGCATCACATGAGATTTTGATGGGTCTCTCAGCATCATAGAATTTCAACACAGGTTCTCTGGTGAGCACTTTCTTTTCGTTTTGCCATGCCTTCTCCTGTTCATGATCCCAGCTCCATCCGTTTTTCTTTTCTGTTATCTGCCTCAATGGAGCAAGTTGTTCCGAAAGATTGGGTATGAATTTTCCCATGTAGTTGACCGTTCCCATAAACCTTTGAACATCCTTTTTACATTGCGGTCTTGACACGTTCTCAATAGCAGAAACCTTCAATGGATCAGGACGCACACCCTCATTGCTGATGATATCATCCACGAAGGTAAGTTCAGTCACTCCTAGCTGACATTTGTCTTTATTCAATTTCAGGTTTGCCTTGCGTGTTCCCTCTAAGACTTGTCTGAGTCTGGCGTCATGCTCTTGTTTAGATGATCCCCTCCCCAAACAATAATATCGTCCATGGAGGTATCCACGCTCTCAATGTGCTCATGTAGCATGTGAATGGTTTTATGGTACACTTCAGGAGCTGATGCAATTCCAAATGGAAGCCTAAGAAAAGAGTATCTGGCAAAAGGAGTGTTAAAGGTACACAACTTTGAACTCAGTTTATCTAGTTTAAGTTGCCAGAATCCAGAGGATGCATCTAATTTAGTAAAGTACTTTGCATTAGCAAACTGTGACATATTTTCTTCACGAGTAGGCAATTTGAAATGCTCTTTTTTAATGGCTCGATTCAGGGCTCTTGGATCTAAGCAAAGCCAAGGAGAAGATGGCGGCGCGACGGCAGCATGCGCGGCCACTTCGGTGGTGTTGTCTGTTATCTGTCAAGTAGGGGACCATGCACAATTCTGATTCGGTTGCGACAGACGTGAGAGTACGGAGAAACATCTGGAAAACTTCTGAAGTGCCCGCTTCGCTGCCGCTGCTACTGTGTGGTAACCGGAATCTCTGGAGCTGAAGGCCCCGAATCCTCGGCATTGCTTGTTTCAGCGGCCGGGGCGAGGTCGAAGGCGCTCGGCAGAGGATGGCGCTCGGGAGGCTGTATCGGAGGGGCTGGTAGGAACCTCGAAATTTTCGGATGGATGGTCTCAGTGTCGGCTGTGGTCGGCTGCTTCCAAGGCATCGGCAAGTTGACGGTGCCTGGAGGTTTATGGCAGGGAGTTTCTCCTTTTTGCCGCCTGCTATCGGGGACTCAGGAGTCGATCGACTCGGGGACTTTTGAGACCTTATTTACTGTGCCCATAGTTTGTTCTTCATCAAATTATGGTAATGTCTTGCACTGTTGTAACTATACGTTATAATTATGTGGTTCTGTCAGTGTTAGTCTTTGGTTTGTCCAGTTTTCTGTGATATCACTCCGGAGAAATATTGTATCATTTCTTAATGCATGTATGCATTTCTAAATGACAGTAAAAGAGGACTGAGTGTTCTCATAATCTAATCCTCCGTTTTCCACTTTTCTTATCAACAAAAACAAACGAATTGACCTATTCAGTCAGTTTATCAATTTTTTGTATGACTCCGAACCGTTCCATTCTGTCAAGCTTATCACGTAAAGCGAAAGGTACTTTTCTACATTGATTTACTACGGGTGACTGCATTGTCAATTTTAATTGTGTGCTCTCCTGGAAGACAGCCAAGCCCTTTGAACAAGTCCTCATACTCTTTCATCAAGTCACTCTGTGTCACTATCCAGGACTAAGACTCTTTTCCCCAAATTCAGTCTCTCACAGGCAGATAAACCAAGTACTGACTGTACATTCTTCGGCACGACCACAAATGAAAGCGTGTGCACCATATTTTTGTGTGATACTTTTACCACACATGTTCCTTTAACTGGAATGTCTGCACCTGAATACCCAGTCACTTTTATATTTGTCTGATGTAACTTTGGTCTTGGCTTTAATGTATTCAACTCAGATTCTGCAAGAACATTTACTTGTGCTTCAATATCCAATGTGTGAATGATGATAAATCTGATTCTGATATGGGTCTCTATTGTGGACTGAGAGTGGGAAAGGATTAGCAAGAGGTGATGCAAATCATGGCTGAGAAAAGGGAAAGAGAGAAGGGAGAGTGTGGGAAGCTCCAGAAAGATATTCTGTAAGGATCAATAAACCAATTGTTTGCAATCAAATGACCTTGCTGGTTTCTCAGGGCTGGGTGACTGTACCCATGCCACTCACCACCCCTGGCATTTTGTCTCTGCCATCTGTCCTATACCCCTCCTGCGGCACTCCACCCTTGCCAGTCACAACATTCTTTGCTTCCACCAGATTTACAAACTTGCTCTCCGCTCTGAATTGACAAATGCACAGTACTGTGCAACAATAGGAAAACATTAGACAATAATAATAATAAAAATAAAGCAATAAATATCGAGAACATGAGACGAAGAGTCCTAGTAAGTGAGTCCACAGGTTGCGAGAACATAGTGTTGGAGTGATTGAAATTGAGGAAATTATCCTTTCTAGTTCAAGAGCCTGATGTTTGAAGAGTGATAACTGTTTCTCAACCTGATGGTGTGGGTCCTGAGGCTCCTGTACCTTCTTCCTGATGGCAGCAGCAAGGAGAGAGCATGTCTGGATTATGGGAGCCCTTGATGATAGATACTGGTTTCCTACCACACTGCTCTTTGTAGATGAGCTCAAAAGTGAGGAAGGCCTTACCTGTGATGGACTGTGCCACATCCACTAATATTTGGAAACTTTTCTGTTCAAGGGCACTGGTGTTTCCATAGTAGGCCATGATGCAACCAGTCAGTATACTCTTCACTGTGCATCTATAGACACTAAAAATATTATAATTCTGTGAAATTAAATCAAAACTGTTGGAATGACACAGCTACAGTAGAAGGGATTCTGCAGAGCTGACCTGAAAAGGTGTTGACTGACCTGTTACATACTCCCAGCATGGCCCGCCGGCATTTGATACAGAATTTCTACATTTGTGGCTATTTTTAATTTATTTATTTATAGAGAAGAGTGTTTGTCCCTGGACTAATCAATGTGAACACAGAAACGGCACAAGTCTTATTGATAATCAAGGGACAGGATACTGCATGTAACCCTCGCGTGTTCTGAATATTCGGTCAGTTTTGAAGCCATTTAGATTCAAATGCCACTCCCAGGGTCAGGGCTGCAGGCAGTAGCCAAGCAAGAGAAGCACAAATCTTTCAAAATGTTAATAGAGTGAGTGTGTTGTTGAAACAGTTTTTCAGTGTTGACACATGCATGAGCTTGTCAGCTTCACAGTGCTTTACTCTGCAGCACAGACTCGATCAGGTTTACTGCTGAATGCTGGTGATACAGAGGTTAAGCCAGAGAGTTTTGTTCATACAGTGGACTCAGTAAGAACTTCAAAACCAGTGAAATCCAAATCAATTGAAATGACTGTGTGATATGGGGAGGTTCTCGTTGGTTATTGGCATCGAGAGAAAGACACTGAGGTATAGATTTTTCTTTCAGTGAAGTGGCCGCCAGTAAAGTGACATGCTTAGCTATCTCTGAACTGTTAAGTTGATTCACGCAGAGATCTCGAGCAAAGGTTCTCAAACAGAACAATGTGTAGGAAAAGAAGGAGCATGAATGAAGGAGAAGGTAAAGGATCCAAAAGGCACACTCAGCCTTTTAGGAACAGTTTTATTTATTTATCTATCTATCTATCTATCTATTTATTTATTTAGATACAGCGCAGATGCAGCTGCAAAGAAGGCACAAAGGCATCTCTATTTCATGAGGAATTTGAAGAGATTTGGTATGTCACCAAAAACACTTGAAAATTTCTACTGATGTACCGTGGGGAGCATACTAACTGGCTGCATTACCGTCTGGTGTTGGAGGGGAGAACCTCTTGCACGGGATCAAAATAAGCTGCAGAGAGTTGTAAACTTAGTCAGCTCTATCATGAGCACCAGCCTCCGTAGTATCCCGAACACCTTCAAGGAGCGGTGCCTCAAAAAGGCAGCATCCATCATTAAGGATCCCCATCCCTAGGATATGCTTTGCTCTCATTGTTACCATCAGGGAGGAGGTACAGAAGCAGGAAAGCACATGGAGCATGTTTTTTTTTCTATTATTATGTATTGTATGTACTGCTGCCACAAACAACAAATTTCATGACACATGTCAGTGATATTAAGCCTGATTCTGATTCTGATTCTGTTTTGGAGGACCTAGGATTTATGGGGAGTAAAACAATGGAGGCCTGACATAGCTATTGAAATTGTGAAGGCTTGAGATATCTAACTGGAATTCATATTTTTTTTTCTGTTGTGTATTGCAGCGTACAGCTGCCGCAGACTCAACACATTTCATGACATATGCCGGTGACAGTAAGCCCGATTCTGGAACAGGCCCTATGAACCGCCCAGCAAATGCCAACTTAATCCGAGCCTCTTCCACCCCAAAATCAGATCTCTGAATGGACAATGAACCCATCAACAGTGTCTGATTATCTTATTTCTCTGTTTTGCACTACTTACTTAAATTATGTATATATTTTATTGCAATTTATAGGCTGTTGTTGTTATGTACTTCTGCTGTAAAGCAACAAATTTCACAACATTTCACTAACAGCAACTGAACCTCTTGACCATGTCTGCATGCTTTAAGTATTGAGTTGCAGCCGCAAGATTGGATAATTAGGTATTTGAATTAAAGGGCAGGTCTAGAAATGTACCTAATAAAGTGGCCACTGAGTGTATGCTGGAAGGGAACATAAATGTACTACAGGTCGACCTTCTATAATCCGGCACCACTGGGACCTGAGGAGTGCCGGATTAGGGAAAATGCCGAATTACAGAAGGATCACATTAAGCAATAGCTGACCGCCTCATCATACCTTTAAAATATCATGTAAATCAGTACAAGTTAGTTAATAATGAAACAGAAATATTAAATGAGTCAAAAGTGAAATTTTAATTGTAATATACTATACAGGCACAGATAAAATAAAGGGTGCAGGTAAATGTACAGGAATTAACTTCCCTCTTCACTCGCAGTTACTGAGGGAATCCTCGTTAGTTTATTTTCCTCCGCTTAGTAATATGCTTAAATTCAGCAGGTCACCACGTCTGATCTGAGGTCATAGGCAGAAGAGAACGGAGCGCCGGCCAGGCGACGCTGGAGGGCAGTGCGTGACTGCCGGCTGTCGGGCGAGAAGACGGACCGACCCAGTGTGCGCCAGCTCCCCTGCCGCTTGCGGGTGAGACGGGCGGGTGCCGGGCTGCCACGCCTCACGCAGATGATATTAATAAATGCAGGAAAACAAGCAGGAATCGCCTGTCTGTGCTTACAAGAGCGCACCAACACGTGAACAGATCTAGCGCAACCAAAACAGTGCACAGCAGATTGGTACGGTGGCCCGGAGAATTTGAAATTAGTGCCGGATTACCGAAGGAACCGGATTATAGGTAGTCAGATTAGTGAAGGTCGACCTGTATGCTATATTCATCTTCAGCATGTATCAATACAAGTTCAGCAATTTGATAATTCCTGAAAAATGTCTTTTGGTACCTTCATCAACAAAATCCATTAAGCAGTAGTATTGACTTTCAATGCATCTTCTTGCTAAATAGAAGCCATTCTATTATCGGGTCTATAACAATTTCCTCTGCTGGTGATAATGATGATGATAATAATAATGTGCCGTTAATTCTAGTATTCCTACATGTAATTAAAATCCATATTAAGGCACAATATTAATAATCACAATGAATTCAACTGTCAATAAGCATTCAGATCTTTTTCTTCAGAAATGTGGCCATGCAGAGTGTGAATTTTGGGCACTCAACTTTCTCTCAGCCTTCCGGTGCTGCACGTAGGAGGTGCCCTCGCATCAGACAGTATTCATGGCTTGACTTCAGAGATCTGCTAGTGTATTAGCACTGAGAGCTCATTCGTCACCCACCCAAAAGCACACGTGCCTAAACATTTTAGTCTTTTATAAGACCGTAAGACCGTAAAATATAAGAACAGAATTAGGCCATTTGGCCCATCAAGTTTTCTCCTCATTTCATCATGACTGATTCAGTTCTTTCTCAGCCCCAATCTCCCGCCTTCTCCCCGAGTCCCTTCATGCCCTGATTAATCAAGAATCAATCAGCCCCTGCCTGAAGTATGCCCAATGACTGGGCCTCCACAGCTGCCTGTGGCAATGAGTTCACAGATTCACCACTCTCTGGCTAAAAAAATTCCACTCTCTCACTGTTTTAAGTAGATGCCCCTCTATTCTGAGGCTGCATCCTCTGGTGTTACATTCCCCCACCATAGGAAACATCCTCTTCACATCCACTCTATCAAGGCCTTTCAACATTCATCAAAGTTGCTGGTGAACGCAGCAGGCCAGGCAGCATCTCTAGGAAGAGGTGCAGTCGACGTTTCAGATCCTGACGAAGGGTTTCGGCCTGAAACGTTGACTGCACCTATTCCTAGAGATGCTGCCTGGCCTGCTGCGTTCACCAGCAACTTTCACGTGTGTTGCTTGAAATTCCAGCATCTGCAGAATTCCTGTTGTTTGCGCTTTCAACATTCGATTGGTTTCAATAAGATTCCCCCCTCATTCTTCTGAACTCCAGCAAGTCCAGGCCCAAAACTGTCAACTGTTCTTCATATGTTAACCAGAATCGTTCTCATTAATTTCCAATGTCAACACATCTTTTGGTAGGTGTGACTAGACTGGAAGGTCAGAAGACGTATAGGGAAATTGCTGAGGCCACAGCAGATATTAGGCAGAGATTCTTGGGACGATTCTGGGATCCCATCTTTCTGGCTCAGTTACGCAGAACCTGGTTACTCTTCATATGGTCAGCCTTTCAATACTGGAATCATTTTCGTGAACCTCCTTTGAACCCTCTCCAATGTCAGCACATCCTTTCTTAGACGGATTTAGATTTTAAGTTCCTTCAATGTCAGAGAATGTATTCAGTCTACAACCGGAAATTCATACTCTTCACAGTCATCCACAAAACTAGAGACCCCACAGAATAAATGATAGAACATCAAAGCCCTGAATACCCACCCTTCAAAGAAGTAGCAGAAGCATTAACTCCAACTGGCACTGACTCCAGCAAACAAACAACAGATCACCAGCACTTTATAAAGCCTCAACATAACACTCTTGCAAGCAGGAAGTGAAAGCAGATTTGATTCAGCTTAAGATAAATACAAAGGGAACCTTTAGCCTCAGCATAATGTACAGAGGCAAATTTTTCCCATTTGATTTCCAAATGGGGATGGGTTGCGTCTGAAACTACGGCAATTTGTTGCAGCTTTCAGTATTTTTTTACACTGTGGATCTCCTAAAGGCACAACTGCTTTAAAAGGACATTGGATTAAACCTACAGTATAACAGCTCTGAGTGCTACCTGTGCTCTTTCCAGAAAATAGCGAAGTCAGCGATGTTATTGGTGGCTTTTGGACAGTAATCATAAAGATCTATGTCATATAGGTGGCTCTTGATAGCATCGGTGTCAGTAAGCATTACAGCTCTAATAATTTAGCCTTTATTCAGTGGACAACTGGGAGAGATTGCAATGTACATGGTAATGGAACTAAGAGATTTAAATAACACTATAAATTGTAAAAGAGAAGCCAGAACAATCTAGCCTTATACTCTTGCAAATGCTTAAATTAAACTGCAATTTGAAAATGTTATTCTGTAATGACATCTATTAGCTTTATTACATTTCAGCTTCTTTCTAGCTTCAAAATTAAGATGCTATAGTTAAAATGTTCTGCAACATTGTTCTATGAAAATGGGGTTGTTATTTGATGAAAATGAAGCACGTGATGTCATAAAGTTACCATCAAGTACAATGCTGATATGCCTAGAATTGAGCACTCAAGTCAAGTCATTTTATTGTTATTTAACTATATACATGTATGCTGTCAAATGAGATACTTCTTAACCAGAAGACCACAATCTGTGCAGACTGGAAATAACATCTCCCCCACACTGACAATCAACACTGGTGCACCTCATGGATCTGTGCTTAGCCCACTGCTCTACTCTCTCTATGGTCATGCCTGTGTGGCCAGGCACAGTTCAAATGCCATCTATAAATCTGCTGATGATACAATTATTATTGGCTGACGATGACAAGAGCTCATATGAGAGCAAGATATACTAGCTGGTTGTGTGGTGTGGCAGCTACAACCTTGCTCTCAACGTCAGTAAGACCAAAGAGCTGATCGTGGACTGCAGCAAGCGTAAGACGAGGGAGCCCACACCAGTAGATCAGAAGTGGAGAGAGTGAGCAGTTTCAAGATCTTTGCTGTCAATATTTCTGAAGATCTAATCTGGGCCCAACATATCGACACAGCTATAAAGAAGGCAAGACAGCGGCTATATTTCATTTGCAGTTTGAGGAGATTTGGTATGTAACCTAAAACGCAAATTCCTACCTGTACCGTGAAGAGCATTCTAACTGGCTGCGTCACTGTCTGGTATGCGGGGGGTGGGGTGGGGAGGAGGGGGGTCTACTGCACAGGATCAAAGTAAACTGCAGAGAGTTGTAAAATTAGTCAGCTCCATCACGGGCAATAGCACTGTAGCATCGAAGGCATCTTCAAGGGGATTTGTCTCAACAAGACACAGCTTCTTCCCCTCTGCCATTTGATTTCTGAAAGGACATTGACCCCATGAACACTACCGCAATGCTTTTTTATTTCTGTCTTTGCACCAGTTATTTAATTTAACTATAATATCTATATTTACTGTAATTCACATTTTTTTCTATATTAGCATATATTGCATTGTGCTACTGCCACAAAGTTAACAAATTTCATGACATATGCCGATAATTTTAAACCTGATTCTGATTCTGACAACTTTTCTCCGGACCAGGAGAAACACATCACACATGTATAACACACAATAACTTAGGAAAGTTAGAATTAAATCTACAAATGAATTATGTATAGGTAAACAAAGTAAAAACCCAGAAATTTAATATTGTACAAATTATCCAGTAACACTTTGAATGCGATGTGGCAGGGGGGGCTCAGAATCTTCATGGCCTGGGGGAAGAAGCTGTTTCTCATCCTGACCGTTCTTGTTTTTATGCATCAGAGTCTCCTGCCTGATGGTAAGAAGTCAAAGAGGATGCTGGATGGATGTGTGGGTTCCTTGATAACACTGAGGGTCCTGTGTACACAGTGTTCCTGATCAATGTCCCTGATGGATGTTAGGGAAACCCCTGTGATTCTCTCGGCTGTTCTCACAGTCCTTTGGAGGGACGTCCAGTCTGACGCTCGCCGCTCCCATAGAAGATGGTTATGCAGCTTGTCAGGATGCTCTCAAAGGTGTCCCTGTAAAATTCAGTTAAGATGGTGGGGGGGGGATCCTCACTTACTTCAATCTCAACAGGAAGTGGAGGCACTTTAGTGCCTTCTTATTTGGGGAGGGAGGCACTCCACTCCTCCTTCAAGTGACCCCAGATGTTGGAAAATGCCAGGATTGGATGCACTATCCTGGAAAACTCTCTTGAGTATTGAAGAATTGTGTGTGGGTACCGTCATCCATGTTTATTTTTGGAAATGTCGTAAAGCACAGATTGGTCCACAAATGCAGAACTCAGGAGTAACAAGTCAAGTTGAGCATGTGTTCGAATAGCAGGAGAGCAACAGAGATGGAGTGTGGGAGGTGTGTCTACCCTACCATCGTGGGTTCACCAGGACTTCACATAAGATGAAGCAAAAACATTGAATGATAAGGGCAAGAGTAGAGCTTTCAATCCATCACTCCATTCAATAGATCCTAACTGATCCCAATCACTCACCCTGAAGTGCACCCAACCGGAAGCCTGTCTGTCTCTTACATAAATTTAATTCAGCTTTTTTGGCCTCCACAGCCTTTTGTCTTAAGAGAATATCATTGGTTTAAATCTATTTTAATGTAGACATTTCTCTTCATCTCACTCCTAAATGCCTTTTTCTGTATCTTGAGAATTTGTTCTGTATTGACCTCTGGTTCTAAACCTCTCAGCAAGGGAGATGCATACTCCCTGCATCTAGATGGTCAAGCCTTGTGAATGGAAGAGAGAGAGCAGTCCTCACTTGGGACCAGATGAGATAAGGAGGGAAGCACATAGAATCATAGAAAAGTACAGCACAGAGAAAGGGCCATTCGGCCCATCCAGTCTGTAAAATAGAAATCACAAGCACATGTGTAAGGGTAAGCATTCTGTTAATGCACAGCCGCATGAAAGACTCATTAACAGGAGTACATAAGACATAAGACATAGGAGCAGAATAAGGCCATTTGGCCCATCAAGTCTGCTTCACCATTCCATCATGGCTGACTTATTGACCCTCTCAACCCCATTATCCAGCTTTCTCCCCTTAACCTTTGATGCCCTTAGTAATCAAGATCCCCTGCGTTAAATATACCCCCAGCCATCTGTGGCAGTGAATGCCACCCATTCACAACACTGGCTAAAGAGAGGTAGGCCAGTTGAAAGAAAAGATTATACATTATGGTGGAATACTGAGTGAATTACACAAGTAAATAATAGAAGTGTCTCTTGGAAACGTCGACTGTGCTATTTTCCATAGATGCTGCCTGGCCTGCTGAGTTCCTCCAGCATTTTGTGTGTGTTGCTCAGAAATGTCTGTCCTGTGCTTCTATATCCACAAAAAGAAAATTGGCATGATTAAGAGTTTGAAGAAAAGAATCCAAGGTGTTGGATATTATTTTAAAGTTTTGGGTCTTTTACCTAGTTCATTGTGGTGCTTCTTTACTCAAGCCATCCATGGAAGGGAATATGTCTTCCTTCTAGCAAGCATTGAATAAGTGTGCCACCACAAAGATTCTGTGATAGTGTCTTCAACCTCTCTGGAAATGCAATTCTAGACACAAACCCCACTTTTTCACAGAGAATAAATCACCATTTCCTTTCCCTTTATAAAAAGTAAATAGTTCTTGCAGTGGTGATAAATAAAAAAATCATGAATATGAGTTATATATTGCTTTATTCAAACCTGCAATGCAGAGAATAAAGACCAACACATTTATAGAGACATTTAATCAAGAAGAGATTATTTTCTAGGAATCACTCCTATCACTCCTTTTTCTTCTACTCTGCAAAAACCATTTTCTCAGGTACAATATCTCCAGTAGATAATAAAATGTTCATGGTTTTCTGTGGCTATAGCCAATCTACTTCAAGGATTAACATGTTGTGCAATCAGAGATGTTCCTTTGTTACTGTTGTAATGCCTGGTTATTTGAACTACTGTCACCTTGAAATGTATTGGGCCATTCTTCTCTGACCTCTCTTATTAACATAGAAACATAGAAACATAGGGTCCTGCAACATTACCTTTCGGCTCTTGAACTCAATCCCGCGATTGATGAAGGTCAATGCACCGTATGCACTCTTAACCACAGAGTCAACCTGCGAAGCAACTTTGAGTGTCCTATGAACTTGGACCCCAAGATCCCTCTGATCCTTCACACTGCCAAGAGTCTTACCATTAATGCTATATTTTGCCATCATATTTGACCTACCAAAATGAACCACCTCACACTTATCTGGGTTGAACTCCATCTGCCACTTCTCAGCCCAGTTTTGCATCCCATCAATGTCCCGCTGTAACCTCTGACAGCCCTCCACACTATCCACAACACCTCAACCTTTGTGTAATCAGCAAATTTACTAATCCATCCTTCCACTTCCTCATCCAGGTCATTTATAAAAATCACAAAGAGTAGGGTGTCCCAGAACAGATCCCTGAGGCATACCACCAGTCACCGGCTTCCATGCAGAATATGACCCATCTACAATCACTCTTTGCTTCTATGGGCAAGCCAGTTCTGGATCCACAAAGCAATGTCACCTTGGATCCCATGCCATGAGGAAGTGGGGGATTGGGTAATGGTAGTATGCCATTGTGGAGGATCAAAGGGATCTTGGGGTCTGAGTCCATAGGACACTCAAAGCTGCTGCGCAGGTTGACTCTATGGTTAAGAAAGCATACGGTGCATTGACCTTCATCAATTGTGGGATTCTGTTTCGGAGCTGAGAGGTAATGTTGCAGCTATATAGGACCCTGGTCTGACCCCACTTGGAGTACTTTGCTCAGTTCTGGTCACCTTACTACAGGAAGGATGTGGAAGTCATAGAAAGGGTGCAGAAGGTACTTACAAGGATGTTGCCTGGATTGGGGAGCATGCCTTATGAGAATAGGTTGAGTGAACTCTGCCTTTTTTCCTTGGAGTGACGGAGGATGAGGGGTAACCTGGTAGAGGTGTATACGATGATGAGAGGCATTGATCATGTGGATAGTCAGAGGCTTTTTCCCAGGGCTGAAATAGCTAGCATGAGAGGGCACAGTTTTAAAGTGCTTGGAAGTAGGTACAAACTAGATTTTGGGGGTAAGTTTTTTACGTAGAGAGTGTGAGTGCATGGAATGGACTGCCAGTGACGCTGATGGAGGTGGATGCGATAAGGTCTTTTAAGAGACTCTTGGACAGGTACATGGAGCTCAGAAAAATAGAGGGCTGTGGGTAACCCTAGGTAATTTCTAAGGTAAGGACATATTCAGCACAGTTTTGTGGGCTGAAGGGCCTGTATTGTGCTGTAGGTTTTCTATGTTTCTATGAAAGGAACACCCTGCAGGAGGCATTAATATGACACTTTCTTGACTGTTAAGTACAATGCAAAAGTTGTATGAAATATTATGTAATAAAAATCAAAGAGAAGTGACACATGACTAGCTGAGAAAGTTGACTTAGATAATTAAATTCAAAATTTTTTGATTTCATTCCCAGTACACAAGTGTAAAGGAGAATGAAATAGTTGTAATTCTCAATCTAATGCAGCAGAAAAAATACACAATAAGATATAAAACACAACTAATAGAAAATACACAATAAATATAAATACATAATATATACAGGTTGATAGTGTGTCCATGAATTGACATTAGGTACAGGAGTGTCTGTGCTTAAGGTGATTGGAAGGAAAAATGCAAATGAAATGTGATGTTGGAAAGTGTATGGTCATGTACGTTGGTGGAAGGAATAAACAGGCAGACTATTATTCAGATGGGGAGAGAATTCAAAATGCAGAGATGCAATGGGAATTGGGAGTTCTTATGCAGGCCTCCCTAAAGATTAACCTCCAGGTTGAGTCGGTTGTGAAGAAGGTGAATGCAATGTTGGCATTCATTTCTAGAGGTATAGAATATAAGAAGAGGGATGTGATGTTGAGGCTCTATAAGGTACTCGTGAGACCACACTTGAAGTATTGTGTGCAATTTTGGGTTCCGTATCTTAGAATGGATATGCTGACTTTGGAGAGGGTTCAGAGAAGATTCACAAAAAAGATTCCAGGAATGTAAGGGTTACCATATGAGGAATGTCTGGCAGCCCTTGGGCTGTATTCCCAGGAGTTCAGGATAATAAGGGGGGATCTCATAGAAACATTCTGAATGTTAAAAGGCCTGAACAGATTAGATAAGGCAAAGTTATTTCCCATGGTAGGGGGTTCTAGAACAGGAGGGCACAACTTCAGGATTGAAAGACGTCCTTTTAGAACTGAGATGCGGATAAATTGTTTTAGTCAGAGAGTGGAAAACCTGTAGAATTTGTTGCCACGAGTGGCTGTGGAGGCCAAGTCATTGGGTGAAAGCAGAGATGGATAGGTTTTTGATTAGCCAGGGCATCAAAGGGTATGGGGAGAAGGCAGGGGATGACTGGGAGAATTGAATCAGCCCATGATTGAATGGTGGAGCAGACTCAATGGGCCAAATGGCCTACTTCTGCACCTGTATCTTATGGTCTTGTGGTCTAACAGATGATAAAGTAGTGTGGTGGGTTAATGGGTGGAGGTGTTGATCAGCCATACTGCTTGGGGATAGTAACTGTTTTTGAGTATGGTGGTCCTGGTGTGGAAGATGCGTAGCCTTCTCCCTGATGGGAGTGGGACGGGCAGTCCATGAGCAGGGTATCATGAAGAACAGGACCCTTCATGATATTACTGGTCCTTTCTACGTATTAGATTAGATTATTAGAATAGTTTATGAGGTCACGTGGTCCTCTTTTATTGTCATTTAGTAATGCATGCATTAAGAAATAATACAATATTCCTCCGGTGTGATATCAGAGAAACACAGGACAGACCAAGACTGAAAAACTAACAAAAACCACATAACTATAACATATAGTTACAACAGTGCAACAATACCATAACTTGATGAAGAACAGGCCATGGCACAGTAAAAAAGTTCAAAGTCTCTAAAAAAGTCCCACATCTCACGCAGACAGGAGAAGGAAGAAAACTCTCCCTGCCATGCCCGACCACAGTCCAACTCTGACTCGTCCGAAAAGTTCAAGCCTCTGATCAGCCCCCCGACACCAAGTACCGAGCACCATCTCTATCGACCTCAGCCTTGGTCGCCAGCAGCAGGCAAAGCCGGGGAATTTGGGGCCTTCCCTCTAGAAGATTCTCAATTGCACAGTAACAGCAGCAGTGAACTGGGTGTTTCAGAAATTTCTCCAGATGTTCCACTGCTTCTCACGTCTGTCTCCATCGAATCAGAATTATCCACGGCCCCTATTTAACAGATACGATATCATTTCACCGGAGAGCTGCACGCGCTGCGTCGTGCTGCTATCTTCTCCTCCCGCCTGACCATCTCCATGTATATGTCCTTGAAGACGGGTAGGCTGGTGCCAGTGATGCATTGGGTAGTTTTGATGACCCGACGTGGCAGTTATGATTTTCAGCAGCTTAAGCTCAATGATAGAAAGAAAATTATAGTTTTAATTTACTCGTTACTTTCCCTAAGGTTTATTTTTAATCATGTAACTCATAAGCAATAGCAAGTTTTTTGCATTCATATGACTTTTCCAGGTTTACTGCTTTGTGTAAATAACAGAGAAATCTATGGTCTTACAGGAGTGAGATATTTGTATGATGTTCTCAAATAAACACATTTTAATTTAGTGTTAGTTTGTGAACTATAAATTACATTAGTACATTAAAATTGCACTGTAAAATTGTTGCTCGGATTTGATCTTCATCAGAGGACGTTGCTACATTCACTTCAATCACTGCTCAGTGAAACGTTTCCCACAGATAGCACAAATAGAATATCCAGTTTAGCTGAACAACCTCATTGTCTGAAGAAGCAGCACTATACACAGCAGAGCAATACTGCATGCGTAGGTGGCAATGACTACAATATGAAATACTTTCTCAAATTTGGGCAGCTTGGCATTCACATGCCAATGAAGCTGCTTTCTGTTTATGCTGACATTTAATCATGAAAAGATTGTTTTCTGGAAATCACTCTTTATTTTCTATTAAACCTTTCTATTGTTGTTGACCAACAAATGTATTGGCTAACGTGGACCTCCGTTAGATACTACTGTAGATCAAGGAATTCCAGCCAAACTCTTGAGTGAAGGATGTGGAGATCCTAGAGAGGGTGCAGAATCTATTTACAGGAATGGTTCCAGGAAATTTGTAAGGTGAGACTGGAAGAGTTGGGCTGTTCTTAGAGTGTGAAAGTTTCAAAGCTCAAAGTACGTATATGTCACCATGTACAAACCTGAGAATCATTTTTTGTGGGTATTCACAGTAAATACAAGAAACATAATACAAGAAAGACCATCCCCAATATGATGAACAAACAACCAATGTGCAAAAAACAAAAAACTGTGCAAATACCAAAAAAAGTAATAATCAATTAATTAATTAACAAAGAAAGAAAGAAACAAACAAATAAATAAAAGTGAGTCCATAGGTTGTGGGAATAGTTCAGTGATGGGGTGAATGAAAATGAGTGAGATTATCCCCTCTTGTTCGAGTGCCTGATGGCTGAGAGAATATTTGATGGAGGCGTACACCATGCTGATGGATTTAGGTATGATACTGCGATTACTACTTACTGCCTATTACACTGCTGGTGTTTTGAGCAACAATGAAGGTCCTCCACCTCTGGTGATGTTCAGGGTTTTCTTTATCATCTCAGTAGCATCATGGTTTTCACTACTGTTAGTCATGCAGGTCCTGGGTGGAGACTCAGGAATACCACCAAAATCAGATGCAGAAGTATTCTTCATTGCTGTTTCCGTAATTTCCGCAATTGTAATTTACCAGTCAGGGTCGTTAGCCCTGAGCTAAACCTCTGCACCTGGAGGACTGGTGGACCATTCCTAGTCTGGCCTCTGCCCTTTGACCTGTTTGGCATGTGAGACCTTACCAAGAACCAAAACATAACGCCCTGACTCCAGCCAACATCGCTTTCCAGGTCATTAAGGCATGCAAGCCTCCAAACCCTACAAGATTGTGGTACTCTTGGAGGTTAGGATTCAGAGCTGAAGAGAAGCTGTTCCCATTATTGAGGGTATGTTGATGTATGTGTGAGCCTATTTTTTTTTTAATGACAGAGAAACCGGTTACAAAATGGAAATCACTATACTGGAGGGTCATCAAAACAGATCCAAGCAGAGCTTTCAAAAGGAAAATGGAAATAACTCAAGAGAAAAAAACAGAGGAATGACTCTGAATGGATCATTCTACCAAGAGTTACCATTGATTCAGTGGACCTTCGTGCACTGACTCTACTCAGTGTTACCGTAGTTCATGTCTTGATGACAAACATTATGCAAATGATGAAGTTTTCCTGTATGTGATTAGTTATGACCAGCACTCTCATTCTCATTTTTGAGTGAGTGACAAATTATGACCTAAGAATGTGTCAGTTGAACTTTGTCTTTTTGTGTACTTTCCCCCTAGCTGTCAGTCTGTGGTTTTGTATTGCCATTTGCTCTTGTTTATTTTCATGCCCCAAGTGTTCCTGTCCCCACTCCTGCTCTACTCTGGCCCCTGTATTACCAAGTACTCCGTCTCTCACCTGTTTCTCATTATTACCTGTATTGCTGCCACCTGTGTCTCATTGTGCTCCACCTATCATCTGCCTCTCCGTTTATTGCTCAGTGTAGTTCAGTCCTGTGTTTTCACCTGTTCGTTGCCAGATTGTGCCAGTGAGTTTTCCTGAGCCTTTCCAGCATTTGTATCTCTACTCTGTCCGTCTGAATATTGACTCTGCCTGTTTCCCCGATTCTGGTTTTTGGATTTCTCTGCATATTTTGATCTCTGCCTGAACTTTGATGTTGCCCCCCTGGATCTGCTGCTCAGTAAATATCACAGTACGCACAGTACTGGGTCTGCGATTGGATCCCTGCTTCAGCGCCCTGACAGAATGTTTTAAAAAAATAAACTGATATGTCCAAATGAACAGTGGATGGAATAAACTTGAAAAGAATGGCTGAAATATTTGGATAAATGAAAAAGCAGTGATGGAGAAGTGATGACACTCATATGTTCTAAGTTCCAAAATAAAATATTACCAAAGTACTCACGTGTGTCTCGTGGGCATTCACAGTAACTACAAAGAAACACAATAGAATCAATGAAAACCCACACACAACGAAGATGGACAAGCAATTAATGTGCAAAAAGAATACAAACTACAAATACAAAACAGAATAATAGTAATAAATAAACAATAAATATCGAGAACAGGAGATTTAGAGTCCTTGAAAGTGAGTCCATAGGGTGTGCAAATATTTCAATGATAGGGCGAGTGAATTTGAGTGAAATTATTTCATTTGGTTCAGAAGCCTGATGATTGAGGGGTAATAAATGTTGCTGAGCCAAGTGGTGCAGGACTTAAAGCTCATGTACCTTCTTCCTGATGGCAACAGTGAGTAGAGAGCATGATCTGGGTGTGGGAGACCCTGATGATGGATGCTATTTTCCTGTAACAACGCTCCTTGTAAAAGTGCTCAGTGGTGGGAAGGGTTTAATCATGATGGTCTGGGCTGTTTTTTGAAACATAGATTTTAAAAGTCAGGAGACTGGAGGAAGAAGAAACACACTGACAGATAAACTGTCCATCAAAGCCGTGCGAGAAAGCACAAAGGTTCTATAAGTCTTCAGCCCAAAATGAGAACCACGTGGGGGGAACAAGGAACATTTAAGGATGCTTGGGATGCAAAAAGACAGGGATGGTGGTGCAACACACACAAAATGCTGGAGGAACTCAGCAGGTCAGGCAGCATCTATGGAAATGAATGAACAGTCGGTGTTTCAGCCTGTCCCTTTACCACTGGAAAGGAAGGGGGAAGATGCCAGAAAAAAAGGGTGGGGCAAGGTGTAGAAGGATATCTAGAATGTGATAGAAGAAACCTGGTGGATGGAAAAGAGGAGATGAAGTAAGAAACTTGGAGGTGATAAGTTGGAAAAGGTAAAGGGCTGGAGAAGAAGGAATCTGATAGGAGAAGAGATTGGACCATGGGAGAAAGGGAAGGAGGAGGGGGAGATGATAGGCTGGTGAGGAGAAGAGGTAAGAGGCCAGAGTGTGGAATAGAAGAAGAAGGAAAGAGGAAAGGAAAAGCACTGGAAGGAGAAATTCGATAGCAGTATCTGAGCAGACACAAGACCAATTAACACAAACTCATTACTGTGTAGAAATTCTACACTAAAGAGACCAAATGTTGCTAATGAGTTCATCTGTAGCTGAATGAAGTTAGAGATTTTCAAATATTCTGCAATGATTTGATTGCAACCCAGTTCAGTTTGTCATGAGCTGAAAGAGTGATCTAAATGTACTTCGAGAACTAAATGGATACTCAAACTAAAATGCCATTTAAGAAGAAAAAGGAACAGGTTGGGAAGCTGGCCAAACGATTCTGAAATTCATTGATTCCCCTAAGTAATGGTGGCACAGTTGCAAGGTTCCCAGGATCTTACATTTGATAGCAGATTTAAAATGAGAGAGAAAAAAATCAATACATTGATGTCCATTCAGATGCCACGTAAAGAGACCCTGTTAAAGCTTTGAAACAGGGAGTTCAAAAGCACATCATTCAGCTGGCTCTGTAGAAATCTGTGGAAAAGCAGAATGGGTACGAGGTTTCACCTGGCTTCACCTATCACTTCCTACCGCGGCATCTTCCCCCTTTCCTTTCCAGTCCTGATGAGAGATCTCAGTCTGAAATATCGACTGTTTATTCATTTCCACAGGTGCTGCCTGACCTGCTGAGCGTATTTATTCATTGAGATGCAGCACAGAATATGCCCTTCCGGCCCTTTGGGCCACACCAAGCTGATTTAATCATAGCCTATAGATGGGACAATTTATAATGACTAATTAACTTATTAACCGGTATATCTTTGGACTGTGGGTGGAAACCAGAGCACCCAGAGGAAATCCACACGGTCACGGGAGAACTTATAAACTCCTAACTGACAGCAGTGGGAATGGAACTGGGTCACTGGTACTGTAAAGCATTGCGCTAACCACTACGCTAATGGGCCGCCCAAGTTCCTCCTGCATTTTCTGTGTGTTGTTCTGGATTCCCAGCACCTGTAGAATCTCTTGTGTCTATGGGTGCTAGGTTTCCAGGTCCCTGATTCTGGCCTCACTGCCAGCATTACGATTTCCAATGCAATCCAGCATCAGATGTGTTTGAGATTCCTGGGTCAAACTAAAGGTGCTGATTCGTATGACCAATCACTTGTTGCAGTTTGGGTCTACATACCATTATAGCCGAGATCCTCTCTACGAAGAACCTCTAGGGTCACAGCTTCTCTTGCATCCTTGTAAGCTATGTGTGGATGGCATATTTTCAAGGAGTCATAAAGGTACAAAATCATTGCTGTCTATAGGAAGCTAGTACACTTGCCCTGTGATGATGCAGTTTCCTCTAGGTGCTCCAGGTTCTTCCCCCATCCCAAAGGCATACAGTCAGGATTAGTTAGATATGGATATATGTTGGCAGTAGAAATGTGACAGCACTTGCGAGCTCTGACAAACTTTTATAGATGCATAATGGAGAGTATAATGACTGTCTCATCACAGCTTGGTATGGAAATACCAATGTCCTTGAATGGAAAACCCTATAAAATGTATTGGATATGGTCCTGTCCATTATGGGTAAAGACCTCCACACCATTGAGAAGATCTACTTGAAGTGTCGTCAGAGGAAAGCAACATCCATTATCATGGACCCCCACCACACAGGGCCTACTCTCTTCTCACTAAAGGCCCAGGAGCCTCAGGACCATAAGGCCATAAGACCATAAACATAGCAGCAGAATTAGGCCATCTGGCCCATCGAGTCTGCTCCGCCATTCAATCATGGTTGATCTTTTTTTTAATCTTCTCCTCAACCCCAGTTCCTGGCTTTCTCCCTGTAACCCTTGACACCATGTCCAATCAAGAGCCTATCAGTTTTTAATGATGGATACAGCCTTTCTGTGGCATCACCTTTTGAAGATGTCCTCGATGCTGGGGTAGCTAGTGTCTATGATGGAGCTGGCTGAGCTTACAACTTTCTGCAGCTTTTCCCGATCCTGAGCAGTGGCCCCTCTTTACCAGAGGATGATACAACAAGTTAGAATTTAATCATTGTGGGAAGTAGTGAGGGGGAGATGGTAGCAGAAATGATTAGTGTGAAAGATCAATTAAGGATTGGCAAGGTGAGATTTAAGGGCATCAACTAAGATGATTAGACATGTTGAATTTTGGGGACATTGCTTCAGATGAGGTGACAATGGGAATCAGAGAGAGACACCACTTGATAACACTGAATGGAGGTCCGTGACAGATCAGTTCCAATTGACCCCAGCGGCTTGGGAAATAAGCTGGAGAGAGTAACCAAGTTGTACATAAATAACTGAGCCAAAAGATGTGCTCCCAGAACTCTCCCAAGAATCTCTGCTTGATAACTGTTGTAGCCTCATCAATTTCCATACATATGGAGTGGAAAAAGGATGCAACTGTGGTTGACAAGAGAAGTCAAAGCCAAAGTTAAAGCAAAGGAGAGGGCATACAGGGAAGCAAAAATTAGTGGGAAGACAGAGGATTGGGAAGTCTTTAAAATCTTACAAAAGGAAACCAAGAAAGTCATTAAGAGAGAAAAAATTAACTATGAAAGGAAACTAGCAAATAATATCGAAGAGGATACTAAAAGCTTTTTCAAGTATATAAAGAGTAAAAGACAGGTGAGAGTAGATATAGGACCGATAGAAAATGATACTGGAGAAATTGTAATGGGAGATGAGGAGATGGCAGAGGAACTGAACAAGTATTTTGCATCAGTCTTCACTGAGGAAGACATCAGCAGTATACCGGACACTCAAGGGTGGCAGGGAAGAGAAGTGTGCACGGTCACAATTACGACAGAGAAAGTACTCAGGAAGCTGAATAGTCTAAAGGTAGATAAAACACCTGGACCAGATGGAATGCACCCTCGTGTTCTGAAGGAAGTAGCTGTGGAGATTGCGGAGGCATTAGTAATGATCTTTCAAAAGTCGATAGATTCTAGCATGGTTCCGGAGGACTGGAAGATTGCAAATGTCACTCCGCTATTTCAGAAGAGGGAAAGGAAGCAAAAAGGAAATTATAGACCTGTTAGCTTGACGTCGGTGGTTGGGAAGTTGTTGGAGTCGATTGTCAAGGATGAGGTTACAGAGTACCTGGAGGCATATGACAAGATAGGCAGAACTCAGTATGGATTCCTTAAAGGAAAATCCTGCCTGACAAACTTATTACAATTTTTTGAGGAAATTACCAGTAGGCTAGACAAGGGAGATGCAGTGGATGTTGTATATTTGGATTTTCAGAAGGCCTTTGACAAGGTGTCACACATGAGGCTGCTTAACAAGATAAGAGCCCATGGAATTACAGGAAAGTTACATACGTGGATAGAGCGTTGGCTGATTGGCAGGAAACAGAGAGTGGGAATAAAGGGATCCTATTCTCGTTGGCTGCCGGTTACCAGTGGTGTTCCACAGGGATCAGTGTTGGGGCCGCTTCTTTTTACATTGTACATCAACGATTTGGATTATGGAATAGGTGTCTTTGTGGCTAAGTTTGCTGACGATACGAAGATAGGTGGAGGGGCCGGTAGTGCTGAGGAAACGGAGAGTCTGCGGAGAGACTTGGATAGATCGGAAGAATGGGCAGAGAAGTGGCAAATGAAGTACAATGTTGGAAAGTGTATGGTTATGCACTTTGGCAGAAAAACTAAACAGGCAGACTATTATTTAAATGGGGAAAGAATTCAAAGTTCTGAGATGCAACGGGACTTAGGAGTCCTCGTACAAGATTCCCTTAAAGTTAACCTCCAGGTTGAGTCGGTAGTGAAGAAGGCGAATGCAATGTTGGCATTCATTTCTAGAGGAATAGAGTATAGGAGCAGGGATGTGATGTTGAGGCTCTATAAGGCACTGGTGAGACCTCACTTGGAGTACTGTGGGCAGTTTTGGTCTCCTTATTTAAGAAAGGATGTGCTGACGTTGGAGAGGGTACAGAGAAGATTCACTGGAATGATTCCGGGAATGAGAGGGTTAACATATGATGAACATTTGTCCGCTCTTGGACTGTATTCCTTGGAGTTTAGAAGAATGAGGGGAGACCTCATAGAAACATTTCGAATGTTAAAAGGCATGGACAGAGTGGATGTGGCAAAGTTGTTTCCCATGATGGGGGAGTCTAGTACGAGAGGGTATGACTTCAGGATTGAAGGGCGCCCTTTCAGAACAGCAGTGCGAAAAAAATTTTTTAGTCAGAGGGTGGTGAATCTATGGAATTTGTTGCCACGGGCAGCAGTGGAGGCCAAGTCATTGGGTGTCTTTAAGGCAGAGATTGATAGGTATCTGAGTAGCCAGGGCATCAAAGGTTATGGTGAGAATGTGGGGCAGTGGGACTAAATAGGATAAAATGGATCAGCTCATGATAAAATGGCGGAGCAGACTCGATGTGCTGAATGGCCTACTTCTGCTCCTTTGTCTTATGGTCTTATGGTCTTATATCTGCTGACTTTCAGTCTAGTCACACCTACCAAAGGATGTGTTGACATAGGAGAAGGTCCAGAGGAAATGAATGACAATGATTCTGGGAATGGAATGGTTAACATATGAGGAGCATTTGATGGCCCTGGGCCTGCACTCACTGGAATTCAGAAGAATGGGAGGGTGTGGGATCTCATTGCAACCTATTGAATTGTGAAAGGTCTTGGGAGAGTGGATGTGAAAAGGATGTGTCCTGTGGTGGGGGAATGTAACACCAGAGGACACAGCCTCAGAACAGAGTACCTTCACATTCACTTTCTTGCAGTCAAATAGAGTAGCACAGTAGCGTAATGGTTAGTACAGCACTTTCCTGTATAGGCAGCCCGGGTTCAATTGCCGACACTGCCTTTAAGGATTTGGTACGTTCCCCCATGATCAGATGGGTTTTGACTGGAGATATCCAGAGGTCAATCTGTTACTCAGAACATTGTGAAATGGCCTCAGACTGCCACATGTCTGGGAAGTGCTGACGAGGCCATTAATTCAGTTAGGTCATTTGAACTTTAATGGTTACTGGAAACATCGTGTTCTGTTTTACCAGGAAATGTTGGCAAGCCATCCTACGCACAAGCATCACAATTGCCACCAACCTGCAGGTTTTACTGTGTGAGACCAGATGAACAATTCCAGTACTAAATATTCTAGCCAGCAGGCATCATCATCATTTTCTAGGTCAAACTCAAAGTTAAATTTATTTTTAAAGTACATACGTACCATCTAGTACCTTCACATTCATTTTTCTTGCAGAAAGCAGCACGGTAGTGTAATGGTTAGCACAACACTTTACCATGCAGGCAACTCGGGTTCAATTACCGACGCTGCTTTAACCATTTAGTATGTTCTACCCGTGATCACATGGGATTCCTCCAGGAGCTCTTGTTTCCTCCCACAGTCCAAAGATGTGGTAGATTTGGTTATCATAAACTGTCCCATAATTAGCCTCAGATTAAATCGAGGGTTTATTGGGCCGCACGACTTGAAGGGCTTATTCCGTGCTGTATCTCAATAAAGTAATTAATTAATTTACGGGAAAATAAAGAAATGCAATAGAATTTATGAATGAAATATGCAGAAAAGTGGACTGACAAAGCACCAGTGTGCAAAAGAAGGCAAATTGTGTGAATAATTTTTAAGAAGTAAATAATTAATTGTGAGAACATGAGTAGAGGAGTCCTTGAAAGTGAGTCCACAGTTGGTGGGATGAGAGTGAAGTGATCCATACATGCCAGTTCAGGAGCCTGATGGTCGTAGCACTGGAAACTCTGGTGCCTGTCAAACTGAGCAGACAGCCGGTTTTTATACACATCTGGACTCAGAGAAGGTGAGCTCCTCAAACTCGCTCTTGGTCGTTAATTGCACTTCTCAAAACACAACAACCAGAGTGTGTACAGAATTTAAGTTTGAGGGGTATGTTAAACAAACTCAGATTATACACACGTGCATACACATATGAGTGCTCTGCCCTCGCCAACCCTCTGCACATGTACAGCCCCGGTCATTTCAATCTGTGCATTCACGTGCCACTGTCTCTGCATGAAAAGATGATTACCTGCAGTAACTTGCAGTGGATCATAGAGAGTGCAGTTCCTCAGTGTCTAGTTCAGCCCAAGAAAACATATTGCATACACATCTGGGCACCCCACTGAAGGAAGGGTGTGGAGGTTTTGGAGAGGGTGTAGAAGAGGTTTACCAGGATGCTGCCTGGATTAGAGGGCATGTGCTGTAACAAGAGGTTGGACAGAGTTGGGTTGTTTTCTCTGGTGTGGCAGAGGCTAAGGGGAGATCTGATGGAGATTTATAACATCATGAGAGGCATAACAGAGCAGACAGACAGTATATTTTTTCTCTGGGTTTGAAATGGCTAATACCAGATGGCTTGCATTTAAGGTGAGACTGTGGCGACCCACTTTCTGGCACACACGAACCGGCTCACAACAGCGCGCGCAGGCAGAGGGCCGGCCCCAAAAAGGGCGCCAGGCCATCTTCACCAGCAGGGGGAAAATCCCGCGCGCGGAAAGGGTCTGGGAATATGCATTCCCCACAGCAGTCCTGCCCCCGGGAGGGCGGGAACGGGAAGGCTTTAAAGTAGGCCGCGAAGTCTGAATAAATCTCTTTCATCGCAACTCTAACTCACCGACTCCGTGTGGTTATTCTAGCGCTGTGTGTAGCACACCGCTACAATTGGTGACCCCGACGGCCCAAACGATATTTGGACCAGAGATGACCGATGCTGCATCTGTTCACGCAGTTTCTGGCCAACCTTCTGGACGCTGCGACCCCAATTATGGTTCGAACAAGCAGAAGCACAATTTCACATTCGGCAGATAACCTCGGAGTCCACTCGCTACTACTACGTGCTGAGCTCACTCGACCAGGAGACTGCTGCACAAGTTGAGGAGTTTATACAGTCGCCCCCGGAGGACGGCAAATACACAGCATTCAAAGCCCTGCTCATAAGGACTTTCGGACTCTCACGACGTGAACGAGCACGCCGCTTAATGCACCTGGATGGTTTGGGAGACAGGCCGCCGTCAGCATTAATGAACGAGATGATGGCCCTGGCTGAAGGACACAAACCCTGCCTCATGTTTGAGCAGGTGTTCCTAGAGCAACTGTCCGAGGACATACGCCTGCTGCTGTCCGACGCAGATTTCAGCAACCCCCGGGAGGTGGCGGCCCGGGCAGATGAACTGTGGAATGCCAGGAAAGAGAGAGGGGCATCCGTCGCACAGATCACCAAGCCACGTGCCCAACGACAGACCAGACCAGGCCCGGCAGCAGAGCCTACAAAACCCGGCGACGGAAGTGAGGAGCCCAACGAACAATGGTGTTTCTACCACCAGCGGTGGGGCACAGAGGCCGGCCGCTGCAGACCACCCTGCAAATTCCTGGGAAATGCCAGGGCCAGCCGCTGCTGATGGCTACGGCGGCTGGCCATCAGGACAGCCTCCTGTACGTCTGGGACAAGCAGTCGGGACGCCGCTTTTTGGTCGACACCGGAGCGGAGATCAGCGTCTTACCTCCAACGAGTTACGACACCCACAACAGAGAACCGGGACCCACCCTGAGAGCTGCTAATGGCAGCACAATACGAACCTACGGCACCCGCACGGTGCGGCTACAGTTCAGCTCCAGCCGGTTCACGTGGGACTTCACACTGGCCGCCGTGGCCCAACCACTCCTGGGGGCGGATTTTCTACAAGCCCACAGCCTGCTGGTCGACCTGCAAGGGAAGCGATTAGTCCACGCCAAGACTTTTCAAACGTTCTTCCTGGGTGAAGCACAGTTGCCAGCCCCACACCTGGACTCCATCACGCTGTCCGATGACGAATTCACCAGGGTCCTGGCGGATTTCCCATCAGTACTGACACCGCAGTTCACGGCAGCCATGCCCAGACACGGAGTACAGCACCACATCCCGACTCAGGGACCACCCCTCCACGCCCGTGCTCGAAGGCTTCCCCCGGACAAGCTCCGACTGGCGAAGGAGGAGTTCAAGAAGATGGAGGAATTGGGGATCATACGACGGTCCGACAGCCCATGGGCCTCCCCCCTTCATATGGTGCCCAAGGCAACGGGGGGCTGGAGACCATGCGGTGACTACTGCAGGCTGAACGAGTCTACAACGCCAGACCGCTACCCTGTCCCGCACATTCAAGACTTCGCAGCAAACCTACACGGCGCAAGGATCTTTTCCAAGGTAGACCTCGTCCGGGGATACCATCAAATCCCTGTACATCCGGACGACATCCCCAAAACAGCACTTATCACCCCGTTCGGACTTTTCGGATTCCTCCGAATGCCGTTTGGTCTAAAGAATGCCGCACAGACTTTCCAGCGGCTAATGGACGCGGTGGGACACGACCTGGACTTTGCATTCATCTATTTGGACGACATCCTCATAGCCAGCAGTAGTCGTCAGGAGCATCTGTCCCACCTCCGCCAGCTCTACTCCCGCCTGAGTGAATTCGGCCTTACAATCAACCCAGCCAAATGCCAGTTCGGACTCGACACCATCGACTTCCTGGGCCACAGGATTACTAAAGACGGGGCAACCCCGCTGCCCGCCAAGGTAGACGCGGTCCGCAACTTCCCCCGACCCAACACAATCAAAGGTCTGCAGGAATTCATGGGTATGGTGAATTTCTACCACCGTTTCCTCCCCTCAGCAGCCCGAACCATGCGACCCCTGTTCACTCTAATGTCGGGTGAGGGCAAGGACATTACCTGGGACGAAGAGGCCGCAACCGCTTTTGTTAAAACCAAAGAGGCCTTGGCAATCGCCGCGATGCTAGTGCACCCCAGAACTACCCTCATGGTGGACGCATCCAACACAGCGGTCGGTGGAGTGCTGGAACAACTCATCGAGGGTCGCTGGCAACCCCTGGTTTTCTTCAGCAAACACCTATGACCACCTGAACTCAAATACAGTGCTTTCAACCGGGAGCTATTGGCACTATACCTGGCAATCCGGCATTTCAGGTACTTCTTAGAAGGTAGACCTTTCACCACGTTCACAGGTCACAAACCGCTTACCTTTGCATTCATGAAGGTGTCCGACCCCGGTCGTCCCGCCAGCAGCGACATCTGTCCTACATCTCCGAGTACACGACGGACATCCGGCATGTCTCGGGAAAGGACAACGTCGTGGCGGACGCACTATCCAGACCTACTATACAGGCCCTGTCCCAGGGGGTGGATTATGCAGCGCTGGCAGAGGCACAGCAGGCAGACGCTGAGATCCCCAGTTACAGGACTGCAGTCTCCGGTTTACAGCTCCAAGACCTCCCCGTAGGCCCAGGTGAGAGGACCCTACTATGTGACGTAGCTACCAGCCAACCCCGCCCCGTCGTCCCAGCAGCCTGGCGCCGGCGGGTTTTCGAGTCCATTCACAACTTAGTGCACCCCTCCATCAGGACAACCGTCCGGCTGGTCGCCAACAGGTTCGTGTGGCATGGACTTCGTAAGCAGGTCAGTGAATGGGCCAAAACGTGCATGCAGTGCCAAACGGCCAAGGTGCAGCGGCATACCAAGGCTCCACCGCAGCGGTTCGAACCCACCCGCCGGAGGTTCGACCACATCCATGTGGATATCGTGAGGCCCCTGCCAGTGTCACGAGGAGTGCGGTACCTCCTAACTATGATAGACCGGTTCACCAGATGGCCAGAGGCAGTCCCGCTCAGCGACACCACCTCCGAATCCTGCGCCCGAGCACTGATCGCAACCTGGGTAGCCCGCTTCGGGGTACCGGCCCACATTACCTCCGACAGGGGCGCCCAGTTCACCTCCAGTTTGTGGTCAGGTATGGCCAACCTTTTAGGATCTCAGCTACACCACACAACTGCCTACCACCCACAGTGGAACGGACTAGTGGAGTGCTTCCACCGTCACCTGAAATCGGCTCTCATGGCCCGCCTGGAGGGGCCTAACTGGGTGGACGAGCTTCCCTGGGTCCTGCTCGGAATCCGCACGACGCCCAAGGAGGATCTGCACACCTCGTCGGCCGAGTTGGTGTACGGCGCACCCCTGGTCGTCCCAGGAGAGTTCATACCAGCCCCAAGGGGGCAAGAGGAAGAACCCACAGCAGTCCTGGACAGACTACGGGAGAGGCTCGGTAACCTGGCCCCCATCCCCACTTCACAGCACGAACAGAGCCCGACCTGCGTACCCAAAGACCTGCAGAACTGTAAGTTTCTTTTTGTACGACGGGGCGGACACCGGGCACCGCTACAGCGGCCCTACGAGGGGCCGTTTAAGGTGATCAGGAACAACGAGTCCACGTTTGTGCTGGACATTGGGGGGAGAGAGGAGGTTTTCACGGTGGACCGACTCAAACCGGCCCATGTGGACTTGGTGCAACCGGTCCAGGCTCAGGCACCGCGGCGCAGGGGCAGACCTCCCAAACAGAGGCCGATCCAGACTGTGGACATTGGGGGAGGTATCGCCGGTTCTGGGGGGGGGGGGGTTATGTGGTGACCCACTTTCTGGCACACACGAACCGGCTCACAACAGCGCGCGCAGGCAGAGGGCCGGCCCCAAAAAGGGCGCCAGGCCATCTTCACCAGCAGGGGGAAAATCCCGCGCGCGGAAAGGGTCTGGGAATATACATTCCCCGCAGCAGTCCCGCCCAGGGAGGGCGGGAACAGGAAGGCTTTAAAGCAGGCCGCGAAGTCTGCATAAATCTCTTTCATCGCAACTCTAACTCACCGACTACGTGTGGTTATTCTAGCGCTGTGTGTAGCACACCGCTACAAGACCACTTAAGTTCAAAGGGGATGTGAGGGTTTTTTTCACACAGAGTGTGGTGGATGTCTGGATTCAAGTGCTAGGCTGAGTTGGAAAGGTTGGGCAGAGGCCGAATCGAGTCTGCTGGATCCAGGCCCCAGAGGGTATCAAAGTGACAGAATCCAATGCTTGAACAACAATTTAATGCGCCGGGCTGAATTGGAAAGGCTGAGTACAAGCCAAATCGAGGCTGCGGGATCCAGGCCTTAGAGCGTATCAAAGCGACAGAACCCAGATGTGTGGACAATTGAATTACTGGGCCAGATTGAAAAGTTCATGGTTTGTGGGTTGCAGGATGGGTGAGAATCTCAAGGAATCTGGTATAGTTTCTGGATGAAGTAGATCAGAGTCTGGGCCTTGAAAAAAGAGAGCAGGATGCAGGTTAGTCACAAGATTGGGAAGGGGAATGTCAAGTCCACTAGGGATTGGAGTTTATGGTTCTCGGTTTCAGAAGTTGTCTACTCTAATATCTTTACCACATTTAATATTATTGATAATTATCTTTGCTTAGAAATTAGATTGCATTGCTTTGTTTCCTTCAATACTACATAAATGAATGTATTTACTGTGAAGATATAAGTGTTAAAACTTAACCTTTGGTCATGTCACATTCAAAATTCAAGTTTGTTTAATGTCATTTCCTGTACACAAGTGTAATGGAGAACAAAATAATGTTACTCCAAGTCCAATGCAGGCATGCAGCACCAACAAAATCACAGTAAGTTAAAGAACAAAATAATAAAAAAACACAATAAATACAAATACATAATTTAGCTTATATACAGTACCATGAAAAAGTCTTAAGCACATACAGGTGGCTGAGAAGAGGTGCTTTACAAAAGGAGGAAGGCAAAAGTAAGGATGTTATAGGTCAGTTAGCCCAACCTCAGTGGTTGGGAAAGTGTTGGAGTCCATTATTAAGGACAAGGTTTTGGGGTACTTGGAAACTAGTAATCAAATAAGCCAAAGGCATCATGGTTTCTGTGAAGGGAGCTGTTGCCTGAGAAATCTGTTAGAATTTTTCGAAGAAGTAACAAGCAGGAAAGACAAAGAAAAGGCAGTGGATGCCATTTACTTAGTTTTTCAGAAGGCATTTAATAAAGTGCCTCACATGAGGCTGCTTAACAAGATAAAATCCTGTGGTGTTTCAGGAAAGATTCTGGCATGGATAGAGGAGCGGCTGACAGGCAGGAGGCAGCGAGTGGGAATAAAGGGGCCTTTTCTGGTTGGCTGCCAATGACTAGTGGTGTTCCTCGGGAGTCAGTATTGGGACTGCTACTTTTCACATTGTTTGTCAGTGGTTTAGATTGTGGAACTGATGGCTTTGTCACAAAGTTTGCAGATGATACAACGACAGGTGGAGGGGTAGGTTGTGCTGAGGAAGCAATGCAATTGCAGCAGGACTTAGTCAAATCGGAAGAAAGGGCAAAAAAGTGGCAGATGGAATATAGTGTTGGGAAATGTATAATACATTTTGGCAAAAGGAACAACAGTGCAGACTATTATCTAAGTGGGGAGAAAATTCAAACATCAGAGGTGCATGATTAGGAGTCATCATGCAAGACTCTCAGAAGCTTAATTCACAGGCTGAGTCCATGGTAAAGAAGACAAAAGCAATGTCAGCAATTATTTCAAGTGGAATAGAATATAAAAACAAGAAGATAATGCTGAGGCTTTATAAGACACTAGTCAGGCTACACTTCAAGTATTGTCAATGGTTTTGGGCCCCTTATCTCAGAAAGGATGTACTGTCATTGGAGGGAGTCCAGAGGAGGATTACGAGGACGATTCCAGGAATGAAGGGGTTAACATATGAGAAGTGTTTGGTCACTTTGGGCCTGTACTCACGGGAATTTAGATGAATGCATGGAGATCTCATTGAAACCTACCAAATGTTGAAAGGACTAGGACGGCTGTGGATAGGATGGAGATATCCAGAACTAGAGGGGACTGCCTCACAATTGAGTGGGTGACCATTTCGAACAGAAATAAGGAGGAATTTTTTTAGCCAAACCGTGGTGAACCTGTGCAATGCTCTGAGGTTAGGCCAACTGGCCTATAATTTCCTTTCTTTTTTGTCTTCCTCCCTTCTTAAATTGTGGAGTAATATTTGCTATTTTCCAATCTCCTGGGAATATGCCAGAATCAAGTGATTCTTGAAAGATCATGACCAATACATCCATTATCTCTTCAGCAGCCTCTCTCAGGACTCTGAGATATAGTTCATCTGGTCCAGGTGACTTATCCACCTTAAGACCTTTGAGTTTGCCTGGCACTTTTTCCTTTGCAATCATAATGGCATTCACTCCTGCCCCCTGATACTCACAGACCTCTGGCATTCAGCTAGTGTCTTCCACAGTATAGACAGAATCAAAATACTTATTAAGTTCATCTACCATTTCTTTGTCCCCATTACCGCCTCATCAGTATCATTTCCCACTGGTCTGATATTAACCCTTGTCTCCCTTTTACTCTTTATATAACTGAAAAAACTTTTGGTATCCTGCTTTAGATTATTGGCTACTTTGCCCTGATATTTCATCTTTCCCCCTTCTTATAACTTTTTAGTTGTCTTTTGTTGAATTTTAAAAGCTTCCCTGTCATCCAACTTCCCACTCACTTTTGCTACCTCATGTGCCCTTTCCTTGACTTCTATGCAGTCTTTAACTTCCTTTGTCAGCCATGGTTGTCTAGCTCTACTGTTTGAGAACTTCTTCTTCTGTGGGACATATCTATCCTGCACTTTGTGAACTATTCCCAGAAAATTCAGCCATCTTTGCTCTGCAGTCATCCCTGCCAGTATCCTCCTCCAATCCACCTGGGCAAGCTCTTCTCTCATGCATCTGTAATTCCCTTTATTCTATTATGATACTGATACATGTAACTTAGGCTTTGCCCTCTCAATCTGCAGTATGAATTCCACCATATTATGATCACTGCCTCCTAAGGATTCCTTTATGTTAAGCTCCCTAATAAGATCTGGGTTATTACACAACACTCAATCTAAGATAGCCTTTCTGCTAGTAGGTCCGAGCATAAGCTGTTCTAAAAAGCCATCTCAAAGGCGTTCAACAAATTCCCTCTCTTGCGATCCAGCACCAACCTGATTTCCCCAATCCCCTTGCATATTGAAGTCCACCATTACAATTGTGACATTACTCTTAGTTCATGCCCTTTCAGCTGCCTTTGCAATCTTAACCCCATATCTTAGCTACTATTTGGAAGCCTATATATATATATTATTTCCATAGTGTTTTTTTCCCTTACAGATTCTTAAATTCACCCGCAAAGATTATGCATTTTCTGACCCTACGTCACCTCTTTCTAAAGAAGTAATTCCATCTCTTACCAACCGGGCCAGACCACCGCTTATGCCTCCTGCCTGTCCTTTCGCTACAAAGTATATCCTTTAACATTAAATTCCCAACTATGGCTTTCTTTCAGCCACGACTCAGTGATACCCACAACATCATACCGACTAACCTCTAATTGCGTCGCCAGTTCACCCACCTTATTCTGAATGCTACACGCATTTAGATACAGAACCTTCAGTCCTGCATTGTTTGCCCTTATGAATTTTTCCTCTGTGGTACAACCTAACTCTTTGCTCCATCTACATTTCTACCTATGAGTTGGCTAGTTCTTTCTTGCATTCATATTGCATATTACAATGTCTACTTGTAAACCTGCTGGCTCATCCTCAGCTCTACTATATCAGTTTAAACCACTTCCAGCAGCTCCAGTAAACCTCCCTGCAATCAGGTTTATAATCACTCACATATGTCATGGAATAGTTTTGTTTTTTTGTGGCAGCAGTACAGTACAAAACATAAAATACTTAAAATTACTACAGTACTGTGTAAAAGTCTTTGGTATCCTAGCTACAAGCATGTGCCTAAGACTTTTGCACAGTACTGTATATAGATTGATTGTATGTCCATAAAGTGAAGCTGGGCACAGGAGTGTTTGTACATAAGGTGACTCTGACAGGAAATGATAAATTGGTGGTGGTTAGGGATGTGGAGGGGTGAGTTGGTGGATGGAAGTATTCTTTGGCCTTTTTGTGGAAAGTAACTTTTTTTAGAGTTTGGTGGTCCTGGCGTGGAAGCTACATAGCCTCTTCCTTAGTGGGAGTGGGAGAAACAATCTGTAACATTATTCTGCAAATTCCACCAAGCACCTCCCAAGCCAGTAATAAAGGGTGAAGACTAGAATCAGATGGAGATAGTTTGTTTAGATTAGATTAGATTATGAGAACACTCAGTCCTCGTTTATTGTCATTTAGAAATGCATACATGCATTAAGAAATGATGCAATGTTTCATAGTGATATCACAGAAAACAGGACAAACCAAAGACTAACACTGACCAAACCACATAATTATAACATATAGTTACAGCAGTGCAAAACAATACCATCATTTGATGAAGAACAAACTATGGGCACGGTAAAAAGAAGTTCTCAAAGTCCCCGAGTCGTTCAACTCCGAGTCCCCGATAGCAGGCGGCAAAAGGGAGAAACTCCCTGCCATAAACCTCCAGGCACCATCAACTTGCTGATGCCTTGGAAGCAGCCGACCACAGCAGACACTGAGTCCATCCGTCCGAAAACTTCCAGCTTCCGACCAGCCGCTCCGATACAGCCTCACGAGCGCCATCCTCTGCCGAGTACCTTTGACCTCGCCCCGGCCACTGAAACACGCAAAGCTGAGGATTCGGGGCCTTCAGCTCCGGAGATTCCAGTTATCACGC
Organism: Mobula hypostoma; assembly: GCF_963921235.1. Taxonomy (NCBI): domain Eukaryota; kingdom Metazoa; phylum Chordata; class Chondrichthyes; order Myliobatiformes; family Myliobatidae; genus Mobula; species Mobula hypostoma. Next base: position 7,240,199 of record NC_086097.1, on the reverse strand, counting down.
AGTAGCAGCGGCAGCGAAGCGGGCATTTCAGAAGTTTTCCAGATGTTCCTCCGTGCTCTCACATCTGTCTCCATCAAATCAGAATTGTGCACGGTCCCCTACTTGACAGATTACAGACATCATTCATTCACCAGAGAGGCCGCGTGCGCTGCCGTTGCGCCACCACCTTCTCCTTCTTGAAGAACTGAGGTTCAGTACGGGAAGAGATTAAAGAATGAAAGGCACGTGTGACAGGTTGTCTGAATGAGGTTGATCCTGATGGATCAGGAGAGCCCAATTGCTGTTTCTGGAAGAACTTGGTCTAATTTCCTCCACGGTACAACTGAATGATGAGGACATGAAATGCTGTGTATCTAATTAACCAAAGCAAGGAAGTCGATGATGCAATTTATATCCGATATGACCTAAATTTGGTTGTATTGCTATTCACTCTGTGGTAAATCAACTTTCAGTTACATAACATTGAAATAAACAGTTTTCCTCAATCTAATTTCAAGGCAAGTGGAGGTATGTAGAACATTAAATGTGCTAGCGTTGATTCAGGAGCACAACTTCAAACGAAGTTTGTCACCGAGCTGGAGTGATATCAGGGCAGATGACCTAAAGTTCCAGAAAAATCATTTTAGTTGATGCCTTAACAAAGGAAAATAGAGGGGCAGTGAACATTATGGAAGAAATTTAAAGCTTGAGTTTGTTATTGATAAAGCTATAAAAGTTACTTTGAAGATCATGAGGCCAAAAGTGCAGATCCCTCATAGGTTAGGGTTGAGCTGAGGAAGCCAAGGCAGACACATTGAGAATGATTTCAGCAGGTCAGACTGCATCTATGGAAATGAATAAACAGACAATGTTTCAGGTTGAGACCCTTCATCAGTACTAGAAAAGAAGGGGGAAGATAGCAGATTATTTTTGTTGTTTTTGAGCGGTTTGATCAGAACGATCGATATGGACTGGGTGCTTTGGCAAAGAATAGCCCTGTGACGTGCATTGGCTGGCAATGTGGCGCAGAGCGAACTGAACTTAACTGAATACTGCTGGTTTGATGTTTGATATTCTATGTGTTAATCGCTCGCTTTTTGCCGTTTGCATGATTCTTTTTTTGCACGTTGGTTATTTGATGTTTCCTTGAGTTCCAGTGGGTTTCTTTGTTTTGTGGCTGCCTGCAGAATCTCAGAATTGCATTCTGTGCACGTACTTTTAATAATAAATGTACTTTGAATCTTTGAATAATCTCATGTCCATAGATGCTGCTGAGTTCCTCCACCATTGTGTCTCAGCCCATAACATGGACAGTTTATTCCTCTCCATAGATGCTGCCTGACCTGCTGAGTTCCTCCAGCATTTTGTGTGTGTTTGCTCTGCATTTCCAGCACCTGCAGAATCTCTTGTGTTTGGGGTATGATTTACCTGCTCCTTCATCATACAGTGTCAATTGAACTTTAAATATATTGTGAGGATAAAAACACATTTGTGATATATGAATTATCTTCTATAATCATCAAAAGTAAAAAACAATGTTCTGAAACCCTCTTACTTAAAACCAAGGGAGGATCAATTCAATGCCTCTAAACATGTAATTGAGTTGATCACAGAAGTTGAGACTTTTTTCTGCTGATATTTGTCGACGTGGTTGAAACAACAGCAAGCTTCTGATTGCATTTAATCAGGTAACGATTGTAAAGTGGTCCAATTTCTTCAATAGTAGCAGGATGTTGTGAGCCTAACAGTGTGAGTACTGTTATTAAAACCAAACAATATGAACTCTGTGATTCGAATAGGGATTTTAAAATGTCCATAATGGACACTTTGCTTTGGCTGAAAATTAGGTCCGGGCATTTCATTACCTCTCACAAGGGTAATTGTGATGATTACACTGCACATTTCATGAGAAGGTATTAGTGGGATGAGACAGAGGGCTTTTATGATATAGCGTTGAAAATTTAAAGTGATTATGAAAAAGCAATCAAAGTAGTTCCAAATTTATACGAGACACATCTTGCAAGTTGCCAGGTTCACCAAGGGGTCAATACACATTAAATATTTGAACATTTGAGTTATTGTCCTACAGTCAGGCTGTTCCACAACTTTCACTCCACCTTCAGTGCGCTGCAATCAATACCACACAATTTTCTAACTAAGCTTTTTCAATAGGTCCTTTGTGGACGGACAAATGTCATAAAAGAACAGTGAATTATGGTAATTAGCCAGCTGGCTCTGTGCGGCCCTATATTTTTCTATTTTTTTTGCTGTTATATAACTTGTTACAAGATTAACAGAACTCTATGCATGAGGGTCTTGTTAAGAAATTACAGAAAACAGTCCATCAGCTAGCCGCACCGACATAGAAATTGCTTGTTCTGCTATGTTTTCAGCTTTGAAACAAAGCCAGAAACAGCCATTTGATTAGCAAATTTTCCTTGGCAACATTCAAATGAGGAAAAAATTCTGGAAATTGCACCACTATGCAAAATGTGCTAAAATGGGAGACTCAATTTTAGTTCAAAATGTCAGCCGGACTGGAAAGTGAGTGGAGTTTAATTGCGCAGGATCATCCGCTGCTGAATTTTGATTCCAATCCGGTTGGAGTGTCTGAGGTCTGAGAGATGTCATCTTCATTTTAATGCTAGGGGCTGCTCACAATGCTGCCTTGGGCATCTGCCAAAGGGAGGGTGGAAAGCATGGTACTGCCAGCCTCCCATTTAGAAACAGATGCAATCAGGTTTATTTTTCTAACAATACAATTAGCCCCCTTTATAACTGTGCCAGAGACAAAACTTACAAGAATACGAATCAGAAAACAGCGAATTTCACAACGTATGCCAGTGATATTAAACCGGATATCACTGGCGGACAGTGTGTCATGAAATTTGTTGTTTTGCGGCAGCGTACGTTAAATAAAGATTGCCAAAAAAGGAGGAAATAAGTGATGTGGTAGTGTACATAGATTCAATGCCCATTCAGAAATCTGATTGTGGAGGGGAAGAAGCTGTTCCTGAAACATTGTGTGTATGTGTGTCTTCAGGCTCCTGTACCTCCTTCCTGATGGTAGCAATGAGAAGAGGGCATGTCCTGGGTGATGGGGGTAATGAATGATAGATGCCGCCTTTTTGAGGCATTGCCTTTTGAAGGTGTCTTCAATACTGGGGAGGCTTGTGCCCATGCTGACTGAGTCACAACTTCCAGAATCCTTTTCCGATCCTGTGCGGTGGCCCCTCTACACTAGACCATGAAGCAACCAGTTAGAATAATCTCCACAGTCCATCTGCAATAATGTACAAGAGTCTTTGGTGGCATACCAAGTTTCCTCAAATTCCCAATTAAATGTATTTTCATTTGAGCCTTTATTGTAATTGCATCAATATGTTTGGCCCAGGATGGGTCTTTAGGGATGATGACACCCAGGAACTTGAAACTGCTCACCTTTGTCCCCTCTACTTCTCCTTCCTGAAGTCCACAATCAATTCCTTAATCTTACTGACATCGAGTGTAAGGTTATTATAGCAACACCACTCAACTAGTGAGCTATCTCACTCCTGTTTAACGCCTCGTCTCCATCTGAAATTCTGCCAACAATACTTGTGTCATTGACAACAGATGGCGGTTGAGCTGTGTCTTGCCACACGTTCATGGGTGTCGAGAGAGTAGAGCATCGGGCTAAGCACACATCCTTGAGGAGCCCCAGTGCTGATTGTAGGTGTTGATTATGGAGGTCTCAGTTCTGAGATTCCTATGTACGTTTATTCACATGCTGCTGTGTCTGGCACATCTACTTCACTGTGGACGCCAAGGCAGCATAATGGTTAGTATGATGCTATTACAGCTCAGAGTGTTGGAGTTCAGAACTCAATCCTGGCATCCTCTGTAAGGAGGCTATACGTCCTCTGCATGGAATGTGTGTGTGCTTTCCCCAGGTGCTCCAGTTTCCTCCCCCAGTCCAAAGGTATACCAGTTAGTAGGTTAATTAGTCATTGTAAATTGTCCCATGATCAGGACTGGGTTACTCAGGTTTGTTGGGAGTTGCTCGAGTGGCACTGTTTGAAAGGCCAGAAGGGCCTGCACTGTGCTGTATTGCTAAATATAATAAAATTTAAACCTTGGTGTAAGGGGCAGCGGCCAGGGAGATGGTCAGACACAGTGGGCTTTGCCTCTCTGACTCTTCACTGCAATCTGATATTTCATAAAATAACAGGGCATACAGGAAACTTGGAGCTTAAATGAGAAAAGTGGCTTTCCCTAAACTTCTAGTGGACTTCTAACAGAGAGTCATCACTGTGCCACACATAATGATCTAGCTGTAATCCGTTTAATGTATTTAATGAGGAACTAGGGCAATAAGGCAAAGCCTTAAGTATAGCATGCTCTCTTGTCATTGCAGCTACCAGGAAGGAGGTACAGGAGCCTCAGGACTCACACCACCAGGTTCAAGAACAGTTATTATCCCTCAACAATTAGGCTTTTGATTGAGAGGGGATAACTCCACTTACCCCAACACTGAAATTTTCCCAAAACCTGTGGACTCGCTTTCAAAGACTCTTAATCTCAATTTCTCGATATTTATTGCTTATTATTATTATGTATTTCTTGTATTTGCACAGTTTGTTGTCTGTTGTACATTAGCTGTTTGTCTGCTTTGTTGTGTGTGTTTTCTCGTTAATTCTATTGTGTTTCTTTCGATTGACGATGAATGCCTGCAAGAAAATAAATTTCTTGGTAGTATATGGTGATATATATGTACTTTGATGATAAACTTATTTTGAAATTTTTAGATCAGTGCTTTTAAAAATCTTTCTGTTAAAGGCCCTCCTGCATTTACTAAAAAGCACGTGAAAAAACTCCCAGTCCTGATTTCAAACAGACCAGATAGAAAAGTTGCCATAACGTTATTTGTTGAAGAATATAGATATACTCCCTGATACCTGGTCAACTAATGCCACCTTCAACTAACATCACAAAACACGGCTGATCCTATTGACCATTAGTCCCCAACCACCGGTCCGCGGACTGGTAGCGGGCCGCAAAGCATGTGCTGCCAGGCTGAGAGGAAACAAAATGATTTGGGGATATGAAACCATATGAGTTAGCCGCACCTTTCTTCATTCCCTGTCATGCCCACTGTTGGAACTTGAACGCACGCGAAGTCATTACATAAGGAACCCCCTTCGAATATCGCTGTCTCCCATCACTCCTCAATGGGACCATCTTGCTGCAGAGAAACAAGCCCATGGCTCCCACTGATTCAGCGATATTGGTGTGTTGCAATGATTTTATATGTTCATACAAGGAAAATATGCGCTGTGTGTTTAATAGCCAAACATTACTTAAAATGTTATGATGCTATTGACATATATAAATGACTTATCATGCGAGGAAAATATGTGCTGTGTGTTTAATATTAAATTCGTTAGATAAACCATTTTACAAACGAAATCGAGTGTATTAGCCACTTATAAGTGACTTATAGTTGACTTATCACCTATATTCCGGTCGTGATTAACACACCCCCCCACCCCCAAGTCGGCTGGTCCACAAGAATATTGTCAATATTAAACCGGTCCGTGGTGCAAAATAGGTTGGGGGCCCCTGCTATTGACAACTTATCCTATTATTATTCAACGCAGTATTTGAGGTGAAACATTAAATCAAACCGTTTATGCTCTCTTAGGTGAATGTGAAAAAACAACACATTGTGTTATTTCAATAAACACCTGGGCAGCATTCAAAGTTCAAAGTAAATTTATTATCAAAGTACATATATGTCACCATTTACAACCAACCCTGAGGTTCACTTTCTTGCAGAAATTCACAGTAAATACAAAGAAATTCAATACCTTCAATGTAAAACTGCTCACAAAAGTATAGATAAATAACCAAAGTGCAAAAGACAAAAAAGCTATACAAATGCAATAAGAAACAAAAATGAAACAATGATAATAATAAATAAGCAATTAATATTCGAGAACCTGAGATGAAGTGTCTATAGGATGTAGGAACAGTTCAGTATTGGAGTGAGTGAATTTGTGTGAAGTTACCCTCACTGGTTCAAGAGCTTGATAGTTGAGGGGCTTTAACTGTGCCTCAACCTGGTGGTTTGGCTCCTGTGGCTCCCGTACCATCTTCCTGATGCAGCAGTGAGAAGAGAGCCTGATCTTGGCGCTAGGGTTCCTTGATAATGGTCCTTGTGGCCTGACCAATAATTACCTCTCACTCAACATCACTGAAACCCATAATCATATTGTTATATTGATTGTTCTTTTCTTTATGGGATATACTGTACCTTTATGCATGTTAGCTGCTACAGATTTCATATTACAACAGTCAGTGGATTCCATTGCTGTAAACGACAATGAAGTTTCTTCTGAGTGAAGAAGATCCACCTCATATTCTTCTTATAAAGATTTCACCTTTCACCCTTAACCCATGACCTCTAGATCTAGTCTCATCCAACTGCTGTGGAAATAGCCTGCTTTCATTTATCCTATCTCTACCCTTCATAATTTTGTTAACCTCTATCAAATCACCCCTCAATCTTCAATGTTCTAGGTAATAAAGTTCTAACCTATTCAACCTTTCCCTATAGCTTAGATCCTCTAGTTTCATCAGCATCCTTGTAAATTTTCTCTGCTCTCTTTCAACCTTATTTACATCTTTCCTGTATCTTTCCAAAGCTGCACACAATACTCCAAATTAGGCCTCACCAACAAATTATACAATTTCAATATAACATCCCATCTCCTGTACTCAATACATTGACTTGTGAAGGCCAATGTGCCTATCTGCCTGCGACACTTTCAAGGAATTATGAATCTGTGTTCTCATATCTCTCCATTTTACTGCAATTCTCAGTGCCCTACTGTTCACTGTGTTACACCTACTCTGGTTGGTCCTACTGAAATGCAACACCTTGCACTTGTCTGCATTGAATTCCATCTGCCATTTTTCAGCCCATTTCACCAACTGATCCAGATCCTGCTCCAAGCTCTGGTAGTCTTCCTCGCAGTCCACTACACCCCGAATCTTGGTGTCATCCACAGATTTACTGATCCAGTTTACCACATTGTCGACCAGACCATTGATATAAGAAGAAATGAAGAAAGATATGAAGAAAGACTGGATGAACTGGGCTTGTACTCGTTGGAATTTAGAAGATTGAGGGGGGATCTGATTGAAACGTATAAGATCCTAAAGGGATTGGACAGGCTAGATGCAGGAAGATTGTTCCCGATGTTGGGGAGGTCTAGAACGAGGGGTCACAGTTTGAGGATAGAGGGGAAGCCTTTTAGGACCGAGGTTAGGAAAAACTTCTTCACACAGAGAGTGGTGAATCTGTGGAATTCTCTGCCACAGCAAACTGTTGAGGCCAGTTCATTAGCTATGTTTAAAAGGAAGTTAGATATGGCCCTTGTGGCTACAGGGGTCAGGGGGTATGGAGGGAAGGCTGGGTTCTGAGTTGGATGATCAGCCATGATCATAATAAATGGCGGTGCAGGCTCGAAGGGCCGAATGGCCTACTCCTGCACCTATTTTCTATGTTTCTATGTTTCTATGATATAAATGACAGCAACAACGGACCCACACCGATCCCTGCAGCACAAGCCTACAGTCAGAGAGGCAACCATCTCCCACCACTCTCTGGCTTCTCCCACAAAGCCAATGCACTTGTTTAACCCAATTTGCCTCCTCATCTTGAATGCTGAGCAACTGAACTTCCTTGACCAACCTCACGTGCCTTGCCAAAATCCATGTAGAGAACATCCACTGCCTTGTCTTCATCTACTTTCCTGGTGACTTCCTGCAAAAACTCTATAAGAATAGCACAACTACTGCAGTTGCTGCCGCACAGCTCCAGAGGCCCTGATTCAGTCCTGATCTCAGGCAATGTCTATGTGAAGACTACACATGTTTATGATTTATTTATTTATGTCTTTAGAGATATAATGTGGAACAGCCCTTTCTGACCCAATGAGCTGTTCCACCCAGCAATTCACCTATTTAACCCTAACCTAATGACAGGTCAATTTCAATGACTAATTAACCTGCCAATCAGTACATCTTTGGATTGTGGGAGAAAACTGGAAGCACCCAAAGGAAAACCACGCACTTGCAGAGAGAACGTACAAGCTCCTTACAGACAGTGATGGAATTCAATTGCAAAATCCGACATCCCAAATTATAATGTCATCACATGGTCCTTTTCTCCCTTTTTTCCTTTTTCCTTATGACTGTGTGGATTTCATCTGGATCCCTCATCCGAAAGGGATTGATTGTAGATTAATGGATAGTTAACTGGCCACTGAGAATTATCTGATGTATGTGGGTAAGTGGTAGAATCTGGCAGGAGCTGAGGGGAATGCAGGAAGAATAAAGTGGAATTAGTAAATCGATTCGATTGGATTTCTATATTTTATCACATGAATGACTGCAAGGAAAATATCAAGGTAGTAAAATTCAAAGTAAATATATCATCAAAATACATATTCACCATATACAATCCTGAAATTCACTTTCTTGTAGGCATACTCAATAAATCCAATAACCATAATAGAAACAATGAAAGATCGCACGGACAGGGCAGACGGCCTGTGTGCGATAGACACCAAGCTGTGCAAATACAAAAGAAAGAAAAGAAGGAATAATAATAATAAATAAATAAGCAATAAATATCGAAAACATGAGATGAAGTGTCCTTGAAAGTAAGTCCATAGGTTGCAGGAACATTTCAATGATGGGACGAGTGCAATCGAGTGAAGTTATCTCCTCTGATTCAAGAGTCTCATAGTTGAGCGGTAATAACTGTTCCTGAATATGATGAACATATATGTACTTTAATCATAAACACACCCGTCCTCAGCAAGTGGAAAGGGTGAGATCCAGCTTTTGTTGGCAGAATTTCAGATGGAGATGGGGAGGCATACTTGAGCGGGATAGATTATCTGAGTGCTGTTGCAACAAAAACCTTGCAGTCAATGTCAGTATGACCTAGGAATTGATTGAGGACTTCAGGAAGGAGAAGGTGAGGGAGCACACACCAATCCTCATTAAGGGATCAACAGTAAAAAGGATGAGCAATTTCAAGTTCCTGGGTGTCAGCATCTCTGTGGATCTGTCCTGGGCCCCTCCTATTGATGCAATTACAAAGAAGGCATGTCAGCAGCTGTATTTCGTTCAGAGCCTGAGGAGACTTGGTATGTCACCAAAGCCTCTTGCAGATTTCTAGAGATTTATCATGGAGAACATTCTAACTCGTTGCATCGCCATCTGGTATGGTGGGGCCGATGCACAGAATTGCAAAAAGCTACAGAAAGTTGTAAACTCAGCCAAGTCCATCATGGGCTCTATTCTCCCCAACATCAAGGACATCTTCAAAAGACGATGCCTCAAAAAGGCAGCATCTATCATTAAGGACCCCGATCACCGAGGACAGGTCCTGTTCTCATTACTACCATCAAAGAGGAGGCACAGGAGCTTGAAAACACAAATTCAACATTTCACTAACCGCTTCTTCCCCTCTGCCATCAGATTTCTGAATGGACACTAAACCATGAACAACACCTTACTATTTTATTTATTAATATATTTTCTTATTGTAATTTATATTTTTGATTATGCATTGCAGTGTACTGCTGCAAAACAACAAATTTCTTGACATATGTCAGCTATTTTAAACCTGATTCTGATTAAATTTACTTTAAACTTTGCTAATTACTGGTAGGCTGACAAGCCTGATTCTGTTCTGGATGACTATTTGACCAAAACCCTCACACCTCATCCATGGTCTTCAGCTTGTTCGCCTGCTGTATTTCCCAGTGACTGTCCCTACTGCTTGCTGGTTATCACCTCCTAACACAGATGCCTGGCTGACAAGTTGTTAGCTTGAGATTCTGCATTTATTTATTTAAGAAAGGCCCATTCATTAATGTTCCATAACCTCTTCCCTCAATCCCCCAGACTGCCATCTTCTTTACCCCACTGTTTGGCTATGTTGTCATAACATTTTCCTGCCCCAACGCACATCACTTCTGGTGGTTATAATACTTGTATACCATTGTATTGGTATGTCAACAAGTACAAAAATATATAATCACAGATAAATTAAAGTTTAAATTTCACAGTCAATGTTATTATCAAAGTACATTTATGTCACCATATACAATGCTGAAATTATCTTTTCCTTGGGCATACTCAACAAATCTATAGAACAGTAGCTGGAACAAAATCGATGAAAGGTCAAGCAGGGTGAAGAAGACAGCAAACTGTGCAAATGCAAATATAAATAAATGGAAATAAAAATGAGAACATCAGATGAAGAGGACTTGAAAATGAGTTCATTGGCTGCGGGAACATTTCAACGATGGACCAAGTGAAGCTGAGTGCAGTTGTCCCCTTTAGCTCAAGTGTGTGATGGTTGAGGGGTAGTAATTGTTCTTGGTGATGTGGGTCCAGAGGCTCTTGTACCTTCTACCTGATGACAGCAGCGAGAAGAGAGCATGACCTATGTGGTGGGGATCCTTGATGTTGGATGCTCCTTTCTTACAACAGCATTTTATGTGGATGTGCTCAATGGTTGGGAGGGCTTTAACCGTGCTGGACTGGACTGTATCCATTAAGTTCTGTAGGGCTTTCCGTTCAAGGACATTGGTGTTTCCATACCAAGCCTGTCAATATAGACCCCACGACACATCTATAAAAGCTTGTCAAAGTTCTAAATGTCGTGCCAAATCACAGATACAAATACTTAATTAGTCCAGGCATGAAGGGATGTGGGGAGAAGGAAGGAGACTGGGGATGAGAGGGAAATGAATCTGCCATGATAAAATGTTGGAACAGACTTGATGGGCTAAATGGCTAAATTCGGCTTCCATATCTTATGGCCTTATTGAGGCAAAATTGAGCTAGCTTTGTGGATCTCTAGGATGTTCTTTCAAAATAAATATAGGAGATGAACTACAATGGTATCATTAGGGAAGAGGAATGAATGAACTAGGATTGAAGCAAACATTATCACAGTGAAGCTCATTTATTTAATACACTGAGCCAAGAAATTTGCTTCCCTGGTGTTGTTTATTACAGTGATATTGTGAGGCTTTTCATAAACACCTGGCAGAACAAGGACTGAAACACATCAAGAACCATTTTTGGATGGTTTCACATCAAACAGATAAGAACTTATATTAATCCCCAGGCACCATTCGTTTCGGGACACCACAAAGCAAATTTGACCAAGCTGTAGGAATGAGTGCTGGACTCTCTCAGGACAACCCCTGGGACTCTCTAAAGGTTTTGTTCTTTCTTCATTCTCCACTACTGTCTGCCCAGGCCCCATCATCACTCCACCCCACAACACTCAGGTAGAATCATAGAGTGATATAGGATGGAATCAAAGCCAAACACCTATAAGTCATGTTCACTACCTCACTATTTTCCCTCCTTTTTGGCACTACTTATGTATTTTAATTTTATATATATAGGACTGTGCAAAAGTCTAATATAGGCATTTAGGCTGCCTAAGACTTTTACACAGTACTGCAGTGATTTTATGTATTGCACTGTACCACTGCCACAAAAAAAAAACAAACTTCATGACATTTGTGAGTGATGATAAACCTGATTCTAATATGGGTCTTTATTGTGGACTGAGAGTGGGAAGGAGGCAGGGAGAGTGGGAATTTATGTTTGGGAAAAAGAGAGGGGAGAAGGGAGGGAGCGGGAAGCACTAGAGAGATATTTGTAATGATCAAATTGGATTCCTGTGTCTTCTTTTGAATTAGTTTAGTGTTTTGCAGTTACAAAACATAATATTTGAGCACTACTCACTGGATAATTTGCAATGACCAATTAACCTACTAACCAATACACCTTTGGACTGAGGGAGGAAATTGGAGCACCTGGAAGAAATCCAGAAATTGGGAAGGATCTGGGACGTTGGATGTTGCCTTCCTGAGACATTGCCTTCTGTAGATGCCCTTCACAGTGGAGAGCTGTATCCCTACAAAACCATGCCAATCGTCACCCATCCACTTACATTCATCCAACACTAATGACACTTTTATTTTCCTCTCGTTCTCATAAACTCTCTCCAGATTCTCCCACAAAAACTGCACGCTGAGAATTATTCTTTTGTCATTGAGATACAGCGTGGAATAGGTCCTTCTGTTCCTTCGAGCCGTGCCGCCCAGTAATTCGCAAAATTAACCCTAGCCTAATCACGGGACAATTTATAATAACCAATGATCCTACCAAAAGGTACCATGTGGGAGGAAGCCCACATGGTGACAGGGAGAACTTATAAATTCCTGACAACCTGGGTCACCTGTGCTTTAAAGCGTGTGTCTTAACCACTACACTACTGCGCCACCCCATTACTCACAATGGTTAATTAATTTCCCAACATACACATTTTTGGAATATGGGATGAAAACAGAGCACCAAGAAGAAACCCATGCAATCACAAGGAGTACATGCGGACTCCACATAGACAGCACCTGAGGTCAGATTGAACCTATTGTAACTGGAGCTGTTAGGCTGCAGCTCAACTAGATGTGCCACTGTTCCCCCAGCCTTATAAATGTCTAGTTAGGCCACATCTGGAGAGGTGAATATGGTTCTGATTGCCCCATTATAGGAAGGATGTCAAGGCTTTGGAGAGGGTGCAGAAGAGGTGTACCAGGATGCTGCCTGGATTAGAGGGCATGGGCTATCATGAGAGGCTGGACAAACTTGGGTTGTTTTCTCTGGACCTGTGCAGGCTGAGGGGAAATCTGATAGAGTTTTATAAGATTATGAGAGGCAGGGATAGTGTAGACAGATAATATTGTTTTCCCAGAACTGAAATGTATAATACCAGAGGGCATGCATTTAAGATGAAAGAGGGTAATTTCAAAGAAGGTGAGGGGCAGTTTTTTTTTAACACGGGGAATGGTGGGTGCCTGGAATGAATTACCTGGGGTAGTGGTAGAGGCAGATACATTAGGGACTTTTAAGATACATTTAGAAAGGCTCATGAATGTGAGGAAAATTGAGAGGTAGGGACATTGTGTACACAGAAGGGATTAATTTAGTTGACCATTTAATTACTAATGCATTTGTTTCAGCACAGCATTCTGGGCCAAAGGGCCTGTTCCTGTACTAAACTGTTCTAGTACATTCTATAATCTGCCCACTAAGAGCAGAAGGAACACAGCAGGAAATAAGACATTGTTTTAAAGCTAATGAACACAGTCAAAGTATAGTCTCTGGGGTAATATAACAAACTCTGGACATTTTAATTTTTTTTGTAGTCCAGATCATTTAGCCCATCGAGTCTAGGCTAGCTCAGCATATTTCCATCAGTATTCTCCTTTATTTCCTCATCGATTTCTCTGATTCTCCTGCTACATACCTGGAGGGGTGGGAGGGAGGTAATTTGCAACAGCCAGTAAACCTATCAGCATCTTTGGGATGGGGGGGAACAGAAGCATCAAGTGCACCCCTGTTCAGACAGAAAAAGTCCATCACCCTTAATGGGACATAGGCCACTGGCTGCAGCTCACCTGGGTCCCCTTCCCTGGTTCAGACTTTCCACCTGTCCCCAGGTGTAGCCCATCTTCGAAGATCTTTCCTCTCCCAAGGACAAGGACCTCAAAGCTTCTGTTGGTGTTTGTGTAGCTCTGGGTTTTCACAGGATGGGTTTGCTAGCCCCATGCCCAACCCGCCACCCTTCGAAGCTGGGCTTTGAGACTGTCCATGACAGACTTTCAGACACAAGGAGGGCATGAAAATTCCATCCAGATGTCACAACTGAAGCTGTAAGGGAGCAGCTCAAAGTACCACACCACTGTTGGAAATTTAATTATGATTTTACACTCTAGTGACCGAGGGTTCCAGTGCAGCATAAAGATTGTATCACAGAGCAGCTGTAAGCTAACTCTTACTTGTGTTGTGGCTTTGAACTTTAGATCTCAGGTTCTGTGTCTACAAATTTGTAGCAGTGAGCCTGTGACCCATGTTTCATATTTCCTGAAATTTTGCCTCTTTTGCATTTGGTGGTCTTGTTTTATCACTTCTGAAGTAATTTTTTTGGCTGTAAAGTGCTCTGGGATGCTCTGAAAGGAATATTAATAGTTCTATGTAAATGGAACCCTTTAAAATTAACTTGAGTACACTCTCCATTACGTATTGATAGAAGTTTGTCAAAGTTTTTGATGTCATGCCAAATCTCCACAGCCTCCTAAGAAAGCCGAGGTGCTGTCATACTTTTTTTGCAAATACATTTATATACTTCATACTTCATACTTTATTGTCGCCAAACAATTGATACTTGAACGTAAATCATCACAGTGATATTTGATTCTGCGCTTCCTGCTCCCTGGATTACAAATATTAAATATTAAAAATATTAAAAACAGTAAAAATTAGTAAATATTAAAATTTAAATTATAAATCATAAATAGAAAATAGAAAAATGGAAAGTAAGGTAGTGCAAAAAAGCCAAGAGGCAGGTTCGGATATTTGGAGGGTACGGCCCAGATCCGGGTCAGGATCCGTTCAGCAGTCTTATCACAGTTGGAAAGAAGCTGTTCCCAAATCTGGCCGTACGAGTCTTCAAGCACCTGAGCCTTCTCCTGGAGGGAAGAGGGACAAAAAATGTGTTGGCTGTGTGGATTGTGTCCTTGATTATCCTGGCAGCACTGCTCCGACAGCGTGCCGTGTAAAGTGAGTCCAAGGATGGAAGATTGGTTTGTGTGATGTGTTGCGCCGTGTTCACGATCTTCTACAGCTTCTTTCGGTTTTGGACAGGATAACTTCCATACCATATATGATGGGTCCAGAACAGAACCTCTGAAATAGTAACAACAAGGAATTTATATTTACTGACATTCTCTACCTCTGATCTGCCAATGATTTCTGGCTTATGAACCTCTGGTTTCCCTTTCCTGAAGTCTACGGTGAGCTCCTTGCTCTTGCTGACATTGAGGTAGAGGTTGTGGTTATGACACCACTCAGGCAAATTTTCAATCTCCCTTCTAAATGCTGATTCATCACCACCTTTGATATAACCCACGACAGCAAACGTATATGGTGTTGGACCTGTGCTTAGCCCCTCAGTCATAGTCAGAGGTGTAAAGTAAATAGAGCAGGGGATAAGTACACAGCCCTGTGGTGCTCCTGTGCTGATGGAGATTGTGGAGGAGATAGTTTTGCCAATCCGAACTGACTGGGGTCTGCAAGTGAGGAAATCGAGGATCCAATTGCAGAAGGGGGAATTGAAAAAGAAATATTAATGGCTCTGTATAAATGCAACCCTTTCAAATTAACTTGGAAATTATCTTCACAACCTCTAGCCTCGAAGGGTAAGGTTTACACTGACTCCTCTCTCAGACAAAGATTGCTACTCCAAGGTTACAGACACCCTGAATTATTGCAACAGGAACAGAATAAATCATCTATTTAATTGAAAGAGTGTTTGGACGTTGTTATTATAAGTAAGAAAAAATATTTTAACATTACTTTCAAACATTACGTCCTTTGTGGAAGTGGCCACATTTTGAAATATGGAGATTTAGTAGCAAACAGTCAGACAAAAATATTACATTCAACATTTTCCAACACTGCAACTTTAAAACAGAAGTAAAGCCGAACACAGTGACATTTTTAAATAATATAAGAAAATGTCGGAAGTAGTCTGCACTTCAGAAACCATTGCAGAGAGAGAAACAGACTCAATCATTCAGATTCATGGCACTCCCACAGAACTCTCACCACTGACACTGCCTGACTTGCTGACTCTTAAACTCTGTTCCTAAATTCTCCCTCTTTCCTCCATCCTCTTGCAATTTAGATTCCCTTCATATGGAAATCTCTAAATGTTGAAAGCTATTTATTTTTATGTACAGTGCTGTGCAAAAGCCTTTAGCATATACACATAGGCAGCGTGCCTAAGAATTCTGCATAGTACTGTAGTAATTTTATGTTTGCACTGTACTGCCGCCACAAAAAAAAATCAGATTTCATGACATATGTGAGTGATGATAAACCTGATTCCAATATGGGTCTTTATTATGGATGAGAGTAGGAATGGGGCAGGGAGATGGGAATCATGGTTGGGAAAAGGAGAAGGGAGAGGGGAGGGAGTGGGAAGCACCAGAGAGACATTCTGTAATGATCAATAAACCAATTGTTTGGAATCAAATGATTGCCTAGTGTCTCAGGGCTGGGTGTGCCGCACACACACCACCCCTTCCGCCCCACCCTGACACTCCTCCTCTGCCACCTGTCCCACACCCCTCCCACTGCACTGCACCCTCACCATTCCCAACTTCCTTTGTTCCTGCCAGCTTCGCAGACTTGCTCTCCGCTTCACATTGACCAATACAGTACTGTGTAAAGGTCTTTGGCACTATAGCTATATACACATGCCTAAACCTTTTGCACAGTAATGTAAGCAGTAAAGCTGATTATGTGTGGGCACGTGGCCAACTGGTTAAGGCATTCGGTAATCGATCTGAAGGTCGTGAGTTCGAGCCCCAGCCGAGGCAGCGTGTTGTGTCCTTGATCAAGGCACTTAACCACACAGTGCTCTGCGACGACACTGGTGCCAAGCTGTATCAGCCCTTGGACAACATCGGTGTCGTGGAGAGGGGAGACTTGCAGCATGGGCAACTGCCGGACTTCCATACAACCTTACCCAGGCCTGCGCCCTGGAGAGTGAAGACTTTCCAGGCGCAGATCCATGGTCTCGCAAGACTAACGGATGCCTCCATCTTATTATTTATTAAAGCTGATCAACACCTCCGACCGCTAACTCACCCCTCTACCTCCCAATTACCATTATTTTATCATTTCCTGTCAGAGTTCACCTAATGTACAGACCCTTCTGTGTCTGGCATCACTTTATGTACATACAGTCAATCTGGGTAGGTAATCTATCTTATGTTATTATATTTATTGTTGTTTCAATTATTGTGGTCTTTATCTTACTGTTTCTTTATGCTGCATCAGATCCAGAGTAACAATTATTTCGTTCTCCTTTACACTCGTGTCCTGAAAGTGACATTAAACAATCTTGAAATGATATCATAATTGACATGAAAAGACAGAAAAGACAGCATTTTGCCAAGCATTGTAAATTAGAATTTAAAATTACAAAAAGTCTATTGATTTAATTTAATAATATTACTGAAGCACTTTCTATTAGAGCTCCATTGATTTCAACAGAAAAAAATGTTCCTTTCAAATTCTTTTAAAGTGAACCTGTCATGAATCCTATGGGCCTCTGTGGTGAGCCGTAGAACATTGATCTCCAATGTTTCTCAAGCATCTGTATTTACTAACCATTATCTTGACTAGAGCCATTATGCCCTTGTGCTTTAGGTTTAATCTGGTCGTTAATTGTGATTGGTTTGTGTTTCCCGCATTCTACGATTATTAAGCAGAGTTGTATCATGGAGAATGATTTGCCTCACGATGTTTCTCAATTGTCCCTCTGCGTCTCCTACACCTAACATCTTATTTCTGTCCCTTCATGGGGATTCTGCTGTTCCTCCAGACATGGGTCAAGTCACGAGCCTGCTGTCCATTGCTCTGGGTTAAGCTGGTGCCAGTGACCACCGTGACAGAGAGAGTCTGCCGTTTCTCCACACTTGGGTCTTGTCCTGTGAGTGCACACCATGACATGAATCCATTCAATTATTTGAAGTGACATAAAATATCAATTAAGGCAAAGCAGTAGATGTGGTCTATATGAATTTTAGTAAAGCATTTCACAAGGTTCCCCACAGTCCGTTCATTCAGAAAGGCAGGGGGAATGGGACCCAAGGTAACTGGGCTATGTGGATTCAGAATTGCATTGTCAATAGAAGGCAAAGGGCAGTAAAAGTATTTAGCATGTTCTGCCTCGTGGTTGGTGACCACTGATGTTCCACAGGGATCTGTCCTAGGACCCATTCTCCTTTGTAAATTTTATAAATGATTTGGATGATGAAGAGGAAGGGTGGGTTAGTGAGTTTCCAGAAGGTACAGAAGTTGGCAGTGTGGACATTGTAGGATGTTGTCATAGGTTACAACAGGATGTTAATAGGATGCAGAGCTGGGTTGAGGAGAGGCAGATGGAGCTCAGTCCAGGAAAGTGTGACGTGATTCACTTTGGAAGGTCAAAACTGAATGCAGAGTACAGAGGTAACTGCAGGAATCTTAGCAGTGTGGAGGAACACTGTGATCTTGGGTTTTACATCCTCAAAGTCACAGCACAAATTGACAGGTTGGATAAGAAAGTGTATGGTGTGTTCATTCATCTTGATTGAGTTCAAGAGCCGCAAGGTGCTATTGCAGCTCTATATAACACTGGTCAGACCACGGCCCTCTATATAACACTGGTCAGACCACGGCTCTCTATATAACACTGGTCAGACCACGGCTCTCTATATAACACTGGTCAGACCACAGCTCCCTATATAACACTGGTCAGACCACAGCTCTCTATATAACACTGGTCAGACCACGGCTCTCTATATAACACTGGTCAGACCACAACTCTCTATATAACACTGGTCAGACCACGGCCCTCTATATAACACTGGTCAGACCACAACTCTCTATATAACACTGGTCAGACCACGGCCCTCTATATAACACTGGTCAGACCACGGCCCTCTATATAACACTGGTCAGACCACGGCCCTCTATATAACACTGGTCAGACCACGGCCCTCTATAAAACACTGGTCAGACCACGGCCCTCTATATAACACTGGTCAGACCACAACTCTCTATATAACACTGGTCAGACCACGGCCCTCTATATAACACTGGTCAGACCACGGCTCTCTATATAACACTGGTCAGACCACGGCTCTCTATATAACACTGGTCAGACCACGGCTCTCTATATAACACTGGTCAGACCACAACTCTCTATATAACACTGGTCAGACCACGGCCCTCTATATAACACTGGTCAGACCACGGCTCTCTATATAACACTGGTCAGACCACGGCCCTCTATAAAACACTGGTCAGACCACGGCCCTCTATATAACACTGGTCAGACCACAACTCTCTATATAACACTGGTCAGACCATGGCTCTCTATATAACACTGGTCAGACCACGGCCCTCTATATAACACTGGTCAGACCACGGCCCTCTATAAAACACTGGTCAGACCACGGCCCTCTATATAACACTGGTCAGACCACAACTCTCTATATAACACTGGTCAGACCACGGCCCTCTGTATAACACTGGTCAGACCACGGCCCTCTATAAAACACTGGTCAGACCACGGCCCTCTATATAACACTGGTCAGACCACAACTCTCTATATAACACTGGTCAGACCATGGCTCTCTATATAACACTGGTCAGACCACGGCCCTCTATATAACACTGGTCAGACCACGGCCCTCTATAAAACACTGGTCAGACCACGGCCCTCTATATAACACTGGTCAGACCACGGCTCTCTATAAAACACTGGTCAGACCACGGCCCTCTATATAACACTGGTCAGACCACAGCTCCCTATATAACACTGGTCAGACCACAGCTCCCTATATAACACTGGTCAGACCACAGCTCTCTATATAACACTGGTCAGACCACGGCTCTCTATATAACACTGGTCAGGCCACAACTCTCTATATAACACTGGTCAGACCACGGCTCTCTATATAACACTGGTCAGACCACGGCCCTCTATATAACACTGGTCAGACCACGGCCCTCTATAAAACACTGGTCAGACCACGGCCCTCTATATAACACTGGTCAGACCACAACTCTCTATATAACACTGGTCAGACCACGGCTCTCTATATAACACTGGTCAGACCACAACTCTCTATATAACACTGGTCAGACCACGGCCCTCTATATAACACTGGTCAGACCACGGCCCTCTATATAACACTGGTCAGACCACGGCCCTCTATATAACACTGGTCAGACCACGGCCCTCTATAAAACACTGGTCAGACCACGGCCCTCTATATAACACTGGTCAGACCACGGCTCTCTATATAACACTGGTCAGACCACGGCTCTCTATATAACACTGGTCAGACCACAACTCTCTATATAACACTGGTCAGACCACGGCCCTCTATATAACACTGGTCAGACCACGGCCCTCTATATAACACTGGTCAGACCACGGCCCTCTATATAACACTGGTCAGACCACGGCCCTCTATAAAACACTGGTCAGACCACGGCCCTCTATATAACACTGGTCAGACCACAACTCTCTATATAACACTGGTCAGACCACGGCTCTCTATATAACACTGGTCAGACCACAACTCTCTATATAACACTGGTCAGACCACGGCCCTCTATATAACACTGGTCAGACCACGGCCCTCTATATAACACTGGTCAGACCACGGCCCTCTATATAACACTGGTCAGACCACGGCTCTCTATATAACACTGGTCAGACCACAACTCTCTATATAACACTGGTCAGACCACGGCTCTCTATATAACACTGGTCAGACCACGGCCCTCTATAAAACACTGGTCAGACCACGGCCCTCTATATAACACTGGTCAGACCACGGCCCTCTATATAACACTGGTCAGACCACGGCCCTCTATATAACACTGGTCAGACCACGGCCCTCTATAAAACACTGGTCAGACCACGGCCCTCTATATAACACTGGTCAGACCACGGCTCTCTATATAACACTGGTCAGACCACGGCTCTCTATATAACACTGGTCAGACCACAGCTCTCTATATAACACTGGTCAG
Organism: Mobula hypostoma; assembly: GCF_963921235.1. Classification (NCBI taxonomy): domain Eukaryota; kingdom Metazoa; phylum Chordata; class Chondrichthyes; order Myliobatiformes; family Myliobatidae; genus Mobula; species Mobula hypostoma. The sequence continues at coordinate 7,219,469 of NC_086097.1, read as the reverse complement.
ACCACGGCCCTCTATATAACACTGGTCAGACCACGGCTCTCTATAAAACACTGGTCAGACCACGGCCCTCTATATAACACTGGTCAGACCACGGCTCTCTATAAAACACTGGTCAGACCACGGCCCTCTATATAACACTGGTCAGACCACGGCTGTTTATATAACACTGGTCAGACCACGGCTCTCTATATAACTGGTCAGACCACAGCTGGAATATTCTGTTAATTTCCAATAGCCTCATTATGGGAATGATGTGGAAGCTTTAGAGAGGATGCAGAGGAGATTAACCCGGATGCTTCCTGGACTGGAAAGCATGCTTTTCAAGGATAGGTTGAGTGAGCTAAGGCTTTCCTCTTCAGAGTGAAGGAGAATGAGAGGCGGCTTGACAGAGGTGTACAAGATAATTCATAGAGTGGACAGCCATTTTTTTCCCAGAGTAGAAATGCAAAGAGGTGTAACTTTAAGGGGTTTGGAGGAAAGTTAGAGTAGGCTGTTTTATGCAGAGAGTGGTAGGTGAGTGAATGTGCTGCCAGGAATGAAGCTAGAGACAGATGCTTTAGGGTTATTAAGAGACTCTCAGAAAACCCCTATCTGTCCCTACATAACATCTGTTAAATGGTCTTTCCAGCACTTCTTGTCTTGATGATAATTATCGAGTCAGTTCGTATGTTCACATTTATTTAAGTTTGATAATTGATGTTTGCCCACGTGACTGTTCTGCTAAGTGTTGATTGCACTATTTGTCTTGTAAATTGCTGGTTGCTATTGAGTTACCAACATTAGACATTCTGCAGATGCTGGAAATCCAGGGAAACTCACACAAAGTGCTGGAGGAACTCAGCAGGTCAGGCTATGGAAAGGAATAAGCATCTGATGTTACAGGCTGAGATCCTTCATCAAGACTGGAAAGAAAGAAAGAGAAGTCAGAGTCAGAAGGTGGGGGAAGGAGGAAGAAATACAAGATAGGATGTGCTGGGTGACATCAGGAGAGGCTGAAGGTGCTGAAGTGAAGAGCTGGGAAGCTGATTGGTGAAAGAGATAAGGGCTTGAGAAGGGGGAATCTGATCGAAGAGCACAGAAGACCATGGAAAAAAGGAAAGGAGGATGAGCACCAGAGGGAGGCGATGGGCAGGTAAGGAGATGAGGTGAGAGATGGAAGCAGGAATAGGGAATAGTGAAATTGGAGGGGGGGAGGCAATTACCAGAAGTTCGGGAAATTGATATTCAGCCTTCAACAAGTGGTTTGCTGAGCACCTATGCTCTGTCTGGCTGAAAAGGCAGGATCTCCCAGTAGCCATCCATTTCAATTCTCCTTACCATTCCCATTCCACCATGTCAGTCCATGGCCTCCTCTGCAGCTGCGATGAGGCCACACTCAGGTTTGAGGAGCAACACCTTACATTCTTTCTGGGTAGCCTCCAACCTGATGGCATGAGTATTGATTTCTCAGACATCCAGTAATTGTATCCCCCCTCCCATTCACCATCCCCCAATCCTGCTTCCCTCTCGCAACTTTTAAAATGGCTGCCCGTCAACTCCCTTTGGTGGTCCTCCTCCTTCCCTTTCTTCCATAGTCTTCTGTCCTGACCAATCAGAGTCTGTCTCCTCTAACCCTATCTCTTTCACCAATCCACTTCCCAGCTCTTTACTTCACCCCCCTCCACCTCTCCCAGTTTCATCTATCACCTGCCACCTTGCAGTCCTTCCTCCACTCACCCCACCTTCTTATTCTGACCTCATCTTTTCTCACGGTCCAAATGAGGAGTCTCAGCCAGAAACATTGACTGCTTATTCCTTTCCATCAAAGCTGCCTGACTTGCTGAGCTCCTCCTGCATTTGTTTGAGTTTTCTGTAATGCTATTATCTGGTGTTTTATGGTTGGCACTGAACCACAGTCAATTCTGGGATGCTTCACATACAGGCAATGGAGTTATTCTGATTCTGATTCAAATCAAAGGTGGTGGTGAATCATCATATGAGGAGGGAGATTGAAAACCTGGCTTGGTGCCATCATAACAACAACCTCTCACTCAATGCCAGCAAGACAAAGGAGCTGATTATAGACTTCAGCCAAACAAAACCAGAGGTCCATGTGGCAGTCCACATCGGAGGATCAGAGGTGGAGAAGGTTAGCAACTTTAAATTTCTAAATGTTATTATTTTGGAGGAGCTGCCCTAGGCCCAGCTGTTAAGTGCAATTAAGAAGAAAGTATGGCAGCACCTCTACTTCCTTCGGAGTTTGCAGAGATTTGACATGACATCTCGAACTTTGACAAACTTTGACAAATATGTAGTGGATCGTATCTTGATTGGTTGCATCACAGCCTGGTATGGAAGCACAAAAGTCTTTGAAAGGAAAATCCTACAAAAAGTACTGGATACGGTCCAGTCCATCATGGATGAAGCCTGCCCAACTACTGGGCATATCTACACAGAGCACTGTCGCAGGAAAGCAGCATCCATCATGAAGGATCCCCACCACCCAGGCAAGCTCTCTTCTTGCTGCTGCCATTGATAAGAAGGGTCAGGAGCCTCAGGACTCACAGCTCCAGGCTCAGCAACAGTTATAGCTCCTCAGCCATCAAGCTCTTGAACCTCAGGGGATAATTTCACTCAACTTCACTCAAACCATCACTGAACTGTTCCCACAACCAATGGACTCACTTTCCAGGACTCTTCATCTCATGTTCTCAATATTTATTGCTTATTTATTTATTATTATTGTTTCTTCATTTTCTATTTGCAATTTGTTGTCTTCTGCACTCTGGTTAAATGTCCAGTTGGGCGGTCATTCATTGATTGTTATAGTTTATTATTCTCTAGATTTACTGAGTATGCCCACAAGAAAATAAATCTCAGGGTTGTATATGGTTATATATATGTACTTTGATAATCAAATTTACTTTGAACTTTGAAATTTGATTCTGAATCTGGACGAAAGGAAAATGGAGAGAAGGGTTCAACTGACCTTGCAGTAGGTTAAAGGGATGGCAGAACATGGTGGGTAGAAGGGCCTATACATTGCTGTACTGTCCTGTCATCTATGGCTTATTTCAATATCATTTTTACATTATGTTAACTTTGATTTATTTTGGTTGACGTGCTTCCCACACTCCATTCACTGTCTTAAGTTTAAAGTTAATGGTAAATTTATTATCAAAATACAGATTTGTCACCATATACAACCCTGAGATTAATTTTTGTTGCAATTCACTGTAAATACAAGAAATGCTCTAGAATAAATGAAAGACCACATCCAACACAATGAATAAACCACCAGCATGCAAATAAAACAGCAGACTGCGCAAATACAAAAAGAAAGAGAAAAAATATATAGTAATAAAAATAGTAGGCAGGTGTGTAAAAAGGGCCCGAAGGATCATTGGGGACCCGAGTCACCCCAACCACAAACTGTTCCAGCTGCTACCATCCGGGAAACAGTACCACAGCATAAAAACCAGGACCAACAGGCTCTGGGACAGCTTCTTCCACCAGGGCATCGGACTGATTAACTCACACTGATACAATTGTATTTCTATGTTAAATTGACTGTCCTGTTGTACATACTATTGTAATGCCATGGTTCGTATTTCTTATGTTGTTCTGTGCAAGCTGCTTGCTTGGGCTACTGTTGAAGATAAGAGCTAGGAGAATTGTGTGTCATCCAGTTAGGATGGCCGGATTAAGGGGAGGGACACTAAATTTGGGCTTGGGGCTTTTGCTAGGGAAAAGGAGAGAGAAGACACCAAAGAAAAGAGATCGTAGGACTTGACCTAGAGCAGGGCTGTGATTCGACGAAGCCCGGTGAGATCGAAGAAGGATCGGAGAAGGGGAAATCATGAGCTCCAACTTGTGCACGATATTCTGTTTCATTAAAATGGGCCCTTTTCTTTTTTTGCTCTTTCTTTACTAACCCTTTAGTAAAATTAAGAATTATAAAGCTAAATTTTTTAAGCGTATGCAGTGTATTGTCTGTTATTTTGCGGCCATTATTTGTAACAGGGTAACAAATCACATAGCATCCACACAAACACTGGGACCATGAGATGAAGAGTCTGTATGTTGTGGGAGCAGTTTAGTGATGGGGCTAGTGAAATTGAGTGAAGTTATTCCCTCTGGTTCACAAGCCTGATGGTTGAGGGGTAATAACTGTTCCTGAGCCTGCTGGTGTGAGTCCTGAGGCTCCTATACCTTCTTCTTGGTGGCAGCAGTGAGAAGGGAGCATGGCCTGGGTGGTGCTGCTTTCCTGTGACAGTGCTCCGTGTAGATGTGCTCAGTGGTGGGGAGGGTTTTGCCTGTAATGGACTGGGCCGTATCTGTTACTTTTTGTCGGCTTTTCTGTTAAAGAGCATTGGTAGTAGTGTGATCCCCCGAGACGAGTATGATGTTCCCTTGAGGCACTTTCCCCGTAATGGAGAAGGCCTGTGAGTGACTTCGTTTAAGGTGGGGAGGCTGATGCACAGACAGCCAGTACACAGTCCTTGACAGACCGGGGTCAGGGTCTAGAGGAATGCAGTGTAAGATGACTGGGGACCCTTCACTGCTGCAGCCTTCTTCCGCCTTCACTGCCGTTGTGAAGTGCTATCATCTTCTGCCAGCTCCACTGTTGAGGTCTTGGTTGGATTGCTATTTGTCTTGATCCTCACTATTGACCTGATCGCCGTGGGTGACCCAACCAAGAGCAAAGCTCTAGGTGGTATCACCTCTAGGGATCTCAGGAAATCACAAGACTCTCCACCTCAACGTGGTGATGATCCTTGGTGCGTTACTTACAGTCTGGTACACTAGTTACATTGATGTTAAAGACCCAGTCGAACCATGGGTTCGAAGTTATGCAGCTATTAGGTTTTAAACGCATTCATATTCACAAGCTGTTTCATTATCCACTATTTTAATCCATTTAAATTAAAATTGTTTTAAATGTTCATTTAATAAAGAGGATAAAGAAATTTTATTTGGACATGATAAATTATTTTATGATAATATTCACACTGCATAATTCAAATTTCAAATCTTGAAGTCCATTTTCTCAATAACAATTAGCTATTGCTTTCCAAACATATTACAAATATGTCACTTGCCACTGGCAGTGTGAGAAAATCAAACAGAACAGTACAGTACTGTAGGCCATTTCGCCCCCAATGTTGTGCCAACATTTAAGCCTACTCCGAGATTAATCTAACCCAGTCCTCCCACATAGCTCTCTATTTTTCTTTCATTCATGTGCTTGTCAAAGAGTCTCTTATATGTCCCTAATATACTTCCTCTACCACCACCCTTGGCAGGGCATTCCATGCATGCAACACCCTCTATGTTGAAAAACTAAACTTGATATCTCCTCTAAACAATCCTCCAAACACCTTAACATTAAGCCCTCTTATATCTACCATTGCTGCCCTGTGCAAATATTGTCTCTGACTATCTACTCTATCTATGCCTCTTATCATCTTATACAACTCTATCAAGTTACCTCTCATCCTCCTTCACTCCAGAGAGAAGCTTCTTCAAGATTATTGTTCTTCTTGTTAACAGATTTCATTTCTCTAACAGTAAAAAGACACAATGATAGCCAAGTAACTGATATGAACACATTGGATATAAAGGCACCTTTTGGTGGTAATTCATTCCAGCAGCTCTTCTGAAGCTGCAACATAATGACTCTGAACCTTGAACCTTTTAACAAGTATCACAAGAACGTCAATGTTCAATCACATCGATGTATTCACTGACAGAACTGCAGAATGTTGTAGCTTCTAAGTGTTATTGTAGAGAGGTGGTTCAACTGAACATGCATCACATCTGTGTGTTATCTGTAAAAGGAAAAAGATGTTATTTATAAATATGGCAAAATCAGATATGTAAATTAATGGAAGGGCACTGTATCTCTGCACCCTGACATAAAAACGGCAGATTCTGCTGTTGCTGAAAATCCAAAGCAACACATACAAAATGGTGGAGGAAATCAACAGGTCAGGCAACATCTATGGAAGTGAATAAGAGGACTTGAAAGAAAGGGGGAAAGAAGCCAGAATAAGAAGGTTGAGTAATGGAAGGAGAACAAGCAGGGTGATAGGTGAAACCATGTGAGTGGCGGACAGGGGATGAAGTAAGAAGCTGGGAGGTGATAGGTGGGAAAGGTAAAGGGATGAAGAATAAGGAGTCTGACAGGAGAGGGGAATGGATCATGGGAGAAAGGGAAGGAGGCGGGGCACCGGGGGAGATCATACGCAGGTGAGGAAAAGAGGTAAGAGGGGAAGCAGGGGAGGGAATAGATACTGTAAGTTCAGACTAACACACACAAAGTGCTGGAGAAACTTAGCAGGTCAGGCAGCAGCTATGGAGAGGAATAAACAGTCAACGTTTCAGGCCAAGACCCTTCATCAGGACTCATGAAGGGTCCCAATGAAGGATCTTGGCCTAAAACATTGACTGTTTATTCATTTCAATAGATATTTCCAGGCCTGCTGAGTTACTCCAGTACTTCGATTGTGTTATTCTATCCCCATCTTCCACCTGGAAGATAAACAAAATAGTACTTGGTGCAAAGTAGGTCTAGACTTTCAGGTCTCCTTTCCCTTACATACCTGAAATATGTCCAACTACAATGAGAAGAAGGGTCACTCCTCCTGCAGATAACAGGGTTGATCTATCAACCCCTGCCTTAAGTCATTGGGTAAATTTAAGGCAGAGGATGACAGATTCTTGTTTGGTCAGGGCATGAAGGGTTACAGGGAAAAGGCATGAGAATGGGGCTGAAAGGAAAATGGATCAGCCATGATGAAATGGTGGAGCAGACCCGATGGGCCAAATGGCCTAATTCTGCTCGTATATCTTATGGTCTTATAATCTGCAGAGATTTCTGGAACTATACTTTTGAGATGGCTTTTATACTTACCCTTTGTGATGTCTAAAGTGCTTAAAGTGTGAAATAAATGGTTGCAAACTCAAAATTCTTCAACAAAATAGTTGTCACAAAACTTGACAGTGACAATATACATGCCATTAGATGGACTCACTGATTAAACATAAAGCAACACCTCTTTTTGCTGATGTCATCTCCCCCAACACTGGATGCCGCCAGTGGGATATCAGTGGTGCATTTCTGCCAAGGGACTAAACTGAAAGGGCATAGGAGCCAAATTCAATTGGTCAGCCCATCGAGTCTGCTCTGCCATTTCGTCATGCCTGATTTATTATCCCTCTCAACCCCATATTCCTGCCTTTGACACCCTCATTAATCAAGAACATATCAAATCCTCTTTAATTATATCCAGTATCTTGGACTTTATAGCCATCTGTGACAATGAATTCTACAGATTCACATTAATACACATCAGCCATTTTGAAAATATCCATCTTCCATGAACGTATACAAACAGAAAGGAAAACTATGGGAGCAGTCTTCTTCCTTTTCTCCCTTGCTTCCTTTCTTCCTTCCTTCCTTCTCTTTCACTTATTTCTTCTCTTTCCTTCTCTTCCCATTTCTTTCATTCTCTTTCCTTCACAGTAAAACATTACACTAACCATTACTCTCCAGTGTCGAATTAGAAAACATAGAAAACCTACAACACAATACAGGCCTTTCGACCCACAAAGCTGTGCTGAACATGTCCTTACCTGAGAAATTACCTACGGTTACCCATGTCCCTCTATTTTTCTAAGCTCCATATACCTATCCAGGAGTTTCTTAAAAGACCCTATCGTATCTGCCTCCACCACCGTCGCCGGCAGCCCATTCCATGCACTCACCACTCTCTGCATAAAAACTTACCCCTGACATCTCCTCTGTACCTGCTTCCAAGCACCTTAAAACTGTACCCTCTCATGTTGGCTGTTTCAGCCCTGGGAAAAAGCCTCCGACTATCAATGCTTCTCATTATACACCTTCTACCAACACAATGGTTAATGTCATAAATATGTACACTTATTATCTATATATATGCAGTCTAAATAGCTTGTGTCACAGCAAGGATCAAAACCTGATAAATTGGCCTATGTATTGCTGACCATAGTTTGCTTGGACTATTTATCCAATTTCAGTGCAGACGCAGACATGTGCTCTAAATATTCTCGAGCTGTTACTGGATAATTTACACCCTGTTAGATTGGCTCCACCATTAATTCCAAGACTGATTAATGTGTTCTGCCAACACAGTGGGCTCTGGAAGCTGCAAAACCAGGCAAAACACAAAAATAATGGACCAGATTTACAACTGACAATCTGTTTTCTTTTTGGAAGTTGTCAGTGGACCCAATCTAGAGTGGAATGTAAACAATCTTTATGTAAGGCCAAAGGCAGGAATGTAGCAACATAGAGGGTTAGATGCCCCTGCTCCTGAAACCTAAGTTCAAACCCATCACAATTTGATGGAATCCACTCCTGACTATATAAGCTCAGTTTGGGATACTGCTATCAAAATTTTAACGGGCAGAGGTTTATCCTTATTTTAACATCAGGTTATTTCAAAATGTAAAGAAATGGAATCTTGCATTTATTTTGGGTTTTCTTATCATTTTCATGGCGTCCCTAAATGTTTAACCGTATCCGAAATGCATTTACTGTTGGAATGTGGGTAATAGATAGTCTGAAACTGAATCTCATTCCAGCGAACTGTTAGCGGGTAGCTGGTGAGGGAAGTGATGGCAGCGGGGTAGGGAGCAGGCGGTGGGGAATTATCCAAGCAGAAGTGACTGGTCCCCTTCTGAGGCAGGTCCTGAGATCACAGAAAGAGCTTAGCTCTGCATCTGACTCACTCTCTCTGATCAAGGAACCTGCAATGGAGACTGACGAGCTCAACAAGTGCAAGTGGGCATATGGTTTCAGCAACTTTCTATCACACTTAAGTGCTCTATAACAACAATGACTCTTAATGAATTTCAAAGTATAATGAATTAAAGGCCACAGTTTAAGAATAAGGGGTAGGCCATTTAGAACGGAGTTGAGGAAAGACTTTTTCACCCAGAGAGTAGTTGATATATGGAATGCTCTGCCCCAGAAGGCTGTGGAGGCCAAGTCTCTGGATGCTTTCAAGAAAGAGATGGATAGAGCTCTTAAAGATAGCGGAATCAAAGGTTATGGGGATAAGGCAGGAACTGGATACTGATAATGGATGATCAGCCATGATCACAGTGAATGGCGGTGCTGTCTCGAAGGGCCAGATGGCCTACTCCTGCACCTATTGTCTATTGTCTATTGTCTAAAGTATAATGAATTTCAGTTTAATGGTAATAACTTGTTACAAATAATTCATACCAACAACCGATAGAATATAGAACTTAGGAATTGGTTATTTAGACCAAAAACTTTTTGGTAGGATTTAATTGCAAGCATGGGTCTATTCCCACACAATGTCCTCTAACTCTATCTGTATATCTTTCCATTAACCCTTCAACACTTATCTAAACTTAGCACCCACTTTGTTAGGTAACTTATGTGACACTCAGTGGCTACTGAGTGTAGTTTGTTGTCTTCTGCTGCTGTAGGCCATCCACTTCAAGGTTCAACGGATTGTGCATTCAGAAGTGCTCTTCTGCACACCCCTGTTGTAATATATTGTTATTTGAGTTCCTGTCGGCTTCCTGTCAGCTTAAACCAGTCTGGCCATTCTCCTCTCACCTCTCTCATTAACAAAGCATTTTTGACCACTGAATTGCCACTCACTGGATGCTCTTTAAAACACACCATTCTTTGCAAACTCGAGAGATTGTCATGTGTAAAAATATCAGAAGATCAGCAGTTTCAGAAATACTCAAACCACCCCATCTGGCACCGACTATCATTCCACTGTCAAAGTCACTTAGATCACATTTCTTCCTCAATCTGATGTTTGGTCTGAGCAACAACTGAACCTCTTGACCATATCTACATGCTTATATGCATTCAGTTGCTGACACATGATTGGCTGATGGAATATTTGCATTAATGAGCAGGTACACAGCTGTACCTAATATAAAGGCAAGGGAATATATTTTCACATTTAGTATATATTTGCCATCCACTCAATCACACCCCACATCAATGAATTCCACATTCTCACCACCTTCTGTTTAAAAGAAGTTCCTCCTCAATCCCTCTCCAGATCTATTGGTGATTATTCTATCATTACTGCCTTTATATTTGGATTATGTCACAAGTCAGAACTTCTAATGTACAATGTGCGTGAAATCTTAGACTAACCAGATGTAGTGCCAAGAATGTTTAAAAATCTCAGATATGGAAAGAATTAATAAAACACAAGCATTTAGTTGAATCCATTCTCTCCAACTAAATCTCCTGTGGGTACATACGCTTCGCACAAGCCTCACATTTATATGCTGGGGCTGCCATGTAAACCATGGGGGCACCGAGGTAGCATAGTGGTTAGTGCAAAACTATTACAGTTCAGGGTATCATGGCTGATTCCGGACCTCACTCAACCCCATACACCTGTCTTCTCGCCATATCCTTTGATGCCGTGCTTGATCAGGAAGCGGTCAACTTCCACATTAAATATATGCATGGACTTGGCCTCCGCGCAGTCTGTGGCAGAGCATTCCACAGATTCACAACTCTTTGGCTAAAAAAAATCCTCTTTGCCTCTGTTCTAAAGGGTTGCCTCTCAATTTTGAGCCTGTTTCATTTAGATTGGATACCCCCACCATAGGAAACGTCCTCTAACATCCACCCTATCTAGTCCTTTCAACATTCGGCAGGTTTCAATGAGATCCCTCTGCATTCTTCTTAATTCCAGTGAGTACAGGCCCAAAGCTGCCAAACACTCCTCATAGGTTAACCCTTCATTCCCAGAATCATCCTTGTAGACCTCCTCTGGACGCTATCCAATGACAACACATCCTTTCTGAGGTATGGGCGCAAAAATGTTGACAATTCCAGTGTGGCCTGACTAGTGTCTTATAAAGGCTCAGCATTATCGCCTTGCTTTTATATTCTATTCCCCTTGACAGAAATGCCAACATTGCCTTCTTACCACAGACTCAACCTGTAAATTAATCTTCTGGGAGTCTTGCACGAGGACTCCTAAGTCCCTCTGCATCACTGATGTTTAAACCTTCTCCACATTTAGATAATAGTCCGCACTATTGTTCCTTTTACCAAAATGCATCATCATACATTTTCCAACACTATATTCCACCAACACACATCAACGTTGCTGGTGAACGCAGCAGGCCAGGCAGCATCTCTATGAAGAGGTACAGTCGACGTTTCAGGCCGAGACCCTTCGTCAGGACTAACTGAAGGAAGTGTGAGTAAGGGATTTGAAAGTTTGAGGGGGAGGGGGAGATCCAAAATGATAGGAGAAGACAGGAGGGGGAGGGATAGAGCCAAGAGCTGGACAGGTGATAGGCCAAAGGGGATACGAGAGGATCATGGGACAGGAGGTCCAGGAAGAAAGACAAGGGGGGGGGACCCAGAGGATGGGCAAGAGGTATATTCTGAGGGACAGAGGGAGAAAAAGGAGAGTGAGAGAAAGAATGTGTGCATAAAAATAAGTAACAGATGGGGTACGAGGGGGAGGTGGGGCCTTAGCGGAAGTTAGAGAAGTCGATGTTCATGCCATCAGGTTGGAGGCTACCTGGTCCATTTCCGACACCTCCCTCCCCTTTCTAGATCTTTCTGTCTCTGTCTCTGGAGACAGCTTATCCACTGATGTCTACTATAAGCCTAACGTCTGTAATCAACTATATTCCACCTGTCACTTTTTTGCCCAGTCTTCCAAATTTGTCTAAGTCCTGCTGCAATTGCATTGCTTCCTCAGCACTACCTACCTCTCTATCTATCTTTGTATCTTTGCAAACTTTAAGACAGAGCCACCAATTCCATTTTATCTAAATCATTGACAAATAATGTGAAAAGTAACAGTCCCAACACTGACCCCTGAAGAACATCATTAGTCACCGGTAGCCAACCAGAAAAGACCCCTGTAAGGAGTTTGTACATCCTTCCCTTAAGCATGTGGGTTTCCTCTGGGTGCTCTGGTTTCCTTCCACAGTCTGAAGACATACCAGTTATAGATTATTTGGTCCTTGTAAATTGTCATGTCCCTACCTTTCTCTTCAAGATTTGACTGGAATAAACTTAATGTTATTCTCAGTCTTCGACCCATAAGTATCTGAGCCAGAGTATAATTTGCTGTGAAATGTGTCTTGTTCTGTGGTTTAATAAAGTATTTGCTAACGGATGTCATATTCCTAAACACAAACATACTGTAATGGTCCTTTGATAATTCTCTCTTGCCTTTCTGTTAAACCATTTCAAGCTGAAAGATGCTGTTTGTGCCTCCTAACATTCTGTTGTACACAACAGTCAAATTGGAATGAGCAAATTGAGAAGCATTATCTGAGGTTGAATTGTTCTGGTAAACCATGACATAAGAAAATTGACCTCAAGAAGTTATCAATCCTTTTCACACAATTATCACTGTGCACTCTTTGGAACCCTCCATGAGGACCACAATCTTGTCATAGGGTTTGGAGGCTTGTGTCCCTCAATGATCCAGACAGCTATGTTGGCTGAAGTCAGGGCTTTGTGCTTCGACTCTTGCAAGAGTCACCCATGCCAAACAGGTCAAAGGGTAGATGCCAGACGAAGAGTGATCCATTGGTCCTCCAGGTTTAGGGGTTCAGCTCAGGGCTAACAACCCTGTCTGTTAAAACAAAATTGTTATGGCAATAGCATGAAGAATCCTTCTACAACTGAGGGCAATGGTATTCCTCAGTCTCCACTTGGGACTTACATGACTGACAGTAGTGAAAACCAAGAGGAAGCTACTGACACGATGAACACTGCCAGAGGTGGAGGACTTCCATTGCAGTCCTAAACGCCAGCGGCATAACAGACAGTAACTAACACAATGGAATTGTCTTGTTCGATATTTTCAATCGTTGACAGAGAGTACACTTGTCTATTAGACCTTCAAGGTTCCATCCAATCCAGATCTGTCAATAAAGCTCCAACAATTTCTGTCATGTTTAAGGTACGAGGAAAGGGCTAGTAAAATTATGAAAGATCCCACTCACCCTGCTCATGGACTGTTTGTCCCACTCCCATCATGGAGGAAGCTATCTAGCATCCACACCAGGACAACCAGGACTCAAAAACTGTAAGGCTGATCAACACCTCCATCCATTAATCCACCCCACCACAACACAACTATTTTCAATTTCTGTCAGTCACCTTATGTGCAGATGCTCCTCCAACTAGTGTCACTTTATGAACATACGATCAATGTACAGTTGTATATTTTTAAATTTATATTTATATATAAAATATATGTATATGCATTAATAAGCAGCAGAAGGTATACCTAATAAAAAGACAAGGGAATATATTTTCACATTTAGTATATATTTGCCATCCACTCAATTACACCCCACATCAGTGAGTTCCATGTTCTCACCACCTTCTGTTTAAAGAAAGTTCCTCCTCAGTCCTCCACCAGATCTATTGGCGATTACTCTATCATTATTGCCTTTATATTTGGGTTATGTCACAAGTCAGAACTTCTACATACACAATGTGCGTGAAATCGTAGACTAACCAGATGTAGTGCCAAGAATGTTTCAAAATCTCAGGTTTAGAAAGAATTAATAAAACACAAGCATTTAGCCAAATCCATTCTGTCCAACTAAATATCCTGTGAGTTCATATGTTTTGCACAAGCCTCACGTTTAGATATTGGGGCTGGCATATAAACCATAGGAATAGCAAGGTAGCGTAGTGGTTAGCACAATCTACTACAGCTCGGGGCATCAGAGTCCAGTTCCAAAGTCCCCTGTAGGAAGTTTGCATGTTCCAATAAGTGTGTGGATTTCCTCTGGGTGCTCCAGTTTCCTTCTACAATCCGAAGATATACCAGTTAGTAGGTTAATTGGTAATTGTAAATTGTCCTGTGATTGGTGGTGGTTGTCTGTCATGTCCAACAATGACAGGAAATGTGTGCGGGACAGTTTTCAATGTGGAAAAGACATTGCTCTGGGGAATTTCCACTCTCTTGACGTCAGAATTCAGGGTCCAATATTATGAACAGGTGTCAAAAACTGCAGTCTTCCTTCGTTGCAGGATGACCATGATGCCTTCTGTGCTTTGACGTGACCTGTGCTCTCCACAAAGCTTCGCAGTACCACCTTCCTGGCCATTGGATCTCACTGTATCTCATTGGACCACCCAGTCCACCGGAGCTGACTTCATGTGCTAGGACAGGCATGTCCCTATCTCACTGGGGTATGAGGCTGCTGGCTACCCTCTCCTGGTTTAGCCCACTTGTCAAAGCGGTGTACCGGGGTGTGGCTGCTGTCACATGCAAACAGCAGGTGAGAGCGGAGTGTCCGGTGGGGACCAAAGGTGAAAAGCCCCCAGGTTCAGGGGTTCCGCTGAGTGCTAACAACCCTGACTGTTGAAACAGAACCATTATAGATATAGCAATAAAGAATCCTTCTACATCAGAGTGTGACGGTTTTCCGCAGTCTCCACTTGGGACTTGAATGACTGACAGTAGTGAAAACTGAGAGGAAGCTACTGACCTGATGAAGGAAGCTCTGAACACTGCCAGATGTATTCTATTTTTTATTATTGTGTTCTTTATCTTACTGTGTTTTTTGGTGTTTATGGGTTCAATGTCCATTTAGAAACCAGATGGCGAGGGGAAGAAGCTATTCATGAATCACTGAGTGTGTGTCTTCGGGCTTCTGTACCTCCTTCCTGGTGGTAACAATGAGAATAGGACATGCTCTGGGTGATGGGGGTCCCAAATGATGGGTGGTGCCTTTCTGAGTCTCCACTCATTGAAGATGTCATGGATACTTCAGAGGCTAGTGACCATGACGGAGCTGACTAATTTTACAACTTTCTACAGCTTACTTCGATCATGTGCAGTACCCCACCGCATACCAGAAGGTGATGCAGCCAGTCAGAATGCTCTCCGTGCTACATCGTTCTCCTTTAGACTTAAGTACAGGAAATGATATTAAACAATCTTGAACCTTGAATTAATTTATCACACACTCACCATGAGTACAGCTATCCCATAAAAAAACTACACAAATTTAAAGACCTCAATAGATCACATCTCACCCTTCACATTTCTGGAGAAAGATCTGTTATGTCTTCTGGAGGGGATTGGTCTGGCCATGTTTTTAACGGTCATCCAAGGGCAACAATTTTGGCAGCATCGACGTTTTTATTGATGTCAGCATAAATTGCACATCCAGTAGGGTCCAATATCATAGCAGTTAAGTTGTTAAATTGGTATTCAGGGTCCTAGACCATTAATCGAGAGATACAGCTTCCATTCTCACCACAGTACACAGTAAGGAATTTATATTGTAGTCAACAAATAAATCTGAAATAAAAGGCTCATGTCAGTGATGGTCACCACAGAATCACCAACATCTTCAGAATCAGCATTATGTGGAGTTCTTTTGTTTTTAATGAGCCCATGAGATGACAGGTCTGTAATCATTGTCCATTGCAGCAGCAGAGACTTTGATAACGGAATGTCAAAGCTCAAAGTTCAAAGTACTTTTTATCGTAAAAGAATATGTATGTTCCATTACCCTATCTTCAGAATCCATTTCTTTCAGGGATCTACAGGAGAAAAAATCCTATTGAATTTTATGACAAACTATGCATAAACAAAGACAGAAAAACACCAGTTGTAATGTCAAAAAGAAGATAGAGTGTGTAAACAATAATAATACTGAAAACATGATTTGTAAAGAATCATTGAAAGTGAGTCGGTAGGTCAGAGAATCATTTCAGAGTAGTGATGATTGCAGTTACCCATGCTGGTTCAGGAGCCATAAGACATAGGAGCAGAATTAGGCCATTTGGCCCATCGGGTCTGCACTGCATTCAATCTGGCTGATCCTTTTCCCCCTCCTCAGCCCCACTCCCTGTGACCTTTGTTTGATGTCATGTCCAATCAAGAACCTATTAAACTCTGTCTTAAATACACCCAACGACCGAGCTTCCACAGCTGTCTGCTGTAATAAATCCCACAAATTCACCACCATCTGGCTAAATACATTTCTCTGCATCTCTGTTTTAAATGGATCCCCTCTCTCCTGATGCTGTGCCCTCTTGTCTTAGGTTACCCCGCTATGGGAAACATCCTTTCCATATCTACTCTGTCTAGGCCTTTCAAAATTCGAAAGCTTTCACTGAGATCCCCCCTCCCCCCATCGAGTACAGATCCAGAGTTATCAAACTCTTATGTAACCCTTTCATTCCTGGAATCATCCTTGTGAACTTCCTCTGAACCCTCTCCAATGCAGCACATCTTTTCTTAGATGAGGAGCCCAAAACTGTTCACAATACTCAAGATGAGTCCTCACCAGCACCTTATAAAGCCTCAGCATCACATCCCTGCTCCTGTACTCTAGACCTCTTGAAATGAATGCTGACATTGCATTTGCCTTCCTCACCACCGACTCAACCTGCAAGTAAACCTTTAAGGTGTTCTGCACAAGGACTCCCAAGTCCCTTTGGATCTCAGATTTTTAGATTTTCTCACTGTATAGAAAATAGTCTGCACATTTACTTGTTCTACCAAAGTTCCAACATTGTATTTAATTTTCCATTTTCTTGCCCGTTTTCCTAATCTGTCTAAGTCCTTCTGCATCCTACCTGTTTCCTCAAATATGTGCCCCTCCACCAACTTTCATATCATCTGCAAACTTGGCAACAAAGCCATCTGTTCCATCATCTAAATCATTTATATACAACATAAAAAGAAGCAGTTCCAACACTGACCCTTGTGGAACACCACTAGACACTGGCAGACAAACAGAAAAGAATCCTTTTATTCCCAGTTGCTGCCTTCTACCAATCAGCCAATGGTCTAACCATGCAAATAACTTTCCTGTAATATCATGGACTCTTAACTTGGTAAGCAGCCTCATGTGTGGCACCTTGTCAAAGGCTTCTGAAAGTCCAAATATACAACATCCATTACATCCCCTTTAACTATCCTACGTGTAATCTTTTCAATGAATTCCAACAGGTTCATCAGGCAAGATTTTCCCTTAAGGAAACCATGCTGACTTTGTACTATCTTGTCCTGTGTTACCAAGTAGCCTCATCCGTAACAATTGACTCCAACATCTTCTCAAACACTGAGATCAGACTAACTGGTCTATAATTTCCTGTCTGCTGCCTTCCTCCTTTCTTAAAGAGTGGAGTGACATTTGCAATTTTCCAGTCTACTGGCACCATTCCAGATTCCAATGTTTTTAGAAAGATCATTACTAATGCCTCCACAATCTCTACTGCTACCTCTTTCAGAGCCCTTGGGTACAGTTCAGCCGGTCTGGGTGACTTATGTACCCTTGGGTCTTTCAGCTTTTTGAATACTTTCTCCCTTGTAATAGTAACTGCACTCCCTTCTCTTCCCTCACAACATTCAACATCTGGCACACTGCTAGTGTCTTCCACAGTGAAGACTGATGCAAAATACTCATTTGATTCAACAACCATCTCCTTGTTCCCATTATTATTTCTCTGGCTTCATTTTCTTGTGGTCCTATATCCACTGTCATTTCTCTTTTATTTTTTACATATTTGAAAAAACTTTTACTATTCATTTTGATATTGTTGCTAAGTTGCTTTCATATTTCATCTTTTCCCTCCTATTCATTCTTTTTGTTGCTCTCTGTAGGGTTTTAAAAGCTTCCCAAACCTCCATCTTCCCACTAATTTTTCCTTTGCTGTATGCCCTCTCTTTTGTTTTCACATTAGCTTTGACTTCCCTTGTCAGCCAACGTTGTACTATATTGATATTTGTGTATTTCTTCATTTTTGGAATATATCTATCCTGCACCTTCCTCATTTTTCCCAGAAACTCACACCGTTGCTGCTCTGTCGTCATCCCTGCCAGCATCTCCTTCCAATTTACTTGAGCCAACTCCTCTCTCATACCACTGTAATTTCCTTTATCCATTGAAATACTGCTAGGTCAGACTTTACCTTCTCCCTGTTAAGTTTCAATTTGAACTCAATCACATTGTGATCACTGCCTCCTAAGGGCTCTTTTACCTTGAGCTCTGGTTCATTACATAACACCCAATCCAGTAAAGCTGATCCCCTAGTAGGCTCAATGACAAACTGTTCTAAAAGCCATCCCATAGGCATTCAACAAACTCACTCTCTTGAAATCCATTTTCAATCTGCATGTTGAAATCTCCCATGACTACCATAACATTGTTCTTTCAACACTCCTTTCTATTTCCACTACTGTTGGGAGGTCTGGATATAACTGCCATCAGGGTCCTTTTACCCTTGCAGTTTCTTAACTCAGCCCACAAAGATCCAACGTCTTCCGATCCTATGTCACATTTTCTACTGATTTGATGCCATTCTTCACCAGCAGAACCACGCCAACCTCTCTGCCTACTTTCCTATCCCTCTGGTACAATGCGTAACCTTGGACATTCAGCTCCCAACTACAACCATCCTTCAGCCACAATTCAGTGACGGCCACATCATACCTGACAACCTGTAATAGTGCAACAAGATCATTCACCCTATTTCTTCTGCTCTGTGCATTGAGATATAACACTTTGAGTACTGTATTTGCTACTCTTTTTGATTCTGCATCTCTAATGCACTGATACTCACCCCGCTGGCTGCAATTTTGTCCTGTCATCTGCCTGCCCTTCCTGATGGTCGGACTACAACAATCCTTCAGCCACAATTCAGTGACGGCCACATCATACCTGACAATCTGTAATAGTGCAACAAGATCATCCACCTTATTTCTTCTACTCCATGCATTGAGATTAAACACTTTGAGTTCTGCTTTTTTTACCATCCTGGGTCCTGTCACTCCGATTTCTACCCCCTGCCAAATTAATTAAAACCCTCTCCAACAGTTCTAACAAACCTGCCCAAGAGGATATCGATCCCCTCTGTTTCCAACCCGGCTTCTCAGCCAGGCATTTATCTGGAAAATCATCCTGTTTCTAGCCTCACTGGTGCATGGCACAGGCAGCAATCCAGAAATCACTACTGGAAGGTCCTGCTTGACAGGTTTCTAACCAGCTCTCTAAATTCTCTTTTCAGGACCTCTTTGCTTTTCCTTCCTATGCCATTGGTACCAATGTGAACCAAGACATCTGGCAGGTCTCCTTCCCTCTCCAAAATGTTGTGAACACGAGCTGAGACGTCCCCAGCCCTGGCACCTGTGAGGCAACCTACCTTTCTGGTGTCCCGTTCTCATCCACAGATCCTCCTATCTGTTCCTCTGATTATTGAGCCCCCTATCACTACGGCTCCCCTCTTCTCCCTCTTTCCCTTCTGCACCATGGACCAATTCTCAGTGCCAGTAACCCAGTCTCTGTGGAATTTCCCATGGAGGTCATCCCCCACGAAAGTAGCCAAAATGCTACACTTATTTTTCAGGAGAATGGCCACACGGGTGCTCTGCGCTAACTGCCTATTGTCATTTCCATTCCTCCTGACAGTCACCCAGCTACCCACCTCCTGCAACTTCGGGGTGACTGTTTCCCTATAATTCTGATCAATTATCTCCTCATTCTCCCGTACAAGCTGAAGGTGACCCCGCTGCTGCTCCAGACCCTAGCATGGTCTTCAAGGAGCTGCAGCCAGATGCACTTCATGCAGATGTATTCCCTGGGAGACTCTGGGTTTCCCAGAACTCCAACATCTGACATGAAGATCACACAACAACCATTTACTACCCTAGCTACAGTAAGAGTTAAAAAAAAGGGGACCCTAACAGGAGCTTACTCAGAGCCAACGCCTGAGTTAAGGATGAAAGGTGAAATTTGGATAGATACACGGATGGGAGGGGTATGGAGGACAATGGTCCAGGTTCAGGTCGATGGGACTAGGCAAATCAATAGTTCAGCACAGACTAGATGGGCTGAAGGGCTTGCTTCGGTGAGGCAGTGTTCCATGACTCTATGAAAGTCAGCACTGAACTGAACAGAACTGAACGTTCCTAGATTGTTTCGATGTGGTTTAATGTTTTATATTCTGTGATTTTCACTTGCTTTTTTTGCCATTTGAAGCACCTTCAATTACTCCAAAAGACTGAGGTTTGGTAAAATACTGAAAGGCTTTTATTCGCTGTACAATATGACCTCCACAGTGAGTGTCTGCCCCCGGACTGAGGGGGAGGGGCAAGGCGAACACCTTTATACAGGACTCTGTGGGAGGAGCCACAGGGGCAGTCAGCAGAGGTGTGTGTCCAGACAGGTAACTGAGTTACAACATATATACATGGTTTACCACATTCACCCCTCCTTTATTTAAAAAGAGTCCCGCGGGGTGAAGTGACTGACAATATTTACAAGAAGTATATTTACAGTTTAAGTCTATCAGGCGGTCGAGTTCGTCGCTGTGACCTACGTAGCACCGGCGATGGCGGTTGTGCTGGCTCCGGCCTGACTTCAGGTGCCAGCACGTTAGGCGTCGGTAATCCCTCGTGCGTGTGCGTCGCGCCCGGTATGGGAGTGTCGTGTGGTGTCTGTATAGGGTTTGGGGTGCACGGTGTCTCGTAGGTACATACATTGGTGGGTACGGGGTCAATAGTCACCACGGAGTGTTCAGGGTAGGGGCCAGGAGCTCCTGCGGGCGCCAGGTCGCGGCTGGAGACCGTGTCCTCCTGCCCATCAGGTAAAACCACGTAGGCATACTGGGGGTTCGCATGAAGTAAGTGAACCCTCTCGACCATCGGGGAGTATTTATTGCTCCTCGTATGTTTCCGAAGCAGCACTGGCCCCGGGGACGTCAGCCAAGATGGTAGGGTGGTTCCAGTGGTTGATTTTCTGGGAAAAGCAAAGAGCCGCTCATGAGGGGTGGCATTGGTGGCTGTGCATAACAGGGAGCGGATGGAGTGGAGTGCCTCCGGAAGGACCTCCTGCCAGCGGGAGACCGGCAGTCCCTTTGACCTGAGGGCTAAGAGTGTGGCTTTCCACACTGTGCCATTCTCCTTCTCTACCTGTCCATTCCCCCGGGGATTATAGCTCGTGGTCCTACTGGTTGCAATTCCCCTAGCCAGTAGATATTGGCGCAGCTCGTCACTCATAAACGAGGACCCTCTGTCACTGTGGATATAGCATGGGTATCCGAACAGAGTGAAGAGCTTGCGCAGGGCTTTTATAACTGACGTGGTAGTGGTGTCGGGGCAGGGAATGGCGAAGGGGAACTGCGAGTACTCGTCAATTACGTTAAGAAAGTACACATTGCGGTCGGTGGAGGGAAGGGGGCCCTTAAAGTCAACACTCAGTCACTCAAAGGGGCGGGTGGCCTTGATGAGTGGTGCCTTTTCGGGTCGGTAGAAGTGCGGTTTGCACTCTGCGCAGATTTGGCAGTCCCTGGTCATCGTCCTGATCTCCTCAAGGGAGTAAGGCAGGTTCTGGGCTTTCACGAAGTGGAAAAGCCGGGTGACTCCCGGGTGGCAAAGGTCTACATGTAGGGCGTATAGCCAGTCGATCTGCGCGCTGGCACATGTTCCCCGGGATAGGGCATCGGAGGGCTCGTTGAGCTTCCCAGGCCTGTACATGATGTCATAGTTGTAGGTGGAGAGTTCGATTCTCCACCTCAGAATTTTATCATTTTTGATTTTGCTCCACTGCTGATTATTAAACATGAACGCGACTGAGCGCTGGTCAGTTAGCAGGGTGAACCTTTTGCCGGCAAGATAGTGCCTCCAGTGCCTTATAGCTTTCACTATGGCCTGGGCCTCTTTCTCTACCGCAGAATGCCGAATTTCAGAGCCTTGAAGGGTACGGGAGAAGAACGCCACTGGTCTTCCTGCCTGGTTGAGGATAGCAGCCAGCGCAAAGTCGGAGGCGTCACTCTCTACTTGGAAGGGAATGGCCTCATCCACCGCATGCATTGCTGCTTTGGCAATGTCCCCTTTTATGCGGTTGAAGGCCGTGTGGGCCTCGGCAGAGAGGGGGAATGTGGTGGACTTGACCAGGGGGCGGGCCTTGTCTGCATAGTTAGAGACCCATTGGGCATAATATGAAAAGAAGTCCAGGCACCTTTTGAGGGCTCTGAGGGTATTGGGAAGAGGGAGTTCCAACAGGGGGCGCATACGGTCAGGGTCAGGGCCAATGACTCCATTCTCCACGACACACCCAAGGATAGCAAGTCGGGTGGTCCCAAATATACACTTGTCCTTGTTATAGGTGAGGTTGAAAGATTTGGCCACTTGGAGAAATTTTTGGAGGTTGTTGTCGTGATCCTGCTGGTCGTGACCGCAGATGGTGATGTTATCCAGATATGAGAACGTGGCCTTCAGTTGGCACTGGTCCACCATCTGGTCCATTGCCCTCTGGAAGACAGATACACCATTCGTGACACCAAAGGGGACGCGCAGGAATTGATAAAGCCTGCCGTTGGCCTCGAAGGCAGTGTAAGGGCGGTCCTCCCGGCGGATGGGGAGCTGATGGTAAGCAGATTTTAGGTCTATGGTCGAGTACACCTTGTACTGTGCTATCTGATTGACCATATCCGCGATGCGGGGTAGAGGGTACGCGTCAAGCTGCGTGAACCTATTGATGGTCTGGCTATAGTCCACGACCATCCTATTCTTCTCCCCGTTCCGAACAACCACCACCTGCGCCCTCCAAGGACTTGTGCTTGCCTCAATGACCCCCTCCCTGAGTAGCCGCTGCACCTCCGACTTAATGAAGGCTCTGTCCCCCGCGCTGTACCTCCTGCTTTTAGTTGCCACAGGTTTACAGTCGGGGGTCAGGTTGGCGAACAGCGGTGGGGGAGGGATCCTGAGGGTGGAGAGGCCGCAAGTGGTGTCGGTAGTGTGGCAGTTGGAATGATGTTGGATGGGATGCGCGGGTCGGTGTGTGTGTGTGGTCAGTAGTGGGGTACGTGACATATCTCTACAAAACAGGGGATTTATGACAGTAACTGGCGGGAGGGGCCCATCATACTTCATTGTCACGCTTTTCAGGTGGCTCTGGAAGTCCAACCCCAACAGCACAGGGGCACACAGTTGAGGCAAGACTAACGTAAAGTCCCGATATTCTGTGCCCTGCACCACTAGCGTCGCTGTACAACCCCCCGCCCGGATGTCTGTTGTATGCGATCCGGAGGCCATGGTGACTCTCTGACTTGCCGGCCGTATCATGAGTCCACAATGCTGCACCGTGGCCGGGTGGATAAAACTCCCGTGCTGCCTGTGTCAAACAGGCAGCTTGTCCTGTGCCCCTCCACCAGGATGTCCATCATTGACCTTGCGAGCTGGTGGGGAGCGCTTTGGTCGAGGGTCATGGAAGCCAAGGTGAGGTCGCTGTCTTGGTCCGGCGCGGTGGGGTGGCCCGTGAGCACCCGTTGGTCGTAGGCGGTGGGAGGTGGCGCCGACCAAGGTGGCCGCCCCCATGTCTCGCACGTGGTGGCGGCGTGCAGGGAAGATGGCGACCCCCCACGTCTCTCACGCGGCGCTGCTCGATCCCGTTCGCGGTTTTGACTTACAGATCTTGGCGAAGTGGCCCTTCTTTCCACAGCTGGAGCAGGTAGCTTGTCGGGCCGTGCAGCGTTTCCGGGGGTGCTTCTCCAGTCTGCAGAAGTAGCACTTCGCGGACTCACGACTGGCTGCAGCCGAGGTCGATTTGCCGGCGGGTTGCGGGGTCTGCGGCGCCCACGAGGCCACCAGGGGATCGCGTGCCTGGAGAGTCTCGGAGTTATGCAGAGTGGCCTCCAACGTATCAGCCAGCTCGATCGCCGAACTTAGGGTAAGATCGGCTTTTTCCAGCAGCCGCTGGCGCAAGTACACTGACCTGGACCCCGTAACGAAGGCGTCTCTCACTAGGAGTTCTGCATGCTGCGCCGCCGTCAGCTCCTGGCAATTGCAGACTCGCACGAGCGTCTGTAGGGCCCGGACAAACTCAGCACTCGATTCCCCGGACCGTTGTTGCCGTGTCGCTAAGCGATGCCGAGCATAGACGCTGTTTATCGGCCGCAGGTATTGTCTTTTGAGTGCGTTCATCGCGCCGTCGTAGTTCAGCTGGTCTCTGATCAGCGAATAAACCCGTGGACTGACCCTGGAGAGTAGAACTCTGTGCTTCGCTACGGGGTCGGTCGCTTTAATCTCCTCTAGATACGCTTCGAAGCAGGCCAGCCAGAGTTCGAAAGCGTTTCCAGCGTCAGGCATTTGCGGATGGAGGTCTAATTTGTTTGGTCTCAGGGTCAGGCATTTGTGGATGGCGGTCTAGTTTGTCTGGTCTCAGGGCCTGTTCCATGTTTTAAAATGTACAGTGAATAAAATCGAAGCACCTTCAATTACTCCAAAAGACTGAGGTTTGGTAAAATACTGAAAGGCTTTTATTCGCTGCCCCCGGACTGAGGGGGAGGGGCAAGGCGAACACCTTTATACAGGACTCTGTGGGAGGAGCTGCAGGGGCAGTCAGAGGAGCCACAGGGGCAGTCAGCAGAGGTGTGTGTCCAGACAGGTAACCGAGTTACAACATATATACATGGTTTACCACACCATTTGCGTGACTAGTTCTGTTTTTTTTCTGCATTGGGGATTTGATGTCCTTTGAACAGGTTTCATGCTGTTTCTTTGTTTTGTGGTGGTCAGCAAGGAAGACAAATCTCAAGGTTTTACACTGCATACATTTGATACTAAATGTACTTTGACTTTGAATCTTCGAGTTTATGTCACCTATGTGCTTATCCCAGGACAGATTCTGTGATATGTTGACATCAAGGAACTTAAAGTTAAAAATCACCATCATCATTAAGTGGCACATTGTTCAACATGGGCGATCATGGTCACATGACCATGACTGTTCTTGGAAATTTTTTCTACAGAAGTGGTTTGCCATTGCTTTCACCTGGGCAGAGTTTTTACAAGACAGGTGACACCGGCAATTGTCAATACTCTTCAAAGATTGTCTGCCTGGCGTCAGCAGTAACATAACCAGGACTTGTGATGTGCACCAGCTGCTCATACGACCACCCACTGCCTGCACCCATGGTTTCACATGACCCTGGTCGGGGTCTAAGCAGGTGCAACTCTTTGCCCGAGTGTAACCCACAGGCTAGCGGAGGGCAGGAGCGCCTTACACTTCCTTTTGTAAAGATGTATCTTCACACTGCCACCCATAAAGCTATGAATATTCAGTAACATTTGTGTAGGTGTGCAGTAGAAGACCACCTGGTTCATTAACTTCCTTCAGGGAGAACAATCAGACACTTTCAGCAGGATATTGGCTGACTCATAACTGTCTCCTCAGTACAGGGGACATTAGAGATGGTCAGTAAATGTCAAATTCACCCAGTGTATGAATTGGGTAATAATGTGCAGTGAGGCTCAGAGGCAGGAGTGGGAAATTTTCATATGGGATGTTTTCAACTGTGAATGGTGGTTTTCTGGGGCAGGATAATCTGCAAACAAATTTAAAGTCTCCAAGCCTAAGCAATGTTATAAATTCAAGGGTCAGAAGAGGAAAGCTACATTTCAGACAGGAAAACTTTGCCATTCTTTTTTCCTAAGCTTCACCAACTGAGTAATCATCTGGACAGGTGTTATTCTGAAGCCAGTTGCTTTGTTTGGTTAGTATTGACCATTTTCTGGCAACCAGGGTTATTTATCAAGGCCTTTCCAAGTTAAGAAAAAGTGTTTTATAAGTTAACAATTAACTTAAAAGACTTTCAGGCTTGAATATATTGATCAGTTTCTTTTTAGAGATACAGTGTGGAACAGGGCCTTCCAGTCCTTAGAGCCGCGCAGACCAGCAACACCCAATTCAACCCGAACCTAATCACAAGACAGCTTACACTGGCCAATTAACCTACTAGCTGGTACATCTTTGTACTGTGGAAGGAAATCAGAGCATCCGGAGAAAACCCAAGGCTTCTACAGGGAGGATGTACAGAAACTCCTTAACCAGGGTGTTGGGATTGAATTCCAAACTCCAGTCTCCTGAGCTGTCATAGCATTACACTAACCGCTATACTACAAGTTCTAAGCTTTCTAAGTTATGTAAACTTATCTTAAACTGCTTTTATAAATTTATTGATTTATGTATTCACAGGACAATTTACAATGACCAATTAACCTACTATCCGGTACACCTTTAAACTGTGGGAGGAAACTGGAGCACCCAGAAGAAACCCACGCAGTCATGTGGAGAACATACAAAGTCCTTACAGACAGCAACAGGAATTGAACCCAGGTCACTGGAATTACAAAGTATAGTGCTAACCGCTGCACTACTGTGCCATTTAACAGACCCACACGATCATCGAATTTAACTAGTATGTATAAATGGATGTAAAACAATCTGACTTTGCTTTGGCAGTTCAGTGCAGTGAATGTGGGTGCACAAACTTTCCACTTACAATTTACAGGTTTACTTGGGCAGTAAAATTGGTCTGAGAAATTAAACAATTCAAGAGCTGTACATCCCCAAGTCCAGCTGCAGTTCAAGTCTGGTTTTGATGAAATAGGTGTTAAAAACAGACCCGCAGATCACCCACTCAAGCAGAAAGGAATGTTCCCCATCCACGCAGATAACATAACACAGGAAAAGTTCAAACCTAAACCTTCACTGTTTTTATTTTCAGCTTTTAAGGAACAAAATGACAGGGCGATAACATAATGCAAAAAAAGAGTTTGATATGCATGCAACACACTGTCAGAAAATGAACACTGTTTAATAATCACACACACCTTCCTGTTCAGTGATGCACATTTTAAACTTTCTTATCAGTCTTGTGCATACTGTGCATTCCTTTTGTGAGCTTTCATTTGGCTTCGAGTGTATAAATCATGACAGGGAGCATAACAGGACATTAAGCAAGTCAGTGTTCAAATTCTGAGACTGCTGGTACAGAGTTCCTTAATGAATGGTGATGCGATTACAAATGGAAGGAATGTAGGAGCTATCATTAGTATGTCTGGTAACGGCAAATAGTACAATTACTGATAAGCCTCTCTTTGAAATAGCCATTAAAACAAGAATAAAGCTGTGAAATTTCTACTTTTTTGAAATAAGAGCAATGTTTTTTTTTTCCGAAAGCAACTTCACTCATGGAAGTCCTTCTCAATGGGGCACAGTGAAGGAAGTACAGGAGACTCAAGACCCACACCGCCAGGTTCAGGAAAAATTATTACCCCTCAACCATCAGGCTTCTGAACTGGAGAGGATAACTTCACTCATCCCAACAATGAACCTAAGGACTCATTTTCAAGAACTCTTCATCTCATGTTCTCAGTATTTCAAGGGTTTCAAAGTACATTCAATATCAGAGTATGTATATGGTATTAAACCTGAAATTCATCATCTTCACAGACATCCTCAAAATAAAGAAATCCCGTAGAACAATAGAAACATTGAAGCCCCAAAGCCTTCACCATCCTTCAACCTTTGCACGAGCACACCAGAAGCATCAGCCCCCTCCCACCCGGTATTTATTACTGATTTATTATTATTTTGCCTTTTATTGTTGTTTTTTTATATTTCCTGTAAATGCCCACAAAAAGGTGAATCTCAGGGTTGAATTTGGTGACATACAGTACTGTGCAAAAGTCTTAGGCAGATATATATAGCTAGGGTGCGTCTTGCACTGTACTGTATATTGGTTAAAGTTGTAAGGTGATTGGGAAGCAGGAGTAGGAGTAAACACCAGGAATTCTGCAGATGCTGGAATTTCAGGCAACACACAGAAAAGTTGCTGGTGAACGCAGCAGGCCAGGCAGCATCTCTAGGAAGAGGTACAGTCGACGTTTCAGGTCGAGACCCTTCATCAGGACTAAGTCCTGACGAAGGGTCTCGGCCTGAAACGTCAACTGTACCTCTTCCTAGAGATGCTGCCTGGCCTCCTGTGTTCACCAACAACTTTTAGAAGTAGGAGTACTTAGTTGTTTATTAGCTCAGTAGTATTATATGTTATTTGGTAACTGAAAAGACATAATATACAGTACTATGCAAAAGTCTTAGGCACCCTAGCTTTACATATGTGTCAAAGAACTTTGCACAGTACTGTATCTATAATTTGATGATAAATTTGCTTTGAACTTTGAACTAACTAGTTTTCAAATCTTATTACTGCTGTGCCTGCAATCGAAAAACAGATGTGTGTAGAAGAGTAAAAGAGTCTACAGATGCTTTGCTCCACCACATACTGTACAAAGGCACTGAATCATTACTCCAACATTTAGAGTGACTAGTGCCAGGGTTGAGAAGAGAGCCTGATTTTAAGGAGAACAGGGAATAGGAGGCTAAGATTAAATGCTGCCAGCCCAGTTCTTTCCTCACTCACCTGATGGCATTTTATCTTACTTAAGCTGTCCAGAGGTCCCACGAAAGTTGGGTGGAAAAGATCAAAGGGCAGAGACTGATGACATCTTCAGTTCCGCAAAATGATTTGATCAGACATTCATTGTGCAGCTAGGGAGAGTTCTGTGTGCCGTCAAATCTGCTTGAAATGGCAGACACTAAACAGCAGCCTGGTGGAAGGAGGCCCACTTGGCATTGAATTGTTTCCAGGAGAATTCCCTAAGGGTAAGAAAGTTGCAAACTCAGCCAGCTTCATCATAGGTACTAGCCTCCTCAGCATCAAGAACATCTTCAAAAGACAATGCTTCAAATAGGCAGCATTGGTCATTAAGGACACCTCTCACCTAGGACATAGCCTCTTCTCATTGCTACTATCAGAGAGGGAGGTTACTGGGGCCTGAAGGCACACATTCAATAATTTAGGAACAGCTTCTTCCCCTCTGTCATCAGATTTCTAAATGGACAATGACCCACATACAATATCTCACTATTTTGAAAAGATGTTTTGCTCTCTTTTTGCACAAATTAATTCATTTATAAATATATTTGTTTTTCTTATTATAACTACCAATAAAAACTTTGTTATGAATGGTGCTTGTGAAACATGGTGACGACTTATTGGCAACAAACAAAACTACTAACTAATTTATTAATCACACATTTTCTGGAAAACAATCACTGCCATTTGATCTCAGTTGTGATATCAGGATTGCTTCCTGTGCCATGTGCTAGCGACGCCAGAACTAGGAAGATTATACAGTTTAAAATGTGACTAAGGAGTTGGTGTAGGAGGGAAGGCATTAGAATTTGGATCATTGGGCTCTTTCCCAGAGACGGTGGGATCTGTACAGAAGGGATATTTTGCACCAAAACTGGAGGAGGACTAATATCCTAGTGGGAAGGTTAGTTAATGCTGCATTCTGGGGTTTAAACTAGAGTTGTGGGGGTTGGGAACCAGAGCACCAGAACAGTTAGTGTTGTGGAGGCAGACGTTGGTAAGACTTCAGACAAAGTTAAGAAGCAAAAGGTGCAACTAGTGTCCTGGGTTGTGTGCATTTCAATGCAAGAAGTATCGTAGGAAAGCTGGATGATAGTACTGAAGATGAGGTAGATAAGGTAGCTGATTTACAAAACAGAGGCAATGTGTAGTGAGAAGAGGCTGTTGATAGAGGAAAATTGCAGTCAACAGGATGAATTGCAATGTAAAGGACAGACAAAATCGAAAAGGGTGAATACAGGGCTGAAGTGTTGTATATGAATGCACGCAGTAAACGGAATAAGGTAGATGAACTTGCAGCACAGTTGTAGATTGGCAGGTATGATGTTGTAGGCATCACTCAGTCATAGCTGAAAAAAGATTATAGCTGGGAGTTTAATGTACAAAGATACACATTGTATGGAAAGGACCAGCAGGAAGACAGAGTGGGTGACGTTGCTCTTTTATTAAAAAATGAAATCAGATCATCAGAGAGATGTGACATAGGGTCAAAAGGTGTTGAATCATTGTGGATAGAGCTGAGGAAGTGCAAGGGTAAAAAGACGCTGATGGAAGCTCTATACAGACTTCAAACAGTAGTAAGGATGTGGCATAGAAATTACAATGGGAGGTAGAAAATGGTTCTCAAAAGGACATTGTTACAATAGTCATGGGGGGGGCTTCAATATGCATGTAGATTGGGAAAATTGGTGGATTCTAGGTGGGGGAAATTCTAGTCTACCTATGAGATGGCTTTTTTGAGCAGCTTATGGTTGAGCCCAATAGAGGATCAGCTGTTTTGGATTGGGTGTTGTGCAAGGAACCAGAATTGATTAGAGAGCTTAAGGTAAAAGAAGGGACAAGTGATCATAACATGATCAAATTCTGCATGAAGTTTGAGAAGGAGATGTTAAATTCAGTTGAATCAGTATTACAGTGGAGTAAAGGGAATTACAGAGGCATGAGAGAGGAGTTGGCCAGAATTGATTGGAAAAGAACACTGGCAGGGATGATGGCAGAGCAGCAATGGCTGGAATTTCTGAAGCAATTTGGAAGGCACAGGATATATACATCTCAAAGAGGAAGAAGTATTCTAAAGGAATGATGACACAACCGTGGCTAACAAGAGAAATCAAGCCAACATAAAAGCCAAAGAAAGGGCATATAATAGGGCAAAAGTTAGGGACAAGTTAGAAGATTGGTAAGCTTTTAAAAACCAACAGAAGACAACTAAAAGGTCTTGGGAAGGTAAAGATGGGATACAAAAGTAAGCTAGCCAATAATATTAAAGAAGGTACCAAAAGTTTTGTCAGATACATAAAGCGTAAAAGAGAAGTGAGAGTGGATATTGGACCACTGGAAAATGACACAGGAGAGGTAGTGATGGGAGACAATGAAATGACAAATGAACTGAATAACTATTTTACATCAGTCTTCACTGTGGAAGACACTATTAGTATGGTGGATGTTCCAGGTGTCAGGGGTCATGAAGTGTGTGAAGTTACCATTATTAGAGCAAAGATTCTCAGGAAACGGAAAGGTCTTAAGGTAGATAAACCACCTGAACAAGATGGTGTACACCCCAGGGTTCTGAAAGAGGTGGCTGAAGAGATCATAAAGGCATTCGTAATGATCTTTCAAGAATCACTAGATTCTGGAGTGGTTCCGGATGACTGGAAAATCGCAACGACACTCTACTCTTCGAGAAGGGAGAGAGGCAGAAGGAAGAAAACTATAGGCCAGTTAGCCTAACCTCATTGGTTGGGAAGATGGTGGAGTCAATTATTAAGGATGAGGTCTCAGGGTTCTTGGAGGCACATGATAAAATAGGCCTTGCCTGAGAAATCTGTTGGAATTCTTTGAAGAAATAACAAGCACGAAAGCAAAGGAGAATCGGTTCATGTTGAGAACTTGTATTTTCAGAAGGCCTTTGACAAGTTGCCACACATGAGGCTGCTTAACAAGCTATGAGCCAATGGAAAGATATCAGCATGAATAAGCAGTAGCTGATTGGCAAGAGGCAAAGAGTGTGAATAGAGGGAGCCTTTTCTGGTTGTCCGCTGGTGACTAGTGGTGTTCCACTGGGGTCTGTTTTGGGACTGATTCTTTTAACGTTGTATGTCAATGATTTGGTTGGCTTTGCTACAAAGTTTGCAGAGCCCACATTTCAGTTGGTAATGAGGGGTGACCTCATTGAAACCTATCGAATGGTGAAAGGCCTTGACAGAGTGGATGTGGAGAGGCCACTTCCTATAGTGGAAGAGTCTAAGACCAGAGGACACAGCCTCAGAATAGAGGGGTGTTCTTTTAGAATGGAGATGAGGACGAATTTCTATAGCCAGAGAGTGGTGAATCTGTGAAATTCTTTGCCACAGGCAGCTATGGAGGTCAAGTTTTTATCTATCTTTAAGGCAGTGGTTGATAGATTCTTGATTACTCGGGGCATGAAGGGATACAGGGAGAAGGCAGGAGAATGGGGCTGAGAGGAAAATTAGATCACCCATGATGTAATGGCAGAGCAGACTCAGTGGGCCAAATGGCCTAATACAGCTCCTACATCTCATGGTCTTATGGTTTTGTGGTCTAATTTATGACCTGGCATTATTGTAGTGTGAACTGAAGTCTCAACGTTGCAGGACGTTTGTGGCATAGTGTGGGTAGGTTGAATTGAGTCAGCAGTCCCTGGGCCTGAGAGCGAGAAACACACAATGCATGGCCATTGCTGGAATGGACTTGGAGCTGATTTGAAATGACGAGTCGAGCCAAGCTGAAGTGAGGCTGAGTCAAGTGTCAGGGACGGTGCCCAAGTGTGAGAAATGAGCCAAGTTTTGGCCCATTTAACTGCTGGGCCAGATTGAAAAGATCAGGGTGTTGGGGCTGGAGGTGAAAGACAGGCTGGTGTTCAGCTCACCGCTTGGCAAGGTTTACTCATCTCCACACTGAAGCAAGGCTGTAGCCTACAAGTAATGAGCTCCTGGATTGGCTGTAACTGGCTTCGAGGCTGGCAACTTACTTTTGAGAACTTAGTTCAGAATCTTATTTGCTTGCTTCTTTAGTGTTTGCACAGTTTGTTCTTTGTTTGCACATTGGATGTATCTATTGGGTTTCTCTATTTAGTGGTTGCCTGCAAGGAGATGAATCTCAAGGGTTCATAACCTAAAGAATCTTTAATAATAAATGTACTTTGAACTTTATAGTTTTTTAAAATATGTATTGCATTGTACTGCTGCCACAAAACCACATATTTCATGACATATGCCAGTGATATTAAACCTGATTCTGATTCTGGGAATAGCTAGAGCAGTTCTTGCAGCCCAGAAGGAATCCTTGAACCTGCATTACGCCAGCCATCTTTATACAGCATCTATTATTGTTTCCTTTCTTCTCACAATCACCGGATGCTAGGATGACAAGATGAAGATCGTCCAGATGAAGAGCCTTGTCACTTTCCCTCTCCAGGGCGCCTGACCCACTGAGTTCCTCTAGCAAATTGTTTCTTGTGTTGTCCAATCCCCAGTGATAGCAGCTTCCAACTGCATTCCCAGTCTCACAGGCCAAGATATAATTCCCAATAGCTTCGTCTGAGAGATAAATTTCAAAGATTAGAATGGGGCCCAGCATTTAAGATCTAACAGGGTTACTCCCTTCTGAACAACCAATTTACAAAGAACCATTGCTCCATTTCTGTTACCCCTGTCCAGACCAATCCTGCTCGAAAATTTAAGCTGTTTCAATGCTTGTGGGACAACCAAAACAACCCTCTCATGGGACAACAAAAACAAACCTATATTATTTATATATACAGTACAATTACACACATGTGACCGATTAGCCTACTAATCTGTCCATCTTTGGATTGGGTGTGGAAAGCAAAGCTCCTGGAGGTCATGGAGAGAACGTATAAACTCCTCACTGACAGCAGTGAGATTTGAACCCAGGTTGCTGCCGCAGTAATTAAAGATGTGCCGGCATTGGAGAGGGTCCAGAGGAGGTTCACAAGGATGAAACCGGAAATGAAAGGATTATCATATGAGGAAAGTTTGATAGGTCTAGGTTTGTACTCGATGGAATTTAGAAGGATGAGGGGAGATCTCATTGAAATCTTTCAAATGTTGAAAGGCCTAGACAGAGAAGATGTGGAAAGGATGTTTCCCATGGTGGGGTAGTCTAGGACAAGAGGGCACAGCCTCAGGATAGAGGGCGTCCATTTAAAAACAAAGATGCAGAGAAATTTTTTTAGCTAGACAGTGGTGAATTTGTGGAATTTATTTTCACAGGCAGCTGTGGAGGTCAGGTCATGGGTGTATTTAAAGCAGAGATTGATAGGATCTTGATTGGACATGGCATCAAAGGTTACTGGGAGAAGGCTGGGGAGTGGGGCTGGGGAGGGGAAAAGGGATCAGCCATGATTGAATGGTGGAGCAGACTCAATGGGCCAAATGGCCTAATTCTGCTCTTATGTCTTATGGTCTTATGGCCTATAGCTAACTACTATGGTGCTGCTTCCCCCCAAGGATGGTAATTCATTGTGTGCGGTGTGATGCAGTGTTTGAAAAGGATTGCTCCATTTATGGAAACATGGAAGGCTTTTTTCTGTATTACTGTTCAACCCTGTCTGTTTCTTGACATCTTTCCCAAAACTTGTGATTTCCACAACATCCATGCTTTATCGTCATAAGTGTTGACAGTAATCCATTCCCATACTGAAAGATATAGCTTCATTTTAAACCAAACTTATTAATGGGACCTGATGAAGTGTCTCAGTCTGAAATGTCAACTGTTTTTTCACTTCCACAGATGCTACAATTTCCAGTATTTGTGTTCATTAGTGGGAAGATCTCAAAACATATCTTCGATAAAAACTTGCGTATACATTCAGTGTCCGCCTCACTTGGTACAGCGGTACACCTGCTACCTGCTTGTTAATGCAAATATCTAATCAGCCAATCATGTGGCAGCAACTCAATTCATATAAGCATGCAGACATAGTCAAAGAGTTGAATTGTTGTTCAGATCAAACATCAGGATGCAGAAGAAATATGAACTAAGTGACTTTGACTGTGGAAAGATTGTTACTACCAGACAGAGTGGTTTGAGTATCTCAGAAACTGCTAATCTCCCGGGACTTTACAGAAAATTGTGTGAAAAATAAAAAAAAACTTCCAGTGAGCAGTAGTTCTGTAGGAGAAAACACCTTATTAATCAGAGGGGTCAGAGGAGAATGCCCAGACTGGTTCAAGATGACAGGAAGGCAACAATAACAAATAACCACAACTTACATAGTCATAGTCATACTTTATTGATCCCGGGGGAAACAGGTTTTTGTTACAGTTGCACCATAAATAATAAATAGTAATATGTAAATTTGCCAGTAAATTATGAAATAAGTCCAGGACCAGCCTATTGGCTCAGGGTGTCTGACCCTCCAAGGGAGGAGTTGTAAAGTTTGATGGCCACAGGCAATAATGAATTCCTATGACGCTCTGTGTTGCATCTCGGTGGAATGAGTCTCTGGCTGAATGTACTCCTGTGCCCACCCAGTACATTATGTAGCGGATGGGAGACATTGTCCAAGATGGCATGCAACTTAGACAGCATCCTCTTTTCAGACACCACCGTGAGAGAGTCCAGTTCCATCCCCACAACATCACTGGCCTTACGAATGAGTTTGTTGATTCTGTTGGTGTCTGCTACCCTCTGCCCCAGCACACAACAGCAAACATGATAGCACTGGCCACCACCGACTCATAGAACATCCTCAGCATCGTCTGGCAGATGTTAAAGGACCTCAGTCTCCTCAGGAAATAGAGACGGCTCAGTCCCTTCTTGTCGAGAGCCTCAGTGTTCTTTGACCAGTCCAGTTTATTTACAACAGCAGTGTGCACAGAAGACCATCTCTGAATGCACAACACGTCAAACCATAAGGTTGTTGGGCTACAGCAGACCATAAACATACACATAATGGCCACTTCATTAGATAATTTCATTCATTATATGTCATGCCATATGATGTGCATGCTCAATGTCTTTCCATGACCATGATTGTTCTTGGCAAATTTTTCAACAGAAGTGCTTTGCTATTGCCTTCTTCTGGGCAGCATCTTTACAAAATGGGTGACCCCAGCCATTACCAATAGTCTTCAGAGATTGTCTGCCTGGCATCAGTGGTCACATAACCAGGACTTGTGATATGCACCAGCTGCTCACACGACCATCCACCACCTGCTCCCATGGCTTCACGTGACCCTGATTGGGTCAGAGGGGAGGGGAAGGGCCTATGCAGGTGCTACACCTTGCTCAAGGGTGACCTGCAGGCTGGTGGAGACCAAGAGTGCCTTACACCTCCTATGGTGGAGATGCGTCTCCACCTTGCCACACAATAATATAGAGATACTGAATAAATTTTCACTGAGTGTACATGTACAAATGTATCTCCTAAACACTCGTTCAAAATACTTTACATCTCATCAAGTGTAATTGACATTATAACTGTGAAAAATAGGCAGTGAATCTGCCTACTGTAAGCTCTGACTGAAAGGAAATTATTTCTCGCTGATGTTGATTGAGGGACCATGACACAGATGAGAACATATTCCAAATTTTCTCACAGCATCTTTTACATCCACCTAAGACGGCAAACAGACCCTGCGTTTAGAAAGTCAGCCAGAAAGACTGAACTTCCGACAGTGCTGAGTTCTCTCTGTAATGTTAACCTATATTTTAACCCTGAATCTATACTCCCTGTGGGCAAAAACATGCATATTGGATGACAAATACGATCTTTCATGTTGTAAACTTGTGACGGAGAGTTCCATCTGAAACTATCAGCTCACACCTGCCTTCAATTGATTTTTGCCCTTGAGGTAACGTGGTCAAAAAACCACTGATGATTATAAGTCGTTTATCACTTGTAAATTGCTGCCACATTTTGGGAATTACCTCATGTGTGTATGTCACTTGACCTTTAAAATGTTAAATTTCTTTTGAATTGTCCACTGCAGAATTGCTGCTGCAAAGACTTTACGGTGCTCTTTGCATGCTGATATAAACTTCTGCAACTTTAGTTTGCCAAATATTCACTAACTGGCTGAATCTAGAAGAGATATTGTTTTTGTGAAAGTAATCCAGCATTTGGCCATTCATTGGAAACCTTACATTAAATAAATGCAAAGTTTGGTGTTCTTATAAACAAAAAACATGGGATTTTGCCTCTTTATTCTTCAAAGGTTCCAAATATCAACTGCGAAAGCAGTGTTTAACAAGTACTATTTTTTGCTTGTTTGCTTGGCTGTTCTCTCCATATCTAATCAAGCACAAGGAGGCTTTTGGGAAATTTCATGCTAGCCAAAGTATTCTGACGTGGACCGAGCCTAGTTCAGCAACCTAGTAATGTAAACAGCATCGTGTCCAATAACTTTATCATCAAATCTCACATTTCTCCTTCTAGCCTGTGTCAGGTCCTCTGAATGAGTAGGAAAAGGCAGATTAATGCTTCTGCTTTCTGCTTCCATGTGACTCAAAAAAAATTACAAAATCTATGACAGGAGAAGGGTTAGGAAGACTTAGAAAGAAAAGAAGAAACACCAAGTAGAGCCAGTCACACAGGAACAGCATAACGTTGAATAACCCACATATTGTTAAGCTGCATCACTGCATGGTACGAAAACCGCGCTGCAGCAGACAGGAAGGCTTTCCAGCGGGTAGTCAAAACTGACCAACGCATCACCAGCAACAGCCTACCCACCATCAAGCGCATACATACGGAATGGTGCAGGAAAAGGGACAGTAACATTATGAAGGATTCCACCCATCCTGCTCATGGACTGCTAGTCCCAATCCCATCATGAAGGAAGCTATGTAGCATCTACATCAAGACCACCAGACTTAAAGAAAGTTACTTTCCCCCAAGCAGTAAAACTGATCATCACCTCCACTCACTAACCCACCTTTCCACACCCCCACCTCCCCTACTCTATCATTCCCTGTGAGAGTCACCTTATGTACAGATACTCCTGTACTAATGTCGCTTTATGGACAATGCAATCATTCTATGTATATAACCTATCTTATACATATATATTTATTGTGATTTTTATTATTGTGATCTTTATCTTATTATGTTTTTTGGGCTGCATTAGATCCGGAGTAACAATTATTTTGTTCTCCTTTACCCCTGTGTACTGGAAATTACATGAAACAATCTTGAATCTTGAATAAGGCTGAATAACCCATATACTGTTAAGTAGGGAAAGGGACCCATTAGAAAGTCAGAAAAATGTTCTTGCTGTAATTGCCACCTTCTTCCACAAGCACAAATGTGTTTATTAGAGTGCAATCAGCTGATTATTGAGAGAAATCTCCTTTGAATGCTGTAAAGATTAAAGCTGGAACATATAGTCATGCATTGTCCATGATTGGGCACAATGGCTCAGTTGCCTATCAATATGTTCAGAATCAGAATTGGGTTTATTATCACTGGCATGTGACATGAAATTTGTTAACTTAGCAGCAGTAGTTCAATCTAGCAGAGAGGAAAAAAATAAATAATAAATAAAATAATAATAATAAATAAGTAAATCAATTAGGTATATTGAATAGATTTTAAAATGTGCAGAAACAGAAATACTGTGTATCAGAAAAGAAAAGTGAGGTCGTGTCCAAAGATTCAATGTCTATTTAGGAATTGGATGGCAGAGGGGAAGAATCGCTGAGTGTGTGCCCTCAGGCTTCTGTACCTCCTACCTGATGATAACAGTGAGAAAAGGGCATGCCCTGGGTGCTGGAGGTCTTTAATAATGGACGCTGCCTTCCTGTGACACCGCTCTCTAAAGATGTCCTGGGTAATTTGAAGGCTGGTACCCAAGATGGAGCTGACTAGATTTACAACTTTCTTTCGGTCCTGTGCAGTAGCCCCTCCATACCAGGCAGTGATGCAGCCTGTCAGAATACTCTCCATGGTACAACTACAGAAGTTTTTGAGTGCATTTGTTAACATGCCGAATCTCTTCAAACTCTTAGTAAAGTATAGCCACTGTCCTGCCTTTTTATGACTACATCAATGTGTTGGGACCAGGTTAGGTCCTCAGAGATCTTGACACCCAGGAACTTGAAACTGCTCACTCTCTCCACTTCTGAGCCCTCTATGAGGATTGACATGTGTTCCTTCGTCTTACCCTTCCTGAAGTCCACACAGCTCTTTCATCTTACTAACATTGAGTGCCAGTTTGTTGCTGCGACACCACTCCACTAGTTGGCATATTTCGCTCCTGTACGCCCTCTCGTCACCACCTGAGACTCTACCAACAATGGTTGTATCATTAGCAAATTTTTAGATGGTATTTGAGCAATGCCTAGCCACACAGTCATGGGTATATAGTGAGTAGAGCAGTGGGCTAAGCACACACCCCTGATGCCGCAAAAGAACGCATCTCTAAATAAAAATAAATAAAATAAGTGGTTTATTGTAAAAACCTATTAATTGCCTTTCAGGAAAGAAGGTTTACTATGCTTATCTAGTTTGTCTAAACAGGACTCCACATTCACTTTGGTGCATGTTTCTGGAGTGCTTGGTGAGCCATTCCATTCAAGAGTGAGTAATAACTGCTGCTCTATAAAGTGAACAATAAACT
The DNA here is from genome assembly GCF_963921235.1 of Mobula hypostoma. Lineage (NCBI taxonomy): Eukaryota > Metazoa > Chordata > Chondrichthyes > Myliobatiformes > Myliobatidae > Mobula > Mobula hypostoma. The sequence goes on along the minus strand of NC_086097.1, from coordinate 7,180,592 downwards.
GGGAAGGTGAACATAGACGTAACATTAACTCTTAATGGAAGTGAACAGAATGAGCAGGTTTCTGCTCCCTTCATTTCCAATCCTGATGAAGGGTTTCGGTCCAAAATGTTGTCTGTATGTTCCTCACCAAAGATGTTGCCTGACCTGCTGAATTCCTTGGTCTTTCTTTGTATTTACTGAGAATGCCCACAAAAAATGAATCTCAGGGTTGTATATGGTGACATATATGTACTGTACTTTGATAATAAATTGACTTTGAAATTTGCACTTTGAATTTCAGAAACTAAATGCTGGGATTAATAAAATCACCATCTTTTTTTGGAAAATGTTTGAACAGGCTCCAGTAGGTTCTAAAGCTGCCCAGTTAGATATCCATATTTCAGGAGAAGGAGATAGTAACGAAAGTAACAAACTAGTGATATTATTCTATTCAACTGAGCTGTTGTGTGGAGCTTCAAGATTCTAATTTATGTTGGCATAGACAGAAATTGGCACTGTGCAAATTATGGTACAGAGATTGTGTGAAAGATGCTGGGTAAATGGCAGATATCTTAAACAAAAGTTAAAAATACTGGAAATAAGCAGCAGGTTAGGCAACATCTGCGCAAAGGAAAACAGTTAATGTTTCAGATTGAGGAGCTTTTGTCAGAACTGGGAAAGAGCTAGTTTTAAGTTCCTCAAGCATTTCATCTTCTGTATGGGCAGGTTACATTTTGCTGGGCTGAATTTGACAACTTCTGGTTAACCAGCATTAGAACTTGTCATTTCTGCTGTAAGTCACCCAGCTGGGATATTGGCTCAGTTTTTTTTTCTCCATTAGCACAGCCTGACCGACCATGTCTGTCCAACAACCCTAGATGTTTACAATTAGTACATTCTTCTGCTTATGTTCTCAATTTCAAATAGCACTCATTTACATTTTTGTTCCATTGCTCTCTCACTCTCTTTCTCTCTCTCTCTCTCTCTCTCTCACACACACACACACACACACTCTGTCCTATTAATACGTCAAATTTTTTAATAGATATTGAGATAGAGCACGGAGTTGGCCCTTTCGGCCCTTCAAACCACACCACCCAGCAACCTCCCGATTTAATCCTAGTCTAATCACAGGAAATTTACAATGACAAATGGTATGCTGGCATTCATAGCAAGAGGATTCGAGTACAGGAGCAGGGAGGTACTACTGCAGTTGTACAAGGCCTTGGTGAGATCACACCTGGAGTATTGTGTGCAGTTTTGGTCCCTTAATCTGAGGAAGGACATTCTTGCCATAGAGGGAGTACAAAGAAGGTTCACCAGATTGATTTCTGGGATGGCAGGACTTTCATATGATGAAAGACTGGATCGACTAGGCTTATACTCTCTGGAATTTAGAAGATTGAGGGGGGATCTTATTGAAACGTATAAAATCCTAAAGGGATTGGACAGGCTAGATGCAGGAAGATTGTTCTCGATGTTGGGAAGTCCAGAACGAGGGGTCACAGTTTGAGGATAAAGGGGAAGCCTTTTAGGACCGAGATGAGGAAAACTTCTTCACACAGAGAGTGGTGAATCTGTGGAATTCTCTGCCACAGGAAACAGTTGAGGCCAGTTCATTGGCTATATTTAAGAGGGAGTTAGATATGGCCCTTGTGGCTAAAGGGATCAGGGGGTATGGAGAGAAGGCAGGTACATGGTTCTAAGTTGGATGATCAGCCATGATCATATTGAATAGCGGTGCAGGCTCAAAGGGCCGAATGGCCTACTCCTGCCCTATTTCCTATGTTTCTATGTTTCTATGTAATGACCAATCAGCCTACCAAATGGTCTTTGGACTATGAGAGGAAACTGCAACACTGGGAGGACACCCACATGGTCACTGGAAGAACATACAAATTCCTTGCACTCAGCAGTAGGGTTCGATCCGGGTCAACTGTACTGTAAAGCATTATGCTAGCCACTACACTACCATGCCACTCTGAACATATATCAGCATTGGAGAAGGAAAACTTTGATCTCAAACTCTGATAACTTGCTGCTATACCCACTCACGGGGAAGGCTCCGGAGTAAACTCCAAGGGAAAATTGCAGTCCCTAAGGCAGTCCTACATTGTGTTCAATGCTGAATGGCAACCCCTGTGACGCTGATGATGCCAAACTGTATGGATCCCTGCCTTTCCTTTCAATTCATCGCCTATTTTGAGAGGGGATGTCTGTTACATGGACAGCAGCTTACTCTCCATATCGTACTGCTCTGGTTTGTACTTTGAACATAGACAGCTGGGATGCAATATCCTTGGTCAATCCTAACCAGTGGAGCCCTCTCTCATATCAACATTACAACAAACAAGCAGCTGGAGGAATTCATTTGATCTGGCATAAATGGGAAGGAAAGTGGTAGCTGATGTTTTAGACTGAGTCCCTTCACCTGGCCCACATGAAGTTTGGTGAACAAGTCGAGATGAAGGGTCTAAATTCAAAACATCAAGTTCAAGTTGATTATTATCTGTATGTACATATATACAACCAAACGAAACAGCATTCCTCTAGGCCACAGTGCACCCACAAAACATATGTCACACACAGCACAAAAAGCAAAATATTACCAGAAATAAGTTAATAAAATATAATTCAAAGTGCATGAAGTGTGCAGTCAGGTAAACAGTAAACAGTTCGCTGTCCAAGTGACGAGACCTCAGTGTTGGCAGGGTATTTATTAGCCTCACAGCCTGAGGGAAGAAGCTGTTACCCAGTCTGTCAGCTCTAGTCCTGATGATCCTTACCTTCTTTCTGATGGTAATGGGCCAGAGAGGTTGTGGGATGGATGGGAAGGATCCTCAACAATGCTTCATTTCTCTCCACGGATGCTGGCTCACATGCTCATTTCCTCCAGCATCTGGTTTGGTGCTCCAGATTCCAGCATCTGTAAGTCTCTTGTGTCTTTATATCACAGCAGCATCCTTGTCCTGCCCTTTCAAACACATTCCCTTTGTCCTACTCATTCTCTCCTCACCTCTGCAACTTAAAATAAACTTGTTTTCTTTCATTTCCAGTTTTTGCTGAAGGGTCACAGTCTGAAGTTTTAACTCCATCACTCCTTCCAAATATGCTGCCCGATGAGCTGAGTGGTACCAGCATTTTCTGTTTTTCAGTTTAACGTTCCAGCCTTTACAGTGTTGTTGATTTTCATTGGCAATTGACTTTACTTGGGCTGTAACCAAAGGCAGTCTGTCCATTTTTGTGAATGGCATAATTTGACCCAAAAGTGAAAAATGACACTTCACTGTGTAGAAACAAAAGAGAATTGGGTGATCAAAAGAACCAAGACATTGAATATGGACTTCAGGAAGGGAAGTTAAGAGATCAGCAGTGGAAAGGGTGAGCACTGGGCCTCCACATCTCTGAAGATCTATCCTGGGCCCAACATATTAATGTAATTACAAAGAAGGCACGACAGCAGTTGCCTGTCATTAGGGGTTTGAGGAGACTCAGTATGTCACCAAGGACTCTGGCAAATTTCTACAGATGTACTTTGGAGGGCATTCTAACGGGTTGCATCACCGTCTGGTATGGAGGGGCCACTGCACAGAATCAGAAAAAGCTGCAGAACTCAACCAGCTCCATCATTGGCAATAGCCTCCCCAGCATCAAACACATCTTTGAAAGGTGATGGTTCAATAAGGCGGCATCCATCATTAAGGACCCCCATCACCCAGCACATGCCCTTCTTCACATTGCTACCATTAAGGAGGAGATAAAGGAGCCCGAAGACACACTCTCAACACTTTAGGAACAGCTTCTTCCCCTCTGCAATCAGATTTCCAAATGGACAATGGACCCATTAACACTACCTCAAAGTTTTTAAAATCCCTTTTCACACTACTTATTTAATTTAATTTTTATGTTTATTTCTTACTGTAGTTTATAGATTTTTTTATTCTTATGTATTGCAGTGTACCCCTGCTGTAAAACAACAAATTTCACATCATATGCCAGTGATATTAAACGATTCTGTTACATTTTTCAAGCACTGAGTTATCCCATGTCTTGTTGATAGAAACCGGTATCTCTTCTTCCCACCATTTATGAACTACCATGCTTCATCTCCAACAACAAACACTGACCAACACTTTGTCTTCTCACCTCCGCCCATACCCCCTCACCCACCCACAACCTACTCATACCAATTCCACTACAATACTGAAATACTCTAGGGAGGAAACCTATTTCACAACAATAAATTCAAGAATGTCTGCTGGCAGACTGAAATTCAGTTACATTCTTAGAAATCAGACATTAAAGAGCACGCCAGGCAAGATTTGTCAGCTGGTCAGTTGACTGCGAAGAAGCTGGCAACTCTCCCACTTTTTATTTCCTGTTTTGTCAAAAGAATTTTGGGCACAGTCTCCACGTGTAATGAAAAAAATATCTGTTGGTCACATTCAGATTCATTAAATGCTTTGCAACTCCATGAGCAGCAAGTAAATTGATTGCAGTTTGGGAGATCCAAGATAGGCTGGTCACAGCATTCAGACTGCAATCGTGGTAATCTCTGTCAAAACATCTAGTCCCCTCTCAACACCTTCGCAGAAAAATAAACAAGCCAGTAACTAAGAATTGTTCATACATTATTTTCCGTGCATAATCGTTTGGCCTCAGTCATCAACAACTGCTTCTTTTTCTTAAAGTAGAATTGTGCTTGGACGTATAAGTTTTGGAAGAACAAAGGCCATGTTACCCCACTGGTTCATGTTGCTGTTCAGGAACATGGTCCTCTCATTTGTTCCTTGGCACCCTGCCCTTGCGCTTTGGCATGCTTGCTCAAACAGGAATTGATCCCTCTCTTCACAGAATGCTTTAAACTAAGTCCCCTTTCTCTTGGCTGAAAGGCACAGCAAGCCCGTTTTACAAGTTAACGGCTTTGAATGTCATTTGCTTAAAACAGGCCTGCATCAGTTAATTCGGCCCGATGTTTGGACAATTCAAGCGCCGGGCCAAACTGAAAAGGTCAGGGTGTGGGCGCCTGAGGCAAAGGACGGGCAGGTTCAGCTGTCTGCTCTGCGGTGTTTACTGAGCTCTGCGCCGAACTTCGTGGCTGTGAAAGGACTCTCATGGACTTCAGATCCGAATGTTATTTGTCTGCTTTTAGGTTTGCATGATTTGTTTTGTTGTCTCCGCACGCTGGGTGTTGATGGTCCCCTTCTTTTTAATGTGTTTTTCTTGGATTTCTTTATTTTCCGGCTGCCCGCAAGGAGATGAAACTCAATGTTGTATAATGTATACATACTCAGATAATAAGGGAACTTTGAACTTTTGACTTTATGGATGTTATTTCCCCTTGGATTGGGATTGTGAATGGGTTTTGTTTCTGATTATTAAGTTAAATTTCAGTTGCTCTCTTCCAAACACTTCACCTGTGAGTCTGTTGGGGTCATAGACTGTGTTCGGTACTCCCGTTGTGGCCTCCTGTATATCGGTGAGACCCGGCATAGATTAGGAGACCATTTTGCCAAGCATCTACGCTCTGTCCGCCAGAACAAGAGGTATATCCCAGTGGCCACCCATTTTAATTCCACTTCCCATTCCCATTCTGATATGTCCACCATGGCCTCCTCCACTGTCAGGATAAGGCCACACTTAGACTGGAGGAACAACACCTTATATTCCGTTTTGGTGGCCGCCAACCTGATGGCATGAACTTTGATTTCTTGAACTTCCAGTAATGCCTCACCCCCACCCCCCCGCATCGTCATTTCCCATCCCCTTTTTCTTCTCTCATGTTATCTCCTTGCCTGCACATCACCTCCTTCTGGTGCTCCTGCCCCCCTCTCCAATTTTCTTTCTTTCATGGCCTTCCGTCTCTTTCACCAATTAACTTCCCAGCTCTTTACTTCATCTCTCCCCCTCCAGGTTTCACCTATCACCTGGTGGTTCTCTCTCCCCTCCCCACCCCCACCTTTCAAATCTAGCTTTTTTATCTCTCCAGTCCTGCTGAAGGGCTTCGGCCCAAAACGTCGATCGTGTTTTTTTCCATAGATGCTGCCCAGCCTGCTCGTTCCTCCAGCATTTTGAGTGCGTTAAGGTTTATGCTACGTTTTTGTCCATAAAACCATCCTGAAAATCAACCTTATGGCCTAGTCAGTGCTGAGCTAGAGTTGGGTGCAATTAAACAATTTGCTCCTGTTTGTAATCCACTTTCTCTTACAAATCAGGAAAAAATATGTTTCAGTCTCTTCAGAATCAGGTTTAGTATCACCAGCATATGTCATGAAAGTTGTTGTTTTGTGGCAGCAGTACAATGCAACACATAATAGGGAATTATCCTTTACAATAAGAAATGTATATAAAAACAAAATTAAGTAAGTAGTGTAAAAAGAGACCAAAAAGAAGAAAACAAAATAGTGTGGTAGCAGATATGGGTTCATTCAGAAATCTTATGGAGGAGAAAAAGAAACTGTTCCTGAAAAACACTGAGTGTGTGTCTTCAGGCTCCTGTCCCTTCTCCTTGATGGTAGCAATGAGAAGATGGCATGGCCTGGGTGATGGGGGTCCTTAATGATGGATGCCACTTTTTGATTGTTCATCCATATGGGAGCAGGGCATCTAAATCTCTCATCCACTTCACTGCTCCTTGTAATATACGATTAGGAAGATTATCAAATTTGTCTTCCACAAACCCAGAGTGGATGAGTTCACGCTACCTAATGGAAAGGCATAAGAACCTCACTTGGAGGGTCTGTTTGGGGCTCTGAATGGTTGTGAGGGTGGAGGCGTAGAGACAGGTGCCGCACTTGTTCCACTTGCAAGGATAAATGCTGGGGGGAGATCAATGGTTTTAAGGTCAACAACCTAAATTGTTAACTTTGGTTCTGGCTCCACAAATGGTACCCAACTTGGCAGGTATCTCCCACAGCATTTCTCATTTTATTTCAGATTTCTGACAATTGGGATTGTCGTGTCTTTCAAAAGCAGAGGAGGATGTGTATGCCGCATGATCAACTCCTCTTGTTGCACAAATGTATCAGTGCTGTCCCATTTCTGCTCACCAGACCTGGAATATCTCGCAATTAAGTGCCGTCCATTTCACCTGCCGTGGGAGATTTCTGCAATCATTTTTGTAGTGGTGCACATCCCACCTCAGGCCAATGTCAAACAGGCTTTAGATGACCTGAGCAATGTGATTAACCTGCATGAAACAGCCATTTTTGAGGATTTTAACCAGGACTGCTTGAAAAAAGTCACTAAATAATTACCATCAATAAATCACTTGTAATACGAAGGGAAACAACACACTGGACCATTGTTACACCACCATCAAGAAGGCCTACCGTGCTATTCCACACCCTCCCTTCGGGAAGTCTGATCACCTGGCTGTTCTTCTACACCCTGAGTATCGGCAGAGACTAAAGACTGCAGCACCAGTAGTGAGGACCAAAAAGGACGAGGGAAGCACAGGAGCGCTTACAGGACTCTTTTGAATCGGTGGACTGGACTGTATTCAGGGATTCATCTTCGAATCTGGATGCGTATGCTGCAATTCTTACCAACTTCATTAAAACTTGTGTGTATGGATGAGTGTAAAGGCATCCGTTAGTCTTGCGAGACTATGGATCTGCGCCTGGAAAGTCCTCACTCTCTAGGGTGCAGGCCTGGGCAAGATTGTATGGAAGACCAGCAGTTGCCCATGCTGCAAGTCTCCCCTCTCCATGACACCAATGTTGTCCAAGGGAAGGGCATTAGGACCCATACAGCTTGCCACCAGTGTCATCGCAGAGCAACGTGGGATGAAGTGCCTTGCTCAAGGACACAACATGCTGCCTTGGCTGGAGCTCGATCTCATGACCTGCAGATCGCTAGTCAAATGCCTTAACCACTTGGCCACGTGCCCACATTTGGATGAGTGTGTGCATCCAAATACTTGCTGTACATTCCCAAACCAAAAGCCCTGGATGAACCATGAGGTACATTGCCTGCTGATGGCTAGATCTGTGGCATTTAAGTCTGGTGGCCCAAGTCTGTACAAGAAAACCAGATATGACTTGCGGAGGGGTACTTCAAGAAGGAAGAGACAATTCCAAATGAGGATAGAGGCAACATCGGAAGCACATCAACTCTGGCAGGATTTGCAAGACATTACTTCCTACAAGGCGAAACCCAATAACATGAATGGCAGCGATGTTTCACTCCCAGATGAGCTCAATGCCTTCTGTGCCCACTGTGAAGAACATAACTGCAGCTGTGAAGACCCCTGCCACTCCTGGTGACCCTGTGATATCTGTCTCGGAGGATGATGTTAGGTTGTCTTTAAGGAGGACGAACCCTCACAAAGTGCCGGGCTCTGATAGAGTTCCTGGTAAGGCTCTGAAAACTTGTGCCAACCAACTAGCGGGAGTATTCAAGGATATTTTAAACCTCTGTGTCATAACTGGGGGTGCTGGGGACAGACCCAAATGCAAGAACCAGCCACTGAAGTACTAGGAACAGGATTAGGTGAGTCAAGCAAGCAAGGGAAATGGGGAAGAAATGACGCTGGACAAGACACAGGCCCTGGATGAGACTAGGATACAGGGCCTGGACTAGGACTAGACTAGGAAAGCGGGACCTGGACGAGGAACAAGGAACTTGGAATCTGGACAAGGACTCCGAGCCAGAGACTGGACAGGGACCTGGACTCTGAGTTTTGACTAGGGCTCGGACCCCGGATCCAGGCAAGGACAAGACATGGCTACAGGACTGGACGTGGCTAGGCTACAGGACTGGATGTGCCTAGTCCACAGGACTGGACGTGCCTAGGCCACAGGATGAGAACACAAAGCCTTGGCTTGGTCGAGGGAGAACAGGAATGCAGATCCTAGGTCGAGGGAGAACAGGAACGCAGAGCCTTGGCCTTGAGAACAGGACATGGAACACAGAGCCAGGACTGTCCTTTGGGAGCTGGACTTAGGGCCGGGACTCATACGCAGAACACTGAGAGACATATCTTCACTCAAGGTAGTGGCAAACGTCCGGACCTACCCAGCAGAGGCGAGGGCACAAAGAAACAGTTCCCAACACAATGTAGCGGCAACGGCCGGACCTACCTAACGAAGGCGTGGACACAGAGACAGTTCTCAATTCAAGGTAGCAGCAAACGGCCAGACCCACCTAGCGAAGGCGAGTACACAAAGAGACAGTTCCAAACAACGAAAGGCAGTTCTTTATCTAGACACAGCAAGGTCCCGATCTTGCCCTGGCAGTTGAACCTGATGGCGTTACAGGCGAGAACACAGGCGAAGGTAGCAGGCGAGGCTTCAGGCGAAGGAAGGGAAGGGAACAGTCCAGCAACTGAAGCTGAACCCAGGAGCTGTTTATGTACCCAGCCCAAAATGGGAATCATGGGCCGCAATTAAGGCACACAACAGGACAAGGGAAAGCTGGAAAACCTGGAATAAGGGACAATAGACCGGACAGTGAACCGGAATGTGGACTTCACAGTCCGGACCATGACACTCTGACTGTTATGGTTGGAAGTTCAACTTGTTTCAAAAAGGCAACAATTACCAGTGCCTAAGAAGATTAGTGTGAGCTGCCTTAATGACTGTCACCCAGTAACACTCACATCTTCGGTGATGATATGCTTTGAGAGGTTTGTCATAAATAGAATCAACACCTGGATCTGCAATATGCCTATCGCCACCATAGGTCTACAGCAGACGTTGTCTCATTTTTACTTCGTACTGCACCAGCAGTTATGGTCGAAATGACAATAAAAAGTGACTTGACTTGAGTTGAAATGGAGGGAGTGAACAATTCCGAGTTCCTGGGTGTCAAGATCTTTGAAGATTTAACCTGGTCCCAAGATATCAATGCAGCTATAAAGAAGGCGAGACAGCAGCTGTATTTCATTAGGAGTTTGAAGACATTTGGTTTATCAACTAAAGCACTCAAAAACTTCTATAGATGTACCATGCAGAGCATTCTAACAGGCTGCATCACTGTCTGGTTTTGGGTGGTGGGGGCGGGGGAGGTGCTACTGCAAAAGACCAAAAGAAGCTACAGAAAGTTGTACAATTAGTCAGCTCCATCTTGGGTGCTGGCCTCTGTAGTACCCAAAATATCTTCAAGAAGCAATGCCCCAGAAAGGTGTTGTCTATTATTACGGACCCCCATCAACCAGGGCATGCCCTTTTGTCATGGTTACCGTCAGGAAGCAGATACAGAAGTCTGAAGGCATATACGCAGTAATTCAAAACCAGCTCCTCCCCCTCTGCAATACAATTCCTAAGTTGACATTGAACCCCATGAAAACGAGCTCACTTTTTTCTTAATATATATTATTTCTGTTTTTGCACTTTTTGATCTATTCAATATACATATGCATACTTATTTATTTTCTTGTTTTACTTATTTTTTTCTATATTCTGTATTGCATTGAACTTTTGCTACTAAGTTAACAAATTTCACAACACATACCAATGATAATAAACCTGACTCTGATTCTGATCTGCAGGATTTTTGCTGTTAACCTTTCTTTTAACATCCTACAGCATGTGCAAATTTACCTCAGATTTCTGACACCTGCAGTAAATTTGCTTTTAATCTTTCTCATTATCTCCTCCAGCACATGCAATCTTATTTCGAATTTCTAACATCTGTGGTATTTTCCTTTTAATATTGCTTGTAATGTTGAATGGAGGATTGATCAAAATATTCAACAATGGAGAGAACAGAGCAGATATGAGGAACTCTATTGGTTATTACTGATCTCTGTTTCATTAAAGGGACCAGGTTCCAATATCAATTTCATTTAAATGGAGTCCGAATCAAATTCAGGTTTATTATTACTGTCTTTTTGACGTGAAATTATAAATATGAGAAAGTCTGCAGATGCTGGAAATCCAAAGCAACAGACATGAAATGCTGGAGAAACTCAGCAGGCCAAGCATCATCTGTGGAAATGAATAATCAGTCAGCATTTTGGGCTGCTTCGGATTGGAAAGGAAGAGGGTAGCTGCGAGAATAAAAAGGTAGGTGGTGGGGAGAAGGATAGCTAGAAAGTGAAAGATAAAGCCTGGTGGGTGGGAAAGGTAAAGGGCTCGAGAAAAAGAAATCTGATAGGGGAAGAGAGTGGACCATAGGAAAAAGGGAAGCGAGGGAAGTCATAGGCAGGTGAGAAGAGGTAAAAGGCCAGAGCAGAAAATAGAAGAAGCTGGGAGGGGGAGGGAACCATTTTTATCTGAAGGAGAAAATTATATTCATGCTATCAGGATGGAGGATACTCAGAAAGAATATAAGGTGTTGCTCCTCTCCTACACCGAGGGTGGCCTCATCTTGGCACAAGAGGTGACCGCGGACTGACAGGTCAGAACAGGCCACTCTGACCTTTTACCTCTCTCACCTGCTGATCACTTCCCCCAGGTCCCCTCCTCATTCCCTTTCTCCTGTAGTCTACACTCCTCTCCATTCAGATTCTAGAAATGCTGTCTGACCCGCTGAGTTCCTCCAACATTTTGTGTGTGTTGATGTGAAATTTGGTGTTTCGTGTCAGCAGTACAGTATGGAGATATAAAATTAATATAAATTACAAAACAAATAAATCGTACAAAATCAGGAGTAACAAGGTAGTGTTCATGACCATTCCAAGATCTGATGATGGTGAGGAAGAAGCTGAGTGTGGGTCATAAGGACAGGAAAGAGAAGAGGGCATGTGTCAGATGGTGAAGGGGCTTAATGATGGATGCAGTTTTCTTGTCGCACTGCTTCTTAAAGATGTCTTTGATGGAGCGGAGTGTTGTGGTTGTGATGGAGCTGGCTGAGTCTATAGAAACTTGTGAGAGTCTTTGGTGACGTACCAAATTGCCTCAAACTCCTGACAAAACAGAGCCACTGGCATGTCTTCTTCATGATTGCATCAATGTGTTAGGCCCAGCAGATGCTTCACGATCCTCATCCTTTCCATCAAAGACCCTTCAGTGAGGACTGGTGCATGTCCTTCCAACTGATTCCTTGGTCTTGCTAGTGTTGAATGAGATATTATCACTACTGCACTCAACCAGTTTATCTCACTCCTGAGGGCCTCCTCATCGTGACCTGGTGACATCTGTAAATTTACTGATGGCATTTGATCTGTGCTTAGCCATGCAGTCCTGAGTGTAGAAAGAATAGAGCAATGGGTTAAGCACACAGCTTTGAGACATGCCTATATTAACTATCATTGAGGAGGAGATGTTATTACCAATCCATACTGACTGTCCTCCAAGAGGACCACAATCTTGTCGTAGGGTTTGGTGGCTTGCCTGTCTCAGTGGTCCAGAGGGCTATGTTGGCAAGAGTCAGGGTCTTGTGCTTTGGCTCCTGGTTGGTTCAACCATGCCAAACAGTTCAAAGGGTAGAGGCTAATGGTCCACTGGTCCTCTAGCTTCGGGAGCTCAGATCAGGGCCAACAACTCTGAATGGTCAAAAAAAAATAGTTACAGAAGCAGCAATGAAGAATCCTTCTACACCTGCCTGCAGTGGCACTGGACAACACAGGTGGAGGGCCTTCATTGCTGCCCTAAATGACAGTGGCATTATAGGCAGAAAATATACCAACTGCGGTCTCCAGACAAGGAAACTCCGGGTTCATTTGCATTGGGAGGTACAGAGGCTCAGGCTTAGAAGCTTGGAGATGAATACTGAGAGGATATATGAAGACTGTCTGATGGCTCTGGGTCTGTATTCACTGGAATTCGGAAGCATGAGGCATGACCTCATCAAAACCTATCGAATGTTGAAAGGCCTTGACAGAGTGGATGTGGAGAGGATGTTTCCTATGGTGGGGAAGTCTAAGATCAGAGGACACAGCCTCAGAATAGAGGCACATCCTTTTAGAAAGGTGATGAAGAGGAATTTCTTTAGCCAGATGGTGGTGAATCTGTGGAATTCTTTGTCATAGGAGGTAGTGGAGGACAAGTCTTTATGTATAATTAGGACAGAGATTGATAGATTTTTAACTGGACAGGGCATGAAGGGACGTGAGGATTGGAGATTGGGCTGAAAGGAAAATTGGATCAGCCATGATGAAATGGTGGAGTTGACAGATGGGTCAAATAGCCTAATTCTATTCTAATATCATATGATCTTTTGGTTTTATAGGATGATGGTATTGACTTTACCCCTATAAGAGGGCAGCAGGCTCCTCTCAAAGCTAAAGCATCAAAGATGGTCAATAGATATCCACAATAGCCTAGTACCTGATCCTTACCCTTACTTTCGTCTTGTCTGAGGTAGTAACTGCACACAATTACCAACATGAAGCTTAATGCACAACATCTTCAGATCCTCAGGCCTTTAACTGAGGGAGTGTTCCTGGAGCCCGCTGATGAACATTTTGCAGAAAATGGGCCATGGTCAGTTTCTGCCCAAAATCACGAGATTCATTACTTAAAGAAATACACCACGAGAAACTTATCACCTCCCAGATATATTTTACCTCCCTGTGAATGTTTTCAATTTATCAAAATCAAAGGTTTCAATGTAAGAATTTACATTTTTCATCAGAGTCCTTGTAAAATATTTCTATGTAACATATACATTTGCAGAATAAATGTCCCAATACTCCACACTAGCAATTATGCAGTTATAATGTGTTACAGCTCTGAACTCAGCCATTTGGCCTGTAATGGTCCCAACTGCTCATCACATCATTCTCTGGATGGCTGTTAGTTGCCACATTTTCTCCCTTTAGATAACCGGTGCCCATTTCCGAAAGCATCAGAAATCTTTTGATTAGCTCCAGCAGTGAGACTGATCCCTTAGTGTAGTTAACTCTAAATTTCATTCTATGTTTGTTAAAATTGGCAAATGATCAAAATCACTCAAAACAGAATAAAATATTATCAAATGATAAAAATGATTAAAACAAATTTAAAAGTTAAAAGAGTTTTTGGGATGTTATGTTGAAATTGTATAAGACACTGGTGAGGCCTAATTTGGAGTATTGTGTGCAGTTTTGGTCACCTACCCACAGGAAAGATGTAAACAAGGTTGAAAGGGTACAGAGAAAATTTACAAGGATATTGCCGGGTCTGGAGGATCTGAGTTATAAGGAGAGATTGAATAGGTTAGGACTTTATTCTTTGAAACTTTGAAGATTGAGAGGAGATTTAACAGAAATATACAGAATTATGAGGGCAACACACATCAAAGTTGCTGGTGAACGCAGCAGGCCAGGCAGCATCTCTAGGAAGAGGTGCAGTCGACGTTTCAGGCCGGGACCCTTCGTCAAGATTAACTGAAGGAAGAGTGAGTAAGGGATTTGAAAGTTGGAAGGGGAGGGGGAGATCCAAAATGATAGGAGAAGACAGGACAGGGAGAGATGGAGCCGAGAGCTGGACAGGTGATAGGCAAAAGGGATACGAGAGGATCATGGGACAGGAGGTCCGGGAAGAAAGACAAGGGGTGGGGGGGACCCAGAGGATGGGCAAGGGGTATATTCAGAGGGACAGAGGGAGAAAAGGAGAGTGAGAGAAAGAATGTGTGTATAAAAATAAGTAATAGATGGGGTACGAGGCGGAGGTGGGGCATTAGCGGAAGTCAGAGAAGTCGATGTTCATGCCATCAGGTTGGAGGCTACCCAGACGGAATATAAGGTGTTGTTCCTCCAACCTGAGTGTGGCTTCATCTTTACAGTAGAGGAGGCCGTGGATAGACATGTCAGAATGGGAATGGGATGTGGAATTAAAATGTGTGGCCACTGGGAGATCCTGCTTTCTCTGGCGGACAGAGCGTAGGTGTTCAGTAAAGCGGTCTCCCAGTCTACGTCGGGTCTCGCCAATACAAAAAAGCCCACATCGGGAGCACCGGACGCAGTATATCACCCCAGCTGACTCACAGGTGAAGTGTTGCCTCACCTGGAAGGACTGTTTGGGGCCCTGAATGGTGGTAAGGGAGGAAGTGTAAGGGCATGTGTAGCACTTGTTCCGCTTACACGGATAAGTGCCAGGAGGGAGCTCAGTGGGGATGGATGGGGGGACAAATGGACAAGGGAGTCGCGTAGGGAGCGATCCCTGCAGAATGCAGAGAGAGGGGGGGAGGGAAAGATGTGCTTAGTGGTGGGATCCCGTTGGAGGTGGCGGACGTTACAGAGAATAATATGTTGGACCCGGAGGTTGGTGGGGTGGTAGGTGAGGACTAGGGGAACCCTATTCATAGTGGGGTGGCGGGAGGATGGAGTGAGAGCAGAGGTACGTGAAATGGGGGTGATGCGTTTAAGAGCAGAGTTGATAGTGGAGGAAGGGAAGCCCCTTTCTTTAAAAAAGGAAGACATCTCCCTCGTCCTAGAATGAAAAGCCTCATCCTGAGAGCAGATGCGGCGGAGACGGAGGAATTGCGAAAAGGGGATGGCATTTTTGCAAGAGACAGGGTGAGAAGAGGAATAGTCCAGATAGCTGTGAGAGAGAGGCTTCCCTTCCTCCACTATCTTTTAAAGAAAGGGGCTTCCCTTCCTCCACATTCAACTCTGCTCTTAAACGTATCTCCCCCATTTCACATACATCTGCTCTTATTCCATCCTCCCGCCACACCACTAGGAATAGGGTTCCCCTGGTCCTCACCTACCACCCCACCAGCCTCCGGGTCCAACATATTATTCTCCGTAACTTCCGCCACCTCCAACGGGATCCCACCACTAAGCACATCTTTCCCTCCCCACCTCTCTCTGCATTCTGCAGGGATCGCTCCCTACGCGACTCCCTTGTCCATTCGTCCCCACCATCCCACCCCACTGATCTCCCTCCTGGCACTTATCCGTGTAAGCGGAACAAGCGCTACACATGCCCTTACACTTCCTCCCTTACCACCATTCAGGGCCCCAAACAGTCCTTCCAGGTGAGGCAACACTTCACCTGTGAGTCGGCTGGGGTGATATACTGTGTCCGGTGCTCCCGATGTGGCCTTTTATGTATTGGTGAGACCCGACACAGACTGGGAGACCGCTTTGCTGAACACCTACGCTCTGTCCGCCAGAGAAAGCAGGATCTCCCAGTGGCCACACATTTTAATTCCATGTCCCATTCCCATTCTGACATGTCTATCTATGGCCTCCTCTACTGTAAAGATGAAGCCACACTCAGGTTGGAGGAACAACACCTTATATTCCGTCTGGGTAGCCTCCAACCTGATGGCATGAACATCGACTTCTCTAACTTCCGCTAATGCCCCACCTCCCCCTCGTACCCCATCTATTACTTATTTTTATACGCACATTCTTTCTCTCACTCTCCTTTTCTCCCTCTGTCCCTCTGAATATACCCCTTGCCCATCCTCTGGGTTCCCCCCCCCTTGTCTTTCTTCTTGGACCTCCCGTCCCATGATCCTCTCGTATCCCCTTTTGCCTATCACCTGTCTAGCTCTTGGCTCCATCCCTCCCCCTCCTGTCTTCTCCTATCATTTTGGATCTCCCCCTCCCCCTCCAACTTTCATATCCTTTACTCACTCTTCCTTCAGTTAGTCCTGACGAAGGGTCTCGGACTGAAACGTCGACTGCACCTCTTCCTAGAGATGCTGCCTGGCCTGCTGTGTTCACCAGCAACTTTGATGTGTGTTGCATGAATTTCCAGCAACTGCAGAATTCCTGTTGTTTGAGAATTATGAGGGGTATAGTTAGGGTAAATGCAAGGAGGCTTTTTCCACTGAGGTTGGGTGGGGCCACAACTAGAGGTCATAGGTTAAGGGTGAAAGGGGAGAAGTTTAAGGGGAACATGAGGGGAAGATTTTTCATTCAGAGGGCTGTGAGAGTGTGGAATGAGCTGCAAGCACAAGTCGTGCATGCAAGCTCAGTTTCAATGTCCAAGAGAAATTTGGATAGTACATAGGTGGTAGGGATATGGAGGACTATGGTCCTGGTACAGGTCGATGGGAGTAGGCAGTTTAAATGGTTCGGCACGGACTAGATGGGTCAAAGGGCTGTTTGAGTGCTGTACTTTTCTATGACTCTATGACTCTAAATGATAAAAATTATTAAAACAAATTTAAAAGTTTTAAGACTAAACAAATAGCACACTCTGATATTTACCAACTAATCATATCAGTCAAGCTCGACACACCTCTCTCCTTGCAGCTGGAGACTCCTATTTGCATCAATGGGTCCACTTTACATATCGGTCCATAGCCTGCTCTTGTGCCAAGATGAGGCCACCCTCAGGGATGAGGAGCAATATCTTGCATTCTGTCCGGGTAGCCTCCAACCTGATTGCATGTGTATGGTTTTCTCCTTCTGCCCCCTATCACTTCTCCCTTCCCTTTTTCCTGTGATCCACTCTTCTCTCCTATCAGACTCCTTCCTCTCCAGCCCTTTATCTTTCCCACCCACATGGCTTCACCTATCACCTTCCAGCTATCCTCCTTCTCCTTCCCCCCACCTTTTTATTTTAACATCTTCCCCTTTCCTTTTCAGTCCTGAAGAAGGGTCTCGGCCCAGAATATCGACTGTTTATACATTTCTATAGACGCTGCCTGACCTGCTGAGTTCCTCCATCATTTTGTGTGTGCTACTTTACATGTGTCCTTCAGAGGTTATCCTCCGCCTGAAAGCTGAGTCTCCACTTCCTGAGGAGATTGAAGTGAGTCAGAATCTCCATACCACCCCCTCACTATTCTAACCAATTCTTCCAGGAGCACCATCAAGATCGTCCTAACCAGCTGCATCACCGACTGGTATGGAACTGCAAGGCATCAGGCTGCAAATCCCTACAAAGGACTGTGAGGGTTGCTGAGGGGGCTCTTTGGCGTCACTCTTTTTTCCATCAGAGATAGTTATCAGAAATGCTGTGTACACAGGGCCCTTTGCATTATCAAGGACACTTCCCATCTGTACTTTGCATTTTGAACAATCTCTTTGACACCCTACCATCAGGCAGGAGGTACTGTAGCATTAGGACAAAGTCTGTTAGGATGGGAACAGCTTCTTCCCCCCCGACTGTGAGAATACTGAACTCTCTGCTTCCACCCGGGTTTAATCCCTTATGAAGCGCCAGTAGTGTTATACTGCTGACTTTTAACTTGTGCTGTAAATGCACCTTTTTTATTTGTGTTAATATTATTTTATGTATTGTGTGTGAGTTGTGTGTACTATGTTGTACACATTGGTCCAGAGGAACATTGTTTTATTTGCGGGTGTATATGCGTATGGTTGAATGACAATAAACTGACCTTGAACTTGAGTAGCCTGGAGAAGTCGATGTTGCTGTATTGGGCTCCATGTGGAGTCCACCACAGCATCCAGATACCCGACTGACAGGGAAACCGAAAGCTGCACCAGACTGCTGTCTGCAATCAGACCGGTTACAATCTTATTCACTGGTAGCTCCAGTCAGAAATTAGTTAGCAATCTTTCTCCATGCCACTGATTTGCCTAACAATTAGATTTCATCATTTTTGGATGCACTAAATACCTCTTGCAATAGTCAAAAATTCCCAGGAAGGATTGAAAAGCAGACAAAAGAAAATGCTAAAACTGTTGGTTTACAGCCACAATCCCACCCTAAAACAGAAACTGTGTGGTTGCTAATATGGGAGGTTCAATTAAACACAGCCTCTCATGATCTTCTGCTCACTTGTCTGAGAAGGACTTGGGCCCTTAAAGCCACAGTTCTAAGGACAGCATTTGGTTGCCATGGAGCAAGGACGGAGGCTGCAGGGAGAGTGAGAGATAAAGAGAGCGGGAGAGGGAAAGAGAGAGAGAGAGGAGGGGATGGGCATGAGGGAGGACGAAGAGGAGAAAGCGGGGTTCAGGGGATGGGCAAGGGGTGGGAGTGGAGAGAGGGAGGGAGGGGAGGGGAGACGGAGAGAGAGAGAGGAGAGGATGGGCATGACGGAGGACGAAGAGGAGAAAGCGGGGTTCAGGGGATGGGCAAGGGGTGGGAGTGGCGAGAGGGAGAAAGAGAAGAGAGAGAGGGAGGGCGGGGAGGGGAGACGGAGAGAGAGAGGGAGGGGAGAAGGGAGAAGGAGGGGAGAGAGGGAGAGGAGAGAGGGAGGGGAGAGGGAGAGGTGAGAGAGGGAGGGTGAGGGGGAGGGAAAGGGATGGAGAGAAAGAGAGAGACAGTTGAGAGAGAGAGGGAGGAAAAAGGGGGAGAGAAAGAGAGAGAGGGAGGAGAGTGGAGTGTGAGGGGAGAGAGAAAGGGGGGAGATGGAGAGAGAGAGGGAGGGAGAGAGAGTGACTGACTGACTGACTGACTGAATGTGGCTTCAGTTGTCTCCTCCAAGTGTGAAAAGATCTCACTTCAAAACAAATTGTCAATTGAACTGTCCAGCACTAAAAATGGTTGTCACTAGTTATTTGAATAAGTGGATCATGGATTCAGTGCAGGTGGCTCTTCTAAGGAGGATGTCAAAGATAGTTTTATGTAAGTTGGACTGTCTCATCTGACCACCGGTGAACAATGTAGGTTTTAAGGATTGCAGTGTGGACAAGGTCATATTGTTTGTAATTTATGATGTACCACGGAAGCCTATTCTGGATCTCAGATCCATTATATTAATGCTGTTCTCTCATTTATTTCTCTGGCATGGATGACCATTAACTTTCCTCTGTGTTTACCACAAGCTAACGATACTGGTAGAAATTTCCAGTGGCCGAATAACCTACCAACCAGCCCAGCATGTCTCTTGGATGTGGGAGGGTAAAAGAAGCATCCAAAGAAAATGAGGCCATGCAAATTGCTTGCGGACCGCACTGGAGGTTAGAGTTGAAAACAAGTCACTTGTTGCAGACATGCTAATTACCTGTGCCACACTTAGTCAGTGCCTGGCATGAGAAACATGATCTGGCTGACTTGTGATGGGATTCAGTTTATTTATTTTATTTAGAGATACAGCGTGCAGTAAGCTCTTCTGGCCCTTCGAGCTGTGCCACCAGATACCCCCAATTTAATCCAGGAAAATTTACAATGACCCATTAACCCACTAACCGGTACGCCCTTGGACTGTGGGGGGGAACTGGAGCACCTGGAGGAAACCCACACATTCCGTGGGAGGATGTATAAACTCCCTATTCTAAGCATTGAACTCTGAACTCTGATGTCCCAAGCTCTAATAGAGTCACACTAACCACTAAAGCACTGTGCCATCCTTTATTACCTGAGTAGTCAACACCTCCAGTTTCCACCACGCCGAGAGAGGAGGCTGTTGGTATATGCTAGACCTTCTCTAGTGGTCTTCATTGTCCCTCTGTTCCTCATGCCCTTGTTACTCATCTGCCTTTGTCTCATTACTATGTTTTCTGGACTGTCTACAGCAGATACGCCAAACAGCTCAACCATTTTCACCTGAGCTGTCTCCGCAGACTCCTCCACATCAGGTGGCAGGACAAAGTCCCTGACACGGAAATCCTGGAACGAGCTGGGCTCTGCAGCGTCTACACCCTCCTGCTGAAAGCCCAAGCCAGGTGGGCTGGACATGTGGTCAGAATGCCAGACAGCCAATTGCCTAAGCAGCTGCCATACGGAGAACTGTGTCAGGGCAAGCGCTCAGTCGGGGGGGAGAAGAAACATTACAAAGACTGCCTGAAAGCGTCCCTCAAAGGCCTGGGTGTCGACATCAACACATGGGAGACGCTTGCCCTCGACCGTCCAGATTGGCACAGCAAGATCACCACAGGAGCCCGTGCAGCTGAAGTCAGGCGCATCATCGAGGCGCAACGAAAGCGTGCTGTGCACAAGGCCCGAGCAGCATCCACTGCCACGACAGCACCCACTCACATGTGGGTGAGCCTTCAGGGCCCGGATTGGCCTCATCAGTCACCTCCGGACCCACAGCCACCAATCTCCCATTTGACTTTGAAGCCATGGTCATCTTCGACTACGAAGGACGAACAACAACAACAACAACAACAAAGGTTTCTATGCAAGCCCTGCTCCAGTTTGAATAAGCACCCCATGCGCACGGCAGTGAAGACACTGCCCCAGCTGGGTGTATACGGCAGGGCAGCCCTAAGGCTGATCTCTTATTCAGAAGACCAATAGTTCTGCTTACTGAGTTGTTCCCATACTCTGTTCTTTTCATTAATCTTTGCCTGACAGAAGCACCATCGCCTTTTTCTGAATTGAGTAATCTATCCTCCTCACATTCAGTTATAAAGCATAGAAGGATACGAAAAGTTGGAGGCACATGGATTACTTCTGAAACTCTCCTCCTTGAAGGAACATGTCAGATCAGTTTACAGCGTAATGGACAATAAGGAAGCAATAAACAGAAGCGAAGTAGGGAGAGGAGATAAGCACAGAAATGCCAAAACATTAGACTAATTCAAAGGAAGACCATGTCTATCAGTGGAAGATGAGTCTGAAATGCGAGTCAGAGGAAGTCCACAGATGTAGAAAAGGACCATGGTAATGCACCAGTTAGCACAATGCTATTACAGTTCAGGGCATTCCGGAATTCAGAGTTCAATTCTGAGCACCATTCTCCAAAGAGTTCATATGTCCTGCCTGTGGAATGCATGGGTTTTCTCCAGATTCTCCGGGTTCCACCTACAGCCCAAAGACATGTCAGATGGGTTAATTGGTCATTGTAAATTGTACTGTGATTAGATTGAGGGTAATTGGGTTGATAGGGGCTGCTGGGGCAGCACAACTCGAAAAGCCGCAAGGGCAGGTGGGATCTGTACGAAAAGAATGGGTTGCATTTGAATCCAAGGGGGACCAATATTCTTGTGGACAGGTTTACTAAAGCTGCATAAAAGCCAAGGAAAGGGCATATAAGGTAGCAAAAATGAGTGGTAAGATGGATCATTAAGAAGCTTTTAAAATCCAACAAAAGACAACTAAAAGAACAATAAGAAAGGAAAAGATGACAGATGAGGGCAAACTGGCCAATAATATAATGCAGGATAGCAAAGGCTTTTTCATTTATATAAAGAGTAAAAGGGAAGTGAGAGTTGATATTTTACCCCTGGAAAATGATGCTGATGAGGTAGTAATGGGGGACAAAGAAATGGTTAATTATCTTAATGGGTACTTTGTACCTATCTTCACTGTGGAAGACATTAGCAGTGCGCTAAAAGTCTGTAAGTGTCAGAGAGTACCATTGCTATTAGAAAGGAAGAAGTTCTAGGCAAACTCAAAAGTCTTATGGTGGATAAGTCACCTGGACCAGATGGAATACATCTCAGAGTCCTGAAAGAGATTGCTGAATAGATGGATGCATTGGTCATGATCTTTCAAGAATCACTTGATTCTGCCATGGTCCTGGAGGCCTGGAAGATCGCAAATATCACTCCATCACACCAAGAATGGAGGAAGACAAAAGAAAGGAAATTAGAGGCCAGTTAGCCTAACCTCAGTGGCAGGGAAAGTGTTGAGGTCTGCTATTAAGGATAAGGTTTCGGGATACTTGGAGAGTAATGGTCAAATAAGTCAAAGTCAGCATAGTTTCTGTAAAGGGAAATCTTGCCTGACAAATCTGTTGGAGTTCTTCAAGAAAGTAACTAGCAGGATGGACAAAGGAAAGGCTGTGGATGTCATTTACTTGGATTTTCAGAATACATTTGATAAGGTGCCACACATGAGGCTATTTAACACAATAAAATCCAATGGCATTACTGGAAGATACTGGCATGGATAGAGAAATGGTTGACATGCTGGAGGCAGTGAGTGGGAATAAAAGGGCCCTTTTTTGGTTGACTGCCATTGACTACTGGAATTCCTCATGGGTCAGTATTGGGACTGCTACCTTTCACATTGATTATCATTTCATATTGATAATGGATTTGCTGGCTCTGTGGCAAAGTTTGCAGACGATATGAAGATAGGTGGAGGGGTAGGTAACGCTGAGGAAGCAGTGCGATTGCAACAGGACTTACACAGAGGTTGGAAGAATGGGCAAAAATATGGCAGATGGAATACAGTGTTGGGAAATGTGTGATAATGCATTTTGGTAAAAGGAACAACAGTGCAGACTATTATCTAAATTGGGAGAAGGTTCAAACATCAGAGGTGCAAAGGGACTGAGATGTCATCGTGCAAGTCTCTCAGAAGGTTAATTTACAGGCTGAGCCTATGGTAAAGAAGGCAAATGCAAAGCTGGCATTTATTTCAAAGGGAATGGAATATAGAAGCAAGGAAATAATGCTGAACCTTTCTAAGACACTAGTCAGTCATACTTGGAGTATTGTCAATAGTTTTGAGCCCCATATCTCAGATAGGATGTGTTGTCATTAGTGAGAGTCCAGAGGAGGTTCACGGGGATAATTCTGGGAATGAAGGATTAACATGAGAGGCATTTGACAGCTTTTGCACTCACTGTAATTTAGAAGAATGTGTGGGGATCTCATCGAAACCTACCGACTGTTGAAAGGACTAGATAGGGTGGACTTGGAGAGGATGGTTCCTGTGGTGAGGTATCCAGAACTAGAGGACACAGCCACAAAATTGAGGTGCGACCTCTTAGAACAGAGGTAAGGAGGAATTTTTTTAGGCCTGGTAATATTGAATCTGTGGAATGCTTTGTTACAGACTGCGGTGGAGGCCAAGTCCATAGATATATTTAAGGCCAAAGTTGATCGTTTCCTGATTGGTCAGGGCATCAAAGGATTTGGCAAGAAGGCAAGTGCATGGGGATATGTGGGATCCGGGATCAGGCATGATGGAATGGTGAAGCAGACTCAATGGGCAGAATGGCCTAATTCACCTCCCATGTTTTATGGTCTTATGACCTAATCCACCCTGTATCGCTGACTGAAATAAATAAATGTGGTAGAGATCACATTCAAGGAAACTCTATTTTTATCCTGATTCAAGCTCTTTTGCAATAAATTTGAAAAACTTTACTTTTCTTGGAGCTCTGTTGCTGCCTATCTTATGTAAGTAATTTGAAAGAATTATAAAATTAATGACCTGGTTCAAATGACTGTCTGACTTTTGAGGGCTCTTTTTAACTGCTAGAAGCATCTTGAAGTGGAACAACGTATTGATCATCTTTAAGGCTTGCAAAAAAAAGCAAAATGAATTACCTATCTCTCTTCTGACTTTCCCATCTTTTAAATTGATCATGGAAAAGATCAGCGGAGAGTTTTTGTTTCTCGAAGTCAAGGTCAAGTTTACTGTCACTTGTGCAAGTACATCTACGAACAGGTATAATGAAAAGCTTACTTGTAGAGCATCACAGGAACAGAGCATCAAATAGGCAGCATACACAAGTAAAACAAAAATCAAAAATAAATTAGACACATTTTGCAAGGAAAAGCGCTATTACAACCTAAAAGTCAATTTATTGCCAAGTGACAAACATGGTAGTAGTATATTTAATATTTCAGTAATATTTGACTGATATTGTAAATATATTGTTTGATTAAGCATATTTTCTTTGCTTACATAATTCATTATTGGTCATACTGTATGAGGTATGTCAATGGCACTTGTCATTATCTTACCATGTCATATGTGAGCACCACACTATAAAGGGGGCAGGGGGAGAAATCTAAGTAGGCAAGTATCCTGGCTTGTTCTGTTTTCCTTTCAAATAATTTCTGGAGTTGCTAAACATAGCAATGGTGATGAGGAGTTTTAAAATGAACACAAAACAACTACCTACCTATTGAAGCTTAACACATTTTTCTTCAGCAGGGCAGAAAGATGTTCGAATTTAAAAGAAGGCTGAAAACAAACAAAATTAGCAAGCAATATGTATGGCTCTGGATTCATAAGCAGTGAGTACCAAGTGATAATAATAGTAAAAAATAAATACAAATGCAGAAATGGCTGGCTACATCAGAAAAATAGGTGTGCTTGATTGCACAACAGATAACTGGATGATGTATACTGAATGAATTGAGCAGTATTTTGAAGCAAATGAAACAGCCAATAAAAAACGAGTGCCAGTGTTCCAAGTGCATAGAGTAGAAAAGCTTATCATTTGTTTAGAAATTTAACTGCTCAACTACATCAGCCAAAATGACCTATGCTGATAATGTAAATGTAGTGCAGGAACATTTAGAACCAAAACCATTGCTGATTGCAGAATACTTTAGGTTACATAAGTGAAATCAAAAGGAAGGGGAGTCCACTTCAGCTTACGTGGCTGAGTTGAAGAAATAGTTTGAGCATTGTCATTTCAATGATGGACTTAATGATACACTAAGAGATCATTTAGTTTGTGGAACCTTATAAGAAATCTTTCAAAAACAGCACTACTGAAGCACAACTCACATTGAAAATAGCAGCTGAAATCACTGTATCATTGAAAACAGCAGAGAAATAATTGAGTTGCAGTCGGGAATGAAAGCGAATATGATCAAAATTGCCATATCTAAACAGAAAACTGTCAGACCACACATATTATGCTACCATTGTGGCAGGGGCTCACATACACCAGACCAATGCAGCTTTGAAGGCAAAATTTGCAGAAAATCCAACAATGTAAGATACATACAAAGATCATGTCGAGCAGGCAAAAATAATTAGACTGCACAGGGAAGATAAAAAGTCAAGTTGCAGTTACAAAAAGAGCATTAATCTGCATGAGGTGATGTAATGTTTGATAATCCTGAAAGCAGCACAAGACTGAGTAGCCGTGATATTTATAACATGAAAACTAGTGAGAAACAAGCAATATGGCTTCCACCAGAGGTGAACGGTAAATTAATTAAAATGGAATTGGACACTGGCTTGGCTGTTTCAGTCATTCTGGAAAATGAGTTTGAACAGCATTTCGAAGATACTGAACAGAAGCCTGCAGATATCCAACTAAGAACTTATACAGGAGAAAAGATAACTCCTGTGCGAATGACATTTGTAACAGTGAACTACAACAACCAAAAGGCACATTGGGCTTTTATATGGTAAAACAGGGGAACCATCACTGTGGGAACATGATTGGCTGAGACAACTGCAACCATACCCCTTGCAACAGAGTCAATTGAAAGTGACTCTATTTTGATGTTCCCACAGTAGTATTGCATTCTCCTGGTTGTATTCCAATTGCACTAATCATAGTTCTGTTCCATTCAAGGCCTCAGTAGTGGCAAGACATTCAACAAGCACAATGATTAACCCTTTACAACACAACCTTCCTGCACAGTTTGCATCTTGTAAAAGCTTGGAGATTTTACTTTTAATTTCCTCATTCAAATCATTAAAATAGCTAAGTAAACAGCTGAGACCATTACTGCCTACCTCTCAGGAAAGACCTCCTCCTTGTTTCCTGTCAATGAACCAATTCTGACTGTATATCAGAGCTTTACCCACAATCCCACGTGAAGTAATTCTGCGTGCCAATCTCCAATGTGGAGCCTTACATGGTATCCACCATCTCCCCCTTTATTGAGGTTGTTAGGTCATCAACAAAATTCCAGTAGATTTGTTAAGTATGAGTTTCCTTTCATAAATAATTAAATATGACAATCACAAAATAATTTATTTTATCACAATCAAACCAAAATAAGATTATTGAACATCTGTAAGGAAGAAGCAAAAAAATTCATTTCAATTTAAACAAAAGGCTTATTTCTTGTTACACAAGAACCAACACTCTATTTTAAGAACCAGAGTTCAAAGTGAATTTATTATCAGTCACGTATATGCCACTATAATATTGCACTGAGATTCATTTTCTTGTGGACATTGACAGTAAACCCAAAAAGCCACAATAGAATCATCGAAAGCACATACAAACCATAGCACTCTGCAGTCTCCAAGAGGATTCCAGAAGGCAGAGACAGCTTGCATGAACCTCATGGCGGGCAGGCTGCGGGACGGGCACGAATCGATGTTTGACTCCATTTTGCAGATTAAAACTTCCATTGTTCGCCGATTAAAGCGATGAGGGAGATTGAACCTTTGAGCTGAATGCCTTAGTTTGGAGATCGTTTGGGTGTATCAGCTCTCTGCAGTCTTGAAGAGGATTCTGGGAGACAGAGGCATCATGCACGAACTTCATGGTGGATGTGCTGCTGGATGGGGTGCAAACCAATGTTTGACTCCATTTTGCCAAATAAAGCTGCCATTGTGCGCCTATCAAAGCAACAAGGGAGAATGAAACGTTGAGGGAAATGTGGAAGGTGAGCGCTGGCTGCCTGCCTTTTGATCGCTTTGCTACCAGAGAGGGGAGTGCCTGCCGCTGTGTCTGGAGAATTCTGCACAGGTTTTCTGCATTTTGGGTGTGGACTTAGACCAGGAAAATAGACATTTTTTCTCATTCTTATAGTTTTGTTATATTCTGTGTTTTTCACGTGATCTTTCTCCTTTCTTTGTGCAGGAGGAGAGACTTGGGGATCATTGTGCCTGTTCCATTTTGTTCATTTGTTGTGCGGGAGGAGGGATTTGAGGTTTGATGTACCTGTTCCATTTTGTTTTTTTTTTGTGCAGGAGGAGAGGTTTGGGGGTCAATGTACCTGTTCCATTTTGTTTGTTTTTGCATGGGAGGAGGGATTTGAGATTTGATGTGCCTGTTCCAATTTTTTGTACAGGGACAGGGAAATTAGGGGTTGATGATTGTGCTGCCTTTCTTTTCTTGGTTTCATTGCTACTCGGAAAAGAATTTCAGAGTTGATTATTTTGATAATGAATGAACCTTTGAACATCAGAGACAGACAAACAACCAAAGTGCAAAAGACAACAACCTTTGCAAATATAAAAAAGGAAAATAATAATAATCATTATAATAAATAAATAAATAAGCAAAAAAATATTGAGAAAGGTAGTTGTAAAGTCTTTAAAAGTGAGTCCATCAGTTGCGGAATCAATTCAGCGATGGGGCAAGTGAAGTAGAGTGAAGTTATCTCCTCTGCTTCAAGAGCTTGATAGTTGAGGGGTAGCAACTATTCCTGAAACCGGTAATATGGAACTTGAGGCTCCCTTACCTCCTTCTTGATGGCAGCAATGAGAAGAGAGCACAGCCGGGATTGTGGGGTCTCTGTTATGTCAGGCGTAGATAGAAATATGTGTGTACAAATCAAGACAAGGAATTAATCTGGGAAAACCTCACATGCCTTTGCCATTGTTTTTGTTTGAAGTTAAGTTCAAAGTTCAAAGCAATTTCATTATCAAACTACGTAAATGTCACCATATACTGCCCTGAAATTCATTTTCTTGCTGGCATTCTCAGTAGATACAAAGAAACACAATAGAGTTAATGAAAAAGTAGACCCAAATGAAAATGGACAAACAACCAATGAGCAAAAGACAAACCAATCTCAATATTTTACCAAGAAACTTGACAGAAACCATTTTCAAGGTCACAGATCTGCAAAAATTCAGCTGAGTATTGGGACCAGTTTTCCACTGGCAAATGTGACCAAGATAGTGAATCACACAAAATAATTTCTCCTAGCACCAATACTTCATAAGGATCACAATTTTGTGACAAAGATCAACTGATTTAAAAATACAATCCAGCTTTTATATTGAGTTTTCAACACTGCATTTGTCAAAAATCAATTTTAGTTTTAAGCTACATAAGTTTTTCTTGCTAGCGTATTGCATCGTTTTCTTGATGTATGACAGACATTGATTATATCAGGTAAGGTGGGCTGCTTTCTGTCAAGAACCTCTGAAACATCTCTTTTTGCATATCAGCACTTGCAGTGGCAATTCACAGCTGTAAAAGCAAGCCTCCTTAGTCAAATAATGACCAAGCAAATTGGGAGACTGCTTCGTCAAGCACCTCCACAGCATCCACGACAAGCAGAACTTTCCAGTGGCGAAACATTTTAATTCTGATTCCTATTCACAGTCCAATGTGTCGAACCATGGCTTCCTCTTGTGCCAAGATGAGGCCACTCTCAGGGTGGAGGAGTGACACCTTATTTTCCGTCTGTGTAACCTCCAACCTAATGGCATGAATATCAATTTCTCCTTCCAGTGAACAAATTCCATCCCCACCCCCCACGCCCCGCTCTTCCTCTGTTCCCCACTCTGAACTATAACTTCTTCTCACCTGCCAATACTTCCCCCTGGGTCCCCTCCTCCTACCCTTTCTTCTTTAATCCACCTGGCTTCACCAATCACTTACCAACTAGCCATTTTTCCCTCCCCCCAGCTCTTTATTCAGCCACCTACCGCCATTCCTCTCAGTCCTGAAGAAATGTCTCGGCCCAAAGCGTCAACAGTTTATTAATTTTGATAGATGTGGCCTGGCCTGCCGAGTTCCTCCAGCATTTTGTGTGTGTTGCAAGTAATGACCAGTTTTTCTTTCCCACCTAAAATGCCGTGATGGGCTGCTTATTTAGTAAATAAAATCAGTGTAGAAAATTTGGCTGTGTTTTCAGCTGGAGAACAGGAATGATATAATGAGTCGTAACAGACAATGTAAATAAACTGGTCGACTTTTGGGAAAGAATTCCTGGCTATCATTATCATCGTTTTTTTCAGTGAAATGCACTTTCTGTTTGTTAAACTACAGAGAAAGAACTTATAAAGAGTTGAGCATCTAATGGAGTAATAGGGATGTTGAAAAGATTTGAAAGATTGAGTAGGATGAGAAACTATCTCCTCTAATAAAGTCATCACAAGATGAGAAAGTGAATTTAGAGTTTTACCATTCAGTCCGTCTTCAACAGAATTGTGATCCTTATAAAATAGTGGTGCTAGGAGAAATTATTTTGAGAGATTCACTACTTTGGTCATGCTTGCCAGTGTCACAGGTTAATCTGTTCTGTACCTGACAATATTGAATTTTTGCACTTTGTTTATGTGAAATTCATCTGTATGTTTTGTCCCTACTTTCTGAAGTTATTGTGTGTTATGTGTACCACTGTGGTTTATACTCTGGTTCGGAGAAACGTTGTCTCATTTGATGGTATACAGTACATGTATATAGTTAAATAACAATAAACTTGACTTGATTTGACTACTTTGTGGGCCCTCAGCTCCCAGTAGAGCATAGGCGAATGATGTTTTAGAAACATAGAAACATAGAAAATAGGTGCAGGAGTAGGCCATTCGGCCCTTCGAGCCTGCACCGCCATTTATTATGATCATGGCTGATCATCCAACTCAGAACCCAGCCTTCCCTCCATACCCCCTGACCCCTGTAGCCACAAGGGCCATATCTAACTTCCTCTTAAACACAGCCAATGAACCGGCCTCAACAGTTTGCTGTGGCAGAGAATTCCACAGATTCACCACTCTCTGTGTGAAGAAGTTTTTCCTAATCTCGGTCCTAAAAGGCTTCCCCTCTATCCTCAAACTGTGACCCCTCGTTCTGGACCTCCCCAAAATCGGGAACAATCTTCCCGCATCTAGCCTGTCCAATCCCTTTAGGATCTTATACGTTTCAATCAGATCCCCCCTCAATCTTCTAAATTCCAACGAGTACAAGCCCAGTTCATCCAGTCTTTCTTCATATGAAAGACCTGCCATCCCAGGAATCAATCTGGTGAACCTTCTTTGTACTCCCTCTATGGCAAAGATGTCTTTCCTCAGATTAGGGGACCAAAACTGCACACAATACTCCAGGTGTGGTCTCACCAAGGCCTTGTACAACTGCAGTAGTACCTCCCTGCTCCTGTACTCAAATCCTCTCGCTATAAATGCCAGCATACCGTTCGCCTTTTTCACCGCCTGCTGTACCTGCATGCCCACTTTCAATGACTGGTGTATAATGACACCCAGGTCTCGTTGCACCTCCCCTTTTCCTAATTGGCCACCATTCAGATAATAATCTGTTTTCCTATTTTTGCCACCAAAGTGGACAACTTCACATTTATCCACATTAAATTGCATCTGCCATGAGTTTGCCCACTCACCCAACCTATCCAAGTCACCCTGCATCCTCTTAGCATCCTCCTCACTGCTAACACTGCCACCCAGCTTCGTGTCATCCGCAAACTTGGAGATGCTGCATTTAATTCCCTCATCCAAGTCATTAATATATATTGTAAACAACTGGGGTCCCAGCACTGAGCCTTGCGGTACCCCACTAGTCACCGCCTGCCATTCTGAAAAGGTCCCGTTTATTCCCACTCTTTGCTTCCTGTCTGCTAACCAATTCTCCACCCACACCAATACCTTACCCCCAATACCGTGTGCTTTAAGTTTGCACACTAATCTCCTGCGTGGGACCTTGTCAAAAGCCTTTTGAAAATCCAAATATACCACATCCACTGGTTCTCCCCTATCCACTCTACTAGTTACATCCTCAAAAAATTCTATGAGATTCGTCAGACATGATTTTCCTTTCACAAATCCATGCTGACTTTGTCCGATCATTTCACCGCTTTCCAAATGTGCTGTTATCACATCCTTGATAACTGACTCCAGCAGTTTCCCCACCACCGACGTTAGGCTAACCGGCCTATAATTCCCCGGTTTCTCTCTCCCTCCTTTTTTAAAAAGTGGGGTTACATTAGCCACCCTCCAATCCTCAGGAACTAGTCCAGAATCTAACGAGTTTTGAAAAATTATCACTAATGCATCCACTATTTCTTGGGCTACTTCCTTAAGCACTCTAGGATGCAGACCATCTGGCCCTGGGGATTTATCTGCCTTCAATCCCTTCAATTTACCTAACACCACTTCCCTACTAACATGTATTTCACTCAGTTCCTCCATCTCACTGGACCCTCTGTCCCTTACTATTTCTGGAAGATTATTTATGTCCTCCTTAGTGAAGACAGAACCAAAGTAATTATTCAATTGGTCTGCCATGTCCTTGCTCCCCATAATCAATTCACCTGTTTCTGTCTGCAGGGGACCTACATTTGTCTTTATCAGTCTTTTCCTTTTTACATATCTATAAAAGCTTTTACAGTCCATTTTTATGTTCTCTGCCAGTTTTCTCTCATAATCTTTTTTCCCCTTCCTAATTAAGCCCTTTGTCCTCCTCTGCTGAACTCTGAATTTCTCCCAGTCCTCAGGTGAGCCACTTTCTCTGGCTAATTTGTATGCTACTTCTTTGGAATTGATACTATCCCTAATTTCTCTTGTCAGCCACGGGTGCACTACCTTCCTTGATTTATTCTTTTGCCAAACTGGGATGAACAATTGTTGTAGTTCATCCATGCAACCTTTAAATGCCTGCCATTGCATATCCACCGTCAATCCTTTAAGTGTCATTTGCCAGTCTATCTTAGCTAATTCACGACTCATACCTTCAAAGTTACCCCTCTTTAAGTTCAGAACCTTTGTTTCTGAATTAACTATGTCACTCTCCATGTTAATGAAGAATTCCACCATATTATGGTCACTCTTACCCAAGGGGCCTCTCACGACAAGATCGCTAATTAACCCTTCCTCATTGCTCAAAACCCAGTCCAGAATAGCCTGCTCTCTAGTCGGTTCCTCGACATGTTGGTTCAAAAAACCATCCCGCATACATTCCAAGAAATCCTCTTCCTCAGCACCTTTACCAATTTGGTTCACCCAGTCTACATGTAGATTGAAGTCACCCATTATAACTGCTGTTCCTTTATTGCACACATTTCTAATTTCCTGTTTAATACCATCTCCGACCTCACTACTACTGTTAGGTGGCCTGTACACAACTCCCACCAGCGTCTTCTGCCCCTTAGTGTTACGCAGCTCTACACATATCGATTCCACATCTTCCCGGCTTATGTCCTTCCTTTCTATTGCGTTAATCTCTTCTTTAACCAGCAACGCCACCCCACCTCCCCTTCCTTCATGTCTATCCCTCCTGAATATTGAATATCCCTGAATGTTGAGCTCCCATCCCTGGTCACCCTGGAGCCATGTCTCTGTGATCCCAACTATATCATAATCATTAATAACAATCTGCACTTTCAATTCATCCACCTTATTACGAATGCTCCTTGCATTGACACATAAAGCCTTCAGGCGCTCTTTTACAACTCTCTTAGCCCTTTTTAATGCTTGCCCTGGATTTGTCGGCCTGCCACTTTTACTTTTCCCCTTTGTACTTTTTGCTTCTACGCTCACTTTACACCCCTCTGTCTCTCTGCACTGGTTCCCATCCCTCTGTTGTGAACTAACCTCCTCACACCTAGCCTCTTTAATTTGATTCCCACCCAATGTCAATGTTTCTGCAATCCATTGTATCCACCGTACAGGGGATCAGCCAATAAAGCTTCACCCAAGCCCTGTTGGCCTTGCTCATTTCCACCTCATAAAACAGGAATGTAGAATTAGATTTGAGATGTCATTCAGTCAGTAATGTTGGACAAAGGAGACTGAGGTTCTGGAATTCTCCTTCAGAAGGCAATTGAAGTCAAGCCAAAGAATCGTAACACACAAAACACTGGAGGGGCTCAGCAAGCAGGTTAGGCACTTCAGGCTGAGACCCTTCATGCAAACTGCATACTGACCAGAGATGCTGCCTGACCTGCTGAACTCTTCCAGTGTGTTGTCCCACGTTCCAGCACATCTTATCTCTTGTAGAATAGTGGATAGGTTTTTGCCAGGTGATAATAGGGATTCAAAGGACGTGGATAAAGTTAAGATAGAGATTACAGTGATCATTAAATATTGATCTTCCTTTTCTTTAAATACTTCCAGTGATCCTGTCATGAGCCTGTGGGCCTATGCAGCGAGCTGTAGAGCATTGGGCTTCCAGGTTTCTCGAACACCTGTATTTACTAACTGTTATCATAACGAGAGCCATTAAGCCCTTGTGCTGTCGGTTTAATCTTATCAAGTTAATTGTGACTGGTATGGGTTTCCTGTATTCTATGATTATTTAAAGGGGTCTCTAGTTACCTCTTTAGTAGAGTCCTACTGTGTTATAGAGAATGATTGGTCTTGTGATGTTGCTCCGTCATCCCTCCGAGACTGTCTTGGTGTTCCTATGCCTAACCTCTTGCCTGAAGTCTCTTCATGAGGATTCTGCCGTCCAGCACTCCTGGGTCAAGTCGAGAGCTTGCCATCTGCCGCTCTCAGTGTTGAGCCGTGCCAGTGACTGTCATAACAGGGAGAGAGCCTGCTGTTCATCCACACTTGAGTCCAGTCTTACGAACGCGCACCAGGGGAGATCCAGTTTCTATAACGTTTCAAAGTAGAGAGTTGTAGAGGGTCACCATCCCCTAAAGGAAATCCCTGTGCTTCTCAGTATTTAATGCTCATCCCTTCCACTTGTAACTATCTTCCCTTGTTTGAGATTGGGATGCTCGCACTGATGTAAACCTCTTTACATCTACTCTAACATGCCTCCTTTTCTGTTTCAATATTATCATTCCTCATTCCACTAAACTCCAAGGAGTCTGCCCTTTTTGATCAGATTCCCCCTTCTCCAGCCCTTTATCTCTTTAATCAATCAACTTCCCAGGTCTTTACTTCACTCCTTCCCCTCTCTTGGTTTCACCTATCACCTGCCACCTTGTACTTCTTCCTCCCCTCCCCCCACCTTCTTACTCAGACTTCTCCCCTTCTTTCCCAGTCTCGATGCAGAGTCTCGGCCCAAAACTTCAACTGATTACCCTTTTCCACAGATGCTGCTCGACTTGCTGAGTTCCTCCAGTATTTTGTGTGCTGCTTTGGATTTCCAGCATCTGCAGATCATAGAAACATAGAAACATAGAAAATAGGTGCAGGAGTAGGCCATTTGGCCCTTCGAGCCTGCACCGCCATTTATTATGATCATGGCTGATCCTCCAAATCAGAACCCCGCCCCAGCCTTCCCTCCATACCCACTGACCCCCGTAGCTACAAGGGCCATATCTAACTCCCTCTTAAATATAGCCAATGAACTGGCCTCAACTGTTTCCTGTGGCAGAGAATTCCACAGATTCACCACTCTCTGTGTGAAGAAGTTTTTCCTAATCTCGGTCCTAAAAGGCTTCCCCTTTATCCTCAAACTGTGGCCCCTCGTTCTGAACTTCCCCAACATCGGGAACAATCTTCCTGCATCTAGCCTGTCCAATCCCTTTAGGATCTTATACGTTTCAATCAGATCCCCCCTCAATCTTCTAAATTATAGGACTACCTTTTCATGCTGGTGAATTTATTTTGAAATGCCAACAATGTCAGTATACCCTTGCTTAAGCAAATTGTGTACAGTACTCCAGCTGTTGCCTCATCACTACTCTATAGATTGAAACATTACTACTCCATCTCTGAACCCCAACCCTCATAATAAAGGCCAAAAAGCAATTTGTCTCCCTACCACATGATACACCTACCCACTATTTGTTTCTTGCTCACAAAAGCTTCTAAATTCCTCTGTCTTTGCTCACGTGTAATCACTATCCATTTAGATAACCGCCTGTTTTTATATTCTTCCTAAAGTGCATAACCATGCTCTTCCCTCATTAAACTCAATTTATAGAGTTTACACCCACATACTCAATCATCTGTATCCTGTCTAGGTCCTAACAGCTTCATTATGGGCCATCCCACCTATTTTCTTGTCAATGGTGAACTGTGTACTTACATTCTGCCCTCTCTTCCAGAGTATTGAAATCAGGAGTAAATAAATGGAAGAATGTTGTGGTCAGCCATGAATCAGAGGCCCCATTCATACTCCTGCATGTAGGTTAAGTTTAATTCCAGAAACTTAAGGGTAGAATCTCAGTGATTCACTGATGCAGTAGGATGTCGGCACTTTTGGCTGCAGTGACCTCTCGGGAGCCAACCAAAGGTGTGTTTTCTTTTTTGAATGTCCTTTTTATGATTGCAAGACACTGCTAGATTCCAAGTACTTAGGGTGCTGCAGGTCTACCCCATCAGTAGACATCTTGTTGGCAGACGAGCTGCACTTGATGCAGACCATGTTGCTGCCTGCTTCCGGAAGTCACCTAAGGTGGCATACAGAGTAACCATGGTTAATTGTCTTGGCCGTTTCTCTTAGAATCATAAGACCCTGCGGGGCATTGATAAGGTAAGATGCTGCAGGCCTGTCTCCCTTGTTTGGTGGTGCACAAGATGGCAGGGAAGCTGTGTGGCTTTGGTTGCAGTGAGGATTAGGCCTGAAGCCACAAGTTTGCCTGTTGCTGTAGTCTGGATGAGGAGACATCAGAGGCAGTGTAGCATGGCATCCATGTTTGGTTGGGGGCTGGCCTCTCCCATTGGAGCTCCCCCCTAGTGTCTGATTGGTGGAATGAAAATTTTGATTGCATGCGTGTGTTCATCTGTGGACTGCCGGGAACTTCCCCATCAATTTGCAAAACATTTCACTTAGGGACTTGCGCTATAAGTATTTTTTTGCATGACTATTTTCTTTTTGCTCACTGTCTTTAATGCTCTGTGTATGTCATGCACTTTGGACCCAGAGGAATGCAATTTTGTTGGGCTGTGTTCATGTATGGTTGAATGATAATTAAACCTGAATTTGATTTGATGTAGATGCCTGGTTTTAAGTGATATTTTAAGTTGAGATACAGTGTGAAAGCTCACTTAATGCAAACAATTCCTTGGCGGATGCCATAGTAGCATAGCGGTTAGTGCAAATCTATAGAACACCAGCTGTTCGACTCCTGCCGCTGTCTGGAAGGAGTTTGCACATTCTCACTGTCACTGTGGTGGTGTGCACTGTCGGATGCCCACCCGCCGCACTTGAGTGATATCTCTCTTTCTTTCTTTCTCTCTCTCTCCCTCTCTCTCCCCTCTCTCTCTCCCCTCTCTCCTTTCTCCTCTCTCCTCTCTCCTCTCTCCTCTCTCTCTTCTCTCTCTCTTCTCTCTTGCTGGATGGTGAATCAGACTCTGTCGGTCCTCAAGTCAGGGGACTCAAACCAAGCGACATGGCAGATTGTAACATCAAAACTGCAAGCTGCTGGTCTCCCACTCTCACTTGTTGCAGGAGTGATATCTCTCTCTCTCCCTCGCTAGTGGGAGACAGCCTGCCTGCGATGTCAAAGTGTTGGGATGGACTCTGGATCATGGTCCCTCTGGGGGCTTTGCCACTGCTTGCACGTTGGAGGGGGATTGGGGTCGGGCTTTTGCTGGAGCAAGTGGGGGGAGGGTTGATGCTTTGGCTGCTGCTTGAGCAGGGAGGGGCCTATGGAGTTCTAACGTTTCTGTCATTCATTTTTTGTTTTTTTATTTCAGGAATATCTGCAGAGAGTAAGAATTTCAGGTGGTATACAATATACTGTTGTGTCTGTGCACAACTACATATCAATTAAATAAAAGCACACATGCGGGACATGGCTTTAACTGGTGTATTCACATTGCAGTCAGAGAGACAGCAATGTGCATGTGTGGACAACAGATCAATGTTTAGTGCTAAGGGGGGGGGTCATTGCTGTAAAAGAAATAGATCCACACATCACACTTCCTCTCCCTTCAGAATAATGCAACATAAAACTCTGTATGTACAAAACATCCAATTCCCCTTTCATAAACCTATATTCCAAATAAACATGCTTGCACAATACAGTCCATAACTAACTTCATATTTCTAAAGGTTCAGTCTTTTGGGTGACGTTCTGTTTCTTTCAGGATAGTGCCTCAGGACCTGTGGAGTGACATCAGGTTTGCTGGGTGTCTTGTCTAATTCTCGTTTCCAGTGTCATGTTGCTGTCAGTGGCATCATCACTGAGAGATAAGTTCAGTGACTGTAATGTGTTCATCTTGTTGGATGTATTTGACTCAGGTCTGTTCTTCAGTTGAGCATCCAGTACCTGGTCCACATGATGTCTCCATGTAAGATCTCCAACATCTATTGTTTACATTAGTGGTCCAGTTCTTGTAGCTATCCTACCAGGTGTCCACTTGTCTTCTCAGTAATCACATGTTACGACTTCCAATCCAATCTAGAAGGTCCTTGCTGCTTCACTTGGCAACTGGTTGAACTGCTGATTGTGTACTTCTCTCCGTAGATCTGCTTTCAGGAGGTCTATGCATGATTCCAGATTCCAGTTCATGAACAGTATTGCAGGTGTTCAATTTGTTCTTGCATGAACAGAGTTCTGATACACAAAAAAGGAAGTTGTGCACCTTGTGCTGTAGAGAAAAGTCCTCCTTGTCCATCGCTTCAGTGGACTTCTTGGTTTGGATAAAATTTTCAGCTAACCCACTCGTTACTGGGTGTGAGGAGTTGATTTGACATGTCTGATTCCACTCTTCTTCATGAACAGATGCAATTCTTCTGACGTGTATTGTGGTCCATTGTTACTCACATTTGTTCTGGTAAGCCATTTCTGGCGAAGATAGCCCTCAGAGAGGAGAAAGTCTTTGCTGAGGTGGTTGACTTTATTGGTATAACCTCTGGCCATTTCGAATGAGCATCCACACCAATAAGAAACATGGAGTCCATGAACAGCCCAGCAAAGTCAATATGTCCTCTTTGCCATGTTGATGATGGCCATTCCCACGGGTGTAATGGTGCCTGTGGGGGTGCATTTTGAACTCTTTGGCATTCCAAACAGCTTTTGGCTAAGTCTTCAGTCTGTTTATCTATTCCAGGCCACCACATGTAGCTCCAGGTGAGACTCTTTATCTTGATTCCTAAACTATTGTCACAGTAAACAAATGATATATTCATTATTTACAACCAGGAGCTTTGCCTCACAAAATGCTGGAGGAACTCAACAGGTCAGGCAGCATCTTAGGAGAGGAATAAAGAGTTGACATTTTGGGCTGAGATCCTTCATCAGGACTGAAACCATGATGAAGTGTCTTGGCCCAAAAATCTTTATTCCTCTTTATAGATGCTGCCTGACTTGTTGTGTTCCTCCAGCATTTTGTGTGTGTTACTCTGTATTTCCTGCTTTGGCAGAATCTCTTACGTTTAGGTGTTTTTGCCAGCAATACAGACAAACTTCACAAAATATGAACAAGAGAAAAGCTGCAGATGCTGGAAATCGAAGCAACACACACAAAATGCTGGAGGAACTCAGCAGTCCAGGCAGCATCTATGGAAAAAAAGCATAGCCAACGTTTCAGCCCAAGGCCCTTCAGTAGGACCTTTGGCTATGTCCTGCTGAAGGATCTTGGCCTGAAATGTCAACTGTACTTTTTTTCACAAAATATATTCTCTTCAGATGGGTAAGTGACTTACAGAGGAACAATGCACATTGACAGCACTCTCATATTATCCAGATGAAACTTGAGGGTCATCTTTAGGTGAGCGTTGGCCCTTCTGATTGTGGTATATGAGGTTGATTAGATGCCCAAAGATGGCTCCTAGTCAAGTTCCACTCCACAGCTTTGGATGGGTAAAATCGTTTGAGAGATCAAAGAGCTAGCAAATTCAAAGGAACTATAGCACAAATATCACTGCATCTTCCACTGGATGAATTGAAGGGGGAGAAAAGCGATTAGATGATTTAAGGGAAATGGAAAAAAAATCTGTTCATATATAAAGACCTAACACTTAACAAAAATGAAAGGTTAAATTGAATAGAACCATTCATCTTTTTCTATACTTTTTTCTAGAATTTTCTAGACTTTTCACCCATTTCCCATGATTCATCTAATAGATTTATCAAATTAGATGGATTAAGATAAATGGAAAATAATCTGTACATATTTGGGGATGGAGTGGAGGTGTAGTGATTAGCAAAATGCTATTGCAATTCCGGTGACCCGGGTTCAAATCCAGCCACTGTCTGTAAGGAGTTTGTATGTTCTCCCCATTCTCATCCCACATTCTAAAGACATACAGGTTACAGGGAAATTGGTCACGTGAGTGTTACTGGATGGCATAGACTTTGGGCTGGGACATGTTGTTGTGCATTATACCTCTAAACAACATTTAAAGAAAATAGATACTAAGAACTATCATTAATAAAAATGAAAGAAACGGTTCATTTGATTAAATGCATCTGTGTTCACTTGTTTGCTTGGCTCTCCTCGTGTGCCAGTTTCATTCCTCACCTTCCTTCTCTTTGCAAGTGTGTTCCCATTCTTAGATAGAGTCACAGAATCATAAAAAGTACAGCACAGAAATAGGCCCTGTGGCCCATCTCGTCCACACCAAGCCACTTAAACTGCCCATGCCCATTAACCTGCACTGGGCCATATCCTTCCATACCCCTACCATTCATGTACCTATCCCAACTTCTCTTAAATGTGGAGAGCAAGCTTTCATGCACCACTTACACTGTCAGCTCCTTCCACACTCTAACAGCACTGAGAGAAGAAGTTTCCCCTCATGTTCCCCTTAAGCTTTTCACCTTTTTCCCTTAACCCATGACCTCTAGTTGTAGTCCCACCCAACCTCAGTGGAAAATGCCTGCTTGTATTTGCTCTATCTATATCCCTCATAAGTTTGGATACCTATCTCCATATATAGTAACACAAGACCACCATCTTTCTACTCAAGTCATTGCAGCCTCATCACCACATACCCCACCTCTGGACTGCCTGAAGATGAAAATAACTTTCATTTTCATTATATCTGCTACATCCTCTGTAACAGCAGGCCAGCCTTACACGAACTCATATTTCAGGCTTTACTCTGCCAAACAAGCTGTTATAAAACAAGTAGGTACATTGGGGTGTATGGGGTGTCAGGGAGGGGTAGCACCTCTGGTGGGGGAACATGTCGCATCCTTTTCAGGGTGGTTAGTCCACCTTTGGTCCCCACCTGGCACTCAGCTCTCACCTGTGGCTCCCCGTAGCTGTTTGCATGCGACAGCGGCCACACCCCGGGCAACGGCTTCGACAAGCCGGCTAAACCAGGTGAGGGTAGCCGACGGGTCTCAAACCCTCGGTGAGATAGGGAGTTGTCTATCCCAGCATGTGAAGACAGACTCCGGCGGATTGAGCGGACGAGACCTATGGAAGGTCCAACGGTCAAGAAGGCGGTCTCTGCAAGCGTCGTGGAACGTGTAGAGCAGGACAAGACACAGAAGATGTCCCAGTCATCCACTGCGCCTAGTCCCATCTCCAGCCGTCTAGACTCTGTCTTGCCACTGGATCCAGATGGGAATTGGGAAGAGAGAGTCAGGCTGACGCTGCGCAACTCTCCCTCACTTAAATCCAGATCACGCGCTAGTCTTGGCACCATCATAATGGTGTCCAGGTCCTCATCGATGTCAACGATGGATGAACAACAACAACATTAAAGACTTTTAAGAGGTGTTTACATAGGCACATAAA
Organism: Mobula hypostoma; assembly: GCF_963921235.1. Taxonomy (NCBI): domain Eukaryota; kingdom Metazoa; phylum Chordata; class Chondrichthyes; order Myliobatiformes; family Myliobatidae; genus Mobula; species Mobula hypostoma. The sequence continues at coordinate 7,139,703 of NC_086097.1, read as the reverse complement.
TGTGAGGAAAATAAGGAGATATAGACATTGTTTTGGCAGAAGAGATTATTTTAATTAGCCATTTGATTACTAATTTAATTAGTTCAGCACAACATTGTGGGCCAAAAGCCTGGTTCATGTGCTGTGCTGTACTGATCTATGTTCTAAGTTTGAAGCAGGTAACTGCAATAACTAATGTAAGACTGTGATAGAGTGAATGTGGAAAGGATGTTTCCTCTCGTGGGGGGAGCTTAGGACCTGAGGACAGAGGCCCAGAATAGAAAGGTGTCCTTTTAGAATAGAGATCGGGAGGAATTTATTGGTGAATCTGTGGAATTTGTTGCCTCAGGTGGCTGTGGAGGCCATTCATTGGGTATATTTATGGTAGTGGTTGATAGTTTCTTGATTAGTCCCTGAAGGAATACAGGGAGAAGGCAGCAGACTGAGGCTGAGAGTGAAAACGGATCAGCCATGAAAATTGGCAAAGCGCACTTGATGGGCCAAATATTTTAATTCTGTTCCTATATCTGATGTTCTGATGGTCTGATGAGTTAAACTGTTATATTTACAGTGGTGCTAGAAAGTTTATGAACCCTGTAGAATTGTCTCTGTTTCTGGATAAATATGACCTAAACTGAGATCTAAGTAAGCCTTAAAATTAAATAAAGCGAATCTAATTAAATAAATGAGACAAAACATTATACTTGCTCATTTGTTTATTTATTGAGAAAAATTATCCAAAATTGCATGTATTTCTTGGAAAAAGTATGTGAACTTTTGTTTTCAGTAAATGGTGTGACGCCTTGTACAGAAATAACTTCAACCATACGGTTCCAGTAACTGGTGATCAGTCCTGTTCGCCAGCTTGGGAGAATTTTAGACCATTCCTCCTTACAAAACTGTTTCAGCTCTGGGATGTCGGTGAACTTCCTGCAGGACCTGCTTGCTTCAGGGTTTCCACAACATTTCTACAGGATTAAGGCCAGGACTTTGACTTGGCCATTCCAAAACACAAATTCTCTTCTTTTTAAACGATTCTGCTGTTGATTTACTTTTGTCTTTTGGATCATTGTTTCGTTGCATCAACCAACTTGTATTAAGCTTCAGGTGATGGAGTACGACCCTGACATTCTCCTGTAAAATATCCTGATGCAATTTTGAATTCACTGTTCCCTCAGTGATTGCAAGCTGTCCAGGCCCCGAGACAGCAAAGCAGCCCCAAACCATGATGCTCCTTCCACCGTGCTTCACAGTCGCAATGAGGTTTTGCTGTTAATGTGCGGTGCCCTTCTTCCTCAAAACATAGCAACCTACATTTCTGCCAAAAAGTTCAACTTTTGTCTCATCTGTCCATGAAACATTATCACAGAAGAGTTGTAGAACATCCAGGTGGGTCTTTTGCAAACTTGAGACGTGCAGCAATGTTTTTTTTTGAGAGCAGTGGTTTCCTCCGTAGTGTCCTTCCCTGAACACCATTCTTGCTCAGTGTTTTTCTTGTAGTGGACACATGAGCAGAGACTTTAGAAAGTTCTAATGATTTCTGCAGGTCTTTTGCTTGTTACCTGTGGATTCTTTTTCACCTCCTTCAGCATTGCATGTTGTGCTCTTAATGCAATCTTGGTAGGATGCCCACTCCTAGGGAGAGCAGCAACAGTACTGAGTTTCCTCTGTTTGCAGACAATTTCTCTTACTGTGGGCTGATGAACACTCAGGTCTTCAGAAAAGCTTCAGTAGCCTTTTCCTGCTTCATGCATCTCTACAATTCTTCTAAAGTCCTCTAAAACTTGTTCTGATCAAAGCACGGTGCACATAAACAGATCTTTCCTGAGAAGCGCAGGCTCTATCAGTCACCTGCCCTAGTGTGTCTTTTTTTATAGGGCAGGGCACATCTACAACCCACACCACCAATCTCATTGCATTGATTGAAACACTTGATGCCAGATAGCTTTTGTAGAAGGCATTACCCCAGGGGTTTGCATACTTTTTTCAACAAATACATGTAATATTGGATCATTTTTCTCAGTAAATAAATGAACAAGTAGAATATTTTGTGTTATTTATTTGATCGGGTTCTCTTTATCTAGTTTAGGACATGTGTGAAGATCTGATCATAATTTTGGTGATATTTATGCAGCGATAAGGAAAATTCTACAGGTTTCACACACTTTCTAGCACGACTGTAAATGTTAGGTGGCAGGGTGGGGATACATCTCTTCCAAAGGAGGTGTGAGGCGCTTCTTCCCTTCGTTAGTCTGCAAATCACTTTTGGGCAAGGTGTAGCCATGGGAGAAGGTGGTTGATGGTCATATGAATAGCTGGTACATATCACAAGTCTAGGTCATGTGACCACTGATGCCAGGCAGACAATCTCTGAAGAGTATTGATAATGGTCGGGGTCACCCGTCTTGTAAAGATACTGCCCAGAAGAAGACAATGGCAAACCAGTTCTGTAGAAAGGGGGTGGAGCTTAGGAGACAATCTTCGGAAACAGCTCTATTTCTATCTTTAATATCTTTATTTTCCCCCTTCAGGGTTCTTTTGAAGACCCTGACTTGGAGTTACATGCTGGCTTCGATTCTTTGCGGGAATGGGAACCGTTCTCGGGGTCTCACGACCGGCTGTTATTCGATATACCAAGGGCTCAGCCTAAGAGATTAGCTCGCCTTCGGATTTCGTGGCTCTGGAGGTGAGCGGACTTGAAGTCGGGGCCTCTGCAGGAAATTGGTGTGTTGTGGGAGACAGAAGATCTCTGGCTGTGTGCCAGAGACCCGAGTTCTTTGGGCACAGAGCTTGGAAAAAGCGACACAACAGACTTTTAACATCTTAAATCAGTGAGTCATATTGTTATATCTCCCCTCCCACTGTGAAATGGAGATACCTCTTTTTCCCTTATTATCAAGAAAGAGACCCTTTGGTAAGTCAAATTACCGGGTGAACGAGTAGTCTTTGGGGTACTGCAAGTCGGTGTCTTTATTGATGGTTTATTGCACATTTGAGTGCTCAGTGGGGGGGGGGTGCCGATGCTTTTTTTGCAGTGGGGAAGGGAGGATTGTTGCTTTGCTGTTGCTTACACGTGGGAGGAGGGAGCTGGGGGGGCTTTAGGGTTCTAACATTTAACTGACATTCATCTTTTGGGGTACTCTTCTGTTTTCATGTATGGTTGTGAAGAAGAAGAATTTCAGGATGTATACTGTATACATTTCTCTGACATTAAATGTACCTTTGAGACCTTTGAAAAAATTGCCAAGGATAATCATGCTCATGAAAGGACAATGATCACCCATGCCACACAACACAGTACATAATGATAATGATAATATTTAAAAGGCTGCATGAATAGGTAATTGGCAGATGAAGTTTTATGTAGAAAAGTAACAGAATGAATACATAGAGAAAACATAGATTACTTTATAAAGGGCATGAAGGATCAGAAGGGCTTGGATGTGTTTTTGCATAAATCCCTGAAAGTGGTAGATCAGCTTGACAGAGTGGTTAGCAAAGGATGTGGGTACCTGGGATTTATGGGGATATGGAATATGGAAGCTGAGAAATTATGCTGAATCTGCTGGCTGGGATCACTGCATCCAAACCTCTTGTCCTGATCTGACATTAATTCACAAAGATTCTTCCACAAATATTACCTGTTTAAATTCAAGTTCAAGTCAAGCTCTCAACACCATTGAGCACTTCTATTTGGAGCACCCTTGAGGGAAAGTAGCATCCATCATCAGAGACTCCTTCCATGCAGGTCATGCTCTCTTCTTGATGCTGCCACCAGGAAGGAAGTACAGGAGCCTCAGGACTTACATCAACGGGTTCAGGAACAGTTATTACCCTCAACCATCAGGCTCGTGAACCAAAGGGGATAACTTCACTCAACTCCACTTGCCCCATCACTGAAATGTTCCCTCAACCTATGGACTCACTTCCAAGGACTTTTTCCACTTTCATGGACATACACTGCCTCTCCTTTGTCTACCCTGCTTGTTACTTCCTCGAAGAACTCTGACAGATTTGCCAGGCAAGATTTCCCATTACAGAAATCATGCTGGCTTTGACTTACTTTATCATTAGTCTCCAAGTACACCAAAACTTCATCCTTAATAAGAGTCTCCAACAATTGTCCTATCACTGAGGTGAGGCTAACTGGCCTATAATTTCCTTTCTTTTGTCTTCCTCCCTTCTTAAAGGGTGGATTGACAATTGCAATCTTCCACTCCTCTCGGACCATGCCAGAGTCAAATGAGTATTGAAAGATCATGACTAATGCATCGCTGTCTCTTAAGAAACCTCTCTCAGAACTCTGGGATGTTGTCCGTATGGCCCAGATGCCTTATCCACCTTAAGACCTTTGAGTTTACCTGGCACTTTTTCCTTTGTAATACCAATGGCTCTCACTTCTGCTCCCTGACACTCACAGAGCTCTGGCATACTGTTAGTGTCTTCCACAGTGAAGGCTGATGCAGAGTACCCATTAAGTTCATCTGCATTTCTTTGTCCCTCATTACTACCTCACCAGCATCATTTTCCAGTGGTCCAAAATCAACTCTCACCTCCCTTTTACTCATCATTAAACTAAAAAAACTTTTAGTAACCTGCTTTATATTAATGGCATGTCTGCCCTCATATTTCATCTTTTCCCTTCATATACTTTTTAAAATTGGATTTTATAAACTTCCCAATCATCCAACTTCCCACTCACATTTACTTTATATGTCCTTTCCTTGGCTTTTATGGAATCAACTTCCTTTGTCAGCCACGGTTGCCTATCCCTGCCATTTGAGAACTTCTTCCTCTGTGGGACATATCTATCCTGTGCCTTGTGAAATATTCCCAGAAACTTCAGCCATCTCTGCTCTGCCATCATCCCCGCCAGTGTTCCCCTCCAATTCACCTGGGCAAGCTCCTCTATCATGCCTCTGTAATTCCCTTTATTCCATTGTGACACTGATCCATGTGAGTTATGCTTTTCCCTCCCAAATGACAGTATGAATTCAATCATATTATGATCACTTCCTCCTAAGGGTTCCCTTACATTAAGCTCTCTAATAAGATTTGGGTTATTACATAAGACCCAGTCAAAGACAGCCTTTCCAGGAGTAGGCACAAGCTGCTCTAAAAAACCATTTCGTGGGCACTCAAAAAATTACCTCTCCTGTGATCCGACATCAATCTAATTTTCCCAAACCCCTTGCATTTCAGAATCAGAATCAGAATCAGGTTTATTATCCTCAGCATGTGACGTGAAATTTGTTAACTTAGCAGCAGCAGTTCAATGCAATACATAATATAGAAGAAAAAAAACAAGTAAATCAATTACAGTATATGTATTTTGAATAGATTAACAATTGTGCAAAAAAACAGAAATAATGAAATAATATATATTAATAAAGTGAGGTCCTTAATAATGGACGCTGCCTTTCTGAGACACTGCTCCTTCAGGGTGTCCTGGGTGCTTTGTAGGCTAGTACCCAAGATGGAGCCGAATATATTTACAATCCTCTGCAGTTTCTATCGGTGCTGTGCAGTAGCCACCTCCCCCACCCCCTCCATACCAGGCAGTGATGCACCTGTCAGAATGTACTCCACAGTACATCTATAAAAGTTTTTGTATGTATTTGTTGACATACCAAATCTCTTCAAACTCCTAATGAAGTATGGCCGCTGTCTTGTCTTCTTTATAACTGCATCGATATCTTGGGACCAGGTTAGATTCTCAGAGATCTTGACACCCAGGAACTTGAAACTGTTCACTCTCTCCACTTCTGATCCCTTTATGAGGATTGGTATGTGTTCCCTCATCTTACCCTTCTGGAAGTCCACAATCAGTTCTTTTGTCTTATTGATGTTTAGTGCCAGTTTGTTGCTGCGACACAACTCCACTAGTTGGCATATTTTGCTCCTGTACGCCCTCTCGTCTCCACTTGAGGTTCTACCAGCAATGGTTGTGTCAACAGCAAATTTGTAGATGGTATTTAGCTATGCCTAGCCACACAGTCATAGGTATATAGAAAGTAGAGCAGTGGGCTAAGCACACACCCCTGAGGTGCACCAGAGCTGATTGTCAGCAAGGAGAAGATGTTATCACTAATCTGCACAGATTGTGCTCTTCCAGTTAGGAAGTCGAGGATTTAGTTGCGGAGGGAGGTACAGAGGCCCAAGTTCTGCCACTTCTCAATCAGGATGGTGGGAATGATGGTTTTAAATACTGAACTATAGTTGATGGACAGCATCCTGTCATAGGTGTTGGTGTTGTCCAGGTGGTCTAAAGCCGTGTGAAGAGCTATCGAGATTGTATCTACCATTGACCTATTGTGGTGATAGGTGAATTGCAATGGATCTAGGTCCTTGCTTAGGCAGGAGTTCAGTCTAGTCATGAAAAACCTCTCAAAGGTTGGTGAAGTCCCCCATTACAATTACCCTTATTCAGCTCCTTTTGCAATCTGAGCCTTTTCCAGCTCCTTTTGCAATCTGAGCCCCACATCTTGGCTACTATTTGGAGGCCTATATATGATTCCCATAATAGAAAGCCTACAGTGAGCCTCTGTCACCTATTTCTAAAGATATGCTGTAATTCCATTTCTTACCAAAAGAGCCATTCCACCACCTATGCCTTCCTTCTTGTCCTCTCGATACAAAGTATATCCTTTGATGTTAAGTTCCCATCTATGGCCTTCTTTCAGCCACGACTCAGTGATGCCCACAATGTCATACCGACCAATCTCTAATTACGCCACGAGTTCTTCCACCTTATTCCAAATGCCATGTGCATTTAAATACAGCACCTACAGTTCAGCATTTGTTGCCCTTTTGAATTTTGGCTCTCTGGTACAATTTAACTCTTTGCTCTGTCTGCATTTATATCCAGTCATTGGCTTGCCCTTCCTTACATTCATGTTACACCCATCATCTACTTGTAAACCTGCTGATTCATCCTCAGCTCTGTCATACTGGTTCCCATCCCCCGGATTCTGATTCTTTCCAGCCTCCGTGGGCTGTAATTTGCTTATGTTCTTGGGGTGTTCGGGGAGGGGTAGTGCCTCTGATGTAGGGGCTTGTCATGTCCAAACTGAAGCAGCTGGCTCACCTTTGGTCCCCACCGTATACTCAGCTCTCACCTGTGGCTCCAAGTAGCTGTTTGCATGTGACAACAGCTACACCCCAGAACAGAACCCCAACAGCCAGATCAAACCAGGTGAGGGTAACCAGCATGTATCGTACCCCGGTAAGATAGGGACATGCCTGTCCTAGCATGTGAAGTCAGCTCTGGTGGACTCAGAGAATGAGATCTACAGCGAGATCCAACGGCCAGGAAAACAGTTCTGCAATACTGTGCGGGAGCAAAGGACATGACAAGGAATAGAAGACCTCATGGTCATCCACTGCAACCTAAGAAGACTCCAGTTTGTGACACTTGTTTGTACCTCTGGACCTGGACTTCCAAGATTGAGAGAGTGAAATTGCCCCAGTGCAATGGTTTTCCTAGTTTAAAACCTCTGCTGCACAGATTTCCTGTCATCATTGGATACAATGGACAAACACCATACCGAATACAGTTTCATATTAACTAAGTTTATTCTTGGTCAGTCAGAGGAATCTGAGCGTTCGGTTTGATTGACAGGAGATATAGAATGCTGCTCATCCTTTTAGGGAATAATATCGCCCCTACACACAGCCTTCAAGGGAATATTTGTGCAAGCTGCATTTTAAATGTTTTTATAAGAATGAAGCAGGTTCAGACTGAACTGGTTTGACCACTCAGAGTGCAGACAATACTGAAATCTACTCAAAGCAGTGAGATGTTATCTCTCAGAAAAGCTGATGATAAGTCAATAGAAGAACAAAATTAGAAATTCCTGTGCCATCTGCAGATGAGATCAATAATTCCTGCTTTATTCTTTTATGCTGAGTCAGATTTCGCCTGACAAAAAACAGGAGAGCAGTTTTGTCTTTGATAGCTTCCTGCCTCTATGAAAACATCCCCCTATACATAGCAACTGTCACAACAGTACTACTGGTAATCTAATATGCCTGCTGGTGATCAGGCCTTTGAAACCTCTGTTATTAAGCTGCTAGAATCTAATTGCGAGGCAATTTGCCTTTCACAGCCAGTTGGAGAATCTATACTGAATTTAATGCATGGTCTGCTGGTCATAAGAATTCTCCATTTTGTCCTATTTGCTATGCAAACATGTCTATGTAAAACCTTAAGGTGTTCTTGTTTTTGGACAAACATCTCACCTTGATTTCTTTCAAAGATGATTGTTTACCAGTTTCACTCCACCTCCTCCCCTGCCACCACTCCAAATTTATTCACAGTGCCTATAAAAATATTCACCTTCCCCACCCCCCTGGAAGTTTTCATGTTCTATTGTTTTACAACATTGAATCACAATGGATTTAATTTGGCTTTTTTGACACTAAACAGAAAAAGACTCTTTCATGTTAAAGTGAAAATAAATCTGTACAAAGTGATCTAAATTAATTATAAATATAAAACACAAAATAATTGATTGCATAAGTATTCACCCCCTTTAATATGACACACCAAATCATCACTGGTTTGAGAAGTCACATAATTAGGTAAATGGAGATCAGTAAGTGCGATCAAGGTGTTTCAATCGATTGTAGTAAAAATACACAGGTATCTGGAAGGTCCAGCTGCTGGTCGGTCAGTACCCTAGCAAAAACTGCACTATGAAAACAAAAGAAAACTCCAAGCAACTCTGTGAAAAGGTTATTGAAAAGCACAAGTCAGGAGATAGATACAAAAAAATTTCCAAGTCACTGAATATCTCTTGGAGTACAGTTAAGTCAATCATCAAGAAATGGAAAGAATATGACACAGCTGTAAATCTGCCCAGAGCAGGTGGTCCTCAAAAACCTTGCAAGAAGGACACTAGTGAGGGAGGCCACAAAAACAATATGACAATTCTGGAGGAGTTACAAGCTTCAGTGGCTGAGATTCGAACAACTGCACATACGACAAAGGTTGCCCAGCTGTTTCACCAGTCGGTGCCTTATGGAACAGTGGCAAAAACAAAGCCACCTTTGAAAAAAGCTCACATGAAATCTCAGCTAGAGCTTGCCAGAAGGCATGTGGGAGACTCTGAAATCAGCTGGAAGAAGGTTCTATGGTCTGTTGAAACCAAAATTGAGCTCTTTGGCCATCAGACTAAAGGCTATGTTTGGTGTAAGCCAAAAACTGAACATCATCAAAAACACACCATCCCTTCCATGAAGCACTGTGTTGGCTGCATCATGCTGTGGGGATGCTTCACTGCAACAGTCCCTGGAAGGCTTGTGAAAGCTGAGAGTAAAAAGAATGCAGCAAAATACAGGGAAATCCTGGAGGAAAGCCTGATGCAGTCTGCAAGAAAAATGTGACTTGGGAGATTTGTTTTCTAGACAATGACCCCAAGCATAAGGCTAAAGCTACAGGAGAATGGCTTAAAAACTTCAAAGTTAATGTCCTGCGGTAGCTAAGTCAAAATTCAGACCTCAATCCAATTGAGAATTTGTGGCTGGATTTGAAAAAGGCTGTTCATCCATGATCCCCAAGCTGTCTGACAGAGCCTGAACAGTTTTGTAAAGAAGAATGGGAAAAATTGCAGCGTCCAGATGTGCAAAGCTGATAGAGACCTATCCACACAGTCTCAAGGTTGTTATTTCCACCAAAGGTGCATCTACAAAATACTGACTTGAAGGGGGTGAATACTCATGCAATCAAATGTGTTTTATATTTACTTATCTCTCTCTCTCTCTCTCCTCCAGGTGGACCAAAACCATGCTGTGGTTTGGACGCTTGCATTCCTCAATGACCCTGTGAACTCTATTGGCTGGAATCAGAGCTTTTGGCTCTTGGTAGGGTCACCTATGCCAAATAGGTCAATGGCTCAAAGGGTCCTCCAGATTCAAGGGTTCAGCTCAGGGTTAACAGGTGAAACAAAACTGTTACAGAAACAACAAACAGCAATGAAGAGTCCTTCGACATCTGAGCGTGATGGTATCCTTGAAACATCAGGTGGGACTTTAGAAGATGGCCAAGGGCAGACAGGGATGGAGGAGCTTCATTGCTACCCTAAATACCAGCATCCTAATGGGCAGTAAGTACATAATTTATTAATATATTGAAATACAGCGTGGAATAAACCCTTCTGTCCCTTTGATCCACACCGCCCAGCAATCCCCTGATTTAATCCAAAAAAGAATCGTGGGACAATTACAATTACCAATGAACCTACAAACCGGTATGACTTTTGATTGCGGGAAGAAACCGGAGCACCAGGAGGAAATCCACACAGTCGTGGAGAGAACGTACAAACTCCATACAGGCAGTGGCAGGAATTGAACCCAGGATGCCTGCACTGTGAAGCATTGTGCTAACCACTACACTACCATGCCATCTATTATTTATGTATCTACCTATATATATATATATATGTGTGTGTGTGTGTGTGTGTGTGTGTACGCGCGCACGTGCGTATGAATTTTTAAAATTACATTTATTTATTTATTGGTTTGTTCATTTGTGGATACAACACAGTAACAGTCCTTACTGACCCAAATGAGCCAGCGCTGCCCAATTACACCGTTGTGACGAATTAACCTACTAACCCAGGCATTTTTGGAATGTGGGAGGAAACCAGAGCACTCGGAGGAACCCCACACGGTCATGAGAAGAACGAACAAACTCCTGACAGATAAGGCCAAGGGTTGAACCCGGGCTGCCTATACTGTAATCGAGTTACACTACCATGCCACCCCTAATGAGATGCAGACTTGGATTAAAAAGATATCTGGTACATCAGGTGTTCTTTAGCAATGATACAAAAACTCCTTTAAAAATAAATTAAGTAGAATTTTGAGTTTAATATTTTTTAAAATAGGGTTTGATGTGGTAATACAATATGCACAGTGAGGCTCAATACCAGTAATCTCTTGTGTTAAGGGAACTTATCTCTATGACGCTTATAGACTGCTCACAGAAACACTTCTGAATAGTTATTATTCAGGTGTCAGTGTTGAAATGAGTTTTGACAAGGTGAGGAAAGAACTTACATTATTCTGAGCCATTCTCGGCTTCAGGACATCCCATGCAAGTCTGTGATCAAGGAAGTATTGTTGAAAACTATTCACTGTTGTAATCCTCATTCACTAAACACAAGAGATTCTGCAGATGCTGTTAATCCAGAGCAACACATACAAAATGCTGGAGGAACTCAGCAGGTCTGGCAGAATCCATGGAAATGAACAATCAGTCTAAATTTTGGGCTGAGATCCTTCTTCAGGACTTCATTTTCAAAATGGCATAAGTTTCTTTTTATTAATTTCTCCTGTGATTTCTGACCAGTGTTGGTTCTCGGTTCATCAATCCACTCATGCTAAAATGGTCAAATCATTCCGAGGTACACTAGTAATTTCTTCTCATTTTACAACCATCCAAGGTATCTCCATAACCATCCTTATTCATTTTGTTCAAACCTACACTAAAGGGCTCATATACAGTTTTTTCTACAAATTTGATTTTAAGTTGCTGGAAATGGCAACTCTCAGATGAAGAGAGGTTAAAAACTGCAAAGATTTCAACAGCAAGGAAAGAAAAAATGGAGACCCTAAATCATCTACGGATATCCCATTAACTTTTGACACAATTTCGAACCTTCTAGATGAAAAATTCAACCGTCGAGATGAAAAATTTAACCACAGATTTTCAGCGATTGAAGGAGTTTTAAAGACAGTTGAAGATAATCTTAGGTTGTTTAGACACGAATTTGAACAACAGCAAACAAGAATCTCAGAACTCGATGGAACTACTCGACGAAAGGATCAAAAGATTGAAACCTTGGAGCAAAATTTATCTTCGACATTTCAAATGTTGGAATGTTATAAATCCAAGATTATCGACCTTGAAAATCGCTCCCGGAGACAGAATTTGCGGGTAATCGGACTTACCGAAGACGTTGAGAAGGGGGATCCAGTTAAATCCTTTTCTCAATTCTTAATGGACATGTTTGGACTGGAAGCTTTGGAGACCCCTTCATTAATTGACTGGGCCCACCGTATTCCTTTCGCCAAACCAACCACAGGTTCTAAACCAAGGGTTGTTATTATTTGGTTTCATTACGTTCACATCAAGGATTGTCTGATATGAGCTGCTCGAAGCAGAAGAATGATTGAATTTCAAAGTTTCAGATTTTGTTTGGTTGAGGACTTCAGTTCTGAAGTTTTAAGGGAATGGATGGCTTTTAAAGCAATGTCTTCAGAATTTTTTCAAAAAGGTTTCAAACCAGCTCTCCTTTACCCAGCTCGTCTGAGAGTTGTCCTTCCCAATAACTCCCACCGTCCCTTTAAATCCCCGATCGAAGCTCAAAAATTTCTCGATGATCTGAATTTGCCTCCTAAGATCTAATTATTCTACTGCTTCTTTTTTCATTTTTGTTCCTGTTGTTTTTTTTTGTTAGTAATAGATTTACAGATTTGGACCTGTGATAATCCGAGGGCTTAGGTTCTTGGTCTGTAGTGTAGGTATTTTTTCTACATACTTTTCGATTAAAGTTTTTCTTTCTTAATGATTCTGTCCATTTTTCTTTAAATTCTATTTTTAAGTCAAGTCAAGTCAAGTCACTTTTTATTGTCATTTCTACCATAACTTCTGGTACAGAACATAGTAAAAATGAGGCAAAGTTTTCCAGAACCATGTTGCTACATGAAACAATACAAAAACTACACTGAACTAGGTAAGAAAAAACACAAAATCTACACTAGACTACAGACCTAGCCAGGACTGCATAAAGTGCACAAAACAGTGCAGGCACTACAATAAATAATAATAAATAATAAACAAGACAGTAGGCACAGTAGAGGGCAGTAGGTTGGTGTCAGTCCAGGCTCTGGGTATTGAGGAGTCTGATGGCTTGGGGGAAGAAACTGTTACATAGTCTGGTCGTGAGAGCCCGAATACTTCGGTGCCTTTTGCCAGATGGCAGGAGGGAGAAGAGTTTGTATGAGGGGTGTGTGGAGTCCTTCATAATGCTGTTTGCTTTGCAGATGCAGCGTGTGGTGTAAATGTCTGTGATGGCGGGAAGAGAGACCCCAGTGATCTTCTCAGATGACGCGCTATCCGCTGCAGGGCCTTGCGATCGGAGATGGTGCAATTTCTGAACCAGGCCGTGATGCAGCTGCTCAGGATGCTCTCAATACAAACTCTGTAGAATATGGTGAGGATGGCGGGAGTGGTGGGAGATGGACTTTTCTCAGCCTTCGCAGAAAGTAGAGACGCTGCTGGGCTTTCTTTGCTATGGAGCTGGTGTTGAGGGACCAGGTGAGAGTCTCCACCAGGTGAACAACAAGGAATTTGGTGCTCTTAGACTCCTCTTCTCTGCAGGGGAGTTGCTGATGTCCAGTGGAGAGTGGTCACTCCGTGTCCTCCTGAAGTCAACAACCATCTCTTTTGTTTTGTTTGCATTCAGAGACAGGTTGTTGCCTCTGCACCAGTCCGTTAGTGATGAGACCCACCACGGTTGTGTCTTGGCGAACTTGATGATGTGGTTCTTATTCTTACTTTATTCTTAGTTTCTCTGCTTTTGAAGATAATTAAGTAGAAGACTCGGGGCTTAATTTTGTGTTTGAAAGGTTTGGGGAAGTATTTGGTTATTTTCGTTTCTTTACATTTCAAGATGATGTTTATGCCTTTCTTCCTCTATGTTGTTTTTTTCTATCTTGTTGCATCATTTTCTTATTGTTTCGATTTGAAAAGTACTAACAATATTAAGTGACGCTTGTTTTTTTTCTAAAAATACTAATAAGATGATATTTTGTCCTATGCTTTCAATAACTGTAGCTTTAATTTACTTAGATTAATTTTTGGCGTGTTTTTAAATATAAATATATATCGTTGGGCTGCCTTCTAGATAGATGGGGTTAGATTTAGTGTTAAATTACTTTTTGGCTTCTCTTTGCCTTTTTTCTGGGTCTTTGTGGGTGGGGGTGGGGGTCTTTCTATTTTTAGTCTATTTTTTTCAAAGGGGCTAACTTGCAACTACAAATATTTCGGAAATGTCGTAATTTCCAGTTCCTGTTCAAACCCTTTTCTCTTCTTCCGGAGTCATGAGTTTGTACTCTAGTTAATTCTTTACATACCAAATGGTTAATTTTAGTAACATGCACAAGATTATTAACTTTGTTTCATGGAATACAAATGGTTTAAACCACCTGATTAAATGGAAAAAAATTTTAAATGTCTTCCACAGAATGAACACTTACATTATTTTTGCACAAGCAACTCATGTGAGGAGAGAGGATATTCAGTGTATTTTTAGATTTTGGCAGGATATCATTTGAACTCTAACACCAAAGTGAAAGGAGTTTCCATTTTCATAGATTCTTCAGTATCATTTATTCATTATGAAACTATTTCAGACCCAAATGGTAGATTTTTGATAATTACCGATTTACTTTTTAATAAAAAGGTTGTTATGGTCAATGTTCATGCTCCAAATATTGACCATCCTGAATTTTTTAAGTATTTGTTTACAGCTCTTCCTAATTTAAATGATTATATGCTGATAATTGGTGGAGATTTTAACTTTTGTTTAAATCCTTTGATGGATAGATCTGTTTCTAATCAGACACTTCCAAATAAATCTGCCACTCTTATCAATTCTTTTATGGTTGATAGAGGAATTGTAGAAATTTGGAGATTTTTACACCCTAAGGATAAAGAGTTTTCATTCTTTTCTCATGTATATCATAAGTACTCTAGAATTGACTATTTCTTTATTGACTCTCATTTAATTCCATTTGTTATTGACTGTAACTATGACTCCATTGCAATTTCTGACCATGTGCCTTTGAAACTATCTATCAAATTAATGGATATATTTTCTAACATTAGACAACGGCGGCTTAATTCTACTCTTCTTCAAGATTTGAAATTTATTAATTTCATTCAAGATCAGATTGATTTTTTTCTTTTCAACAAATGCTATGGAAGAAATTTCTAGTGGAATATTAAGGGACACTTTTAAAGCATATACATGTGGACTAATTATTTCGTATTCAGCTGGACTGAAAAAACAAATTAATAATGAAATACAAATACTGGTTGATAAGATCAAAGAAATTGACAAGAAATATTCTATTGCTACTAGTAAGGAGCTTCATAAAAAGAGAGTTGAGCTTCAAATGGAGCATAGCTTATTACTGACATCCTCGATCGAAAATCAATTAAATAAAACTAGGAGTCAGTTCTATATACACGATGATAAATCTGCTAAATTATTGGCTAATCAACTGAAAACTGCTTTGGTTAAACGCCAGATTCTTAAGATTCGTAAAAGTGATGGTATCCTGACCCTTGATCATGATGAGATACATATATATCCTTTCAAGAATTCTATACTTCACTGTACTAATCAGAATCTCCCGATGATCTTACTATGATGCACGGATTTTATAAGGAAATTGAATTTTCTGAAATTATTATCTGATCAACGTTTAATATTAGAAACTCCCATTACTGAAGATAAAGTTAAAAATGTTATTTTTTTCGATGAATTCAGGTAAAGCACCTGGACCGGACGATTTCACAGTAGAATTTTTCAAATCCTTTTCTAATATTCTTTCATCTTGGTTATATAGAATTTTTAATGATGCATTATCTATAGATAAATTACCACAGTCCTTTTATGGTGCTTCTATTTCCTTGA
Source organism: Mobula hypostoma (assembly GCF_963921235.1). Taxonomy (NCBI): domain Eukaryota; kingdom Metazoa; phylum Chordata; class Chondrichthyes; order Myliobatiformes; family Myliobatidae; genus Mobula; species Mobula hypostoma. The sequence continues at coordinate 7,124,014 of NC_086097.1, read as the reverse complement.
TTCTTAAGAAAGATAAAGATCCCACTGAATGTGTATCATATAGGCCTATATCTTTGTTGAATGTAGATTCCAAGATTTTTTCTAAAATATTAGTGACCAGATTGGAAAAAGTATTGCCTCAAATTATTTCTGTTGATTAGATGGGATTTATTAAAAATCGTTATTCTTTTTCTAATATTAGGAGATTAATGAATATTGTTTATACACCTTCATCTAGAACTCCAGAATGTGTCATTTCACTAGATGCTGAGAAAGCATTTGACGAGGTTTAATGGACATACTTATTTAGTGTGCTTGAAAAATTTAATTTTAGTCCGACATTTATTTCTTGGATTAAATTAATGTACCTTACCCCTCCAGCGTCGGTATTTACCAATAATCAAAGATCTCCCTTTTTTCAGCTGTTTCGCGGCACCAGGCAAAGTTGTCCTCTTAGTCCATTGCTATTTGATATTGCTTTAGCACCTTTGGCCATTGCTATTCTTGAATCAACTATTAGTTTTCTTCCTTCTCCCGTCTGCATGAGATGTGGGACTTTCAAGAGACTTTGAACTTTTTGCCGTGCTCACGGCTTGTTCTTCATCAAGTTACGGTATTGTTTGCACTGTTGTAACTATATGTTATAATTGTGTGGTTTTTGTCAGTTTTGCAGTCTTGGTCCGTCCTGTGTTTCTATGATATCACACCAGAGGAATATTGTATCATTCCTTAATGCATGCATTACTAAATGACAATAAAAGAGGACTGTGTGTCCTCATAATCTAATCTAATCTAATATTTGGTATCACACGGGGGAATGAAATACATAAGGTATCACTATACGCTGATGATTTATTACTATATATTTTTCACCATGAAAAACCTTATCCGGCACTACTATCCTTGCTTAATAAGTTTAGTAATTTTTCGGGCTATAAATTGAACTTTAATAAGAGTGAACTCTTCCCTTTAACTATGCAAGTTCCAATTTATAGAGGCCCACCATTCAGACCGGTTAATGATTATTTTACTTATCTGGGTGTTAAAATTACTAAGAAACATAAGGATTTATTTAAGCATATTTTTATTTACCTTTAATTGATCAAATTAATCAAATTTTTATTAAATGGTCCCCATTGTTTCCATCAATGCTCGGTCGAATTAATGCTATTAAGATGATTCTCCTATCAAAATTTTTATACTTGTTTCAAGCATTACCAATTTTTATTTCTAAATTTTTTTTGATACTTTACATTCTAAAATCTCTTCATATATATGGCAGAACAAAAATCCTAGACTAAGAAAAAAATATTTACTTAAATTTAAAAAGGATGGTGGTTTGGCTTTACCAAATTTTAGATTTTACTATTGGGCAAATAATATCTGATATTTAATATTTTGGACACAAGATTTGGATATAACTTTACGCCTACAACGGGTAAACCTGGAATGTAAATCTGTACAAGGGTTTTCTTTGACTTCCATTTTAGTGACTTCTTTACCACTTGTTATTTCTAAATTAAATAAACAACTGGTTAATCCAATAATTAAACATACAATACGAATATGGTTTCAATTTCATAAATTTTTTGGCTTGACCCAATTTATTTTATCAAGCCCTATTACGTCTAATTTTTTCTTTCAACCTTCTATTATAGATCAAGCTTTCTCGGTATGCAAAATGAAGGGTATATTAAGCTTTCGTGATTTATTTTTGGATAACTGTTTCATGTCTTTTGAACAGTTATCTAATAAATATAATTTGCCTAGATCTCACTTATTCAGATATTTACAAATTAGAAACTTATTAAATATTAATTTACCCACATTTCTAACTTCACATCCAATTGATATTATGGAAAAAATTCTAAGCTTAAATCCTTTTCAGAAGGGTTTAATAGCATTCATTTAGGATTTGATTATGAAAATAAATTCAGGTATATCTGATAAAATTAAGATTGAATGGGAAAGAGAACTCCAACTTCATTTACCTATAGAAAAATGGGGGGAAAAATTTCAATTAGTTAACACGTCCTCTTTATGTGCTAAACATACATTGATACAATTTAAGGTGGTGCATAGGGCACATATGTCTAAAGACAAATTAGCTCGTTTCTATTCACATAGAAGCCCAATTTGTGATAGATGCCGTTCTGAAGTTGCTTCCTTGACCTGTATGTTTTGGTCTTGCCCTTTTTGCATAAATATTGGAAAGATATCTTTGATATTATTTCTACTGTTTTGCGTATTAATTTACAACCACACCCTGTTGCTGCAATTTTTGGGTTACCAATGACGGAAGATAGTTACTTATCCCCTTCAGCCTGTCGGATGATTGCTTTTTTAACATTAATGGCTAGAAAGTTTACCTTATTGAACTGGAAAGAGGTCAATCCCCCTATTACATTCCAATGGGTTTCTCAGACTATATCTTGTTTAAATTTGGAGAAAATTAGAAGTGGCACCTCCGACCCTTTGATTAAATTTGAAGAAACTTGGAGACCATTCATTCAACATTTCCATATGATGTAGTTTGACCTTATCGAATCCTTTTTTTAAACTTAAGATACATGGATAGAGGAGTGGAGTTAACGACATTACTGATTCTATCCAATGTAATATGTTAGTCTGTCTTTTTTTTCTATAGTTTTGTTTTTAGTTTTATTTAGTTTAGCTTAATATCGCTTAGTTAATTAATATTTTTTTTCTTTTCTAATTTGGTTTTTTTTAGATTTTTCCTCATTTATCCCTTTACCATGTTTAATTATATTTAGAGTTTGGGAAACTTTATACATCTGTATTATTACCAATGCTATATTTGCAATGTCAATTATTAATAATGTAATCCCAATTTCTGTTCATTAATATTGTTGTTATGTTTATAATTTTGAAAATTAATAAAAAGATTGGAAAAGAAAGAAAGAACAAAATGCTGGAGGAACTCAGTAAGTCAGGCAGCATCCACAGAAATAAACAACCAGTTGACATTTCAAGCTAAGATGCTTCTTCAGGACTGGCGGAGAAGAGTCTTGGCCCAAAGCGTCGGGTACTTGTTTAGTTCTGTGGATGCTTTCTGACCAGCTGAGTTCCTCCAGCATTCTGTGTGTGTTCCACCTCACCATTTCTAACCTCTTAATCATCCCTGAATTATAGGTATTTTTAGTTGTCAAGGCCCTGAGCTTTGTAATTCCCTATTATATCTCTGTATCTGTGCTCCACTTTGGCCCTTTAAGAACCATCATTTACACTCGCTTCCTAGAGTTGTACAGCACACTTGGAGAGATATCACTGGTCCTTCATTATTGTTGGGTCTAAGTTCTGGAATTCCCCACCATTTCATCATCATACGACATAGGAGCATAATTAGGCCATTTGGTCCATCTAATCTGCTCTGTCATTCTATCATGGCTGATTTAATATCCTCTCAACTCCATTCTTCTGACTTTTCTCACAACCTGTGGTGCCCTGAGTAATCAAGAACCTACAACCTCAGCTGTAAATATACTCAATGACTTGGCCTTCCAAACCATCTATGACAATGAATTCCACAGGTTCACCACCCGCTGGCTAAAACAATTCCTCCTCATCTCATTTCTAAATAGAGGTCCCTCAATTCTGAGACTGTGCCCTCTTGTCCTAGACTCCTTCACCATAGGAACCAGCCTCTTCACATCCACTTTATCGAGGCCTTTCAACATTCAATAGATTTCAATAAGATTCCCCCCTCAGTTTTCTAAACTCCAGCAAGAACAGTCCTAGAGCCAACAGATGTTTCTCAAATGTTGACTCATTCATTCCCGGAGACATTCTCATGAAGCTCCTCTGGAGCCTCTGCAATGCTAGCAGCAAATATAGTAAATTGTTGTAAAGTACATTAAAGGTTAAACATGAAATGTGTTGATATGGCTGCAGAGCAGTCAGTGCATCACTTCACAGCACCAGTGATCACTGACTGGGTTTCAATTCCTGCCGCAACCTGTATGTTCTCCCCATGTTTGCGTGGTTTTCCTCTGGGTGCTCTAGTTTCCTCCCACAGTCCAAAGACATAGGGGTTAGGGTGTTTTTGGAGTAAAGACATATAGCGAAATGTTAACTATTAACTTCAGCAACTAACTTCTGCCACCAGTCTTCAGACCTGAATATGAACTGTCGATTAAGTTTAAAATGCAGCTCTCGACAATGGGTTCTGAAGAGCCGTGAACTGCAGTGAATTGGAAAATCAGACAATGCTGATTTAACATTCATCTTGGGTGTCTGTAGTGTGGATGCAGAGAAGGAGATGTGGAAGCTATATGTAATACAAAGGAAGCATTGTAGATATGTAGATATTTTTGTCATATACATTAATGATCTGGATGATGGGGTGGTAAATTGGATTAGTAAGTATGCAGATGATAGGTGGTGTTGTGGATAATGAAGTAGGTTTTCAAAGCTTGCAGAGAGATTTAGGCCAGTTGGAAGAGTGGGCTGAAAGATGGCAGATGGAGTTTAATGCTGATAAGTGTGAGGTGCTACATTTTGGTAGGACTAATCAAAATAGGATATACATGGTAAATGGTAGGGCTTTGAAGAATGCAGTAGAACAGAGTGATCTAGGAATAATGGTGTATAGTTCCCTGAAGGTGGAATCTCATGTGAATAGGGTGGTGAAGAAAGCTTTTGGAATGCTGGCCTTTATAAAGCAGAGTATTGAGTATAGGAGTTCGGATGTGATGATAAAATTGTACAAGGCATTGGTAAGGCCAAATTTGGAGTATTGTGTACAGTTCTGGTCACCAAACTATAGGAAAGATGTCAACAAAATAGAGAGAGTACAGAGAAGATTTACTAGAATGTTACTTGGCTTTCAGCACCTGAGTTACAGAGAAAGGTTGAACAAGTTAGGTCTTTATTCTTCGGAGCGTAGAAAGTTGAGGGGGGACTTGATAGAGGTATTTAAAATTATTAGGGGGATAGATAGAGTTGACGTGGATAGGCTTTTTCCATTGAGAGTGGGGGAGATTCAAACAAGAGGACATGAGTTGAGAGTTGGGGGAAAAGTTTGGGGGTAACACCAGGGGGAACTTCTTTATTCAGAGAGTGGTGGCTGTGCGGAACGCGCTTCCAGTAGAAGTGGTTGAGGCAGGTTCAATGTTGTCATTTAAAGAACAATTGGATAGGTATGTGGACAGGAAAGGAATGGAGGGTTATGGGCTGAGCGCAGGTCGATGGGACTAGGTGAGAGTAAGCATTCGGCACGGACTAGGAGGGCTAAGATGGCCTGTTTCCATGCTGTAATTGTTATATGGTTATATATATTATAAATATAGAATTGCCCTTTGATTCTTAGCATATAAAAAGACATGAAATATTGGGTCAACAGGTCTCTTCCTCAGAAGGGGTCTCAATATGATGCTGGCTGTGTCTCATTTAGTCAAATAAAAGTCTTCTTCATATCCACCAGCTGCGTCTCTCCAGTGACTTTATTCACGCGACAACAGTGGGCATAGTATGTTGGCACCAGAAGGGTGACAACACTTGCTGGCAGCCCTGCACAGACCTCGCTGATTTGATTTGATGCAAATGATGCATTTCACTGTATGTTTCCATGTTTTAGTGTACATTTGACAAATAAAGCTCATTGGTCTTCAATCTGTTTGCCTTTTCTGCAACAGGAAGTGAGCAATTATTTAAAAAAAAATCACTGTCATATCAATAATTCAGGACACAACCATTTAGGAAGGTGTAAATGATTTCAAAGCCACCTCTGTTGGTAACACACCTTTCTGAGCTCAGACCTGCCCGATTGGAAGGAGTGACCTTTAGAAGGCTTCAGGGTTCCAGCGTTGTTCAGCTCAGCTGAGCACACAGGAAGGGAACTGACCCAACGAGTCCTGTGTAAGCAAGTGATTCGTAGAACAGACACAGACAAATATTTTTAGAAAGAGAATATTTCTTTCCCCAATATCAATTGGGTGAGTTAGTGAATAGTTCAATTCTGTTGTTCTCTGTAAGGAGTCTATACATCTTCCCTGTGGATTGCATGGTTTCTTCTTCTGGCATTCCGATTTCATCCCAAAGTCTAAAGGCATACCAGTAGGTTAATTGGTCATTGCGAATTGTCCTTTCATTTGTTAAGGGTTAATCAGGGGTTGTTAGGCCCCGTGTTTCGAAGAGTTGGAAGGGCCTATTCTGTGCTGTTTCTCAGTAAGTAGTACAGTAAATATAGTAATCCAGTTTAAGATAATATGATTATTATTTCAAAGTGTTCTCATATGGTGTAGCAATTCATTGTCAGAATAATCCTTCTTTTAGAAGTAACCGGTAAGGTTAGAAAGTTCTCTTTGCTTCCGCTTGCTCCTTTTGAACAGCCTGTAATGTATCATATCCCTACTGTACTGTGTGTGGTCCACTGGTGTGTGTAAATCAGAATGAGTAGGCTTGTGACACTGAATTTATTGGCCAGATGTCAGGAAACTTCATTTTTAGACAAGCCAGAGAAAATAATGTTGCTGCTGGCTGAATTGGGGGACCACATTTCTCTTATGGTCCCCTTGACCAGAAAACCCTGCAAAAGTTAATGGATACAGCCCAGTCCATCACGGGTTAAGTCCGCCCCACCTTTGAGCACGTCTGGTACAAAGAGTTGTTGCAGGAAAACAGCCTCCATCATCATGGTCAGTCACCATCCAGGACGTGCTCTCTTCTCACTGATGCCGTCAGAAAGGAGGTACAGGAGACTCAACACTCTCACTACCAGGTTCAGGAATAATTACTAACTCTCAAACATAAGGCTCTTGGACCAGAGGGGATCAGTTTATTCAACTTAACTCGCTCCATCACTGAAACGTTCCCACGACCTATGGGCTCGCTTTCAAGGACTGTTCATCTCAGGTTCTCTTAATTTATTGCTTTCCTATTTATTATTATTATTTATTTCTCTTTATATTTGCACAGCTTGTTGTCTTTTGCACATTGGCTGAACACCCAAGTTGATGCAGTCTATTATGGCTATTATTCTATTATGGATTTACTGAGTATGCCCACAAGAAAATGAATGTCAGGGTTGTATGTGGTGACATACATGTACTTTGAGAATAAATTTACTCTGAACTTTGGTATCTAGTGTTCTTTAATTATCTAAAACAATATGCAAACTTTAAATTGAAACGTCATCTATTTATTTTGCCATGGGAGATGAGCACAGTACTGATTTGGAATTTTATCCATTTCTATAGGCACTTGGCTTAGCCAGTAGCAGTCTTGCCTGAGTCAGAACCTCACTCCAGCAGCAAGAGACATAACACAGACTATCTTTCTGAGCGGGCATTGCCTTTATGATAGGGTGCTGAGTGGGCATTGTGTTTCTGAGAGGGTGCTGAGCGGGCATTGTGTTTCTGAGAGGGTACTGATCGGGCATTGTGTTTCTGAGAGGGTGCTGATCGGGCATTGTGTTTCTGAGAGGTTGTTAAGTTGGCATTGTGTTTCTGAGAGGGTGCTGATCGGGCATTGTGTTTCTGAGAGGGTGCTGAGCGGGCATTGTGTTTCTGAGAGGGTGCTGATCGGGCATTGTGTTTCTGAGAGGGTGCTGATCGGGCATTATGTTTCTGAGAGGGTGCTGAGCGGGCATTGTGTTTCTGAGAGGGTGCTGATCGGGCATTGTGTTTCTGAGAGGGTGTTAATTTGGTATTGTGTTTCTGAGAGGGTGCTGATCAGGCATTGTGTTTCTGAGAGGGTGCTGAGTGGGCATTGTGTTTCTGAGAGGGTGCTGAATGGGCATTGTGTTTCTGAGAGGGTGCTGATCAGGCATTGTGTTTCTGAGAGGGTGCTGAGTGGGCATTGTGTTTCTGAGAGGGTGCTGAATGGGCATTGTGTGTCTGAGAGGGTGCAGATCAGGCATTGTGTTTCTGAGAGGGTGCTGAGTGGGCATTATGCTTCTGAGAGGGTGCTGATCGGGCATTGTGTTTCTGAGAGGGTGCTGAGTGGGCATTGTGTTTCTGAGAGGGTGTTGAGTGGGCATTGTATTTCTGAGAGGGTGTTGAGTGGACATTGTGTTTCTGGGAGGATGCTGATCAGGCTTTGTGTTTCCAAGAGGGTGTTGAGTTGGCATTGTGTGTCTGAGAGGGTGCTGAGTGGGCATTGTGTTTCTGAGAGGGTGCTGATCGGGCATTGTGTTTCTGAGAGGGTGCTGATCGGGCATTGTGTTTAGGGTGCTGAGCGGGCATTGTGTGTCTGAGAGGGTGCTGAGTGGGCATTGTGTTTCTGAGATGGTGTTGAGCGGGCATTGTGTTTCTGAGATGGTGTTGAGCGGGCATTATGTTTCTGAGAGGGTGCTGATCGGGCATTGTGTTGCTGTGTTTTAGATGACATTTTTATTTTTTCTGCTAATTCAGATAGAAGTAACAGTTAAAATTCAACTTACCAAAAGATTTACTTGATATACTGTACAATCGTGAGATTCATCTTCTGCAACCAACCACGAAACAAAGGAGCACCAAAGAACATATTTTTTAAAATCCACACAACAAAGATCGTCATACACTCTATGTGCGAAAAGGAACAAATCATGCAAGCTATAAAAAAGCAAGAGTTCCCAGCAGTGGGTCCACAGCCACCGAAGCAGTTCAGCACCGCAGCAGATCCAGAATCCTGATGGCTGTAGGCCACAACTAGAGTCCGTTCAGCGCTGAAACAAGTGGTGAAGCCTTACAGAGTACTGAGCACTGGGTCATCACTCTCAGCCTCAACACCCTGACCTTTAGATCTGGTTTGGCACTTTAATCAACTAAATATCAGTTCGCTTTCCTCTCTCCGGCTGGGGCTTCAGCACATTAATCCATCCCAAACTTCCATTCAGCCCTAAGTCCGCTCCAGCAATGGCTGCTATATCTGTACCTGCATTTTTGTGAGAGTCCTGTCCAGTCCAATCATTTTCACTGTTACTGAAAAAAAATGTTCGGAGAAGTTCTCATTATGAGCCCGTCAACGTTCTTCCCCCAATCATCAACATTAAAAGCAGATGATCTTTGTCTCAATTGTTGTTGCAGGATCACAGGACTTGCAAAATGCTGCTGTACATTTTGACAGAATATTGTAAACACATAAGAACTAAAAGTGATTGTAATTCAGTTGTCATTTTGAACATGCCCTCTCATTGTTTCATTGTTTCACCCATGCCTCCTTTCTCCGCCCTCCCCCACCCCCACCCCAGCAATCCTTCTCTCCCAACAGTTCCACCCTCAGTGCAACACCCTCATCATTTCCAATAACCTCACCACTTGCTCCGACCAGATTTACAAACTCGCCCTCTGTTCCACATTGACAAATACAGTCCCATGTAAACCTGTTAGGTACCCCAGCTATACATATGTGTGCCTAAGACTTTTGCACAATACTGTATATATATATTGTTATAGGTACATACATACATCTAGATGTGTGTATATATATATATACGATTAGATTCAACTTTATTGTCATTGTGCCAAGTACAGATACAAAGCCAATGAAATGCAGTTAGCATCTAACCAGAAATGCAAAGAATGGTTTTATTTACAAAATAACATACATAGAACATAAGCATAGAATAGTACAGCACAGTACAGGCCCTTCAGCCCACATTGTTGTGCTGACCCTCAAACCCTGCCTCCCGTATAAGCCCCCACCTTAAATTCCTCCATATACCTGTCTAGTAGTCCCTTAAACTTCACTAGTTTATCTGCCTCCACCAATGACTCAGGCAGTGCATTCCACGCACCAACCACTCTCTGAGTAATTAACCTTCCTCTAATATCCCCCTTGAACTTCCCACCCCTTACCTTAAAGCCATGTCCCCTTATATTGAGCAGTGGTGCCCTGGGGAAGAGGCACTGGCTATCCACCCTATCTATTCCTCTTATTATCTTGTACACCTCTGTCATGTCTCCTCTCATCCTCCTTCTCTCCAAAGAGTAAAGCCCTTTCTCCCTTAATCTCTGATCATAATGCATACTCTCTAAACCAGGCAGCATCCTGGTAAATCTCCTCTGTACCCTTTCCAATGCTTCCACATCCTTCCTATAGTGAGGCGACCAGGAATGGACACAGTACTCCAAGTGTGGCCTAACCAGAGTTTTATAGAGCTGCATCATTACATCTCAACTCCTAAACGCTATCCCTCGACTTATGAAAGCTAACACCCCATAAGCTTTCTTAACTACCCTATCCACCTGTGAGGCAACTTTCAGGGATCTGTGGATATGTACCCCCAGATCCCTCTGCTCCTCCACACTGCCAAGTATCCTGCCATTTACTTTGTACTCTGCCTTGGAGTTTGTCCTTCCAAAGTGTACCACCTCACACTTCTCCGGATTGAACTCCATCTGCCACTTGTCAGCCCATAACTGCGAATATAAAGTGCTACAGCACACACATATAAAAGTACTGAGACAGTACAATATGGGTGCAATACTGCTTAGCGCTGTGATGTGAGGTTCAGCAGGGTCACAGCCTTAGGGAAGAAGCTCTTCCTGTGCCTGCTGGTGCGGGAGCGGAGGCTCCTGTAGCGCCTACCAGATGGGAGGAGAGTAAAAAGTCCATGGTTTGGGTGAGATGCATCCTGGATAACGCTTTTCACCCTGTCCAGGCAGCGTTTATGGTAGATGTTCTCAATGGTGGGCAATTGGGTGCCAATAATCCGCTGGGCAGTTTTCACCACACGCTGGAGTGCTTTGCGGTCTGATACAGGACAATTGCCATACCACACTGAGATGCAGTTGGTGAGTATGCTCTCAATGGTACAGCGGTAAAAGTCCGTCAGTGTCCTGGGACAGAGGTGAGCTTTCTTGATGCTCCACAGTAAATAAAGGTGCTGTTGCATTTTTTTGATCAGGATGGAGGAATATATTTATATATATATATTTATATACACTGTGTATGTGTGTGTATTATGTATGCATACAGTATATATAAGAAATACATTAAATACAAATTTGATTTTCTTTTTATATATATTTGTTACTGAAATTGATATTTTTTATCATTATGTATTGCAATATGCTGCTGCTACAAAACATTAAATTTCATGATATACATATGTCAGAGGTACTAAACCTGATTCTAATTATCAGACATTTTGAAACAACATGCTTAATTATTGCTTCAAGTCAACTTCAAAGTTCAATGTTCAACGTTCAAATTACATTCAGTATCAAAGTATATGTACAGTTGAAGCCAGAAGTTTGCATACACCTTAGCCAAATACATTTATACTCGGTTTTTCACAATTCCTGACATTTAATCCTAGAAAACATTCCCTGTCTTAGGTCAGTTAGGATCACTACTTTATTCTAAGAATGTGAAATGTCAGAATAATAGTAGAGAGAATGATTTATTTCAGCTTTTATTTCTTTCATCACTTTCCCAGTGCGTCAGAAGTTTACATACACTTTGTTAGTATTTGGTAGCATTGCCTTTAAATTGTTTAACTTGGGTCAAACGTTTTGGGTAGCCTTCCACAAGCTTCTCACAGTTTCAGTTCGCCCCACAAATTTTCTATCGGATTGAGGTCAGAGCTTTGTGATGTCCACTCCAATACCTTGACTTTGTCATCCTTAAGCAATTTTGCCGTAATTTTGGAGGTATGCTTCGGGTCATTGTCCAGAAGACCCATTTGCGACCGAGCTTCAACTTCCTGGCTGATGTCTTGAGATGTTGCTTCAATATATCCACATAATTTTCCTTCCTCATGATGCCATCTATTTTGTGAAGTGCACCAGTCCCTCCTGCAGCAAAGCACCCCCACAACATGATGCTGCCACCCCCATGCTTCACGGTTGGGATGGTGTTCTTCAGTTTGCAAGCCTCACCCTTTTTCCTCCAAACATTACGATGGTCATTATGGCCAAACAGTTCAATTTTTGTTTCATCAGACCAGAGGACATTTCGCCAGAAAGTAAGGTCTTGTCCCCATGTGCACTTGCAAACTGTAGTCTGGCTTTTTTTATGGCGGTTTTGGAGTAGTGGCTTCTTCCTTGCTGAGCAGCCTTTCAGGTTATGTCGATATAGGACTCGTTTTACTGTGGATATAGACACTTGTCTACCTGTTTCCTCCAGCATCTTCACAAGGTCTTTTGCTGTTGTTCTGGGATTGATTTGTATTTTTCGTGCCAAAGAACATTCATCTCTAGGAGACAAAATGCGTCTCCTTCCTGAGCGGTATGACGGCTGCGTGGTCCCATGGTGTCTATACTTGCGTACTATCGTTTGTACAGATGAACGTGGTACCGTCAGATGTTTGGAAATTACTCTTGAGGATGAATCAGACTTGACATCATTTTCTGACCTCAATCCAATAGAAATTATATGGGCAGAGCTGAAAAAGCGTGTGCGAGCAAGGAAGCCTACAGACCTGACTCAGTTACACCAGTTCTGTCTGGAGGAATGGAACAAAATTCCAGCAACTTACTGTGAGAAGCTTGTGGAAGGCTACCTAAAACATTTGACCCAAGATAAACAAGTTAAAGGCAATGCTATCAAATACTAATAAAGTGTATGTAAACTTCTGACCCACTGGAAAAGTGATGAAAGAAATACAAGCTAAAATAAGTCATTCTCTCTACTATTATTCTGACACTTCACATTCTTAGAATAAAGTAGTGATCCTAACTGACCTAAGACAGGGAATGTTTTCTGGGATTAAATGTCAGGAATTGTGAACAACTGTGTTTAAATATATTCGGCTAAGGTGTATGTAACCTTCTGATTTCAACTGTATATATCTATTATACAACCTTGAGATTCATCATATAACAGCCATGGAACAAAGACCATCACACCCAATATGCAGAGAGAAAGAACACTTTTCCACCTGATCCACCATATCCCTGTGGCTACATAGCAAAAAAACGCTGGCTGTAAAATAATTTGGGACGCTTTGCAGATGCGGCTAATTAAAAAGTATATAATGGTAAATTTATTTGTATTACTCTTTTGGGAATGTTCACAACTGACACTGATAAAGTTGAAAAGAGTAAAACTGATAGCTGTACAACGATTCCAGATATGGCATTTACAGGCTAAAAATTCTCAGGAGAAGCAGAGATGAAAGACCATATCTTATGGAGGACCATAAGACATAGGGACAGAATTAGGCCATTCAGCCCATCAGGTCTGCTCAACCATTCTATCATGGCTGATTAATTACCCATCTCAATCTCATTCACCATCCTTTTCCCTGTATCCTTTGATATACTGACAAATCAAAAGATATTAACCTCCAATTTGAATATACCCAGTTACTTGTCCTCCACAGTCATCCATGGCAATATATTCCACAGGTTCACCACCCTCTGGCTAAAGAAATTCTTCCACATCTCTGTTCTAAATAGATGTCCCTCCATTCTGAGGCTATGCCTTCTGGTCCCAGACTCTCCCACTATAGGAAATATCCTCTCCACATCCACTCTACTGAAGCCTTTCAATATTTGATAGTTCTCAAAGATAATGCCCCCTCATTCTTCTAAACTCCAGTGAGCAGAGGCCCAGAGCCATCAAATACTCCTCATATATTAACCCATTCATTCCCAGAATCATTCTTGTGACCCTCCTTTGGACACTCTCCAATGATGGCACATCTTTTCTTAGGTAGGGGATCCAAAACTGCTCACAATATTCCAAGAGCGGTCTGACCAATCCCTTATAAAAGGGAGATTCAGGATGTACAAGTCATTGGATGGAATGAGAAACAGCTTGACACAACTAAACATGTTGTGTTGGGAAAACAGTAATGATATAATGTCGGTCTGCAAAAACAGAAAAAAATTCAAAGAGTGAGTGTTAAGCACCGATAAACTCACAGGCCTGAGGCAGAGTACAGAAAGTGAAAGGGCAGGCAAAGGTTATAATATGGAGCATTAAGATTGAGATACAGTGACCATGCATCTCTTGCCAAGCTGATGAACTGCATTATCTAGGGAAAAGGCAACAAGGCATTAATCCAGAAGTAATGCCTCCCTAAAGTAGGGGTTACAACAGATATTCTTGGTCTGCTATAGCCTTCACTGTGAATTTATTCAAGGACAATATATTATCCAAAGTTAAAGCATTTCATTTATCTAAAATAATATGACAAACATGAAAATCAGAGAAGGTTTTTTCTTATCGTTGTCTTACATGACATGAATTTGCTGCTTTGCAGCTGCAGAACAGTGCCAAGACATAAAATTACTGAAAATTACAAAACAAGTATTGTGTAAACAAAAAAGGGATAAGGTCAAATTATGAGCTCATGGGTTGTTCAGGGATCTGATGATAAAGGATCTGTTTGGGAGGGTGCCAGCGAGCAATGTGACCAATGGCGACATCCTTCAGACAGTTCACAAACCGACTTCATTTACTTCTTCTGCTTCCAAATATGCTTCTACTGTTCAGCTGTGTGTGACTGGAACCTGTGATTTACATTTTGATGGTGTGTTTCTGGGCCAATTGAGTGGTCAGGCACTTTGCTGTCTCTGAGTGAGTTCAATGAGGTTTGGAGCTGAGTGTGTGGCCTGGAGGTCTGGAAACCTGAAGGCAGAGCACGAGCCCATGATCGACTCCATTGCTTCTCTCTGACTGTGACATCAAGGGTACGAGCTCACGATTGACTCAATTGCTTCTCCCTGATTGAGGACTGAGCAAGGTTGACATCAACGAGGACAAGGTTGGAGGATGGGTGGATGTAATGTGCCGTCTGCCTGCATTGGAACAGTTCATTCTACTCACTTGCTGCTGCCGGAGAAAGGGAGTCTTAGGATCCACATTACAAAGATTGAATGAAAAGGCTGAGGACCAATTTTGGGGGACTTTGGAGTTCATGTTGCATGTGTTTCTGGATTCTGGTTACTCTTTTTTTTACTGTTCTTGAGTGGTTGGATGGAGGTGATTGATGTGGTCTGGTTTGCTTCAGTGAAGAATGCTTGCCTATGGCCTGCAATAGGCAAGCAGTGTGATATTAAACTGAAGTAAACTGAATACTACTGGAGTCTTAGTTTGATATTCAATATTCTATGCATTGCCCACTTGCTTTTTGCCGTTTGTGCAATTTACTCTTTATTTGTGTGTTAGGTGTTAGATGTTTTCTTGAATGGGTTCCACGGTGTTTTTTTGTGTCATGGATGCCTGTGGGAGGAGAAATCGCAGAGCTGTATTCTGTATACATACTTTGATAATAAACGTACTTTGAATCTTTGAATCTGACCTCCTGAATGACTGCATGAGGACCTTCAGATGAATATGTTAGTTAAAAAGAAGGAAATGTATTTTTTTATACAGTACTTCGTAGAACCTCAGGTTATCCCAGAGCTCCTAAAAGCCCATAAGGCTGTAAAGAAGGAAACACAGCAGCTAATTTGCACACTGGAACCTCTCACAGAAAGAGAAGCAGCAAGTGGAACTTCAACCAGAGTTGGATGCACTTAGAGAAGTGTAGCAAGGCAAGTGGATATACATTAACAAGAGAAAATCTACAGATGCTGAGCACACAAAATGCTGGACTAACTCAGCAGGCCAGGCAGCATCTATGGAAAAGAGTGAACAGTAGATGTTTCATGCTGAGACCCTTCATCAGGAGGGATATATATTAAATTGTTGGATATTGAATGGTGCAGAGGAACAGAGGAACCTTTGTATGTAAATCCATAGATCCTTAATGTCAGGAAAAATTGATAAGATGCTTAGAAGATGTCATGGAATGTTTTTTTATTAGTCAAGTTTAGAATATATAAGAAGATGAATAACAGTTTTATGTTACCTTATCTTATAACAATTTTGAGAATTGTCACCTTGTTGTGGAGGAATCCTGAGATCCCAAGAGTGATGCTGTCTGGAGCTTAGCTATCTGGTCACTAATGGCAATACGGTCAAGGGGGAGTTTCCAGAGCGATTCAATCAAGACCTCCATGGTGGAGCTGGGAGAAGATGGTGACACATCACAATGGCTGAGACAGCAGAGGAAGGCTGCTCTTGCCATCCCATCATTCCATGCTACTAAACCCTGACCCCCAATCTGTCAAGGACCATGTGTTGGCTGCCCGTGCATCAGCCCTCCCATGTTAAACAAAGTTAAACAAAGTTAATGAGGGAGCAGTAGATTTTTATGAGAAGACAGTGGGATTGGAAAATTGTTGCTCTGAGGGAAAGACTGGATAATGTGCATCTTTTCCTGTTGGGAACAGAGTCAGCTGAGAAGAAACCAGAAGTATACGAAATCATGAAGTGCCTGGCAGGAGTACTGTTTCATTCAGCAGTGGGGTGAAAAGCAAGGAGCCATAGATTTAATGTAATTGGTAGATGTATGAAAGAAGATATAGAAGTTACCACTCCTCAACCATCAGGCTAGAGCAATTGCTACCATCAGGCTCTTAAATAAAAGGGGTAACTACACTCACTTGCCCCATCATTGAAATGTTCCTACAACCAATGATCTCACTTTAAATACTCTTTATCTCATGTTCTTATTATTTAGGGCTATATATTTATGTTTGCATTTGCACTGATGGTTGTCCTTTGCACCCTGATTGATCTTTCATTGGTCCTGTTATGGTTACTGGTCTATAGATTTGCTGAGTATGCCCAAAGGAAAATGAATCTCTGAGTTGTATTTGGTGACATATACTGTATATACTTTGAACTTTGAAAAGGAAACAGAATTTCATCCCTTGTGAGTGTGGCAGAGGTTTGTACCACATAACTTGGAAACTTAATGAATGGAGTCAGAAAAAGCTTCATCTGATTGAAACAGTGTTGGATGTGTACTCAACCTGCAGGGAAAGGTCGTCATGCTGAAGCAGAGGGTAAGCCTAGATCATGCTTCTTTGACTTGCACAAACACAATCCGGTGAAATTATTGTAATACTTATATGTGATTCCATTATTTAATACTGATAATCAGTATTGGCCATGACCCCAGGGACCATTCACATAGTCATAGTCATAGTCATACTCATACTTTATTGATCCCAGGGGAAATTGGTTTTCGTTACAGCTGCACCATAAATAATTAAATAGTAATAAAACCATAAATAGTTAAATAGTAATATGTAAATTATGCCAGGAAATAAGTCCAGGACCAGCCTATTGGCTCAGGGTGTCTGACCCTCCAAGGGAGGAGTTGTAAAGTTTGATGGCCACAGGCAGGAATGACTTCCTATGACGCTCTGTGCTGCATCTCAGTGGAATGAGTCTCTGGCTGAATGTACTCCTGTGCCCAACCAGTACATTATGTAGTGGATGGGAGACATTGTCCAAGATGGCATGCAACTTGGACAGCATCCTCTTTTCAAACACCACCATCAGAGAGTCCAGTTCCATCCCCACAACATCACTGGCCTTACGAATGAGTTTGTTGATTCTGTTGGTGTCTGCTACCCTCAGCCTGCTGCCCCAGCACACAACAGCAAACATGATAGCACTGGCCACCACAGACTCGTAGGACATACTCAGCACCTGAAGTATCATGGCATCTTTTACACTCTCTTGAGTGAACAACTAAATCCTTGGTTGAATATTTCAAGAATCAAATTTATTTATCAGTGTACATTGAAACACCCAGTGAAATGTGTCATTTGGTTTACAACTGACACACCCGAGAGTGTGCTGGGGGCAGACTGTAAGTGTTGCCACATATTCAGGCACCAACAAATCAACCCCACATTGCTCGGCAGAACAATACAGTACACAACAACATAGAGCATAACAAGCAACAAAACAAGAAAGGCAAAACAAGCCTCATTTCTCCCTCGCACCCACCCATGCACATACACAATCCATCAACCACGGGACAGGCCATCTTCAGCCTCCAGCAGATACTGGCTCACAGACACCGGGCTTCGATTTCTTGAATGGACCCGCTGAGATTTGCAGATTGGAGCTCCAGCAACAGGCTTCAATTTCTGGACTTCTGATTGACCCTCGGGCCTCCATCCTTGGCACCGATCGTAGGATCTCCTGATCACTGCATTCTCGGCCTTGAGCTCTGGACTCGTCGATAATGGGACCCTGAACACTAGGCCTCAAACTCCAACCTCACCGATTTGTCAACCCTGAGGGCTATCAAACCTTGTTCCACTTGCCTGCATGGAACTCCGAAAACCCACTGGCCCTGGGGGTGCCATCAGCCCTCGTCCATGCCGGTATGAAGACTACGGATGTCCCGTACACACAGTGCTGGCCTTTGGGCATGTGCAGAGGCTTAGACTCTGGCCTGACCTCTAATTACCCCACATCCTTGTCAATAAACCCTAACTTCATCCCCTCAGTTCTGCACAGAAATATTATCAAAGACTTTGAATATACTGATCTTTGGAGTGGGAATCAAACCCAAAATGTTTAAAGTCAGAGGCAAAAACACTTCTAAGTGATATCAGTCAATTGTAGTAATGACAATCAGAAGAAGATCAACTCACTGAATTCGGTCTAGTGAACCAAAAGCTGTTTTCTCATATTTGAGTGAGATAGTGGAGAAATAGGTACTAAAGGGTCTGTCATTAAATTCGGAGGATGCTTGACTCAAAAGAAGAGCAGTGGAGATGATTTAGCCATGAGCGATAACTTCAATAATAGACTGCAAAATAACAATTCATAAGACAAGACAGAAGAGAAAATAATCATAACGTCAATGAGGTCATCTTCAGGCAGGGAGAGTGAAAGCTGTGAGCAACTGCTTGAGACAGATTGATGCATGAACAAGGACTATAGATGAGAACTGTGGTTCAAATAGGCTGCAGGTGATGTGTCTGGAATGAGCGGCAGGTGAATCCTATTACCTGGGAGGAGACTGGGAGGTGACTGCATGTGCAGGTTTGGAGTTATCAATAGGAGCTGGCCTGAAAAGGTCACAATCTCTTGCAAATTAGCAGCATAAAATTGGATGAACTGCAACACTTAATTCATAGGTGTAATATACCAGATCCTTGTATTTAAATGTCAGAATGATCAGAATCAGAATCAGGTTTAACACCATCGGCATATGTCGTAAAAATTAGATTATGAGGGCACTCAGTCCTCGTTTATTGTCATTTAGAAGTGCATGCATTAAGAAATGATACTATGTTCCTCCAGAGTGATATCACAAAAAAAAGGACAAACCAAAGACTAACACTGACAAGACCACATAATTATAACATATAATTACAGTAGTGCAAAGCAATACCATAATTTGATAAAGAGCAGACCATGGGCACAGTAAAAAAAATTTCAAAGTTCCGATCGACTCCCGATAGTCTCGATAGCAGGTGGCAAAAGGGAGAAACTCTCCCTGCCGTAAGCCTCCAGGCGCCGACAACTGCCGATGCATTGAAAGCACCCGACCACAGCCGACTCTGAGTCCGTCCGAAAACTTCGAGCCTCCGACCAGCCCTCCAACACCGAGCACTGAGCACCATCCTCTACCGAGCGCTTTGACCCCACCCCGGCCGCCGAGCAATGAGCAAAGCCAAGGATTTGGGGCCTTCTCCTCCAGAGATTCTGGATCACACAGTAGCAGTGGCAGCGAAGAAGGCATTTCAGAAGTTTCACCAGATGTTCCTCAGTGCTCTCACATCTGTCTCCATCAAATCAGGATTGTGCACGGCATCCTACTTGACAGATAACAGATATCATTCACCAGAGTGGCCACTGCGAGCTGCATCACGCTGCCATCTTCTCCTCCCTCCTCCAATTGTTAACTTTGTGGCAGCAGTACATTGTAATACATAATAATAGAGGAAAAAAGCTTAATTCCGGTAAATATATATAACATTAAATTAAATAAGTCATGCAAAAATGAAATAAAAATATTGAGTAGTGTTCATGGGTTCAATGTCCATTCAGAAATCAGATGGCAGAGGAGAAGATGCTGTTCCTAAATCATTGAGTGTCTGTCTTCAGGCTTCTGTACCTCCTCCCTGATGGTAGGAATGAGAACAAGGCAAGACCAGGGTAATGAGGATCCTTTATGATGGATGCCACCTTTTTGAGGCATCGCTCCTTGAAGATGTCCTGCATACTACAGGGGCTAATGCTCACGATGGACCTGCCTAAGTTTACAACTCAGAAGCTTTGATTGATCCTGTGCAGAATCTCCCCCTCCCACAGACACACACCATCTCATACCAGACAGTGATGCAACCAGTTAGAATGCTCTCCACTGTGCATCTGTTGAATTTTGCAAATGTTTGTGAAGACATACCAGATCTTCTCAAACTCCTAATGAAACATAGCCACTGTTGTGCCTTCTTTGTTTCTACATAAATATGTTGCGTCCAGGTTAGATCCGCAGAGATATTGACACCCCAGGAATATGAAATGGCTCACCCTTTCCACTTCTGATCCCACTATGAGGACTGATGTATGTTCCCTCATCTTATCCTTTCTGAAGTCCACAATCCATGATGTGTTGCTTTTTACACTGTGTATACTTGGGGATACGAATTGACAATAAACTGGACTGGTTAAAGAACACTGAGGCTGTCTACAAGAATGGACAGAGCCATCTCTATTTCCTGAGGAGACTGAGGTCCTTGAACATCTGCCGGACGAAGCTGAGGATGTTCTACGAGTCTGTGGTGGCCAGTGCTATCATGTTTGCTGTTGTGTGCTGGGGCAGCAGGCTGAGGGTAGCAGACACCAACAGAATCAACAAAATCATTCGTAAGGCCAGTGATGTTGTGGGGATGGAACTGGACTCTCTGACGGTGGTGTCTGAAAAGAGGATGCTGTCCAAGTTGCATGCCATCTTGGTCAACGTCTCCCATCCACTACATAATGTACTGGTTGGGCACAGGAGTACAGTCAGCCAGAGACTCATTCCACCGAGATGCAACACAAAGCATCATAGGAAGTCATTCCTGCTGGTGGCCATCAAACTTTACAACTCCTCCCTTGGAGGGTCAGACACCCTGAGCCAATAGGCTGGTCCTGGACTTATTTCATAATTTATTGGCATAATTTACATATTACTATTTAACTATTTAAGGTTCTATTGCTATTTATTATTTATGGTGCAACTGTAACGAAAACCAATTTCCCCTGGGATCAATAAAGTATGACTATGACTATGACTATACCATTGATGAATATTATTCCACCTACTGAGAATATGCTATCATATTGGAATTGCAAAGGTATGAATGAATGGCTAGCTCTTATGAAATAAAACGTTAGTACCTCTGCAGTCACTGAAGATTCAAAGTAAATCAAAAGACTAGATGCAATATTTTTACTAGTAGCTTAGTGCGGAAATTAAAATACCTGCGCCTGTGTACTGATGTGCAGAGGAAAGCAATTCCAGCATGCTACGTCACTGCATGGTATGGAAATTGCACTGCAATGGACAGGAAGGATCAGCAATGGGTAGTCATAACTGCCCAATTGCCATCAAGGACATAGATACAAAAAGGTGCTGTAAAAGGCCTAACAACGTCAGGCAGGATCTCACTTACCCTACTCATTGGCTGGTTATCCTATTCCCTTCAGGGAGGAGGCTACATATCATCCACACCAGACTCAAAACTTTCCTTAAGCAGTAAGGCTCACCAACAACCCCACCCACCCACCACTTCTTTATCATTTGCTATCGGAGTCACCTTATGTACAAACAGTCCTGTGTCTCGCGTCACTTTAAGGACATATAATCGAACTGTATTTATATACAGACTCATGTTTATAATATGAGAAGATGGCCAGTAACATCAAGGAGGATGGCACCTAGCCTGCTCGTGGATTGTTTGTCCCATTCCCATCAGGGAGGAGGCCACATAGCATCCACATCAGGACCAGCACACTCAAAAAACGTTACTTTCCCGAAGCAGTCAGGCTATTCAACACCTCCACCCACTAATGCACATCTCCACACCCTCCAACTGCCATTACTTTATCATGGCCTTTCAGTCACCTTATGTACAGACACTCCTGTTCCTAGCATCACTTTATGTACATATAATTAATCTATGTTTATAAGATATCTTATGAATTTATACTTATTGTTTGTTCTTTACCTTATTATGTTTTTTTAATGCTGCATCAGATCCAGAGTAACAATATCTCGTTCTCCCTTTACGCTTGCGTACTGGAAATGACATTAAACAATGTTGGAGGAGATCATGAGAAGGGGATCATGTTGAAAAGAGAAGAAAAATCCTGTGAAGAAAATCTGCCATTCTTATCCAGTCTGGCCCAAACGAGGCTTCAGAAACGTCAATATTGATGATTTTTGACTGCCCATTGTTATTAGCCCAGTGAACCGTTCAGTTCGGCAGTTGATTACAGTTGGACAATATATTAGACCATAAGATATAGGAGCAGAAGTAGGACATTTGGCCCATTGAGTCTGTTGTGCCATTCAATCGGGCTGATCCAATTCTTCCAGTCATCATCACTCCCCTGCTTTCACCCTTTGATGCCCTGGCTAATCAAGAACCTATCTATCTCTGCCTTAAATACACCCAATGACTTGGCCTCCACATCCACTCGCAGCAACAAATTCCTCAGATTTACCATCCTCTGACGAAAGTAATTTTTCCTCCTCTCAGTTCTAAATGGACGTCCTTCAATCCTGACATTGTGCTTTCTTGTCCTAGAATCCCCTACCATGGGAAATAACTTTGCCATATCTAATCTGTTCAGGTTTAACAGTCGGAATGTTTCTATGAGATCCCCCCCTCATTCTCCTGAACTCCAGCCCAAGAGCTGCCAGACATTCCTCGTATGGTAACCCTTTCATTCCTGGAATCATTCTTGTGAATCTTCTCTGAAACCTTTCTAATGTCAGTATATCCTTCCTAAAATAAGGACCCCAAAACTGCACACAATACTCTAAGTGTGGTCTCACAAGTGCCTTACAGAGCATCAACATCACATCCCTGCTCTTATATTCTATACCTCTAGAAATGAATGTCAACATTGCATTCGCCTTCTTCACCACTGACTCAACCTGGAGGTTAACCTTTAGGGTATCCTGCACAAGGACCCCCAAGTCCCTTTGCATCTCTGAATTTTAAATTCTCTCCCCATCTAAATAATAGTATGCCCGTTTATTTCTTCCACCAAGGTGCATGACCAAACACTTCCCAACATTGTATCTCATTTGCCACTTCTTTGCCCATTCCCCTAACTATTTAAGTCTCTCTGCAGGCGCTGTTTCCTCAACACTACCTGCTCCTTCACCTATCTTTGTATCATCAGCAAATTTAGCCACAAATCCATTATTACCTTAGTCCAAATTATTGACATACATCGTAAAATGCTACTCTAGTGAAGTGAGCAAAGTCCACTTTTGTGAATGATCCCAACAGGGAGAAGGTACAGGAGCCTTAGGACCTACACCACCAGGTTCAGAAACAGTTATTACTCCTCAACCATGAGGCTCTTGAACCAATGGGGATAAGCACTCAACTTCACCTGCCTCATCACTAAACTGTTCTGCATCTATGGACTAATTTTCAAGGACTCTTATCTCATGTTCCCAATATTTATTGCTTATTAACTTATTATTCCTCCAAGAGGACCACAACCTCAATGACCTGGAGAGCTATGCTAGCTGGTATCAGGGCTTTATGCTTTGGCTCTTGATAGGGTCACATATACCAAACAGGTCAAAGGGTAAAGGTCAGACAAAGAGTGGTCCACTAGTCCTCCGGAGTCAGAGGTTCAGCTCGGGGCTACAAACAAAATTGTTACAGAGACAACAATGAAAAATCCATCTACATCTGAGTGTGATGGTATTCCTGAGTCTCGGTCCAGGACTTCTATGACTGTCAGAAGTGAAAACCAAGAGGAAGCTACAGACATGATAAAGGAAGCCCTGAACACAGCCAGAGATAGAGGACCTTTATTGCTGCCCTAAATGTCAGCGGCGTAACGGCTGCAAGTAAGTAATTTATTTATTTTTGTATTTGCATAGTTGGTTGCCTTTGCACATTGATTGTTTGTCTTTCCTATTCGGTGCGGTCTTTCATTGATTCGATTTAATTCTTGGATTTAGCGAGAATGCCTGCAAGAAATCGAAACTCGGGGTTGTACACGGTGACAAATATGTACTTTGAACTTTGAACGAATAGAAAACAATGATGCATAGAGGAATTTTGGACTGAGAGAAACACAGGAGGAGGGCGAGAAAAAGAGAGGTTTGTAAAAATGGAGATAATTGAACAGAGGGATTTAAAATTACTGTAAATGAAAGCATTTCATAAAAGAGTAAAGTAAGAAATGTAAGGAGGAGTCAGTGGAGTTTGAGCATAAAATGTTCATTATTCAAGAACAAATGCAGAGACATACCTGGGGATCAAAACAAATTGTGGCACTTGTCAGCACAATGGTATTAAACATCCAGTATTTCTCACCTTATTGCAGAGTGTGCTGTCCCTTCCTGCCTCATACTTTCATTTCTTGTCTTGTGTTTTCTCTTCTTTCTCTATTAGTTCTTCATATAGCATCATGTCATTAGCAATTATGAATACAAGAATTAGTCATAGTCATAGTCATACTTTATTGATCCCGGGGGAAATTGGTTTTCGTTACAGTTGCACCATAAATAATTAAATAGTAATAAAACCATAAATAGTTAAATAGCAATATGTAAATTATGCCAGGAAATAAGTCCAGAACCAGCCTATTGGCTCAGGGTGTCTGACCCTCCAAGGGAGGAGTTGTAAAGTTTGATGGCCACAGGCAGGAATGACTTCCTATGACGCTCAGTGTTGCATCTCGGTGGAATGAGTCTCTGGCTGAATGTACTCCTGTGCCCAACCAGTACATTATGTAGTGGATGGGAGACATTGTCCAAGATGGCATGCAACTTGGACAGCATCCTCTTTTCAGACACCACCGTGTTAAAGGACCTGAGAATTGATACTAGAATTGGAACAACTGAGTAAACAATGGAGAAAGGAACCTCCAGAGGTTAAAGGGATAAAGGAAAAACAACTGCAGCCAAATCAGCTAAGACCCAAGCAGATGAGAAAGGACTGAGGATAAAAAAAAATAAAAGGACACCGTGTAAGGTAAGTTGGAACAGAAGCAGAAAAGAATAAATAAAGTACACCAGTGCCAAAACGTAGCATGCCAGATTGCTCATGAGATGATATTGGACAGATCAGACGCAAGGTGGCAAAGAGCAGGAGCACCTGGAACTGAATAAAGCCAAGCACCATCTGTGTGATAAGTGGGCCTGGCTCCACTTCCATCTATGTTTCAAGTCAGTTGGATAACTGTGCATCTACACATTTACTTTGCATCGGAATGCAATCAAAGAGCAGGGGAAGCTCATCTGTGAGCCAAGTGTTCATTTGGAACAGACAGCACGACTAGCAGTCAACTCGCCAGCAAATTGAACTCTATTGAATTTGGCTGCAGGGAATTTCTTCTGCACTATTTACTCCACAATGGCACAATGCACTCAACTTCCAGAGGACTTGTCCAATATAAGCAGTGCCATTATAGTACTCCACTTTAGACCAGAAGACTATAAGACAAAGAAGCAGAAGTCGGCCATTCAGCCCATCAAGTCTGCTCCGCCATTTTATCATGAGCTGATCCATTCTCTCATTTAGTCCCACTTCCCCGCCTTCTCACCATAACCTTTGATGCCCTGGCTACTCAGATACCTATCAATCTCTGCCTTAAATATGCCCAATGACTTGGCCTCCACTGCCACCCGTGGCAACAAATTCCATAGATTCACCACCCTCTGGCTAAAAAAATTTCTTTGCATTTTTGTTCTGAATGGGCGCCCTTCAATCCTTAAGTCATGCCCTCTCGTACTAGACTCCAGCATCATGGGACACAACTTTGCCACATCCACTCTGTCCATGCCTTTCAACATTCGAAATGTTTCTATGAGGTCTCCCCTTATTCTTCTAAACTCCAAGAAATACAGTCCAAGAGCAGACAAACATTCCTTATATGTTAACCCTCTCATTCCCGGAATCATTCTAGTGAATCTTCTCTGTACCCTCTCCAATGTCAGCACATCCTTTCTTAAATAAGGAGACCAAAACTGCCCACAGTACTCCAGGTGAGGTCTCACCAGCGCCTTATAGAGCCTCAACATCACATCCCTGCTCCTATACTCTATTCCTCTAGAAATGAATGCCAACATTGCATTCGCCTTCTTCACTACCGACTCAACCCGGAGGTTAACCTTAAGGGTATCCTGTACAAGGACTCCCAAGTCCCGTTGCATCTCAGAACTTTGAATTCTTTCCCCATTTAAATAATAGTCTGCCCATTTATTTCTTCTGCCAAAGTGCATAACCATACACTTTCCAACATTGTATTTCATTTGCCACTTCTTTGCCCATTCTTCCAATCTATCCAAGTCTCTCTGCAGACTCTCCATTTCCTCAGCACTACTGGCGCCTCCACCTATCTTCGTATCATCAGCAAACTTAGCCACAAAGCCATCTATTCCATAATCCAAATCGTTGATGTAAAAAGAAGCGGCCCCAACACGGACCCCTGTAGAACACCACTGGCAACCGGCAGCCAACCAGAATAGGATCCCTTTATTCCCACTCTCTGTTTCCTGCCAATCAGCCAACACTCTATCCACGTATGTAACTTTCCTGTAATTCCATGGGCTCTTATCTTGTTAAGTAGCCTCATGTGTGGCACCTTGTCAAAGGCCTTCTGAAAATCCAAATATACAACATCAACTTTAAGGTTGGGTTCTCAGACACAGAAAAGCTTGCTTGACTTTCAAATGTATTAAAGCCACACAGGCCTTCTGAAGTACACACTGTACTATGTAAAAGTCTTAACCACATATATATAGCTAGGGTGCCTTAGATTTTTGCACAGTACTGTGGTAAGTTTATGTATTCCTCTATACTGTTTCCACAACAACAGGAGTGTTATAACTGGCGCATTCCACCAGGGGCGGTGTGGAGTGACGTCCAGGATGGAATCAGTGCTGCCCCCCAGTGTTCGCTCAGTGGGAGACGGGCTGTATTCTGGTTGACCGTTGATTGACTTGGATTGAGTTTTGGTCTCTTACTGCGTGATTGTGATACCACGTGCGCTTGTTATCTTCTGTGTGTTTTGTGCTGTGTGTGACTGGTGGTACTGTGCTTTGCACCTTGACCCCAGAGTAACACTCTTTCATTTACCTGTATTCATGAGTATTCATGTACGGATGAATGACAATTAACATTGAACTGAATTGGAAAAAAAAGCAAATTTCATGACCTATGTGAGTGATGATAAATCAGATATAGATATGAGTCTCTTTTGTGGGCTGAGAGTGGGAAGGGGGTAGGGAGAAGGGAATCATGTTTGGGAAAAGGGAAAGGGAGAGGGAAGGGAGTGGGAAGCACCAGAGAGACCTTCTGTAATGATCAATAAACCAATTGTTTGCAATCAAATGACCTTGCCTAATGTCTCAGGGCTGGCTCTGTCTGTACTCACTCCACGCCCATCCCTGGCACTCTTTCTCTGCCATCTGTTCCACACCCCTCCCTTGGCGCTCCACCCCTGCCATTCCTAACATCCTTTACTTCTGCCAGATTTACGAACTTGCCCTCCACTCCACGTTGACAAGTACAGCACTGTGCAAAAGTCTTAGACACACTAGCTATATATATGTGCCTAAGACATTTGCACAGTACTGTATCTTGAATACTTAAGCAATCATGAACCTTCATAATTATTAAGTAGCATAGCTTCCAGCTAGATAATCTTCAAGCACCATATAATAAAAGTAATTATTCAGACTTTCCTAACTCACAAACTGTATTGAGAAGTGTTTTGAAAAATACACTGACTGATTTATGCAAGTGTTTTATGAAACTTCTTTTTTCAATTAACAGTTTGCTGAACTGAATTACTTTTGGTGTACTTTCAGAAACTATCATCCATTGCTCTCGTCATCATACTTCAAGGACAATGAAGTAGGCGGCTATTTGATCATGAAGCCAAGTCAACAGAACTTGCAGTACAATCACAAGGACATATATAAAGAAAGATGCCAGAGAAAAAAGGCTCGCAATATCATGAAGGATCCCACCCATCCTGATCATAGACTGTTTGTCCCAGTCCCATCAGGGAGGAGACTATGTAACATCCACCCAAGGACCACCAGTCTCAAAAACAGTTACTTTCCCCAAGCAGCAAGAATGATCAACACCTCCACCCACTAATCCACCAACAAACACCCTCAAACACCACTACTTTATCATTTCCTGTCAATCACATTATGCACAGACAGTGTCACATAACCAGGACTTGTGATATGCACCATCTGCTCATACAACCATCCATCTGCTCCCATGGCTTCATGTGACCCTGACTGGGGGTTTAAGCAGGTATTACACCTTGGCCAAGGGTCACCTTTAGGCTAGCAGAGGGAAGGAGCACATTACACCTCCTTTGGTAGAGATATATTCCCACCTTGCCACCCCGGAGAGTCTATGTGCTGAATTTGCCAACCTTTTATTTCAGGAATGCCCTTACCTATTGTGTCAGTGCATAACTTTAAACGATAACAGTGTATTAACTTTCTTTGCAAATAATAAGATCATAAGACTATTAAACATAGGAGCAGATTTCAGGCCACTCGGCCCATTGAGTCTGTTCTGCCATTCCATCATGGTTGATGGAGATTGGTGTTCCCAACCTTTTTCATCACCATTAACCAAGGGATCCATGGACCCCAGGTTGGGAACCCCTGACGGAGACGAAAATTTATGTTTTGCTATTGGAATTGGTTTATTATTTTCACATGAATCACCTTGAATCCTATTCATACAGAGCAGATCATTGCACCGTGCATTGATGTAAATCACAGTAAAACAATAACAGTATGAAATAAAATATAACAGTTTCATAGAAAGTGCAGTGCAGGTAAACAATAAGGTGCAAGATCAGAACCAGGTAGATCGTGAGATCAAAAGTCCAATTTATTGTACTAGGGAACTATTTAATAGTCTTACCATAGTGGGGTAGAAGCTGTCCTTGAGACTGATGGTAAGTGATTTCAAGCTGTTGTATCTTCGAATGGGAGCGAGGAGAAGAGAGAACATCCCGGGTGGACGGGACTTTGAATATGCTGGCTGCTTTACTGATTCAACAAGAAGCACAGACAGAGACTACGGAGGAGAGGCTGGTCTGATGTGCTGACCTGTGTCCACAGCTCTCTGCAGTTTCTTGCAGTCATGTGAGAACAGTTGCTTTACCAACCCATTAAGTGGGCAAAATCGTTTTACAATACA
Source organism: Mobula hypostoma (assembly GCF_963921235.1). Taxonomy (NCBI): domain Eukaryota; kingdom Metazoa; phylum Chordata; class Chondrichthyes; order Myliobatiformes; family Myliobatidae; genus Mobula; species Mobula hypostoma. Next base: position 7,094,855 of record NC_086097.1, on the reverse strand, counting down.
CTGATAAAAATTAGTAAGGGTCGATGGGGATATGCCAAATTTCTTTAGCCTTCTGAGGATGGAGAAGAGTTGGTGAGCTTCTTGGATATAACATCTACGTGGTTGGACCAGGACAAGCTACAGTAACTTCACAACTAGTAACTTGAATCTCTGAGCTCTCTCAACCTCAATATTATTTATCTGATAAATCAGCATATTTTTATAAAGTGCTGCTAGGATATCAAGAATAAACCTTAAAAAATAAACCTATGTGCCATCACCTAATTCTGTGCTATATCTTATGATCTTGTAACAAGTTGGATTGTGAGATCAAGGGTCCATCTTATCACACCCATCATTATCATTATGTGCCATGTCATATGATGAGGGCGATCATGGTCGTTCCATGACCATGTTTGTTCTTGGCAATTTTTTCTACAGGAGCAGTTTGCCATTGTCTTCTTCTGGGCAGTGTCTTTTCAAGACGGGTGACCCCAGCCATTATCAATTGTATTAAAAAAGTTTAATTAATATCACAAACTTAGTTGATCTTGGTCTATTCGTTCACTTTATTGCCAAGGGGTAAGAATTCTTTACTCTGCAGTAACTCTCTAATTGATGTATTCATCAGAGTACAGGTGAGATCACCTTAACAAATTAACTTACACTGTCTCTCCCCTCTCCACCTGACATGAACCATTAATCAGCCTAGATGTTACCAATGAAACTGCCTGCGGCTATTACACCTGAAACTGAGAACAACCTTGGGAATTTACACATGTGGTCAAACATGAAAATCCAGAAGTTACTCTAATTCTCTGCTCTTCCACAGGGCGTGCTGTTTTCACCCCTCTCAAGTGTAATCTCCTGAAATCAGAGAATTGACAACAACTTCAGGAATGCATGATCTGTACTCACTGAAAACTGCCCTCAAACTATTCCACTTTGTTGTATGGGGCAGTGTAGTAATGTTGTGCACTGCTTAACAAACTCTCTGGCTCTGCGAAGATTATGTTTCAGTTTTAATTCCTTTAAAACTGTATTAGAATATTATTTGCAGAAGACATTCCATGGATGCTGGAAATACAGAGCAGCACACTCAAAATGCTGGAGGAACTCAGCAAGTCAAGCAGCTTCTACGGTCAGGGAATAAACAATCGACATTTTAGGTCGAGATCCTTCATCAGGATTAGAAAGGAATGGGGCAGGGTATTGCTTTCTTTAATTAAAGTTTTTAAATTAAATATTAGCTCTTACTGTAATTGTATGTGTATATTCCTGTCTTCACCTGTAAATTTTTATTTAAAAGTGAGCTTTCTCCTTGCACTTGTTACCGTCAGTGACATTGAAGCAGTGGATGCAGCCCAGTCCATCACCTGTAAAACCCTACCCACTATAGAACACATCTACACGGAACACAGTTGCAGGAAAGCAGCATTCATCATCAAGGACAACCACCACCCAGGATTTTTCTCTCCAGTCGTGCCGAAGGGTCTCGGCTTGAAACGTCAACCGTAATTTTTCCCATTGATGCTGCCTGGCCCGCTGAGCTCCTCCAGCAATTTTTGTATGTTACCCAGGCTATGCTCTCTTCTCACTGCTGTCATCAGGAATGAGGTACAGGAGCCTCAGGACCTACACCACCAGGTTCAGGAACAGTTTTTAACCCTCAACCATCAGGCTCTCGAACAAGAGGGGATAACTTCACTCAACTTCACTCACCCCATCACTGAACTGTTTCCAGAACCTATGGACTCATTTTCTAGCACTCAAAAACAATTTTTCTCGATATTTATTGCTATTTATTTATTACTATTACTTCGTTTCTTCCCTTGTTTTGTATTTGCATAGTTTTTGCACATTGGTTGTTATCCGTCCTATTAGGGTTCCTCTTGGGGTCCACGAACTCCTTGGATAATTGTAGGGGTCCATGGCCTATAAAAGGTCAGGAACCCCTGTTAATTGTGTTTCTTATATTAACTGTGGATGCCTGCAAGAAAATGAAAACAAACCTAGGGTTGTACAGTATATAGTGACATGTATGTATATTAGTAATAAATTTACTTTCAATTTTGAACTTCAGATTGCACAGCTTGGTGATGGCACTGCAGCTGAATTTCAGGAGTTTCCATTTCACTAGCAGTTAATAACAAATGATGTCGGAAAACTGGAAGTTCATTTCCCAGAGAGCACTCAAACAATTTTGCTAATGATCCCAAAGTGCATGTCATTGTAGTTTTTTAAACTGATTTTCTTTGAAGACCTGTAAAGTTAGATTGTACACTATGAGTTGTCAAGATGTCCAATGTACTTAAAGAGCCATGTAATACTATTAAAATCAGGCCTTTGCCATTTAAAAAGTGCAAGGAAAGAATTACTAGACTGATTACTGTCATGGCAAATAGGATTAAATTGTCTGCACTCAATGGAATGAGAGGAGATCTTATTAAAACTTGCAAAATTGCTACAGGACTCGATAAAGTTAGTGTGAGGAAGATGCTTTTTCCTGGGGAGATATATAAGAGGCAGCTCATTTCAGACAGAGATGAAAAGCAATTTCTTCAATCAGCAGGCAGTAGTATTTGGGTTCTTTAACCTGGAAGGCTGCTCAATCACTGGGTTCATTCAAGATCGAAATTGATAGAATAATGGATATTAATGGATTGTGCAGGAAAACGGAATTGGGGTAGAAAATCAGCCATGATGTTAATGGTTGATGGACCAGTCTCAATTATCAGATGTCCTATTCTTGCTTATAATCTTAATGTTCTTGTTTACTGTATATATATGCTTAGTAGCCACTTTATTAGGTACACACGTACATCTGCTCATCAATGTAAATATTCAATCAGCCTGTCATATGACAGCAACTCATTGCATAAAAGGATGCGGAGATGGTCAAGAGACTCAGCTGTTGCTCACAACACACATCAGAATGGGAGAGAAATGTGATCTATGTGACTTTGGAATGGTTCTTGATGCCACACAGGGTTCCTTCATCCAGGAATGAAAGGGTTACTGTATGAGGAATGTCTGTCAGCTCTTGGGCTATATTCCCTGGAGTTCAGGAAAATGAGGGGGGATCTCATAGAAACTTTCTGAATGGGAAAAGGCCAGAACAGATTAGATAAGGCAAAGTTATTTCCCATGGTAGAGGAGTCTAGGACAACGGGGCACAACTTCAGGATTGAAGGACGTCCATTTAGAACTGAGATGCGGAGAAATTACTTCAGTCAGAGGGTGGTAAATCTGTGGAATTTGTTGCCACGAGTGGCTGTGGGGGCCAAGTCACTGGGTGTATTTAAGGCAGAGATAGATAGGTTCTTGATTAGCCAGGGTATCAAAGGGTATGGGGAGAAGGCAGGGTTGTGGGGATGACTGGAAGAATTGGATCATCCAATAATTGAATGGCGGAGCAGACTCGATGGGCCGAATGGCCCACTTCTGCTCCTCTATCTTATGGTCTTATGGCTTGAGCATCTCATCTCCTGGGATTTTCACACACAACAGCCTCTAGTATTTATAGAGAATGGTGCAAACATCCAGTGAGTGGCAGTTCTATAAAATGCCCTGTTCATGGGAGAGTTCAAAGATGAATGGCCAGACTGGTTCCCAAGCTGACAGGAATATGAGAATAACAGTGCTGTGTAGAAGAACATTTCTGAACGCACAACACACCGAGCTGCGAAGTGAATGGGTACAGCAGCAGAACACCATGAAGTTCCATGAAGACCAGGTGGAGGGACCTAATAAAGGGAACACTGAGTGTACAAAGGGCGTGATGTATTTGAATTTGGTAAATACATCATGCTAACAACATCATGGAAAGTGTAGGCCAAGATCAAAAGAAAGTAGAACATTTCAGCAGTTTCTTAAGCACAAAGAACTGCTGTTGTCCTCACACGGTGTGTCTCCTTTGGTACCTTCTCTGACAAGCACAAGCACTTCTATGATCAATACTCATGCTGTGTAAGGTGGAGGTATTTTACTGGTGAACTGCATCTTCCTTTGCTATGTAATTCCCTTTACCTTTAGCCACGCCTTCTCCCATCCTTCATTGCCGTCTGTTTGGCAGATCACCAATCTTTATCTCTGCAATAAAGATTCCCCCATCCAAACTACAGATAATCACCTAAAAGCACAACACCTACTCCAAACACATTTATCTTGATCAGATAAAGTCTTCAGAATCAGGGGACAATATTGACTTTGATCCAAGTCAATTGATTGTCTATTAACTTTGTTGGAAGAGATGTATGTTGATACTGAATAGATATTGCTCATTTTATTATGCAAAGATCAAATCTGACTGCAGATATCCATGAATGGGTAGGGACATTGTGATATTTAAACAAGACTTAAGAAAATGACATCATAGACCCTAGGTTGTAAACATTGATATATTTTCTGTCAGGTTTATTTTAATTTCATCTTTGTTATTGAATTATCTGTACATATTCATTGCTAATTTATTTAACTATTAATGCATCAATATGTTGGCTTGTCACACTACTTCCCATAAGATCCTAAGAAATAGGAGCAGAATTAGGCCATTCAGCCCATCAAATTTGCTCTGCCATTCCATCATGGCTAATTTATATTCCCTCTCAACCCCATTCTCCTACGTTCTCCCCGTAACCTTTAATGCCCTGTCTAATCAAGAACCTAACAACCTCCGCTTTAAATATACCCAATGATTTCCCAGTCACATCCCCCGTGTGAGCCTTAAAGTCTGCCTTTGTATTGTACTGGTTGCAATAGACACAGCCCATACAGAGATACATGTCATGAAATTACTACAGGAAATCGGCTAGGCATGAATGGTTGTAATGAGCTCTTCGGGCCTGTGTAGGAGCAAGAGAGCATTGGGTCAGAGGTTTTTACTGCACTTGAATTGGTTAATTGTCATTTAATGTGAGTTGATAATCGTTTTCAGTTCCTTGTGTTTTTATCTCAAGCAATTCGCTTATTGTAATCTGGGCATCTGCTGCTTTCTGTTCAGACTTGTTAATTTTTTTTTGAAAGGTTTGATGATTCCATGTTACTTGCATTACTTAAGTGGATGCCCGATGAGCACTAATAGAGGGGTCCTAGTTTGGAGCACGTTACATCCTGTGGTGTCACTCAGCCGAGCCAGCAATGTAATACTGGAATTCTCACGAATAAATTCTGGTTGCCGTTTCTACATTGGAATCTGACTTTCCTCCCCATTTGGGTTCCAACATAACCAGCATACATCGTGACAATGGTGGAGTGTCGACTGAAAGCTTAAACGGCTTTTAGATAGGCAAGTAAATGTGCAAGAAAAGATGGGGTATGAATAATAGCTAGGCAGGAGATATCAGATTAATTAGGCATCATTATCTTAAATAATTCAGCACAACATCATGGGCCACCACGTTCAGAAAACATAAATATGGCGCTAGAGCTGTACTTAGTCGCACAGACATGATTTGTCACAACCACGGATTTAGCAGCACAGCAAATACGGCAATTGCGCTCATGAATATGCATGTGCCAGCAAACGATTATTTCATTGTGAGTATTTAACTCCATTCATTCCATCGTCCTATTGGTTGAAACTTGGACATAGCAACATTTCACTGCCTGTTTGCATTCTACGCTGCCTGTTTATTCATTCTGTCCTATTCAACTTTTTAAATTATATTTTTATTTATTGAGATACAGTGCGGAATAGGCCCTTCCGCCCCTTCGAGCAAACCACCAATTTAACCCTAGCCCAATTACAGAACAATTCACAATGACCAATTAACCTACCAACCAGTACATCTTTGGACTGTGGCGGGAAACTGGAGCACCTGGAGGAAACCTACATGGTCACAGGGAGAACATACAAACTCCTTATAGACAGCAGTGAGAAGTGATTGCAGGTTGCCGGTAATATAAATCCTTGTGCTAACCACCATGCTACCATGCCACCAGGGCCGGACTCTAGGTAGGGCTAGGCTGGGCTGCAGCCCAGGGGGCCAGAGCTACAGAGGGGCCCAAAATAGGGAGCTATCATCATGGCGGACAAAGAAAAATATGAGAGTGGAGCACAGAGAAGAAAAAAGAAACAAGAAAAAGAGGACCGTGAGAAAGAAGCATTAAAAAAGACATTGCAAGTGACAGAATTTTTAAAACCTGTTCTCAATGATGCAGCAGTACCATTGCTCTTTTCACAGTCTGAGACCGGTGGACAAATGGAGACTTGTTCAACAGCTAGTGCTAACACCAGCGTTAGCACAAGACCACCGTCCTTGCCAGGTCAGCAGCTAACGTTGAAGAGGCAGAGAGCATGACTTTGGGATTCACAACCACAGAGGCCTCCGAACAACAAAGTCGGGCCGCCATTAATGTTAATGTTACCGCTACTGAGGATCCTTACAGCACTGATCCTGCTCGCTGGGGAAAGGAAACGTTAGATGATTCAGTCCGAGCGTACTGGGCTAAGAAAGGGCCGGAGTCCTGCCAGAATAAGGATGTGGATATCAAAGCTTTGGAATGAGTATACAAACAGCAGAGACGATTTTTTCCTCCAAATTTCACTTCAAATGCAAGCTTGTAAATGGTGAGTACATGTCAAGGTAATGGCTCTTATATTCCCCTTCCACCGGCTGTGTGTTTTGTTTTGCATGCCGCATCTTCAGTGATGGTAACTGTCAGTCCATCTTCGAATCTGGCTTTAGCGACTGGAAACATGCCGCTGAGCGCATAGGAGAGCATGAAAATAGCGAACACCACAGGAAAACGATACTGACCTACATTACACTGGCATCTGACAGCGGAAGAATAGATACAGAACTGCAAAAACAGTTCAAATCAGAGTGTGTCTACTGGACCGACGTATTGAGAAGAGTGGTGGTGGTTGTGAAGTTTTTGGTCAAGAGGGGACTGGCTATCCGAGGCTCCAGTGACCTATTTGGCAGGCCTGATAATGGCAACTACATGGGCATTCTAGAGGTAAAAAATGGACAAGCTTGATATAGCTTTTCTGAGCAAATTGTGGCATTGCATTCATCAGCGCTTTGAAAGTGCAAGTGTTGCAATGCAAGCTGTAAATCTAGACCTGTGTAATACTGGGGATTTGGTGAGATCACTATGGGGATACATAGCAAGCCTGCGTGATCAATTTGATACTTTTGAAACCCAAGCTAAAACTATGTCTCCAACAGTCTCACAAGTGTACAAAGAAGACACCCAACAACAAAGAAAATGTAAAGCCTTTCTGGGTGAGTCAACAACACCTGATGTTGGCTTCACAGCCAGAGAAAAATTCTCAGCTACTGTTTTTTTTGGTTGTGATGGATAGATTACTTGCAGAAATTGATTGCAGATTTGCATCATATAATTACCTTAACAACACACTTTGGCATCCTAATCAATATCCATTCTCCCTCTGTACAAGATTTGCGCAAGAGAGCATCTGATCTCCAAAGCAGATACTCAGCTGACCTGGAGTTAGACTTTGTGGAGGAGATTGTCCATTTCAGGGAATTTGTAAGTGGCAAAAATATTTCATCCGCTACAGAGCTTTAATGCTTCCTCAAAGAAAAAAACTTGCAGGTCATCTTCCCAAATGTAAGCATTGCTTTGAGGCTTGACTTGACTCTCCCTGTCACAAATGCAAGTGGTGAGTGATCTTTCTCCAAGCTCAAGCTAGTGAAGAACAGGCTCAGATCCACAATGGGACAGGACAGGCTGAATCATCTTACTCTGATGTCACTTGAAAGTGATCTTGTTCAGACACTGGATTTTAGTGATCTGATCAAGGACTTTGCTGTGAAGAAATCCAGAAGAACTAGGCTTTAATTTTGAAAAACTAGCATCTGACTTTGTAAATATCTAGGCTTGTGTGTCAGTGCTGTTCCTATTTTTGTGGCAATAGGCTAATAGTTGACTGTTTACAAACCTAGTAAGTAATAAGTGCTCTTTACTCTGCAAGCCACACAGTGCAGCAATAGGTTAGTATGTGCTAGATCTCATTTTTCAAAAAGATTGTTGGAGTATTGTCAAGTTTCCTAGTTTGCCATAGTGCCATCTCTCTTGGCCTTTTTGTCTCTCATTTCCATTTTACATTCTCAGAACACACAGCTGAGAAAAATACCTAGATAAAAATGCTTTGGCGTTGTTTGAGAAATAAGGCCTATGGTCTGTGCAGCAATAGCTAAATAAAGATTTAAGATTGGGTACATCATACTTCGTCTCCCTCATAACTTTACTAAGCCAACTAAGCCTAGGTCAATTTTTGAGTGCTTTAGATGCTGTCCTTCAAACTAAGAATCTGCATTACTTTCTGTCCTCCCTCTTAAGGTCTGTAAGTTTATAGCCTGTGTATTGTACTAAACCAATGACTTGGTCCACAGCATTGATATTTAGACCAGTACAACCTTTGCTCTTGTTCTTGCCTTTTTTTGGTTGGTACAGCAACATTTTACGGTGTCGGCAGGGGCCCATCAGGGTCTTCAGCCCAGGGGCCCTGGCCCCACTAAATCCAGCCCTGCATGCCACCCTGCTGGATGAAAGGTCATCAGCATGAAATGATAACTCTGTTCTTCTTTTCGAGAATGAGGTCTGACCTGCTGAGTGTTTCCAGCACTTTTAAATGCCAGCTCAAAACTTATTTATTTAACCTCCCTTTTGACTAATATATTTCTGTCTTTTATTTTCATGTTTTAACTTTATCCCATTGTAAAGCACTTTGAACTACATAATCTGTATGAAAAGTGCTCTATAAATTTAATATTATTATAATTTTATTTACTGTTTTAATTTCAGTTTCTCAGCATTTTCATATACAAAATACATACATCTCCTCCAAAGTTACTTTTTATTAATCACTGAATCTGTACCATTCTCTTTCACGTAGTTCTATCTTTCTTTTGTCAGCTTATCACTCATGTCTTCCATTTGGGTGGCGGAGTGGAGATATGTCTCTACCAAATAAAGTGTAAGGTATTCCTTCCCTCTGCTAACCTGCAGATCACCCTTGGGCAAGGCGTAGCATCTGCTTAGCCTCACACCCTGATCAGGGTCACGTGAAGCCATGGGAGCAGATGGTGGACGGTCGTATGAGCAGCCGGTGTACATCACAAATCCTGGTTATGTGACCAGTGACACCTGGCAGAAAATCTCTGAAGAGTATTGATAAAACCTAGGGCCACCTGGCTTGTAAAGACACTGCCCAGAAGATAGCAATGGCAAACCACTTCTGTAGAAAAATTTTCCAAGAACAATGATGGTCATGGGCAAGATCATGATCATCCACGTAAATATGACAGGGCACATGTTTAAAAATTTATTAAGAAACAGCATGGAATAGGTACTTACAGCCCTTCAAGCCACACCACCCAGAAATCCCCTGATTTATTCTTAGCCGAATTACAGGACAATTTACAATGCCCTATTAACCTAGCAAACGTACATCTTTGGACTGTGGGAGGAAACTGGAGCACCTGGAAGAAACCCACACAGTAAATGACGATGATGATGCTTCCATTTGAACTTAATCAAAAGTTATTGAAAGAAGGCAAGGAAATTGTGTTGAAAGTGTTAATGAATCAACTATGCTGGAATAGCAGAGCAGACTCAATGGGCAGAGTGGCCTAGTTCTGCTCCTGTCTGCAGAGATAAGGCATGACATCAGGAACTTTGACAAACTTCTATAGATGTGTGGTGGAGGGTGTACTGACTGGCTGCATTACAGCCTGCTATGGAAACACCAATGGCTGTGAATAGAAAAATCCCACAGAATGTAATGGATACAACCCAGTACAATCATTAAACACATCTACGTGAAACGCTGTCGTAGGAAAGCAGCATCCATCGTCAGAGTTCCTCACGGTCTAGGCCATGCATTTTTCTTGCTGCTGCTATCAGGTAGAAGGCACACGACCCTCAGGACTTGCACCACAGGTTCAAGAATGGTTACAACCCCTCGACCATCAAGCTCTTGAACAAAAGGGGATAACTACACTCACTTGCCCATCCATTGAGATGTTCCCATGCCAAAGATCTCATTTTAAGGACTCTTTATCTTGTTATTTCATGCTCTTGTTATTTATTACTATTTATTTATATTTGCATTGCACATTTGTTGTCTTCAGCTCTTCACTTGATCTTTCATTGACCCCATTATTCTACAGATTTGCAAAATGTATCTCAGAGTTGTATGTGCTGACATTATGTACTGTATACTGATAATAAAATTTACTTTGAACTTTGTGTCTTGTAGTCTTAGTTACTGGATTTCTTGACCTAGCCTCCAACAGTCTTTGCAACTTTAAGATTACTTTATTTTTTCCAAGTTCATACAAAACATAGTTTGAAACATTAACTCTGCTTCTCATTGGGCAGATGCTAACTGGCATTCTGAGCATTTCCAGGATGATACGCCTTACCTCATGATTACCAGACGCGGAATAATGTGGACTACATCCAGATTCAGTGCGTAGAGAAATCCAGCGTGTGCATTGAACAATGAAAATACAGCAGAAAAACACAAGTAGAAATGCGTTCAAAGTATATCACTTCATGTTTTCTGGCATCTACCAAAGACCTCTCACCTGAAGTCAGGTATTATGTGTGACATCAGAGCGGTAGCAATTCCACCTCCTTTATTACTCATGCGCCACTCTTGACCCATTCGAGATGCCCGACACTGGAATCTGGAGGAACTCCATGGCTCGAGCAGCATCTGTGGAAGAAACAGTAGACATTTATTTAACTACGTATTGAGCTGCAATAGGCCCTTCTGGACCTCCGAACTGCACCTGGTGGGAGGACTTACAGTACACAACTAACCTACTAACTGGTCCGCCTTTGGAATATGGGAGGAAAGCCGAGCACCCGGAAACCCGTCCACATGATAACGGGGAGAAAGTGGCAAGGCCAGGAATTGAACTGGATCACCTGCACTGTAAAGCATTGTGCTAACCACTACCCTACCATGCCACCCACGTATTTCAGGCCGAAACTCTGTATCAGGACGGATGTTCCACTGTTGGCTGCTGATGTTCCGTTGATGGTCAGTGCATCTAGACAGACTGACACAAAAAGAGGGGAGATTTGACGGAGGTACACAACATTACGAGGGGTATAGATAGGGTAAGTGCAAGCAGGCTTTTTCCGCTGAGGTTGGATGGGACTGACAGAGGTTGTAGGTTAAGGGTTTGTTTAAGTGAAATATGAGGGGGAACTTTTTCACTCGGAGCATGGTGAGATTGTGGAACCAGCTTCCAGCGCGAGTGGTGGATGAGGGTTTGAAGAGAAGTCTAGATAGGTACATGGATGGGTGGGGTTTGAGGTCCGGGTGCAGGTCAATGGGAGTAGGCTGATTAATATTTGGCACAGACGAGATGAGTCAAGGGCTTATTTCCGTGCTGTAGAAACGGCTACTTCCATAAAATGGCTTGAGGCCATTCCAGGGATATTATGGGATTTATTTTTCTCTGGTAGAGCTCTTCCCTCACACAGTTTTTTTTTGTGAGAGTGTTATTTTAATGTAGTTGTTAATCTGTTGATTTCCAAGCAGATTAACAGCTGTTCCTTTTTGTCGGTACGAAAAAAAGAACCAAGTTAGCAGAATGAACCACTGGCTTCCAAAAAGGAAACTGACAAAACACTGAAACCAAAAAAAAAGTGAGATCAAGTAGCGAGGCGCAGGAAAAAGAAAGGCGTGTGTTCGCGTAATGCCGAAGTGGTTAACAGCCACTGAAGTACTTTTAAGAAGCAAAGAGAGTCAACTAAGTGCCAAACATGCTTGGCTTGACATCTGGCGTCAGTCCAATTGAGCGAGCGTGTCACCTTTCATTCACATCAGGTGAGAATTTCTCTCCCTGGGATACAGCAGCCCCACTCTTTCCTGCACCTCTCCTCCAGAGTCTGAACAGAGTTGAAGAATGCTTCGCGCCTGCCACCCCCCACCCACCAAAGCGAACACACTCTCACAATGCTAAGGCAGTAGTCGAATGTTTAAAGTTGCTTTAAATGACCCGGCTTGTAAGCTGCCAACGCGCACTTACAAATTCTTGTAGTACACACAAAATGCTGGAGGAACTCAGCAGGTCAAACAGCATCTATGGAAAAGAATGACTATTTGATGGTTGGAGCCGAGCACTTTCATCAGGACTATTGTGCAATGTTTACTGACCAGAGGGAGAGAAAGGGGATTTGTGATGATTATTCTAACATAGGCGATTTCTCCTTACGTGCTTTAAGGTACAACGCTGTCTTTTTTTTTAACATCGAACTAAAACATTCTCAACGCAGTAACGCGACTCCACCTGCGAATTCAGCACCAAAATCTAAACACGCCGCGCTCAGCGAATGGCCGGGAAGAGTTAAATTACGTTCAGGAGCCGGTGAGATCAGCAAGTGGGCGTTTTCATATTTCAGACTCAGGAGTACAGGACTGCTTAAACTTGAGTTCCCAAGAATTCAACAGGTTGTCCTCCTCAGCGGAGTAAAATGGTTCTCTGTGTGACTGGCGAGTGCAGAAGCGGCCAGAATTGAGGTAGGTGTTGGTCTCGTAAATGGTCCCAAGTTGTAAATTCGTTAAAAAGGCAGAGGGGGGTCTTGGATTACCAGTCTTTGTGGATGAAACTGCGAGCGTAACCTACATTCATAAGAAAAAAAGTATTAAGCCAAGTTACTCTGAAATCGGGCAGCTGGTTGTTAAACTACGTTCACTTTAAACGCAGGGAAGGCGAACGCGTTCTGTACACTTTTCTAATCAAACTTTCGGGTTTATTTGCACTTTCGGATCACAAGATTAAGCGCACGATTTCGCTGATTTTTTCCCAACTACGCTACATGTTTTAACTGCTCCTTCAGTGTTTCATGAATTCTAGCCAAACGTGTTGACAATTAGCTCCTTCGCTGTTTTCTTAAGCGCCCTATCTTTTCGTGGATGTTTTCTCTCTTAATTGCCTCTCTGCTTATCGATGCCCTCCATTTCGGCCGCGCCGAAAGATTTTCACAATGGCCATCTATTCCAATTCTTTAGTATCGCTTTCACGATCTGCAATCGCGACCGTGGCAAACATATACATGGTGTTTATCGGTTGGGATACTTCACTCACGTGTTGGAAAAAGAAAGAGAGGGAGTTTTCACAGATACTTACCCAACGCGGCGCTCCCTCCTGAACCCCCAGTTTTCAACTGAGAAACACGTACAAAATGCGAGAGGAGCTCACGGGTCAGGCGGCATCTAGGGAAATGAATAAACAGTCAACTGAAACGGGCCGAGACCCTTTAACAGGATGGTTGAGTTTCACCTGAGAAACCTCGTTTTCCCTTAATTCAGATTTCAATGCTTAACCCCGTATAAATCCGCCACGAAAAGCAAATCAAAACTACCTTTCGGCGGCGAAGACACTCGACAACAGAACAATACAAGTAAAAGCTGCTTAGACAAGCCTGTCATCCGAAATAAATTTGATAAGTGTTTTTACATAGAGCAGGTCTACAAAGTAGAGGGAATCTTAAAACTATCAGAGTTGTTTATTGTTTACTGAATTGTCCGCTGTAAAACAGTCCTCAAATCGATCCGATTAAAAAAAAGTTTCAATTAAAAAAATCTGTCCTTTTTTCGCGGTTGCGTTTTTTTTTTGACGACGGTTAAGCCTTTTAGATCCAGGGGAAGTAAAGGCTGAAAGAAATGTCTTTATTACAGCTCCCGAGTGTCTGGTAGGCGAACAGTAAATAGGAGAGGAAAAGTAAATAAGCAAAGAGCACGAATTCTGGTCGCTATCTACTTACAACCCACCCCACCCCCACCCCTATCCCTACCCCTACCCCTACCCCTACCCCGGCCCTGAGTCCCTCGCCAATTTGATCTTTTATCCAATAGGGACAATTTTCAGTTGTTGGAAGGGTTCGTTGCGCGGCAAAGCTCGAGAGCTGATCTTGCAGTCAAGACTCGTTCCAAACCAAATGAACTTCTCAATCGCCGGAGAAGTGTGAACTCCCGTGTAAAAAAAAAGTGAACTGCCCCCGGCGCTTTCTTTCCAGAGACGGAGCTTTGAACTCGCACCAGGTGGGCGTAGATACCATCTCTCTACGGTGGGGCAGTCGAAAATTAAGGTCCCAAAACCCGAGGATGATCACGGTTAAAGCGAACAAGGCTCCTACCCAAAAAGTGGTGAGAATCTGGCACTTGCTACGAGTGATAGGTGTATTTAAGTGGACGGCGAGTGGCTGTTTAAGCTATAAAAAGAAACGCCGTAGCAGGCTGGACGGGCCGAATAGGCTGTCTATCAGGGAAAACAGTTCCAGGGCAGCTAGCGTGATCAGACTTGGCTATCGGGACAAGCGGTGAACTAATTTAGAAAAATGATGTGCGCCGCGAGAAGAGCGGAAAAAGACACTGACTCCCTGGCGGGCGGAAAATAAATAAACCGACTCCCTTTCGCTGCCTGTCTAAAACAAACACGTTTCAGAAATGCAGATTTATAACTAGAAACGACAGACACGACAACGGGAAGGAAGTGGTTCTCTCCTGACAGAATTCACTGTATGCGGTGTTTTGATGTAAAATGCAAAATAAAGATGTTCAGCTTTCAGATCTAGAGCGATTCGAAATTTAACTTGACGCTAGGCAAATAACTAATCTGCTTGTGTTGTCTATTTCAAGAATCGAGACCAGACCAGTTCGCATTTTGCAATCATGGAAGATGCATATACAAAAAAAGAATTCTTATTTGTCCACTTTTACACCAAATTAAAGAATCGGAATGCAGAATCACTCAAGTATTTAACGAATAGATGCAAGTTTGATCACTTACCCGTCTTCGGAACCCTTGCCTTATTCAGGATAGTTTTATTAAAATAATTCAATCTATGTATATACATTTATTACGCTTTATGTTGTGATTTTTAAATCTTATTGTGTTTTTTTTGTGCTGTATTGGATACGGAGTATCGATTATTTCGTTCTCCTTTACATTTGTGTACTGGAAATTATATTAAATAATCTTGAATCTTGAATCTTGTTCAGTGACAATCATACCCGCCCCATGCGCAGAGAGATGTCTGTGATAACTGCATTGGTACAATAGTGGTTTAAAATGCAGTTTAATGCCCCACTATTCACTATAATTGGCTCGTTTTCGTTTTAAAACAAATGATAAAAGGGCAAGAACCGTTTTCTCGTCTTAAAGTGGGACACAAATATTGAGATGTAAACACATTTCTTGAACTCCCTTTATGATTAAATAACAGATTGGTTTGTTGCAGTCAATCTGTGGAAAGATATACAGAGGTATTCCAGCCTTGAGGGAGATCACTGGGTGACACTGGGATTTTAAGGAAGGCGCCGGCGGGATACAACTTTATATGTCACACGCTCTCTCTCGTTGATGTGTGAGGTCTCCTAACACGTAGAGTATTCTATTGACAACAAACCCGCCAGTGTGTACGACTCTGATGATTATTGTGTGGACACTGTATAGAAATGCTTGTTTCCTCTCCAAACACTATTGACTTGTTTATTCGTGAATTCGGCACGTACTGAAAGCTCCCTCCTTTCAACTATTATGTCATCACAGGTTTCTACTTTTTTTGGTCTGTTTCGGGGTTGAGAGATCTGTTAACGTGGCACGTTAAATCTCGAGCAGTGACCAACTCCTACACTCCCCGTCAATCCTGCTTTCTGTCCTGTCAGCGTCTTATCTCGGCTTGGCGGCGGTTACTGGCTGCATGCTCACGGTATCTCTCTTGACTCGGTGAGAGTGGCTGCCAACTGCACAGCGCCTCACTTCGCGCTCTCCGGGCGAGACGTGGAGAGCACCAAGTGCTTTTCCGATTTCTTCCAACGTTTCCCAGAGCTGAAGATATTGGGCCCATTCCAACGTCATAACTTAACCTTTCTGTCCGCCACCTTCTGTACAGACACTCCAGTATCTAGCGTCACTTAATCACATACAATCAGTCTACATATATAAGCTATCTTACGTAATTATATTTATTATGTTTTTTTTTAATTGTGTTCTATATCTTTTTGTGTAATTTTGTGCTGCATCGGATCCGGAGTAACAATTATACGTTCTCCTTTACACTTGTATACTGGAAATCTTAAACAATCCTAAAAAATAATCTTAGTTCACAGAAACCTGTAAAAAATTGTATCTGTTACCTTCAGAAATTTCAGTAAACACCTCCTTCGGATACATCACCGTGTAACATAAGGCGACAATTTGGGTGTCTGTGTACAAAGCTAGATTGTTCAACTACATTTTAATATAATTTACAAGCCTTTCCTGTTTTTCCACTAACTGGGTGAGTTGGTATCTGATACCCTACATGCTAAACTTTAAGAAAACTAAGAACTTTAATAGTTCAACAGTGAACGGATTCCACTACCTATGGACTCATTCTTAAAAGACTACAACTGGTGTTCTCAATGCTTATTTAGTATTATAATATTTTTTTTCTTTTTGTATTTGCACAGTCTTTGCACATTGGTTATTTGTCGGTCTCTGTCCTGTGAGGTTTTTCATAGCTTCTATTTATTGTGAATGCCCCCAAGAAAATGAATCTCAGGGTGGCATACAGTGCCATAGATGTATTTTCATAACAAATTTACTTTGAGCTTAGAACATTTTTGAACTTTGATTTATAAAATGGAATAGGTTGCTGCTATTCCTTAGCATGGACCTACTTATACATGTGTGGTGGGGTGGAGATACATGTCTACCAAAGGAGGTATAAGGTGCTCCTTCTCTCTGCTAGCCTAAAGGTCACCCTTGTGCAAAGTGTAGCAGCTCCTTAGCACCCCCAGCCCTGCCCCACCCCCACCAATCAGGGTAAAGTGAAGCCATGGGAACAAGTGGTGGATGGCCGTATGAGCATTTGGTGCATATCACAAGCCCTGGGTATTCAAACACTGATGCCAGGCAGACAGTCTCTGAAGAGTATTGATAATGGCTGGGGTCACCTGTCTTGTAAAGACACCGCCCAGAAGATAGCAATGGCAAACCACTTTGGTAGGCAAATTTGCCAAGAACAATCATGGTCTTGGGACCATGAATGCACACGTCAAATGACACTGCACACAATGATGATGATAAGTCATACATAGAGTATGAGAAACTTTACTAGTTAGATGGTCTGCCTACTGTAAGACGTGAACAGCCTGCATCCCACTGCCATCATCTGCGATGTTAGACAATCTTTCAGCAGCAACATTGCCTTCTCACCTTCTGTGATTTTTACACCTTTGCTATAGCAGTAAACAAATAACCAAGTTCAAACTTCAAGATTGTTTAATGTCATTTCCAGTACACATTTCTAAAGGAGAACAAAATAATTGTTACTCCAGATCTGATGTGGCACAGAGAAACACAATAAGAAAAAAAATACAAAAGTACAATTAACATAAATATACATAGATTGTCCATAAGGTGAAGCCAGGCACAGAAGTATCATAATAATGAGCGCTTGTTTCAACTGAACCCAGGTGTGGATGAATGGCAGGCTCCCATGTAGAGGCAGAAACAAGAGGTTTTACATAGCAATTCAAACTGAACGTTGGTGGCATGACCGAGCGATAGCACAAGACAAACATTCTCAACACACAGGACCCCACAGGGAGTGGTAAACAGGACTCCACTTTAAATAATCACAGAATGTGGAAAACCCATGCCAGTCACTATTAAGTTGACAAGATCCAACAGGGAGCACAAGGGTTTAACAGCTCCATTAAAACAACAATTAGTAAACACAGATGCTTGAGAAACCTAGAAGCCCAACACTCCACAGCTCGTTGCAGAGGGCCGCAGAGCTCAGGACACAGGAGTGACTGATATGAAATTATAATGGAGTGATGATTGGGGATGTGGAGGGGTGGGTTAGTGGGTGGAGGTGTCGATCAGCTTTTCTGCTTAGGGAAAATAAGTGTATTGAGTCTGGTGGTCCTGGTGTGGATGTCACGCTGCGTCCTTGCTGATGGGTGTTTAGAGTAATGCGGGAGTAGGAGTTAAATTGAAAGAGAATAAATTATAATTCGAAATACCTTGTACATAATACAGATGGTATCAATTCAGTTGCGAACAGGATTGATATATACATACACTGAGTGGCCACTTTACTTGGTACACCTGTATGATTGCAAGTATCTAATCAGCCAATCATGTATCAACAACTCAGTGCATAAAAGCATGCAGACATGTCAAGAGGTTCAGTTGTTGTTCAGATCAAATGACAGAATGGGTAAAAAATGTGATCTAAGTGACTTTGACCATGGAATGATGGCATAAAAAAAGGTTGGGATCCCCTGCGCTAGTTTACAGAGAATTATGCAAAAAAAAAGTGAAACAAAGTCCAGTGAGTGGCAGTTCTGTGGGCTCTGTTGTGTATACTTTCTGATGTTCTTAACTGTTTGCATACCTTACCGTTTCTCCTCCACACCCCGAAGTTTAGGACTGCATGTAATTCGGTACTGACCAGTATGTCTGTCAAGTTTTCTCTCCTAAAAGCTGACACTATAGTATACTGCAGGCTAAAATGCCTTATTAATGAGAGAATTCAGAGGAGAATTAGCAGAGTGATTCAAGTTGACAAGAAGGCAAGAGTAACTCAGATAATCTCACGTTACAACAGTGGTGTGCAGAAGAGCATCTCTGAACAGACAACATGTAGAACCTTGAAGTGGACAGGCTATAGCAGTGGAAGACCATGCCGAGTTCCACTACTGTAACTAATAAAGTAACGATCAAACCACTACAATCTTCTTCACTATACTTAGACTTGAAAGGCCTCACAAATCCCAGACCACAGAAATACTGAATTTACTGTAAAACCTAACACATCGACAAAAGCTATCAGGCAGAATGAATGGCAGCTGGCATAGGGTGGCACTTTGGCACTGCAAAGTGTTGCTCCCTCACAGCTTCAGTGGTTCAATCCTAACGTCAGGTGCTGTCTAGGTAGAATTTATGTACTTTTTCTGTCACCACATGAGTTCCCTCGGTGCATTGGTTTCCTACCAGCCATAGTAGGCTATTTTCTCTCATAAACCCATCAAATCTCCCTGAGTTTCCTGCCAATCACTCTTATAATGAGTTAATTCACCATGCCATTGATAGCAGCTGTTGTGCAAGTGGTTGGCAGGAAACCCAAAGGGAGTTGGTGGACATGTGTGAGAAAATAGGTTACTGGAAAATAGGAGTGGAATGAGATCTATGTGTATCCTCTGGGAGCCAGCCTAGACTTGTTTGGCTGAATGGCCTTATTCCAAGTCATAAGTCAATATGAGCAAATGATTGTAATGCCACTGTTACTGTCAAAGTCAGTTTCCATCAGCTGCTCTCCTATCTCTGAGTTATCTCTTCAGTGTGTTATTCAGTCACCACAGAAACAGGCCTCATCCACCCAGCTATTAATAATAACAACAACAATAATAATAATAATGATGGAACATGAACAGGGTATACATTGCACCAATAGTAATATCTACAATTGGTAGCATCTCAAAGTTACTACACAATAGCATTAAATAATTTGGCCTACACAGCAATATTTGTGTAAATCTTTAGAGAGCCACAACGCTAAACACCACTAGAATAGTCTGAAAGTTCTTACAATTGAGAAATGATTGTGCTTGGCTATGCCCGTACCTCAGGTTTTACCAGCTTGAGATCTGAAATAAAAATACTAGAATAATAACTTATTTTTAGCACACGTTCTGTACAGACGATGTAGTTCAAAGTGTTTTACAATGGGATAAGGTGCAAACATGAAAATAAAAGACAAAAAGATGTCAGTTAAAAGCAAGTTTAAATAAATACTGTAGGTTTTGAGCTGTCCTTTAAAGTGGACAATCTGCATCCCTTAAAGTTTTAGGTATTTAGTTCCACTGTTTAGGAGCGCAGTTCAGAAAAGCTGATGTGCTAATTATCTTTTGAGGAAGATTGTTTAAATTTAAGGGACCGGCAGATGAAGGCCTGAGAGCTATGATGTATTCTTGTCCCAGACCATTGAGAGCTTTAAAAACAAGTGAGAGAACTTTAAAATCAACTCTAAAAGATAGGGGAAGCTAATGCAGAATGGTAAGGATGGGAAGAGAATAGATTAGGCATCTATACGAATCCCTATACGCTGGCACTTGGTCTGTTCCCGTCCTATACCTTGGTAATTCAAGTGCTCTCCCATTGTGAGAATCTCTTCCTCCACCATCAGTTTAAAGAATTCCAGATTCCAACCATTGAGATATAAAAAAAATCCCACTCAGGTGTCTCTGGAAAATCTTTGTTTTAAATGTGTCAAGGATTATCTTTTATTGGCCAGATCCATTTGCATGTATTAGAAACTTTCTCTGCTGTGACATGCAACTAAAACAACATTCAACAATCAAAAAGAATAAAAATTAATACAAAATAAAGTTAGAAGTATGGATATAGAAAAAAAAATGCATAAATAGATAAATATTCTCATGTATTTACGAAGTACCGACTTAAAGTGATTACAGTACAGTGCAGTGGTGGGGGGTAGTAGATGGGGTGGTGTAAAGTCAATTCAATTCAATAACTAGAATGGTTGATCTGATTAATTGCTTGGGGAAGATACTTTTAAGATGGTGTGAAATTTTGTTTAATAGCCCTATAGCACTTTCCCGAAGGGACCTTTTGAAAAAGGCAGTTTGCAAAGTGGGTAGTATCCACGATAATTTTTTCCTGGCCATTTCTCTGTCTTGGACACATATAAGTCTTGTGGTAATGCCAGATGGCAGCCAGTGACCTTTGCAAGAGGATGATGCACCAAACCAGACAGTACTGGCTGATGTGAAGATGCTCTCGGTGATGGTATGTGTTCCATTTTTTAATATCTAATATAGCACAAAGTCCACTTGAATCTACCCTGTTTATGCCCCTCATAATATTGTATATCTCACTGTAGTCACTAACGATTTCATTGATGTAATAGTGTATTTGTACCTGGGGATACGAATTGACAATAAACTGGACTGGTCAAAGAACACTGAGGCTGTTTACAAGAAGGGCCAGAGCTGTCTCTATTTCCTGAGGAGACCGTGGCCCTTTAACATCTGCCGGACGATGCTGAGTATGTTCTACTAGTCTGTGGTGGCCAGTGCTATCATGTTTGCTGTTGTGTGTTGGGGCAGCAGGCTGAGGGTGGCAGACACCAACAGAATCAACAAACTCATTCGTAAGGCCAGTGATGTTATGGGGATGGAACTGGACTCTCTCACGGTGGTGTCTGAAAACAGGATGCTGTCTAAGTTGCATGCCATCCTGGTCAATGTCTCCCATCCACTACATAATGTACTGGTTGGGCACAGGAGTACATTCAGCCAGAGACTCATTCCATCGAGATGCAGCACAGAGCGTCATAGGAAGTCATTCCTGCCTGTGGCCATCAAACTTTACAACTCCTCCCTTGGAGGGTCAGACACCCTGAGCCAATAGGCTGGTCCTGGACTTATTTCATAATTTACTGGCATAATTTACATATTACTATTTAACTATTTATGGTTCTATTACTATTTATTATTTTTGGAGCAACTGTAACGAAAACCAATCTCCCCCTGGATTAATAAAGTACGATTATGACTATGACTATGACTACTAAACTTCTTTGTTCCTGACTCTTCATTTCCTCTCTGTCACCTTTTATTTATCAAAAATTCGGACACAGTGCGGTGTGAGTATGTGGTGATGGGTACTGGAGTTCTATGCTTTGAGTGACTGGCGATTCATTAGTTTACCCTGCATCAAACATACTCCTTAATCTCATTCTTGATAGAAGGCTTTTCTAATGCCCAGATGACATTTCCACCCCTACCCCTACACTGGTGCCTGTGAAATTTCCCGACGAAAGTGCTGATTTGGTGCCAATTTGTGCTTAATTGGGCTAATGGCTTCTAATAACTGGACTCAGACTGAGTATTTATTTATTTAGAGATACAGCACGGTAAAGAGGTCCTTCCAGCCGAACGAGCCCGTACAAATTCCGTACTGGCAGCAGCGGTAATGGAGCCTGGCTCGCTGGCACTATAACCACTGCTCTACTGTGCCACGGTAATTTGGGGTAACTTTTGTAACTTTGATGACCTGAAATGAGTAATCTCATTTTATTTAAGTTATTTCACCAAGTATAGATACAAAACTGTTTTGCTGTCATCAAATCAAAATGAAAGGTCTTTCTATTATACTGCTCTTGCCCCAAAAGTCGCAATATCCTCTAATAGCTTTTCTTTTCCAGGATAATTTCAGGAAATGGAATATTTTCTTGCCTTCTCTATGCAGTGTTAACTTTGAGTAACTTAAGTTCTGTTGTGGGATGTGTCTCATGTAATGTTCCCTCTGCATTGAGTTTTACCTTCAACCTCAAAAAGTGCTCTGTTACTCAATCAGTGTGAGTTTTTCCAGCCTGAACTCAACCCACCCTGTGGCCCCTGAATAAGAGTGCCAATTTATTATTAGCAGCAGAGAGAGAACACTTTCATCTTCTGAACCTAAGTTGGCCTCAAACCAAATCCTGAGATGAAAGGCATTTAAGTTAGTAGTATGTTATTACTGTACGTCCAATTTCGAAAATTAATTTACTTCTGAAGGTAGCATCTTCACATAATCTTTCGGTGTATTAGAAACACAATTTAATATTCCAATAATTTCCTCATATACTCAGTCACATCTTCTTCATTAGATTTTGCTTGTATATTTGAAGTCACATTATAATTAGGATCCATCCAAGATTTAATAAATATACCTGTCAACACTTTAAAGTCTTCCATTCTTCCTAATTGATCATTATAAATGCTCAAAATAATTAAACAAGGAAAATTAATTGTGAACATCACTGAATTTTTCACAGGGTAACTCCAAGTGTGGTCAAATAAAACTTAGCAAGTCACACTGGCAATTAAATTTCCTATCAGTATTTCCTGAAGTCTACTGTTAACTCCAGCTGTTGTTACCTAACAGAAAATAAATTGTTTTTTATTGTATGCAACGCACACAAAATGCTGGAGGAACTCAGTAGGACAGGCAGCATCTACGGAAATGAATACACAGTCAATGGTTCAGACTGAGATCTTCCATCAGGATGCTGCCTGACCTGCTGAGTTCCTCCAGTATTTTGTGTGTGTTGCTCTGAATTTCCAGCATCTGCAGAATCTCTTGTGTTTATGAGTTGGGCTTTTAATTTTACCTTGTTTGAAAGAATGAATGAAGAAGCAGTGGGGGTACAGATCCCACCGGGTACACAGTGGTGAAATTTCATTCAAATTACTCCCATTGGATTCCATCCAGGGTTGGAGAAGGATCAGGAAAACTCACCCTAATTTAATTCAATTATTGTCCTTTTCCTTCTTGTGGATTCTTGCATGTAAATTAGAGGTAGGATTTTGTAAACTATAACAGTAGGTCCACTTCTGATGTGCTTAACTGTCTGCAAAGAGCTTGACCTCCAAGGAAACAGCACTGTGCAAAATAAGTATATATATATGAATTTGTCAACATGGAGTGGAGAGCGAGTTTGTAAATCTGGCAGGGGCAAAGGACAGTGGGAATGATGAGGATGAGGCGCTGCAAGAGAGGTGTGGAACAGGTGGCAGAGAAGGAGTGCCAGGGGCAGGGAGGTGCCATGCATACAGACACACCCAGGCCTGAGACACCAGTTAAGGTTACATGATTCCAAACAATTGGTTCATTGATCATTACAGAATGTCTCTCTGGTGCTTTCCGCTCTCTCGCCTGTTCCTTTCCTTCTTCCCATGTAGGCTTGATTTCACCATTTAAGAGAAATTTGGATAAGTACACGGACAACAATGGTAAGGAGGGTTATGGTTCAGGTGCAGGTCAATAGTACTATGCAGAATTATTGTTCGGCTCAGACTAGATAGGCTGAAGGGCCTGTTTCTGTTCTGCAGTGCTGTATGACACTGATACAATGACCAAACCAGCCTGACTATTTGACTCAGAATCAGGTTTAAGCTCAGTGGTGTTTGTTGTGAAATTTGTTGTATTGTGGCAGCATATAGTGCAATACATAATGATAAAAACTATAAATTACATTAAGAAATATATTTCAGTAGTGCAAAGAGCAAAAAATTGGAAAGAAAATCGTGAGGTAGTGTATATGGGATCATTGTGCATTCAGAAATGTAATGGTGGAGAGGATGAAGCTGTTCCTAAAATGTTGAATGTGTGTGTTCAGTCTGCTGTGCATTGAGAAGAGGGCATGTTCTAGGTGACATACAATCACCAAGGTGACACAAGTCTTAGGCAAATATGTATAGCTAGGGTGCCTAAGAATTTTGCACACTACTGTAGTAATTTTATGTATTGTAGTGTACTGCTGCCACAAAAGAAAAAAAACACACTCATGACATAAACCTGATTCTGATCTCGGTCTCTTTTGTGGGCTGAGAGTGGGAAGGGGGTAGGGAGAGGAAAATCATGTTTGGAAAAGGAGAAGGGAGAGAGGTGGGAGTAGGATGCACCAGGGAGACATTCTGTAATGATCAGTAAACAAATTGTTAGAATCAAGCCTGGTGTCTTAGGACTGGGTGTGTCTGCACCTGCACCACCTCCTACCCCTGGCACTCTTCCTCTGCCACCTGTCCTACACCCCTTCCATAGTGCTCCACCCCCACTATTCCCAACATCCTTTGCTACCGCCAGATTTACAAACTCACTCTGCTCTACGGTGGCAATTACTAGCTATGTATATGGGTCTAAGACTTTTGCACAATATTGTATACAGTCATGAAATTTGTTGTTTTGCAACAGTAGTACATTGCAATATATAATAAAAAATATAAATTACAATAAAATATATCTAAAAACTTAACTGAAACAAGTAAAGCAAAAAAGAAATCAAAATAGTGAGGTAGTGCACATGAATTTCATTTTCATTTTTAAATCTTTTTTATTAATTATTGTTGAAGATCAACAAAAAAAATACATTAAAGTAATCAAGTCAACATGTCAACATGTACAATGAGAAATTAAATTACCAAATAACTGATTAACAAAGCTAAACAATATATCAATAATAAGAAGAAACAAAATAAAGTGTTAAAACAGCTGATTTGAATTAATTAAGATAGTTTCCTTCTGATTCTTGTTTAAATGGATTTCAGTTGGCGGATTGACGTTTTCCTTTTATGGAAGCTTGTATGGCGTATAGCTCCGGGGTTGTGCTCCCAATGGGTTTTTTTTTCAGTTTTTTTTTGTTAGCAGGAGTTTTTTTGTTTTAGTTAGTAGGGGTTCTTTTTTCCTTCTTTCTTTCTTTCTTTTTTTCAAAAAAATAGTGTACATGAATTTATTGTTGGTTCAGAAATCGGATGGCAGAGGGAAAGAAGCTGCTCGTAAAATGTTGAGTGTGTGTCTTCAGACTCCTGTACCACTTGCTTGATAGTAGCAATGAGAAAATGGCATGCCCTGCATGATGAGGGTCCTTTTAAAGGCATAGTCTTTTGAACATGTCCTTGATGCTGCAGGAGGCTAGTGCCCATGATGAAGCTGGATGGGTTTGCAACTTTCTGCACCATTTTGTGATTTTGTGCTGTGGCCCCTCATAACAGTGATGCAACTGGTTAGAATGCTCTCCATGGTACATAAGTAGAAATTTGCTGGAGTCTTTGGTAACATATCTGCTCCAAATGTCCTCAAACACCTCAAGAAACATAGCCTTCTTTGTAATTGCAAAAACATGGGCCCAGAATAGATCTTCAGACACAAAATGCTGGAGGAACTCAGCATGTTAGGCAGCATCTATTGAAATGAAAAAACAGTCAACATATCGGGCCGAGTCCCTTCATCAGGACTGAGAAGGAAGGGGAAAGATGGGTGGGAGGGGAAGGAGGCTAGCTGGAAGGTGATAGGTGAAGCCAGCTGGATGGGAAAGTTCAAGGGCTGGAGAAGAAGGAATCTAATAGGAAAGAAGAGTGGACCATCAGAGAAAGGGAAAGATGAGAGGGAAGTAATAGGCAGGTGAGAAGAGGTAAAAGGTCAGAGTGGTAATCGAGGAAGAGAAGGGGTGGGGACATATTTTTTAACCGAAGGAGAATTTGATATTCATGCCATCAGGTTGTAGGCTACTCAGATGAAATATAAGGTGTTACTCCTCCATCCTGAGGATGGCCTTATATTGGCACAAGAGGTGGCCATGGACGTCCCACTCACCTGGCTTCACCTATCATCTTATTCTGGCTTCTTCTCCCTTCCTTTCCATCCTTGATGAATGGCCTCGGCCCGAAACATTGACTGTTCATTCATTTCCACAGATGCTGCCTGACCTGCTGAGTTCCTCTGGCATTTGATATATGCTGCTTTGGATTTCTATCATCTACAGAATTTCTCATGTTTAGATCTTCAGAGTTGTTGACACCCGGGAACTTGAAACTGTTTTTATATTATACAGAACTACATAAACTGATGTCATTAATGTTATTAATGTGGACAGTTGTTTCAGATATTGATTTCTACATTATTTTCTTTGCAGGCTTTGAAACTACTGTGAGAAAATTATTTCAACAAGTTGCATTTTTAAAGGAGGATTGTCGCAGAATAATCGCTCTGAGCTCAGGGAAAGAATCGAGACCGAGCATTGTTCAACTCAAGGTACGTGACTGAAACAATGCTCAAAGCGAAAATTTGTGGGAATATTTCGAAAGGTACAGAAAGAGAAGAACAAACGAAAGGGGGTGGGAGGGCAGGCTTGGACATGAAGAGTATCAGCCAGGTAGAAAAGCAAAACCACTGTAAGCAAAGCTCGGAATGAGTCAAGTGAGGATGTCAAGGTTCAAGATGTCATTTCCAGGACACAAGTGTCAAGGAGAACAAAATAGTTGTTACTCTGGATCCAATGCAGCACAAAAAACACACAAAGATAAAGAATAATAAAACCACAATAAATATAAATACGTAGATAGCTTATATACATAGATCGATTGCATGGCCATAAATAGGCATTAGGCACAGGAGTGTCTGTACGTAAGGTAACTCTGACTGGAAATGATAAAGTCATGATGGCTCTGGGAGTGGAGGGGTGGGTTAGTGGTTACAGATGTTGATCAGCCTTACTGCTTGGGGAAAGCAAATTTTTTTGGGGTTTGGTGGTCCTGATGTGGATGATACATAGCCTCCTCCCTGATGGGAATGGGACAAACAGTCCATGAGCAGGGTCGTTAGGGTCCTTCAAGATGTTCCTAGCCTTTCAACAAGATCTTGCCTGAACCAACTTTGCTGTCAACATCATCTTTCCATGTTATCCACATTTGTAATTGATGAAGGGTCCTGGCATGAAACATCAACTGTTCCTCTACTCCATAGAAGCTGCCTGCCCTGCTGTGTTCCTCCAGCATTTTGTCTGTCTTGTTCCTATAATTTAAGCGAACCAATCAATCTCCACCTGGAATATATTCAATAGCCAACTCTAGCACTTTCTGGTATGAAGAGATTTGAAGATTTCCAACAGTTCGATAGAAGAAATTCCTCTTAAAATCTAGACAAAATGGACAAACCCTTTATCAGAATCGACACCCAATATTCCAGATATCCTCATCAGTGAAAACATCTCGGCCTTGGAATCTCAATAAGATCATCTCTCATTCTTCAATCCCCCAGTGAATACAAGCCCAGACTGATGGGCATTCCTTCGGCCCAGTAATCAGTCTAATAATTCCTCTCTGATTGTTTCAAATATAAGAACAACCTAAACGAAAGAAACTCTGCTGATGCTGGAAATCCAAAGTAAGATGCACAAAATGCTGGAGGAATTCAGGAGGTCAGGCAGCATCTATGGAAATAAATAAACAGTCGATATTTCATGCTGAAACCCTTCTTCAGGACTGAGAAGGAAGAGGGAAGATGCCAGAATGAAAAGGTGGGGGAGGAAGATGATAGGTGAAGTCAGATGTGTGGGAGAAGTCAAGGGCTGGAGAAGAAGGAACCTGACAGGAGAGGAGAGTGACCAGGGGAGAAAGGAAAGGAGGAGGGTTCCCAGGGGGAGGGGATAGGCGGGTGAGAAAAAGTAAAATGTCAGAGTGGAAGGGGAAGGAAGTTTGTTAACTGGAAGACAAAATTGATATATCTTTCCCCAAATATGGAAACTAACGTTGTAAGTACTGTAGAACAACAGCAGTAGCCTCAGCAGTGCAAAATTATATATTTTTTTTCCTGCTGCTTTTATACTGCATTCCCTTTGTAGTAAAGGCTGTTATTAGACTAATGTCACTCGCTTGGTCTGGATACCGATAATTGTATCATGTTCCCTTTCATCCCTTGGTCATATCCTTATATCCCATAAAGTCAAAATTCTACTCAAAGCCCCAGGTATTTCTTGTTTTTAGTTGGTGGTTAAGTGGTGGTTGGTGGTTTAGTTATTGAACTGTATTGCGATAACAACCTTGCACTCAATGTCAGTAAGACTAAGGAACTGATTGTAAACTTCAGGAAGGGAAAGTCGAGGGAACGCACACCAGTCCTCATCAAAGGAAAGGGTGAGCAGTTTCAAGTTCCTACGTGTCAACATCTCTGTGGATCTATCCAGGGCCCAACATATAGATGCAATTACAAAGAAGGCACCACACCAGCTCTATTTCATTAGGAGCTTCCGGCGAATTGGTATGTTACCGAAGACTCTAGCAAATTTCTGCGTATGTACCATAGAGAGCATTCTAACTAGTTACATCACTGCCTGGTATGGAGGAGCCATGCACAGGATCAGACAAAAGTTGCAGACAGTTGCTAGCTGAGGCAGCTCCATCATAAGCACTAGCCTCCCCAGCGTTGAGGACACCTTCAAATGGTAATGTCTCAAACAGGCTGCAGACATCCCACCTCTTCCAGAAGTTCCGGGAGTCTCCCACATATTAATAGTGGCTCCCTGATGCCCGCAAATTATATACAATGTCCCAGAAATTGAATTTTTTGAGAGCGAGCATGAGAGAACGCGCGAGAAAGGGCGAGAGAGTGAGCACAAGAGCAAGAAAGCAAGTGCGAGAGAGCGACCACGAGAGAGAGCGCGAGAGCGAGAAAGCAAGCGCGCGAGACAGAGAGAGCAAGAGTGTTCCAAAAAAAGAAAATATGAAACGTACGTCACCCCAGACTACACTAAAGTGTACCCCTACCTAATAGGGGTCAAAAATAATGACAGTGTTGCTCGCTGCACTGTTTGCAACAGTGACTTTTCTATTGCCCATGGTGGGTTAAATGACTGTAAAAGACATGTTGAGGTGAGTTTAACAGGTGTCATTCGTTCATTAGCATAACTAACGTTATTTAAACTAGCTGGCTGGCTGCTAAGGAGCTACTCTATTGCAGACATCCCACCTCCCCCATAAATTCCAGGAGTCTCCCGCAAATTGATGGTGCTACCTCCCTGAAATGAGTTTTTGCAGGGTGGGATGTCTGAGGCTGCATCCATCATGAAGGACGCTCACCACCCAGGACATACCCTCTTCTCATTGCTACCATCAAGGAGGAGGTATAGGAGCCTGAAGACACACACTCAGTGTTTAAGGAATAATTCTTCCCCTCTGCAATCAGATTTCTGAATGGACAATGAACCCATTAACACTACATTGCTATTTATTTCTATTTTTCCTCTATTTTTGCATAATTTATTTAACTTATTTACATATATATGTTCTTATTGTAATTTGTAGCATTTTTTATTATTATTATTATTATTATTATTATTATTATGTGTTGCAATGTGCTGCTGCCACTAAACAAGAACTTTCAGGACATATGTCAGTGAAACTAACCTGATTCCAATTCTGATAAAATGGTAATCTATCATTTCCCTTCTCCGGGTTTGTAAATCCAAACACAGGGTGTGAATTGAATCTCTTTCCTCCTCTTTGCCACCTCCTTTCCCATAAGGAGGCTCATGAAAGATTACGGCATAACGCAAGTACAAAGGTTTGGAGAAATATGTTGACGTTGATGAGGAAGTGGTGGGGGGACAGAAAGGGAACATGAAACACAGAATATCAACATTGATACAGACATAAAGAACTCCAGCATATTTGTTAACCATGATTTCCCTTTCATAAATCCATTTCCTTTTGATGTTGGATTTGGCAAGTTAAAAGAGAGAATGAGTAAAAGTTGGTGAAGATGAGTATTAATTGAAAAGCAGGATTTGCATCATTATCGGGCATGTGGAACAATTTAAACTCAGTTATGTTCTATCAGCAACCCAACCTCTAAATGATATGAAGAAATATTTGGAGGAACTAATCGTGGAAGGAAGAAAGGTTGATTGTAGAGTTGTAGGCTGGGGAAATGAACACAGGTTGGTGGTATAGATGAGGATACAGATTACCTTGGAGATGGCTATAAACTCCATTTCTTAAATTCAACAGATAGTAAAATGCAGACGCTAAAACTGTGCTTCACCAGGAGAGATTGTAATTAGATCTCTACGTGGTAGCTTTGCTCTTGTCAAAGCACTTCCCTTTTGTTCCTTCACAAACTATTTCTTTAAATCTTTTAAATCCCATCTCAAAATGGTGAACAAAGGAAGGGTGCACTAACTTTTGTGATGTTATTTAAAAGAGCATTGGCATTTTGCCCGCGAGGATTTCATTCCTGGATAGCAGGCATGCTCAGTCATTTTCCAAGATTGGCATTATTTTAAGGTGCCATCTTGTAAGATGAGAGAGACCTTTCCTGACTATAATTGTTCTTGGGAAAATTTTGTACGGAAATGGTTTGCCGTTTCTTTCTTCTGGGCGATGTCTTTACATAATAGGTGACACCAGCAATTATCAAATACTCTTCAAGGATCATCTACCTGGCGTGAGTGGTCACATAACCAGGACTTGTGATATACACCAGCTGCTCATACGACTATCCACTACCTGCTCCTGTGGCTCCACATGACCCTGATCAGGGGGCTAAGAAGGTACTGTACCTTGCCCACGGGTCCCTTGCAGGCTGTTGGAGGGAAGGAGCACCTTATATCTCCTGTGGTAAAGATGTAATTCCACCCTGCCACCCAACTGGCATTGTACCCATGGCTTTTCAACAGTGGTCAGATGTGTAGTCAAGAAACTGGGACATACTAAGATCTGAAAAATCATTGGGTGTCAGAAGAGCATTTGAATTTTGCCTGAGTGGATTTTATTCCTCAATAGCAGGCGTGTTCAGTTATTTTTAAAGTCATGGCCTTCGCAACTATGGTCAAATATTATATTCAAGATGCTGGTACACATTAACATCTGAAAATTCATTGGGAATCAATACTGTAGATGTTAATGTTCTGTGTGACAGGTTTGTGTGAATCTGCAGCAGATTTGAAGATAGGAGACTGTATTCTGAAAGAGTGAGAACAGATGCCTGCATTGCAAAGCTAAGCAGCTTGTTAAAAATACCTAGCAGTTTAATTGGATTGAAGATTTTATCTACATCCAAGTTTTCAGCAAAAAAAAACAGTAGTTTTTCAATTACTCTAATGTGATAATTCAGCCCTTATTGTACAGGAAGTCATGATAATAGTTTTGCTGAAATATTTTCAGATCTCTCCATGTAATTTCCTTCACTACTCATGATTCTGAGGAGATTGCGAGCTTCTAATTCTGGTCTATTTTATCGCGGAGTGTAATCAATCCACTCTTGGCAAATATGTGATTAGCTGACCAGACCTTAAGCTTGGCAAACTAACTTCCTGAAGTTTGTTACCTGTCTAACACTGTTCTAAAACAAAAATAGTTTAAGACTTGATTCTTATTATTTAGAACTATGCTCCTTTGAACTTAAAAGATTGATGGGAGATTTGATAGAGGTATACAACATTTTGTGGTGTGTAGGTGGTAAATGCAAGCAGGCTTTTTCCACTGCGGTTGGGTGGGTCTGCAACTAGAGATCATGGGTTAAGGGTGAATGGCAAAATGTTTAGAGTCATAGAATCATAGAAAAATACAGCACAGTAACAGACCCTTCAGCCTATCTAGTCCATGCTGAACCATTTAATCAGCCTACTTCCATCGATCTGCACTGGAAGCATAGGCCTCATTATGCCTACCATCCATGTGCCTATCCAAACTTCTCTTAAGTGTTGCGATCGAGCTCGCATGCACCACTTTTGCTGGCAGCTCATTCCACATCCTCACGGCCTTCTGAGTGAAGAAGTTTCCCCTCTGTGAAAAAGGGGAACATGAGGGGAAACTTCTTCACTCAGATAGTGGTGAAAGGGCCAGCCAAAGTGATAGATATGATTTCAATTTCAAAGTTACAGAGAAGTTTGGATAGGTACATGGATGGGAGGGGTATGGAGGGCTATGGTTCAGGTGCAGGTCAATGGGTCTAGGCAGTTTAATGGGTCGCGGACTAGTTGGGCCGAAGTGCCTGTTTCTTTGCCGTAGTGTTCTATGACTGTATGACTCTAAAATCTGTTTTGGAAACTTCGATCATCTTCCTAATCGTCTATATAAAGCGAATTGTGGAAATTAGCTTAGCTGAGGGACCTGTAATTAATATCTTTGTTGCAATGATTAAACATACTTATACAAGCATACTTACAATACATAAGAAAGTTCTGTTGCTAGTACAGGTCGACCTTCACTAATCCGACTATCTGTAATCCGGTTCCTTTGATAATCCAGCACTAATTATGTTTAATGTTATCCTTCTGTAATTTGGCATTTTCACTAATCCAGCACTCCACAGGTGCCAATGGTGTTGGATTAGTGAAGTTTAGCTATTGCTTCATGTGATCCTTCTGTAATTTGGCATTTTCACTAATCCAGCACTCCACAGATCCCAATGGTGACGGATTAACGAAGGTTGACCTGTATAAACATACCTTCAATACACAAAAAATACTAATGTAGAACATTTTTCTGGCAGTTTGTTGAGGTTTACGAAAATGGGTCAAGGATAAAATGTGTTGGGAGATGCGATTTACTATGCTTCAATGGAGATTTCTGTGTGTATAAACCTATTCTGTTACAAGATGCAAGTAGAAAAGGAAATGCTATCAAGCTAGTGTAATAGAGGACCTGACTGGCTGGAGTTTTGTTGCTAAGTTACTGTGCCTACTTGAACAATGTTTTTTTTTTATTTATTGAGGTACAGCATGGAGTAGGGTTTCTGGCCCTTTGAGCTGCACTGCCCAGCAATCCCCTAATTTAATGCTAGCCTAATTATGGGACAGTTTACAATGACCGATTCATCTTCCAGCCAGACCGCCTTTGGACTGTGGGAGGCAACGAGAGCATCCGGAGTAATACCACACTTCCATGGGGAGAACAGAAAATGTCCGTACAGGCAGCGGTGTGTATGGAACCCAGGTCACTGCTACTGTAAAGTGTTGTGCTGACCAGCACCTACCATGCCACCCTTTCTATAGTGCTTTAAGAATCAGTGTAAACAGGTACAGAAGTATGGTGAACTCCACTTTGTGCAACCACAATGTGTCTATTTCATTGGTGAAACAAGAGATAACCAACTGGAACTTACAGATGGGTGAAGAGAATGCACAGGAATGAAAGGTATACAAGGTTGTGGGCTTTTGTACAAGTCACCATGTAGAATTGAGAATGGGGTTCAAAGCTCAAAGTAAATTTACTATCAAAGTACCTATATGTCACCATATACAATCCCAAGATTTGTTTTCTTGCAGGCATTCACAGTAAATGCAAAGAAACACAAGGGAATCAATGAAAAAAAAACGCACATGATGAAGACAGACAGACAATGTGCAAAAGACAACTATGCAAATAGAAATTTTAAAAATCATAATAAATAAATAATTAAACAAACAAACAAACAAACAAACAATAAATATCAAAAACATGAGTTGCAGAGTCCTTGAAAGTGAGTCCATAGGTTGTGGGAACAGTTCAGAGTTGGAGTGAGTGAAGTTATCTCCTCTGGTCACTCTCTGACGGTGGTGTCTGAAAAGAGGATGCTGTCCAAGTTGCATGCCATCTTGGACAATGTCTCCCATCCACTACATAATGGACTGGTTGGGCACAGGAGTACATTCAGCCAGAGACTTATTCCACCGAGATGCAACACAGAGCGTCATAGGAAGTCATTCCTGCCTGTGGCCACCAAACTTTACAACTCCTCCCTTGGTGGGTCAGACACCCTGAGCCAATCGGCTGGTCCTGGAATTATTTCCTGGCATAATTTACATATTACTGTTTAACTATTTATGGTTTTATTACTATTTAATTATTTATGGTGCAACTGTAATGAAAACCAATTTCCCCTGGGATCAATAAAGTATGACTATGACTATGGTACAAGAGCCTGATGGTTGAAGGGGTAATGATTGTTCCTGAACCTGGTGGTGTGAGACCTAAGTTCCTTGTCTCCTTGATGGACTGGGACATATCCACTACCTTTAGCAGGCTTTTTAATTCAAATGTACCAGTGGGGTGGGATAGCTGTTAATGAGATGGGCGGATCTGTAATGAGTATTTTAAACCAAGAATACTAGGCTGAGAACTTAAATTTGATGAGTTGGTAGTGAGTTGCTGTGTGACTAAACTATGATGTTTATGAATTAAAAGAGCTGTAAATAAGAAATTGCCTGACGCTGATTTATTTTAACCACTCTAATCCTGAAAATTAATTGTCCTTCTATTAGTATCACAAAATCAAACCACAATTTCTCGTCATCGTCATGCTGATTATTATGGGAACTTACAGAGAATGATGTGAAAGACAAAAATAAAAAATCCAGTGGACAAAAGTACTTTGTTACTGAGAGAGGTCAGAGGAGAATAGCTAGACTGGTTCAAGCTGACAGTAACTCACATTTTACAATAGCGGTGTACAGAAAAGCACCTCTGAGCACACAACACTGTGTGGACTGTGAGGAGGATGGCCACTTTATTAGGTAGAACAGGTACCTTTTCACTTGGCCACTGAGTGTCGATTTCTGTGCTCAGTTTCCCATTCTCTGTAAACTTGAGAGAGTTGTCCGTGAAAATCATAGAAGATGAGCAGTTTCTGAGTTACTCAAACCACCCCGTCTGGCACCGACAATCATTCCACGGTCAAAGTCACTTAGATCACATTTCTCCCCCATTCTGATGTTTGGTCTGAACAACAACTGAGCCCCTTGACCTTGTCTGCATGCTTTTATGCAATACGTGCTGCCACATGATTGGCTGATTAGATATTTGCATTAATGAGCAGGTGTAGAGGTGCACCTAATAAAGTGGCCACTGAGGATAGAATAAACATTTCAGTGAATTCCAAGGGAGTGCAGCAATGTTGGAACATCAGTCATTTGAATGACTGATTGAATCAGACTCTTGTACGCTCATATTCTGTGCCAGACCCACATTTATACCTCAATCACAATTACCAAAAATGAATTGGCTTGTTACCATCATGTTAGTCTGAGGGATCACGGTGCCTTGTTTCTTTGAAACAAAACCAGTTCAAGAAAACACATTAACCATGAAGGTAATACCTGCTGACCTGTTCACATCCTGTGTGATCTCTGCTGCAGCCCAGAACTGGTAAGGGTTCTTAAATAATTATTTCCCATTGAACTAGCTACCAAGTAACTTGAGAGGTCCATTGGCGGGAAGCTCGAAACAAGTATTTCCTACATCTGGAGCTGCACAGTGTACACTCCAATCCTGGATTGCTGACAAGTTGTTAGCCACCACTCGTAAAAACCACTCTTTAGCCAGTGAGGAGAAAACAATGGACAACGTAAAGAAATCAAACAGAACAATTTGTCAACTCTGACTCAAAAGTTTAAAACCTAACATCTAAACCTTATGATTCCACCAAAAGAAATTGCAAATTACCCAAAAGCACAAAGCGCAGAATCAAATATCGCTGTGATGATTGCACGTTCTAGTATCAGTTGTTTGGCGACAATAAAGTACAAAGTATGAAGTATAAACTCTAATAGGATGCCTTTTGTACTTTGCAGTGCTTTTAGATTCAAAATTCAAAACTCAGCATTGCTTAATGTCATTTCCAGTACACAAGTGTAAAGGAGAATGAAATAATCATTATTCCAGATCCAATGTAGCATAAAAAGACACAATAAGATTAAAAAAAAATATTAAAACACAATAAATATAAATACAGAAGATAGTTTATATACATAGGTGCATAAAGTGATGCTAGGCCCAGGAGTGTCTGTACATGAGGTGACTCTGACAGGAAATGATAACATAGTGATGGCTCGGGGGGATGTGGTGAGGTGATGTTAGTGGGTGGAAGTGTTGATCAGCGTTCTTGCTTGAGGAAAGTAAAAATTATGTAAGGTTTACAATGGCACTGGTGAAAGACAGTGACAACTTACTGGCCACAAACAAAACTACTAACTACTTTGTTAATCACAGAGAACGAGGAACGAGCCAATATATGGCCATTGCTGGAACAACTTGGAGCTAACTCGAAGAGGTAGATCGAGGTGAAGCGGTGGGGCCCACGTGCGAGAGTAAGAGAGATAGTTGGCTGATTTTAAGCACCGGGCCAGATGGGAAAGGTTGGATACAGGCCAAATCGAGGCTGCAGAGCTCAGGCCCAAGAGCATATCAAACTGGTAGGACCTGGGTCCGAGCGTGAGCAATGACCTGAGGTTTGGACGATTTAAGCACTGGGCCAGATTGGAAAGGTCAGGATACTGGGGCCAGAGGTGAGGTTCAGCTCACTGCTCCACGAGGTTTACTCAACTCTGCACTGAAATCCGGGTCCCACAGTCCAAAGACGTACCGGTTGCTAGGTTCATTGGTCATTGTAAATTGTCCTGTGATTAGGCTAGTGTTAAACAGGGCATTGCTGTGCACCATGACTCGGGGAGCCAGAAGGGCCTTTTCCACACGGTATCTCAATCAATCAATCAATCAATAAACAACCAAACAACAAACAAACATACTATGTAATAGTGAATTGGAGACTGCAGCTGCTAGACCAGGCAGGGGTTGGCGCTGAGGCAAGGTATGGGCTGGAGTTGAGATATGAGGTCAGAAGGTAAGAGTGGTGTTGCAAGAGGGAGAAGAGAAGTCGAGTGGAGTGGAGTGTTGAGAACTTGAGGCTGAGTGGGAGAGCAAAGTGGTAACAATGGATTTTCGGTAGCCTGCAGATGGGTGGGTGCATGGAAAGCCCAGGTGGAGCTAAGGATACCTGGAGGCAGATTAGGTTCTGATTCCTTAAGGAAATCAAGCGGGAATGTAATGCTGAGGTTTCATAAGGCATTGGTCAGACTGCAATTAGGAGTACTGTGTTGAGCAGTTTTGATCCCCTTATCTAAGGATATGCTAGCATTGGAGAGGGTCCAGAGGAGGTTCACGAGACTACAACTTTCGAGGACTCTACAACTCAACCTCTTGATATTTATTATTATTTGGTTTCTTTTTTCTCTTTTTGTATTTGCAAAGTTTTGTGTCTTATTCACATTGGTTGTTTGTCTGTATTTGTTGTGTATGGTTTATCATTGATTGTGTTGTATTTCTTTGTACTTACTGTGAATACCCATGAGAAAATGAAGCTCAGGTTAGTATACGGTGACACATATGTACTTTGAAAATAAATTTACTTTGAAATTTGAACTTGAATGACAATGTTCCTGGGAATGAAAGGGTTAATACAAGAGGTGTGTTTGATGGCTCTGGATCTATACTGGAGTTCAGAAGAATGAGGAGGTATCTCACCAAAACCTATCAAATATTGAAAGGCCAAGATATTTCCTATGGTGGGGGAGTTGAGGACCAGAGGATAGAGGCATCAGAATAGAGGGACATTTCTTTAGAACAGAGATGAGGAGGTAATTATTTATCCAGGGGGTGGTGAATCTGTGGAATTCATTGCTAGAGATGGTTCTGGAAGCCAAGTCACTGGGTATATTTAAAGTGGAAGTTGCTAGATCCTTGATTTTAAACAGCATCAAAAGTTATGTGAAGAAGGCGGGAGAATGGTATTGAGAGGAATAATAATAAGTCAGCCATGATAGAATAGTAGAGCAGATTCAATGGGCCAAATGGTCCTCCATCAGATGTTTTTTTAATCGGAGTAGTTGTCCCTGATTTTTCTTAATAAAGACAAATCATTTAGGAGTTTGTACAGAGGGCACAATTTCCAATTTCCAGGTCTGCAGGTTCACAAAGCTAAAGGTGCAGTGGCGATGTGGAGAACAATTGTAGGCTCAGGGAGATACAGTGTGGCTGGTGAAATCAGCAGAAGGCTGGCAAGTGATGCATATTCATGAAAAATGTGAAGTACCATGGATTCCAGTTAATTGGGCTATCGGTTAATCAGGGTAGCCGCTTATTTGGGACAAACCTTAAAGAACAAACACTATTCTGGAAAATAGACTGGATTTACTTCATTTATTTGAGATTTTATGTCACATGATTGGGGCAGGAGACTGTTGTTGATCAGGTTCTAATTAGCATCAGTTGCACACACTTGTGTGGCCATTCGGCGCTGCACTGTACTTTGAGCAATGAGGTTTTTAAGTAGCATCAGTTGCGGTTGTTTGTGTCCAAAAAGCAATGGTTTTTATTACTGAGAGCTGGTGAGAAATAAACAATAAGTCAGTTCAGAACTGTTTTGCTCGGAGATGATCTCCAGTCAGGCTTGGAGGTGTCAGAAACAGCTAGGAGTGAAAATTAAACGATTTCACTACGTCAACAAATTAAGAACTACGAAGAATTTGAAGGTATCGTCAATCATCTTGAATGTTACAGTGCAAGTGAAGATTTGGAGGAGGCCATCATGATGTGAAAGTAGTCCATTTTTTGCTCTAGGTGTCTACGTTGATTTTGTTCATTGTGTAGACTGGATGAATTCATCCCTCGATAAATATTAGGAACTAATACAAAATTTCATAGTACTGCAGTGTTCTAATTTGTTCAGTATTTCACTTAAATATATAATTTGTTTCTCAGTTTGTCCTTTTTATACCTTTTTAAACATTTCTATGAAATTTCAGGGCTAATTGGAGCAGCCTAATAATTAGACCAAAGTGTCGAACTCCCAACTGATTCCACTGTACATATGTTGGTAAGAAAAATGTGAAATGCAATATTCATTTGTCATTAGGACCCCTATCACCCAGGACATGCCCTCTCCTCATCAGGAAGGAGGTATAGAAACCTGAAGACACATTCTCACTGTTTTAGGAACTGATTCCTCCCCTCTGCCCTCAGATTTCTGAGTGGATAATGAACCTATGTACTCTAATTCACTACTTTTCTCTCACTTTTTGCACTAGTTATTTAATTTAATTTAAATATGAAGTCTGCTCAGGTGATTCAACAGCCAGGATGGTGGTATTGCAACACTCTGTGGAGGGCAAAGGGCAATGACAAGGCACAGAAGATGTCATGGTCATCCACTGCAACCAAGGAAGACCCAGTTTGTGACGCTTGTTCATACCACTGTACCCGGACCTTCTGAGTTTGAGAGAGAAGGACCACCCCAGTGCATTGGCTTTTCTGATTTAAAAATTGTTCCGCACTGGTTTCCGGTCATCGATGGACACCATGGACTACCACTACATATATAAAGAAATAGGTTACCAACACAGAAACTCTGTGGATTATTCTTTGAAACTAGAAAGTCAAGATGGTGTTTTAGAAAGATCATACATAATCTTGGGTTTCATAAATAAAATTCAGCAAGTCATCATTATCCTTTATAAAATACTGGTTCAGATCCAGCTGGAGTATTTTATCGAGTTCTGGGGCTCCACACTTTAGCAAAGGTGTGAGGGCTTTAGAAACCATACTGAAGAGATTTACTGAAGATACCAGGGATGAGGGACTGCTGTGTGTATGCATTGGAAAGGTAGAGTTTTTCCTCTTGAAGCAGAGGATGTTATTATTATAAATAATATTAATAACTTATTTATAGAAAACATTTTATACAGACGATGTAGTTCAATGTGCTTTACAATGGGATAAAGTACAAACATAAAAATAAAAGATAAAAAACATGTTAATTAAAAGCAAGCTTAAATCAATAGGATTTGAGCTGGTGTTTAAAAGTGTCCACTAAGTCTGCATCCCTTACAGTTTTAGGTATTGAATTCCACAGTTTAGGAACATAGTCCAAAAAAGCTGATCTGCCAATTATCTTTTCAAAGTTCAAAGTAAATTTATTATCAAAGTACATATATATCAGCATCTACAACCCTGAGATTTGTTTTCTTGCAGGCATGCTCAGTAAATCCAAGAACCATTATAGAATCAATGAAAGACTACACCAACAGGACGGGCAAACAGCAAATGTACAAAAGACAACAAACTGTACAAATATAAAAGGGAAATAAATAATAATAAATAAATAAATAAGCAATAAATACTGAGAACATGAGATGAAGAGTCCTTGAAAGTGAGTCCGTGGGTTGTTGGAAATTTTCTGTGATGGGGTTGAGTGAAGTTATCCCCTTTGGTTCAAGAGCCTGATGGTTGAGGGGTAATAACTGTTCCTAAACCTGGATCCTAAGGCTCTTGTACCTTCGTCCTGATGGCGGCAGTGAGAATGGAGCATGATCTGGGTGGTGGGGGGTCCATGATGATGGATTCTACTTTCCTGTGTCAGCGCTTGGAGAATATTTAAATTTAACAGACCGGTAGATAATGTTAAGAAAGTAATTTAAAATTATTGAATGTATAGATAGTAGGACACTAGTCCCTTTGTGGGAATGGTCATGAACCAGGGAAGTTGTGCCCTTTAGTAGTGTAACAGTTAGCACAATGCTATTTCAGCTCAGGGTGTTCCCAGTGATTGCAGTTCAATTCTGTAGCTGTCTGTAAGGAACTTGTACATTCTTCCCCTAGCCACGTGGATTTCCATTCAGTACTCCAGTCTCCTCCCACAGTCCAAAGGCGTACTGATTAGTAGGTTAATTGGTCATTGTAAATTGTCCGATGATTAGTCTAGGGTTAAACTGATGGGTTGGTTGGCAATGCATCTTGTTGGGCAGAAGGACCTGTTGCACGCCGCATCTCCTAAAAATATATATAAATATATTAAAAGGAAATCATTTTTTTAAGATGAAGGGGAGAGGGTGAGTGGATGGTACGAGCTAGGTTGCTCTAACATACACTGGAGCCACACTGTGACAATGAGTACTGTGTTGCCTTCTTTCCATTCTGATTCTCATCTGGACATGATGCAGATCAACCTATCTAATTTGCCTTGCACCCTGGTTAGAATTAAAC
Source organism: Mobula hypostoma (assembly GCF_963921235.1). Taxonomy (NCBI): domain Eukaryota; kingdom Metazoa; phylum Chordata; class Chondrichthyes; order Myliobatiformes; family Myliobatidae; genus Mobula; species Mobula hypostoma. Next base: position 7,053,748 of record NC_086097.1, on the reverse strand, counting down.
ATTTATTAAATAAAAAGTGAATAAACTGATGTGCACATTAAATCAGTATTGCGATTCATCTTTCTGGCCTGGAGCTGGTTGATTGATTTATTTACTTAGAGATACAGTACAGAACAGGTCCACTTGGTCCAATGAGCCTCACACCCAGCAACCCTCCGATTTAATCCCGGCCTAATCCCAGGACAATTTACAATGATCGATTAGCCTACTAAGCAGTACAGCTTTGGACTGTGGGAGGAAACTGGAGCACCTGGAGGAAACCCATGTGGACATGGGAAGGACGTACAAGCTCCTTGCAGATGGTGCTAGAATTGAACCCCGAACTCCGATGTCCGGAGCTGTAGTAGTGTCGCACTGACCGCAATGCTACCATGGCGCCCTACAGCTGGTATGCTGTAGTCATCACATTTCACCTTTATCCCTTTATTCAAAGAATAAAAATACACTCAAGTCCCACTTAACGCTGAGGATGTGTTCCACGGAGATGGAGTGCCATGTAGGTCTGCGCTATGCAGGGTCATTATAACATTACATAAACGGACATGTGTGCATGATTTAAAAAAAATCAAGCCTGAGGTATATGATGTGATACTTTATGTATACACAGTAATTCATGGAGCAGCAAACACGCAAGTAGGCCCAACCTGTGCATCAGTGGAGCAGCAACACATCACAGCAGCAGTGGAGCGAAGCGGGTAGAGGTCACATCTTAGAGAAGGGACCAGGCTGTGAGGCCTCCTCTAACTTTTTTTTAAGATTAGATTATGAGGACACACAGTCCTCTTTTATTGTCATTTAGTAATGCATGCATTAAGAAATGATACAATATTCCTCCAGAATGATATCACGGAAACACAAGACAAACCAAGACTGAAAAAACCGAAAAAACCACATAATTATAACATATAGTTACAACAATGCAAAGCAATACCGTAATTTGATAAACAACAGACCATGGGCATGGTAAAAAAAAGTCTCAAAGTCTCTCAAAAGTCCCATCATCTCACGCAGACGGTAGAAGGAAGAGAAGCTCTCCTCCTGCCATGAGTCTCCAGCGCCGCAAACTTGCCGATGCAGCACCCTGGAAGCACCCGACCACAGCCGACTCTTGAGTCCGTCCGAAAAATTCAAGCCTCCGACCAGCCCTCCGACACCGAGCACCGAGCATCATCTCTGCCGAGCGCGTCGACCCCAGCCCCGACAACAGGTAATAGGCAAAGCCGAGGATCTGGGGCCTTCCCCTCCGGAGATTCTCAATTGCACAGTAGCAGCCGCAGCAAAGCAGACATTTCAGAAGTTTCTCCAGATGTTCCTGCGTGCTTCTCACGTCTATCTCCATCAAATCAGGATTGTGCACAGCCCCTACTTAACAAATACAATATCATTTCAGAGTGACCGTGCGCGCTGCGTTGCGCCGCCATCTTCTCCTCCCCTCCCTATTACTTTGGCTTCCTCTTCAAGTAGGCATCGAGAATTGACTGCCTTCTCTTAAGTTTCCTTTCATAAAGCAGTTCTCGGTAGCAGGGACTCACATTGAGAATATCCCTCTTTGCCTTATTGCTTCATTCCCAGGGTCATTATCGATGAACTGGTCCATGATTTGTGTGATCGTGGTGATGGTGGGACTTTTACGCTGAGGTTTCTCACTGGTGTTTCCTCTTCTCCATCCATGCCCTCAGATTCACTCAGGATGCACTGCTCCGCCAATTCTCGAAGCTCTTCGCTACTAAGGCTCTCACCATGAGAATGCAGTTTCACATCCATGCCAATGCTTTCCCTAGATCTCTGAGATCTGCTACCCTCACTGGAAGTTGCAGGCCATTTTCCAGACATTTTGTGTGAAAGAGTGGAATAAGTTGGAGAGGAAGCACGGACGTTTACCCATGTGGCGGAGGCAGAGCATGAAGTAATCCATGATTGGCTATGGAAGGCTCAGATCATACATAAAGCGCTCTCACTGGCTGATTGAATGTTTGTTGTAATGGTGAATGCTCTTGAGAAATTTTAAGTATCGTTTAGAATGATTTTTTTGTCATTATTAAAAATTTCAATAGAGAATTGAATAACCACGTTGTAACGAATCAGCGCTATGCAGGGTAGCGTTATACGTGGTCTGATTGTACCTGCAAGTTCAGTAGGCCACCATACAAACTAACTATATTTCTATAGAAGGAACTCAGCAGCTCAAGCAGCATCCATGGAAATGGCACCCTTCTTCAGAAATAATAAACAGTCAGCATTTTGGGCTGAGACCCTTCATCAGGATCAATAAGCAGTCAACATTTCATGCCGTGACTCTTCATCGGGACCTTCTCTTGTGGTCCTCAGGAGGATGAGAGGAGACATGATAGAGGTGTACAAGATAATAAGAGGAATAGATAGAGTGGACAGCCGGCACCTCTTCCCCAGGGCACCACTGCTCAATACAAGAGGACATGGCTTTAAGGTAAGGGGTGGGAAGTTCAAGGGGGATATTAGAGGAAGGTTTTTTACTCAGAGAGTGGTTGGTGCGTGGAATGCACTGCCTGAGTCAGTGGTGGAGGCAGATACACTAGTGAAATTTAACAGACTACTAGACAGGTATATGGAGGAATTTAAGGTGGGGGCTTATATGGGAGGCAGGGTTTGAGGGTTGGCACAATATTGTCGGCCAAAGGGCCTGTAATGTGCTGTACTATTCTATGTTCTATGTTCTATGTCCTGAAAAAGGGTCTCAGCCCGAAACATCAACTGTTTATTGGTCCCGATGAAAGGTCTCAGCCTGAAATGTGGACTGTTTATTGGTCCTGATGAAGGGTCTTGGCATGAAACTTCAACTGTTTATTGGTCTTGATGAAGGATGTCAGCCTGAAACATTGACTGTTTATTGGTCCTGATGAAGAGGGTCAGACTGAAACTTTGACTTTTATTGGTGCTGATGAAGGGGGTCAACCTGAAACATTAACTGTTTCTTGGTCCTAAAGAAGGGTCTCAGCATGAAATGTCAACTATTTATTCATTTCCATGGACTCTGCTGGTCCTGCTAAGCTCCCCCAGCATTTTGTGTGTGTTGCTCTGGATTTCCAGCATCTGCAAAATCTCGTGTTTATACTTGTTATAGAGGTCTATTCTATAGTGACAAACTATCCCTGCAGTTAAAATACACCTTGTAATGTGGTCATGAACAGAAAGTCCCAGACTTCCCCACACCTCTGGTATTACCTCATGGGGAATTCAAATACTGAGGCAATATGGAATTTGAAAGTAAATTCTGTTTTTCCATGCGGATGGCTGGGTTGTGAGAAGCTTTGTTCCTCAATGGAGCGATGGATCTTGGATATTGGAAACTGGAAATTATATTGGAATTGAAAGGAAGAATGTGTTCATAAGATTGGATGAAGTTTTGTGTGGAATACGGTGTCACTGATAACTGGAAGTGCAGCATAGACTATTCCTGCATTTGTAGATCCATTTGACTATCTCCAAATGTATTTGTTTCAAAATTCATGATGAAGTCTGCAGCTACCCGTATCTTAATCTCCGTCCGCAAAGCTTTCTGTGACTTCAGATCTCTTCTCTTTCCTATTTGACCAAGTTTTAAGAAATATCTCGAATTTTAGTTTATCAGCAGCTGTGAGATCTCATGCTGGAGTTGAGTTTTGCTGGTAATGCCTCAATGAATTATCAATGAGACACTCTGCCATACTGATTGTGTTGTGTGTAAACTATTAATTTGTGGGGAAAATTGGCAGATGTATTTCACTTCCCTATCTTTGGATGGACAGTCAACAATGGTTTCTTGTTTTCTTTAGCATACATGTCATCGTTTGTAGTTTAATTAAGATGAGAAAGTTAAGTCAGCAAATTTTAATCCTGCTCCAGTGTCCTTAAACTTGCTGCATTCCAATATTTTTTAAATGTTTCAAATCTTGTTCCAAATACTTGTCAAATCTCCGAATTTTAACATTCTCAAAACCATGGGCGGACGGCTTAATCTTCTTTTCTACTCAGTCTGTCTCAAGGCATTGAGACAAAAAGACATTGTCTACTGTGGACAAAGTATGCATACCATTGAACTGCAGCAAGGTGCTAATGCTCTGAACTGAATTATGAATAAACAGAAGAATTTTTGATCTGCAGACCAACCTAAAACTTGATCCGTTTTATGGTACATTTAGCAAAACATATAAGGTCATAATGTGTCAATATCAAACATGTACAACCCCCTGTTTTCCTGGGTCTCATCACTTACAAAGCAACCCACTTGACTTCATCAATCACCTTCCAGCTAGCCCCTTCCCCCTCCCCACACTATTTTCTTCCCCCTTTCTTTCCAATCCAGATGTAGGGTCTAAGCCTGAAACATCAACTGTGTATTAATTTCCTTCGATGCTGCCTGACCTGCTAAGTTCCTTCAGCATTTTGTGTGTGTTCCCAGTAATGCTATAGTGCTTACTTGTAACTCGTTCAGTCAAGATTGTTTAATCAAGTCAAGTCAGGGTTGTTTAATATGATTTCTAGTACACAATTGTAAAGGAAAATGAAATAATTGTTACTCCAGATCTGATGCAGCACAAAAAAACAGTACAATAAAGAATATAAAAAATATAAATACATAAAATAGCTTCCGTACATTGATTGACTGTGTGTCCATAAAGTGACGCTAGGCACAGGACTATATAAGGTGGCTGACAGGAAATGTGTCGTAAATGCACCTTATGCTGAATGTCAATCTTCTGGAATATCGTCAATTATTTGTTAATTTATTTCTGATAATATTACTTTGTGTTGTGTGTGTGAGTTATAGTGTGTACTGTATTTTGCACCTTGGTCAGGAAGAACATTGTTTTATTTGGTGCTATACATGTACACTTCCCAGGGCCCTACCACTGACTCTACAAGTTCTGCCTTGCCAAAAATACAACACCTCACATTTATTTGAATTTAGCTTCATCTTCCATTCCTTGGTGACTGGTTCAGCTGATTAATATCACATTGTAGTTTTAGAAAACTTTCTTCACTGTCCACTCTCCCACCAAGTTTAGTGACATCCATATTTTTGCTAATTATGCCACCTATGTTCTCATCCAAATCGTTAATATAAATGACAAACAGCAGCGATATCTGTGACACACTGCTGGTCACAAAGTTCAAAGTACATTTATTATCAAAGTATTTATAAATTATACAACCTTGAGATTCATTTTCTTGCATGCAGCCACGAAACAAAGAAACACAATAGGATCCATGAAAAAAAACACTCAACTAAGACCACCAGACATCCTATTTTCAAAAAAAGAACAAATTACGTAAACAGTAAAAAAGTGAAGAAATAAGGTATAGGACATGAGAGCCATAGTGCCCCCGAAAGTGAGTCCACAGTCACGGAGTCAGTTTAGTGCTGAGGAGAGTGTTGATGACTGCAGGCCACAGGCAAAGAGTCAGTTGAGCACAGGGTGCAAGTAAATTCTCACAGAGTAATGAGTTGAACACTATTTGCCCTTCTGGCCTCTGGTCTGAAAACAATCCTCCGCCACGGCCCTTTGTCCTCTACCATCAAGTTGATTTTGCATCCGTTAGGCTAGTTTGCTCTGGATGTCATATGATCTAACTTTCTGGACTGAACTAACATGCAGTATTTGGGCACAACGAGCTCAGGTAGGGAGTACTGTAGATGCTGCAGCCAGGTTGTGGGCTAGGCAGATGTCACATTAAAACAAAATGTCAAAAGTGAAAAGTTCAGTAATCAAAAGGGCGGCACGGTTGCTTTACAGCACCAGCAATCACTAATCAGTGTTCGATTCCCGCTGCTGCCTTTAAGGAGTTCGTACATTCTCCCCATGACCACGTGGGTTTTCTCTGGGTACCCTGGTCTCCTCCACTTGCCAAAGATGTAGGGGCTAGAGTTAGTGAGTTTAGCCATGCTATGTTGGCACCAGAAGTGTGGCTACATTTGTAGGCTGCGCCAGCACAATGCTCAGACTGCATTGGTCATTGACGCATTTCACTGTATGTTTTGATGATTGGATGTACATCTGACAAAGAAAGCTAATCTTTACTAACATCATTACAGGTGAAGCAACCTTTATTTTCATGATCTGGTCATCAGTCAGACTGTAATTATAATATTGCAGGCATTCAACATTCAAAGTAAATTTATTATCAAAGTACGTATTTGTCACCATCTACACCCTGTGATTCATTTTTTTGTGGGCATTCACAGTAAATGCAAGGAAACAAAAATAACAAAAAAACAGGCAAAATTATAATGAATAAATAAGCAATAAATATCGAGAGCATGAAAAGAAGAGTCCATGAAAGTGAGTCTATAGGTTGTGGGAACATTTTGTTGTTGGGATGAGTGAAGTTATCCCCTCTGGCTCAGGAGCCTGATACTAGGAGGAAATAACTCTTTCTGAACCTGGTGGTGTGGGACCTGAGGGTCCTGTACCTCATTCCTGATGGCAGCAGTGAGAAGACAGCATGGCCTTGATGTCCTGCATTCTGCTTCCAGAAGGGTATTGGTCTGTTGAAGATTTATTGAAAAGTGAGAAATGACCTTGAAGCTCTGGATGTCAGAATTTATTCTCCAATGGAGGGAAATAGCTCAAAACAAAATATATAGCTTCTAAATGCTCACAAGGTTTTGCTTAACTTGTATTGCTGCCCCTGAAACTAAACTATGAAGAGAATCTCAGTTCACCTCCACTCAGCCTTATAATAAGCAGAAATATTTCACTGGCCACCCTTCCCCGAGCAAACCCCCCATGCTTATCCAAGAAATATTGCACCGACCCTCCGTTCCCCTAGCAAACCCCCCCATGTTTATCCAAGAAGGGTAGTAAGAGTTGGGATAAAAGGTATTAGTTGTGAGCTTGCAAGAGAGAGCACTCCAGAAATACTTGGCCAAGGGTAGAATTCATAATATTATCAACCTCTGGATAGAAAAGCTATTACTTTGCCACTGAGATCAAAGAAATTCCACATCCTGAAAAGTAAGTCATAGTTGAACATTTTAAGCTTAATACCACTTTATTACTTTCCACAATCCTGAAGTCAAGGCCAGTTGTGGTCACTGGGGATAGTTTTGAGATTTTTGAGCGTTAGGTGGGTGTAAGGCCTCAGAGTCTTTCATGTTCTGCCATAAAAATAATCCACTTTCTGCAGAGAATGTTGCCTTTTCCTCGAGAATTCAACAGCTAGCTGTTGTCTTCAAAACCCCCTCTTCCACTGTTTAATTTCACCCTTTCTTTTTGTGTGTGTGTGTGCTTGCGTGCGTGTGCGATGTTGGCGGGACGATGTCTTTTTCATGCCCTTACAAGGCGCCTCCGCGAGAGAGAGAGACTGTGTGGTGCGCCACTCCTCACACGGACATTTCGCAGTATTTTTCCCTGTATTTTACGAGGTCAAGTTGCGACCTCAACACTCATCCCAGCACGGATGGAAAGCATGCTCGGGAGCGGACCCGACTGGGTTCGAACCCGGGAACCTCCGTTTCAGAGTCCGGCGCTGATGTCATTGCGCCACCAGCCGGCCCTAATTTGACCCTTTCTAATTCCACACTGATTTTATCAATTACAGTCCCCTGGAGAAATATCATAAAATGAGTATGATCTTTCTGGAATAGTGTAAAATAGTAAATTTGGGACTAATGATTGATCACAAATTTCTGCCTTAATTTTCTTTTCGGTGCAGTTTACAGAAAAGATTACTATTCAGCATCCCTGATCACTTCCAATCTTGTTGCTTACTTTGTGTTAAAAGATCCCGGCGATCTCATGGATGAAGATTATCTTGGAGTTGAATTTACTGCTCAAAAGCTGCACTCCAGGGGTGAGACCTCAGGATAGACTGCCCAAGCCCAACTCTTCGGATATACCACGAGCGTAGGTGCACTGCAGCTCAATGAGCTTCCCGCCTCTCAGAGTGTATTTGAGTAATAGAGGAATGGAGTAAATGAGGCATACATCATGGGAGCAACACTGGAGTTCAACTTCCTGCCTTGCAATGAGACCCAACGTCATGACTATTTATTTCACACAGAATAGGCCCTTTCAGCCTTTTGAGGCACACCACCCAGTAATCACACTTTCATCTGAGCCTAATCACAGAACAACTTACAATGACCAATTAACCTCTGTGTTCGGACTGCGGAGGAAACCGGGGCACCCAGAGGAAACTCAAAACACGAGGAAATCCACAGATGCTGGAAATTCAAGCAACACACATCAAAGTTGCTGGTGAACACAGCAGGCCAGGCAGCATCTCTAGGAAGAGGTACAGTCGATGTTTCGGGCCGTGACCCTTCGTCATGGGGGGAGAGTGGACAAACTCCTTACTGTAAAGCATTGTGCTAACCACTGCACTATCATGCTGCCCCAAAGTTCTACTTTGGCACTCTGTGGAATTGCGTGCCGGTCAAGTGATTTTATGACCCACAGGGGAAAATGATTTTAAACTTTAATGGACCGATACCATTAAGCACGAGGTCTGTTGACCTCAGGTTTGGAACCACTGATTTCAAGGGAGTTTTGATCACAGAGTTGGCTAATGCTAATTCCCCATTCTCCAATGACTAAAGGTCTAAAATCAGAAATCCATATCATGAACTCACCTGAAATCATTTCACTTGAGATACTGCACCATGTGTTAGTGATTCCCTTTAACCATCAGGGTACAGAACCATAACTGCCAGTGACCACACACCCAACCCCTGTCTGCCCCACTGTGTATTTCTGCAGGTTTAAGTCTGAATAGTGAAAGTCTTGATGTGATCATTCTCAGCAGGAAGGAACAAAGCGTCAACAGAACAGCCTCCGGGTATTCATACAATTAAACAGAATGGCCAAGACCTTTTTGCCTAACTGAATAACGTCACCATACACATTCTACTCAAGCTTTCTAGCTCTCTTCACCTAATGTCAGTAGATCCATCCATGTCCTTAATTGATCTTCACTTTCAGAAGCAGAATTAGGTTTAATATCACCGGCACATGTCATGAAATTTATTGTTATGTGGCAGCAGTACATTTCAACACATAAGAATAAAAACACACACAAAATGCTGGAGGAACTCAGTATGCCAGGCAGCATCTATGGAAATCAATAAACAGTCCACGTTTTGGGTTCCTTCGACAAGAACTTTGATCTGTGCTGACCTAATGAAGGGTCTCGGCCCGATTCATTGACTGTTCATTCATTTCCATAGATTCTGCCTGGCATGCTGAGTTCCTCCAGCATTTTGTGTGTGTTCCCCTAGATTTCCAGCTTCTGCAGGCTTTCTCATGTTTATGATTCTACTACTACACTGTGAACTCTCTTCCAGGGATGCCTACCCTGAAGAACTTTAAATTTCCCCAGTCCTGATAAAGTTTTTCAGCTCAAAACGTCAACTGTTTACTCTTTTCCATGGATGCTGCCTGTCCTGCTGAGTTCCTCCAGCATTTTGTGTGTGTTGCACTAGATTTGTAAATTGGCTCATTACTATTACATATAGCTCAGTACAGTGAAAACCTTGCCTTGCATTCAGATCAACTAATTATCACTGTACCTTGAGGTAGTAGAGTGCAGAATAAAGATTTACATCACCGAGAATGTGCGGTGCAGGTTAACAGGGAGGTGCAAGGTCGTAATAAGGTACTGGAATTGGAAATCGCTATTATTTTATTCTTGTCACATGTATGGAGAAACATTGAATACTTGTCTTGCATACTGTTCAGACAGATCATGTCATTACACAGTGCATTGAAGTAGAATAAAAGGTAAAACAGTAGCAATGCGGAATAAAGTGAAACAGCTACAGAGAAAGGGCAGCACAAGATCATAATGAGATAGACCGTGAGGTCCATCATATTGTACTAAGGAAATGTTCAATAGTCTTCTAACAGCAGGACAGAAGCTGTTCTTTAGCCTGGTGGTGTGTGCGTATCTTTTGTCTGATGAGGTTGGAGGTGGGATTGAAGAGAGAATATAAGGCCATTGGACCATGAGACATAGGAGCAGAATTAAGCCATTTGGTTCATCAAGCGGGCTCCTCCATTTTATTGAGATACAGCATGGAACAGACTCTTCAGCCCCTCAAGTCACGTCCCCCAGCAATTCCCAATTTCATGTTATCCTAATCATGGGACTATTTATAATGATCAATTAACCTACTAACCATCTTTGGACTGTGGGAGGAAACCAGAGCACCCAGAGGAAACCCATGCAGTCACAGGGAGAACTTACAAATTCTTTACAGGCAGTAGCAGGACTTGAACAGGGTCGCCTGTACTATAAAGCTTTTTAGCCTAATCATGGGACTATTTATAATGACCAATTAACCTACTAACCGTCTTTGGACTGTGGGAGGAAACCAGGGCACCCAGAAGAAACCCCCTGTGGTCACTCTTACAAACTCTTTACAGGCAGTAGCAGGACCTGAACCGGGTCGCCTGTACTATAAAGCTTTATGCTAACCATTACGCTACCATGCCGCCCCCTACCATTCCAACATGACTAATTAATTATTCCTCTCAACCCCATTCACCTGCCTTCTCCCCGTAACCTTTGATGCCCTACTAATCAAAAGCCTACCAACCTCCACCTTAATCAGATTATGTTCTTAAGTGTTGATGAGGACTTAATTGAACATGCTTCTTGGATTTTAAAAAAACTCCTATTTTTAAAAAATGATGCAGGATTTAACCTTTCAGCAACTTTTGACTTAAATAAGTTGTGGGACCATCAACTAGATATTCAACTAAGGGGCAGAGTTTGGGTGGAGTGGCAGGGGAAGGGGAAAAGTCCTTCAGAGCACCACAATTAAATCATCAGACTGCATTCACTGGGGAGGATTCAATTTAGGTAGCACTGAATAAATAAATTGCTCATTGTGGTATGCGATTAGTTGATGCTATTCTAATCAGGACTTTTATCAGTTATGTCAAACTCGAGGAAAAAAAGTGAATTGTTAATGGCAAAAATTATAACAGCTCCATTTTGTTGTAATGTCACGAAGGCACTGAATCCTAATCCTTTCAGAGCCTACATACAATATAGGGAAGAAATTTGGCCGAGCATGAGTTTCTTCTCAAGAGAACCAAAACATCTTCAAGAAACGACAGCTCAGAAAGTCGGCATCCATCATTAAGGACTCCCATCACCCAGGCCATGCCTTGTTCTTATTTCTACCATCAGGAAAGAGATACAGAAGCCTGCAGGCACACAAGTCAGTGATTCAGGAACAGCTTCTTCCCCTCTGCCATCCAATTCTGAATGGACATTGAATTTGTGAACATTACCTCACTTTTTAATTTCTATTCTTGCACTTTTTTAATTTAATTGTTTAATATATACATATATATATACTTACTGTAATTCACAGCCTTTTTCTATTATTATTGTACAGATGCCACAAAGTTAACAAGATATGCCAATGATATTAAACCAGATTCTGATCTCGTCATGGTTTGGGTGCTTGCGTGCCTCAGTGACCTGGAGAACTAAGCTGGCTGGAGATTGGGCTTTAAATATCTGGACGGGTGGGGGCTTTGAAAATGTTGGCTACTTTACTAAGGCAGTGTGAAGCTTATGCAGAGTCCATGGTGGGGATGCTGGTTTCTGTGACCTGCAGTTTCTTGTGGTCTTGGTCAGAACAGTTGTCATAAGCTGTGATGCATCCAGATGGGATGCTTTCTAGGGTAGATCGATAAAAATTGTGCTGGTTTGGTTTTGCATGCTATCACTCTGGCACACATCAAAAGACAAAACTTGCTACTGGAGGAAGTTAGTCTAATTAATGCAACGATGTAAAAAAGGAATACAAGCAGCATTGGACATCATCTGGTGTCAAATCCAGTCAAAAAACTTGATAAGGAAGTCAAAAATAGGGATAGTCCTGCTGAAGGGTCTCAGCCCGAAAGGTTGACTGTACTCTTTTCCATAGATGCTGCCTGGTCTGCTGAGTTCCTCCAGCATTTTGTGTGTGTTGCTCAAAAAAGGGAAGACTCTTGTAACCAAGAGGCTCCAGAATGTCCTTGGCAGTAATTGTGCACTCCTTTGCAAATTTGCTGTTTAAATTGTGTTAATGAGTTAAGCTGCTGACTCGTTCCTTCAGTATGTGTCTAAACAAAGATATCCCTGCAAGCAATAGCTGACTCATGAACAAGCCAAGTGATTTTAGCATCAAATAATACAAATGTTACTGTTGGTACAGGAAGCTGTGATTGCACATCATACCAAAGGGTGCTAGGCAACATAGCTATGGACACGTTTGCAGACAGGACTCCAGTCAATCAATATTTACACCCAGTGGCCACTTTTTTAGATACCTCCTGTACCTAATAAAATGGCCACTCAGTGTATGTTCTTGATCTTTTGCTGCTGTAGCCCAACTGCTTCAAGAATTGATCTGTTGTGCGTTCAAAGATGCTCTCCTGCATAGCGCTGTTGTAACGTGTAGCTATTTGAGTTTTGGTCATCTTCCTGTCAGCTTGAACCAGTCTGACATTCTCTTCTGACCTCTCTCATTAACAAGGTGTCTTTGCCTACAGAACTGCTGCTCACTGGATGATTTTTGTTTGTCGCACCATTCTCTATAAATTCTAGAGACTGTTGTGCGTGAAAATCCCAGGAGGTCAGCAGTTTCTGAGATACTGAAACAGCGCCATCGGGCACCAACAATGGTCAGTCACTTAGATCATATTTCTTCCCCATTGTGGTGTTTGGTCCGACAACAAATTTACCTCTTGACCCATGTCTGCATGTTTTTATGCATTGAGTTGCTGCCACATGATTTGCTGATTAGATATTTGCATTAATAAGCAGGTGTACAGGTGTACCTAATAAAGTGGGCACTAAGTGTAGCTTATCTCTACATTTATTCTTCTCTTTTGTACTTGGAGAATACTCAGGAGATTTTAAGGTCAAGTTTTCCACTGATTTGATTTGAACTAAATTTGCATTATTTTTCCCTCAGGACATGTGTTTTATTCCAAATGGCAAAATACTTGGGAACGGATTTAATATTTAACTAAAGGTTGGACTGCAAAGCAGGACTAATACTAGCTCAGATGAGGCAGCAGTATGTGGCAAGCCATCATTAAATTAATAACATTATAACTTGCATAATGTACACTGTTCAAAGGCAGGGTGGAGATATGTCTCCACCAAAGGAGGTGTAAGGTGCTCCTTCCCTCTGCTGGCCTGCAGATCACTCTTGGGCAAGCTGTAGCACCCGATCAAGGTAATGTGTAGCCATGGGAGCAAGTAGTGGATAATTGTATGAGCCCCTGGTGGATATCGCAAGTCCTGGTTATGTGACCACTGACACCAGCCAGGTTACCATGCTGGTACACTCAATGAACACCCATTATAAAGGGGCCTGGAAGGATCAACGGGCCACCACATGACTGCATTGTACTTAGGTGATGTTGCTTTGAACAGCTGCTTTTCCAGATGCTTCAATAGCTAGCGAGCCTTTCAGCCACAGGTCATTCTCTTTGCCAAGCCACCATTAGACCATAGTGTTGGCGCGTGGCCAAGTGGTTAAGGCGTTCGTCTAGTGATTTGAAGGTCGCTAGTTCAAGCCTTGGCTGAGGCAGCGTGTGTGTCCTTGAGCAAGGCACTTAACCACACATTGCTCTGCGACAACACCGGTGCCAAGCTGTATGGGTCCTAATGCCCTTCCCTTGGACAACATCGATGGCATGGAGAGGGGAGACTTGCGGCATGGAGAGGGGAGACTTGCAGCATGGGCAACTGCCGGTCTTCCACACAATCTTGCCCAGGCCTGCGCCCTGGAGACTTTTCAAGGCGCAAATCCATGGTCTCATGAGACCAACGGATACCTATACTAGACCATAAGGCATAAGGAGCAGAATTAGAACATTCAGCACATTGCCAATCCATCTTTCCATCATGACTGATTTATTATCCCTTTCAACCCCATTCTCAAGTCTTCTCTCCATAATTGTAACCTTTGACACCCTGATTAATCAAGAACATGTCATCCTCTGCTTTAAATACACCCATTGACTTGGCCTCCAGAGCTGTCTGCGGTAATGAATTCCACAGGTTCACCACCTACTGGATAAAGAAATTCCTCCTCATCTCTGTTGTAAATAGATGACCCTCTATTTTGAGGCTGTGCCCTCTGGTCCTAGACTCACCCACTATAGGAAGCATCCACTCTATCTAGGATCTCAGCCCGAAACATCAATTGTACTGTCTTCTTTTTTGCCATAGATGCTGCCTGGCCTGCTGAGTTTCTCCAGCATTTTATGTGTGTTTCTTGGATTTCCAGCATCTGCAGATTTTGTTTGTCTTCCAATATTTGAGAGGTTTCAGTGAGATAACCACCCACACCCCCACCCCCACCACCATCCTTCTAAACTCCAGCAAGTACAGGCCCAGAGCCATAAAATATTCATCATTATATTAACCCCTTTGTTCCCAGAATCATTCTCGTAAACCTCCTCCTTGCGACTCTTCAGGAGCTGAGTCCACAGTAACTTTGTCAAGTCAGGCAGACGCATTTGATCCAAGTCTTGGTTGTAAAATCAGGAAAAATAAGCAAAGATGGAGCAACTACTTGGTGCTGCCCTCTAGTGTTTGCTCAGTGGAAGAACAAGCTGGACCAGGACAACTTCCCATAAGTCTGCTGCCATGTCACTCAGAGACTTGGGCTCTATGACTTTTTGTGATTGCATGTTTTTCCGAATTCACAACCGTATGTGTTATTCAGGCTGTGTGCTGTTGGTAATATGTTTTAGACCTTGGCCTCAGAGAAACGTTTTGTTTGGCTATATTCATCTATGGTGTATGTATGTATGTATGTATTTATTTATTTAGCGATACTGCATGGAGTAGGCCCTTCCAGGCCTTCAAGTCGCACTGCCCCAACAACCCCCCACAAACCCAATTAACCCAAATCTAATTTATAAAACCAAATAACCTTCCCAGCAGGCCTTTGGACTGTGGAGGAAGTGGGAACACCAGAGCACCCGGGGAAAACCTAGGCATTCCATGGGGAGAATGTACAGAGACCCCTTACAGAACAACGTTGGAATAGAACTCCGAACTCTGGAAATGCCCGAAGCTGAAATAGCGTCGCACTAATGGTAGTGTAGTAAGGGGGGGACAGTAGCGTAGTGGTGAGCACAACGCTTTACAGTACCAATGACCCGGGTTCAAATCCCATCACTCTCTGTGAGGAGTTTGTACGTTCACCCTGTGACCGCGTGGGTTTCCTCTGGGTGCTCCGGTTTCCTCCCACAGTCCAAAGACATACCGGTTGGTGGGTTAATTGGTCATTGTAAGTTGTCCTGTTATTAGGTTAGACTTCGAGGTGAGGGGTCCCGGGGTTGAATCTGGTCGGTTCTTTACACATTTTCCATCTGTTCTGGGTTATGCATCAAGCTAGCAACTTGGTCTCTTTAAGAACACAGTTAAATGCTAAAGAAATTGCAAGTTTGCCACCCGATGCTACCATACCAGTTGAATGATAATTAAACCTGACACTTCAACTTCAACTTGATAATGCTTAATTCTGTGAAGAAGAATTTTTGGTAAGTTTTTTACAGTGCTTGGGTAACTACATACATATTTATTGACAATAATTATTATTTATATCCAAATGAAATTAATCTAACACACACCTCATGCTTCACAGTCTTTAAGAAGTGGCTGATTTAGAAGCTTGGCTTTTTATTGGTTTCTTTTCATTAACAATGGCTTCAATTGCCATTAATAAAATTTTGTTACCTTGTAAAAGCTTTAAATCAGTCAGACATTTATCTCTGGATCCTGTCGTAGAAACGACTGAGGCTACCTGGTCAGTGACCGTGGATTAAACCAAATGGAAAGGATTGGACGACAGTCCCAATAAATTGGATGGAGCTGCTCAAGATATTAATTAGAAATCTTAATTACAATGGAAGAACTTTGCAAGGCTGCCAGAACGGAGTATGGGAAAGTCCAGATTAGATTCTTGTTACAAAGAGTCAGTGTAGGCACAAGGGGTGAATGGGCTTCCTATGTTCCTGATTCATGGCGACAGGCAGAAGGCAAATTGCACAGGGCTTCCATGGTGATACAAATCCATCAGTGACCTCTATCTTCCCACTCCACAAACCACCCTGGATTTAGAGATACAAGAAATTCTGCCTGTGCTCTCAAACAATACACACAAAATACTGACGGAATTCAGCAGGTCTGGCAGTATTATCGAGGGAACTAAAACTGTCAATGCCTTGGACTGATAACTTTCATCAGGGTCTCCTTCCCTTAAGCTAACATCCACTGGCCTCTCCTACCAGATTCTTCCTTCTTCAGCCCTTTTTTCTCTTCCACCTGTCATCTCCCAGCTTCTCACATCAACCCACTTCCTCACCTGTTATGTTTGTAACTTCAAAACATTAAACTCATTCAAATGAAGACGGGAATCTGAAAATATGGGTGTAGTTCGAGTTTAAGCACGTATCACATGGCAGTGCGATGACATATACAATTAATATATTTTTACATATAACCCATCATTAATTAAACAAACAACAATGCTTAATCAAGCTATATATAAGCTGACTCAAATATAACTGAAATATTAAATGCACAACACCACTCACCCACCTGTCCCCTCACTTAACACCTGCCACACGGTACTCCACCCCTACCCCACCTTCTTATTCTGGCTCCTGTCCCCTTCCTCGCCAGTCCTAACGAAGAGTTTCAGCCCAAAACATTGACTGTTACTTTCCCTCCATGAAGTTTGTGGCCTAAGGTAGAAGGGGATGAGTTATACGGCTCTTGTTACATGCACATGCAGGTCAACTCTTTGAGTGATTATGCAGAAAGCTTGAAGTTAATAACTCATCAGTTAATAACTCAAACATGAGGAAATCTGCAGATGCTGGAATTTCAAGCAACACACATAAAATGCTGGTGAACGCAGCAGGCCAGGCAACATCTATAGGAAGAGGTACAGTCGATGTTTCTGGCCGAGACCCTTCATCAGGACTAACTGAAAGAAGAGATAGTAAGGGATTTGAAAGTGATCTCTTACTCTCTCTTCTTTCAATTAGTCCTGACGAAGGGTCTCGGCCCGAAACGTCGACTGTACCTCATCCTATAGGTGCTACCTGGCCTGCTGTGTTCACCAGCATTTTTTATGTGTGTTGCTGTATAACACATCCCCTTCTACTGTAGGCCATGAATTTATCAATTACCCCTGCTGCGGACACTTTCTGGAGGTCCAAGATCCATATGCTTCACAACCGCTGGATTAAGTGTGTAAATGTAGGAGGGGACTATGCTGAAAAATAAATGTGCTAGGTTTTCTAAAATTGACTCTTTCTACCTTAGGCCACGAACTTATCAATCACCCCTCGTATATATCTGGCAGGAGCAAAGGATGTTGGAGATAATGAGGGTGGAGGGGTGTGGGACAGGTGGCAGAGAAGGAATGCCAGGGGCAGGGGTTAGTGTGACTGCAGACACACCCAGCCCTGAGACACCAGGCAAGGTCATTTGATTATAAAAACAATTGGTTTATTGACCATTACAGAATGTCTCTCTGGTGCTTCCCGCTCCCTTCCCCTTTTCCCAAACATGATTCCTCTCTCCCTGCCCCTTCCCACTCTCAGTCCACCACAGAGACCCATATCAGAATCAGGTTTATCATCACTCACATATGTCATGAAATTTGTTTTGTTTTGTGGCAGCAATACAGTGCAATACATAAAATTACCACAGTACTGTGTAAAAGTGGTAGGCGCACTAGCTATATATGTATGTGCCTAAGACTTTTACAAAGTACTGTAAAATCATGTGGGCATAGATAAGATCAATAGTCACAGTCTTTCTCCCGGGGTTTTTGAGTCTGAAAGTGTCAATTTAAGAGAACTTAAGAGGCTGTTGTTTCACACAGCGTGCAGTGGGGTGCTGTGTATTTAGAACAAGCAATCACAGTGACTGGTAGAGACATGGACACTTACAACATTTAAAAGGCATTTGGACAGGTGCATGGATCATAAAGATTTAGAGGGCTGTGGGTCAAATGCAGGCAAACGATACAGTGCCACCTTGATTAGCATGTACAATTTAAGCTGAATGGCCCGTATTACTCAGTGATTCATAATGCATGCAAATACTGAAAATATTAGTAAACATTAGAAAATACGACTTGTCTATTTTGAAACCGCAAACACGAGGAATTCTGCAGATGTTGGAAATTCAAGCACCACACATCAAAGTTGCTGGTGAACGCAGCAGGCCAGGCAGCATCTCTCGTATGTCTATCCACGGCCTCCTCTACTGCAAAGATGAAGCCACACTCAGGTTGGAGGAACAACACCTTATATTCCGTCTGGGTAGCCTCCACCTGATGGCATGAACATTGACTTCTCTAACTTCCGCTAATGCCCCACCTCTCCCTCGTACCCCATCCATTATTTATTTATATACACACATTCCCTCTCTCTCTCTCTCGCTCCTTTTTCTCCCTCTGTCCCTCTGACTATATCCCTTGCCCAGCCTCTGGGTTTTTCCCCCAGTCCCCCTTTTCCTTCTCCCTGGGCCTCCTGTCCCATGATCCTCTCATACCCCTTTTGCCTATCACCTGTCCAGCTCTTGGCTCCATCCCTCCCCCTCCTGTCTTCTCCTATCATTTTGGATCTCCCCCTCCCCCTCCCACTTTCAAATCTCTTACTAGCTCTTCCTTCAGTTAGTCCTGATGAAGGATCTCAGCCCGAAACGTCGACTGTACCTCTTCCTATAGATGCTGCCTGGCCTGCTGCGTTCACCAGCAACTTTGATGTGTGTTGCTTGTCTATTTTTCCTCAGCATTTCTGTCACGTACAGCATGTCTTCCAAACTAATACCTGTATAAGAGGGGCACTAAGCCAGCACTGGCCTGTAAAATTGTTTTCAGTTTGCTTATCATTGCTAAAGGGATCTGTATCTCCAGTATCCGAAGTCTCAGACGAAGCACTAATCGTCCATCAAGCACCACTTGTAAGAGATCTGCTTATTTGTCTTAGGTAACGGTAGCGTGGCATTTAGTGAGGCAGTATTACAGCTCCGCACATCCACGTTTGCCGTTCAATTCTGGTACCATCTGTAAGGAGTCTGTACGTTCTCCCTGCGGGTTTACTCCGGGTGCTCCGGTTTCCACCCACAGTCCAAAGACTATCAGCTACTAAGTTAATTGATTGAATAAAATAGCATAGGGATTGGCATTGTCACTGTAAGCTGTCCGGTGACTATGCTAGTGTTGAATCGGTGGGTTGCTGGGTGGTGTGGCTCATTGGCCCAGAAGATCCTGCTCCGCGTTGCATCTTAAATAGGGGCGGCATTTTACATAGTGGTTAGCACAGTACAGGTGATCCGGGTTCTTTTCCTGTCACCGCCTGTGAGGAGTTTATATGTTCTCCTCGTGGACTGTGTGCGTTTCCTCCGCGTGCTCCAGTTTCCTCCCACAGTTCAAAGACATACTGGTTAGTAGGTTAGTTTGTCATTGTAAATTGTCCTGTGATTAGTCTAGGATTAAATTGGGAATTGCTGAGCGGCGTAGCTCGAAGGGCCAGAAGGGCCTATTTTCCACTGTATCACAATAAAATAAAAAATATATAAACAGAATTAAGTTTTCTGGCTATTAAATAATGTAGCAGGAGATATAGTAGTCCCATTTCAAACTAGTCAAAACTCCCACTCGGCATTTGTGCTGACATTTGCGAATCAATATTACTACTACGTCCATCCATTTATGTACAAGTTTCTAAAAGGAATTCTGGCCCAAATTTTGCTGTGTTCTTAATGTTGATGCTGTCAGCACCTCAGATTCCTGTAAAATACTTCTTGGTCGAACTATAAAACCATGCTAATTACCCACATATTTTCTCATTAAAGCCCAAAGAAATCTCTAGGGGTTGTTCGATCAGGCTTAGATGATTTTTTAAAATAATCTACTAATTGTCACTGGATAACAGATTTAGTTCTGCCATTGGGAGGTACCAAAGCCTCAAGTCCCACGCCATCATGTTCAGCAACAGTTATCACCCCCTCAATCTCACCCCAACACCAAAAGTGTTCCACATCCTATGGACTTACTTTTAAGGACTCTACAACTCTTGTTAGAGTTGTAGAATCAGAGGAAAGTACAGCACAAAAACAGGCCCTTCACTCCACTAGTCCATGCCAAGCCACTTAAACTGCCTACTCCCATCAACCTGTACTGGGACCATAGCCCTCCATACCCCTAGCATCCATGTATCAATCCAAACTTCTCTTAAATGTTTAAATCAAACTCTCATGTACCACTTGCACTGGCAGCTCATTCCACATTCCCACAATCCTCTGGGTCAAGAATTTATCCCTCATGTTTCCCTTAAACATTTCACCTTTTACATTTAACCCCTGACCTCTAATTGTAATCCTACCCAACCTCTGTTGGAAAAGCCTGCTTGCATTTACCCTACCTATACCCCTCAAATCTCCCCTTAGTCTTCTATGTTCTCAATATTTATTGTTTATTTATTTATTTTTATTTTTTTAAAGTTTTTCATTTTGAATTTGCGCAGTTTGTTGTCCTTTGCAATTGGTTGCTTGTCCATCTCCGTCATGAGCAGTTTTTCATTGATTTTATTGTGTTTCTTTCTACTTAATGCCTGCAAGGAAATGAATCTCAAGGTTGTATATGGTGAGATGCATGTAATTTGATCATAAATTTACTTTGAACTTTGAACTTTGTTTCATTCCAGCAAAAGAAAATTAACAAGACTGACTTAAACATTCCAGCTGTAATCTTGCAGTACACTCTCTCAATTCATGTATATGTATGAACATCTATCTCATTTCCTTTCCTCAGAATATATCTAATATGTCCTGTGATGACTCCTGCATTGCTGTTCATGGTTCTCACTGAAGATTCTACAGACTAATTGTTTAAAGAGCTTCCCTGCCACTTGGTTTATTGTACCTGTGTGGAGAGTATTCTAACAGGTTGCATCACTGTCTGGAATGAAGGGGCCAGTGCTCAGGATCAGGAAAAAGCTGTAAAATCTGCCAGCCCCATCACGGGCACCAGCCTCCCCAACGTTGAGGACACCTTCAAAGGGCGAAGCCTCAAGAAGGCAGCATCCATCATGAACGACCCCCTTTACCTGGGACCTGCCCTCATCTCATTGCTACCTTCAAGAGGAGGTTCAGGGAGCCTCAACATTTCAGGAACAGTTTCTTCCCCTCTGCAATCAGATTTCTAAATAGATGATGCGAATTATACTATAAGTATATATTATTTTTAATTTTATTTCAGAGATACAGTGTGAAACAGGCCCTTCCAGCCCAACAAGCTGCACTACCCACCTACTTAACCCTAGTCTAATCACAGAGCATTTTACAATGACCAGCTAACCTACTAACTGGTATGTTCGGAGGAATGTGGGAGGAAACTGGAGCACCCGGAGGAAACTCACAGCACATGGGAAGAACATACAAACTTTCTTACAGACGACACCCGGAGACAAACTCCGATGTCTCAAACTGAAATAGCGTCATACTAACCGTGTCACCACCATGTCACCACCATGTCAAGCCATTACTTTGTTACTGTATTAATTTCCAGGTATTAGGTAAATTGTTAAATTTGTAGATTCCTTTGATGAGTAACTATACCTTTCTGTTTCATCCTAATAAATACTTGACACAAGATTAACTCTTAATTTGCATGAGCGTAAACATCACAGATCACGGCCAATTTATTTTCCCTCTCAACACTGTCTTCCTGCCTTCGTCACGTAACCTCTGATGCCCTTACTAATTAGGAACTTATCAATCTTCGCTTTAAATATACCCAGTGATTGGCCTCCACAGTCACTGGTGGCAGGGATCCACCACCATCTAACTAAAGAAATTACTTTTTGCATTTTTTTATTTGTATAAGTGTTTTAGATACAGCACGGAACAAGCGCGCTGGCGGAACAGGCCACACCAGCCAGCAAGGCACCTGTCTTGATGCTTGCATTAAACCATAAATTGCATCATGCACAATATTTCAGGTCAAGACCACAATCAGGATTTTGACCAATAGAACAGAACAGCAACATATGTTTAAGTCAGGATGGCCTACAACTTTGGGGTGAAATTTAGCGTTCGTGGTGTGTTAGCCTTCTCCTTCTGCCCCCCCCCCCCTTCTTCAGTTGGCAGAGGTAGCAGACCTGGGAAATACTGTGGAAAAAATCTGAACAATGTGTTGATGGTGAACACAGTGCACCAGTAATGGAATGCATGAGATGACAGAGGAGTGACAGCTTGCAATGATGGATTTATTTCAAGTGGATTTCCTTATCCCAGATGTTCTTGGGCAGAGGCAGTCCCCATGTTCTTTAAGGAATATGTCCCTGTGAAGCTGATTACTACATAAACAAGAAGCTCCTCATACTATATCATTCTGCATGCAGTTGCACAGTAGTGTAGCAGTTGGTACGATGCTTTACAGCACCAGCTGTAAGATTGGGGTTCGATTCCCACCTCCATCTGTAAGGACCTCGTACATTCTCCCCTGAACTCATGGGTGCCGCAGCTTTCTCCCACATCTCACATTCCACAGACATACAGTTAGGATTACGAAGTGGTGGGCCTGCTAAATTGGCACGGGAAGCATGGCAATACTTATCAGCTGCTCGGCATAATCATCACTGATTTCATTTGACACAAACAATACATTTCACAGTATAAACATGAGAAATTCTGCAGATGCTGGAAATCCAGAGCAACACACACACACAAATGCTGAAGTCAGCAGGTCAGGCAGCACCTACGGAAATAAATAAATACCAACTTTTTGGGCCGAGACCCTTCGTCAGGACTGGAAAGGAAGGGGGAGGATGCCAGAACATGAAGGGGGGAAGGGAAGGAGGATAGCTGGAAGGTGATAGGTGAAGCCATGAGTGGGAAAGGTAAAGGGCTGGAGGAAGGAATCCGACAAGAGTGTAGGGTGGAACTTAAAGAGAAAGGGTAGGAGGAGGGGACCTAAAGGGGAGTGATAGCAGGTGAAAAGAGGCAAGATGCCAGAGTGGGGAATTGAAGAAGAGGGGAAAGGGAGGGAATTTTTATTTAACCAGAAGGAGAAATCGATACACATGCCATCAGGTTGGAGGGTACCCAGATGGAATATAAGGTGTTGCTCCTCCATCCTGAGGGTGTCCTCACCTTGACACAGGAGGAGGCCATTGACCGACAGGTCGGAACAGGAATGGGACACTCTATATTTGGATGTACATTCAACAAATAAAGCTTATCTTAAAAAGCTTCCATTTCATTGAATAATCATCCACATATAACCCATAATTAAAATAATGGAATGTATACAGTATCTAGTTATTAACAAGCAATCTGAAACATTTCAAACAATATAAGCATATTAAAAATGTACGATAGAAATTTGTGTGAAATCTGATTTTCAATGTCCAGAAATTGGAAACCCTGGCAGCCTCTTTATTGCCGACCAGGCAAGTGGTGAACATCCTGTCACAGTTTTGACTCAGCAGTTGACAGAAAGGATTCAGGGAGTGAAAAGGCGAGACAGGAGCTGCTGAACTAAGAGTACTGCATACAGTTCTGATCGCTCCATCACAGGAAGGATGGCGAGGTAATGGAGAGGGTGCAGAAGGACTTTACCAGGATGCTGCCTGGATTAAAGGTCATGTGCTGTAACGAGAGGTTGGACAAACTTGCGATGTTTTCTCCGGAGCGGCAGAGGATCTGATAGAGGTTTATAAGATCATGAGAAGCATAGATAAGGGTTACAGACAGCATCTTCATCCAGGGTTGAAATGTCTAAAACCAGAGGGCATGCATTTACAGTGAGTGGGTGTAATTTCAAAGGAGATGTTAGGGGCAAGTTTTTTTTACGCTGAGTGATGGGTGCATGGAATGCACTGCCTAAGGTGGTGCCAGAGGCAGATACATTAGAGACTTCTAAGGGATGTTTAGGTAGGCACATGAATATGAGGATATGGAGGGATTGGACATTTGTTTAGGGAGAAGAAATTAATTTGGTTGGCAATTTGATTACTAATTTAATTGGTTAGGCTCAACACTGTAGGCCGAAGGGCCTGTTCCTGTGCTGTACTGTTCAATAAATTCAGGGTTCAGTCCTGTTTTTGCAGCCGGGGTGTTTATATGGTTTTACTTACATTAGTTCTGATCTCCATGACTACTTTGTATGCTCACTGTATGTATTCTCTGTCTTTAATTCCACAACACGTACTCTCAGCCATAAAAGATCATATTTAATGCGGAGGACACCAAGCGTTTTTCCTATTTAAATTATGATTGTGAAATTTATAAATAACCTTCGGCTTATTTATAACAAATGTTTCCACTTTGTTACTTGCCTTGAGCAAAACCAGCTGTTTGTTAGAATTTGAACAAGTGAGGTCAAGTATCTTTTGTTGTTTGTGTCCTTGGCATCCCGTGAAGTGAGGATGTAACTAATATCCCCTGATGTGTTGGCACTGTGCAAAAGACTTAAGCAAATATATATAGCTGGGACTTTTGCACGGTACTGTAGCGTATTAGTTAATGTGGAGCGGTCTATTATATCTATGATAAGTAGCCCTGTCAAGGCTGTTTATCAGCATTCTTCACATAGTAAAGCACTCTGCTTTTGAAGCATAAAACCATACTGTCTGAGTAGCCTACAACCTGATGGGATGAATATCAATTTCTCCTTCCAGTTAAAAAAATTCCCTTCCCCGCTGCTAATCTGCTATTCCCCACTCTGGCCTCTGGCCTCTTCTCACCTGCTTGTCACCTCCCCTTCTGTCCACTCTGCCTTCCCCTTCTCCTAAGGTCCACTGCAGACTTTCTTGTTTTATGAAACTTCTATTCTTTAGAGCAGAAATGGCATACTCTTGGAAGACTAATACATTTTGCTCTGCATTTGTAGCCTATGAGAGTGTAGTATGTGGCCAAACATTTCACGTGTGAACTACTCCAAGAGGAAACATTGGGCAAAAAAGTTGTTTTGATGGCACAATTAATGTAAAGAGAGGCGCGCACTTTTTGCAGTTCCTCTGTTTATTGTTAAAAATAATGTTTATTTTTTAAGTGAAAACAAATCCTCATAAAAGCTTAGGCTTCCTTCAGGCATTCTGGTTTCCTCCCACAGTCCAAAGACATATGGGTTAGTAGGTTCAAGCAACACACATAAAAGTTGCTGGTGAACGCAGCAGGCCAAGCAGCATCTATAGGAAGAGGCGCAGTCGACGTTTCAGGCCGAGACCCTTCGTCAGGACTAACTGATGGAAGAGTGAGTAAGGGATTTGAAAGCTGGAGGGGGAGGGGGAGATGCAAAATGATAGGAGAAGACAGGAGGGGGAGGGATAGAGCCGAGAGCTGGACAGGTGATAGGCAAAAGGGGATACGAGAGGATCATGGGACAGGAGGCCTAGGGAGAAAGACGGGGGGGGGGTGACCCAGAGGATGGGCAAGAGGTATATTCAGAGGGACAGAGGGAGAAAAAGGAGAGTGAGAGAAAGAATGTGTGCATAAAAAGGAGTAACAGCTGGGGTACGAGGGGGAGGTGGGGCCTAGCGGAAGTTAGAGAAGTCAATGTTCATGCCATCAGGTTGGAGGCTACCCAGACGGAATATAAGGTGTTGTTCCTCCAACCTGAGTTTCTACTGTAAAGATGAAGCCACACTCAGGTTGGAGGAACAACACCTTATATTCCGTCTGGGTAGCCTCCAACCTGATGGCATGAACATTGACTTCTCTAACTTCCGCTAGGCCCCACCTCCCCCTCGTACCCCAGCTGTTACTCCTTTTTATGCACACATTCTTTCTCTCACTCTCCTTTTTCTCCCTCTGTCCCTATGAATATACCTCTTGCCCATCCTCTGGGTCACCCCCCCCCCCGTCTTTCTCCCTAGGCCTCCTGTCCCATGATCCTCTCGTATCTCCTTTTGCCTATCACCTGTCCAGTTCTCGGCTCTATCCCTCCCCCTCCTGTCTTCTCCTATCATTTTGCATCTCCCCCTCCCCCTCCAGCTTTCAAATCCCTTACTCACTCTTCCTTCAATTAGTCCTGACGAAGGGTCTCGGCCTGAAACGTCGACTGCGCCTCTTCCTATAGATGCTGCCTGGCCTGCTGCGTTCACCAGCAACTTTGATGTGTGTTGCTTGAATTTCCAGCATCTGCAGAATTCCTGTTGTTTGGGTTAGTAGGTTTTCTGATCATTGTAAATTGTTCCATGATTAGGCTAAGGTTGAATCAGGGGTTGCAGGGTGGGGCAGTTCAACGGGCCACGAGGGCCTATTCCAAGCTGTATCTTCAGTAAAATAAAATTGCTTTTGATCAAAGACATTGACCATTGCCTTCACTGGATCCCATAGATGCAGCCTGACCCTCTTGAGTTCCTCCAGCGGACTCCTTGTGCTCCAGATTCCAACATCTGCCACCCCTTGTGTCTCTGTTTATCTGTTCTTCTATTGGATCTCAGTTTCATGCCAGCCTCAGACAATGGAAGAACATGAATCAGTTAATTTGAATGACACCAATTAATTGTACTTAATTTCTAAAATTTCTAAAATTGAGGTATACAAAATTATGAGTGGCGTAGACAGGATAAATGCAAACAAGCTTTTTTCCACAGAGGTTGGGTGGGACAACAACTGGAGGTCAATGGTAAAATGTCTAAGAGGAACATGAGTGGGAACTTCTTCACTCAGAGGGTGGTGTAAGTCTGGAGTGAGCGGCCGGTGCAAGTGGTGGATGTGATTTTGATTTCGACGATAAAGAGAAGTTTGCATAGCATACCACTTTAGAGCTCGGGGTGTCAGAATTCACAGTTTAATTCAGACACCATCTGTAAGTAGTTTGTATGTCCTTCCCATGAAACACATTGGTTTCCTCCGGGTTCTCTGGTTTCCTCCCACATTGCAAAGATATAAGTTAGAAGGTTAGCATTGATTTCTGTAGGCTGCAATGTTCCCTGAAGGAAGGTAAGGTGTTGCTCCTCAAATCAGCATTGGGTCAAGTAATGGTACAAGGTCAGAGTTGGAGAGGGATGTTCAAGTTGAAGTTCAAGTTTATTGTCATCTGACTGTATATGCATATACAGACACACACACAACCATACGGATCTATGCTCTTCTGGGCCACAGTGCACCCACAAAACATGTATCATACACAGCTCACAAAACAAAATATAACTGCAAATGTGTTAATAAAATATAATTCAAAGTGCATGTAGTGCGCAGCACAAATAAACAGCAAACAGCTCACTGTCTGAGTGATGAGACCTTGGAGGTGGCAGGGTATTCATTAGTCTCACAGGCCGATGGAAGAAGCTGTTACCCAGTCTGGCTGTCCTAGTCTGGAGGCTCTTGTACCTCCTTCCTGACAGTAAACGGTCAAAGAGATTGTGGGTTGGATGATAGGGTGCTTTGGGCCCTTCATATACAACTCTTCTGGTAAATGTCACAGATAGTGGAGATGGAGAATTAAAGTGGAGACAACCAGAAATTCTGGATCACTGTTGCAGATTGAGTGCTGACACTCTGCATAGTGATGGCCCAAACAGTGTTTGGTTTCTCTGTGGTAACTATTTTATTTAGAGACACAGCACAGAATAGACCCTTCTGGCACAACGAGCTGAACCACCCAACAACCCACGTTTTTAAACTAGCCTAATCAGAGGTTGGGTGGCAGAGTGGAGATATGTCTCTATCAAAGGTGGTGTAAGATGCTCCTTCCCTCTGCTGGCCTGCAGACTGAGGCTACGTCCACACTAGACCAGATAATTTTGAAAACACCGGTTTCGAGTAAAATCGGCAGGCGTCCACACTAGGCGTTTTTCAAAATATCTCTGTCCACACTAAAACGGATATTTGGGCAAATCTATTCCTACTGGGCATGTGCAGACACATCTACAGGAAAAAAACAAGCGAAGAGGAAACAGTATAATATTTACGTTTCCGCGGCGGCATTGTGCTATTTCCATTGGCCAAAAACTAGAGTACCAACAACAACAGCGAAAGAAAGTTTTCAACAATGTCTTCAAGGAATACAAAGAAAACCTCTGCTGGAAAAATTAGACCGGACTTCTTTGTTTAGACAGACAATGAAGTCGAGTTGTTTCTGCGAGTTACAAACGACTACAAAGTCAGCGCAGCAGTGGAGAACGTGGAGATGTTTAATTCCAAACAAGCTATTAACGTAGACAATAAAGTAAACAACACATGCATGAAGCCGTCCTCTACCCAAGATCAACAAGAGAGTGGAATCTTCTGCTGCCAGACCTGCACAGTATTTCTGACGTTAATATTTCTAAAGATAGACTCAATCAAATCAATTTAGGGGATCTAGTCAAAAAAGCTCACTTTACAATTTAACACTCACGCCGTTCACACCGACTGCGCGTTATAACGTTTCATTTTCAAAATTATCCGGCGTAGTGTGGACGTAGCCTGAGACCACACCCCCCCCCCCCCAAATCAGGGTCACGTGAAACATTGGGAGCAGCTGGTGGATGGTCGTATGAGCAGATGGTATATATCACAAGTCCTGGTTATGCGACCACTGACGCCAGGCAGACCAGTCTCTGAAGAGTACTGATAATGGCTAGGATCATCTGTCTTGTAAAGACACTGCATAGAAGAAGGCAACGGCAAACCACTTCCGTAAAAAAAATTGCCAAGAACAATCACGGTCATGGAAAGCCCATGATCACCCATATCATATGACAGGGCACGTAAAGAATGAACTAATAGACCAGTTAGCCTGACCTCAGTGGTTGGGAAAATTTTAGAGTCAATTGTTAAGGATGAAGTTTTGGAGTACTTGGTGACACAGGACAAAATAGGACAAAGTCAGCATTGTTTCCTTAAGGGAAAATCTTGCCTGATAAACCTGTTGGAATTCTTTGAGGCGATTACAAGTAGGACAGGTAAAGGAGATGCAATGGATTTTGTATATTTGGACTTTCAGAAGACCTTTGACAAGGTGCCACACATGCAGCTGCCTACCAGCTTAAGAACTCATGGTATTACAGGAAATTACTAACATGGTTAGAGCATTGACAGAATGATAGGAGGCAGCAAGTGGGAATAAAATTATCCTTGTCTAGTTGGCTGCCAGTGAATAGTGGTGTTCCACAGAGGTTGGTGTTCGGACCACTTCTTTTTATGCTGTATATAAATGATTTAGATGATGGAACAGATGGCTTTGGCGCCAGGTTTTCAAATGATATGAAGATTGGTGGAGGGGCAGGTAGTGTTGAGGAAAGAGAAAGGCTGCAGAAGGACGTTGACAGATGAGCAGAATGGGCAAGAAAGTGGCAAATGAAATATTATGTTGGAAAATGCACATTATGTTTATCTTACTCTGTAATTAGTGTCAGCTTTTTTGTTAATTTTTCCAAGTAGCCAATGTTATTTACCCTCAACCCTGAGAAAAGTTTTCTTGGCTGAGTTTAGAGACTCTTTACGTAACATTTGAAGTTTAAACCGTGCAAAACTCAAAACATGCACTTTGGTAGTAGAAATAAATGTGTTTTCTAAATGTGTAGAAAATCCAAAAATCTGAAATGCAAAAGGATTTGGGAGTCCTTGTGCAGAACATCCTAAAGGTTAACTTGCAGGTTAAGTCGATGGTGAGGAAGGCAAATGCAATGTTAGTATTCATTTCAAGAGGGTTTGAATATAAGAGCATGGAAGTGATGCTGATGCTTTATCACCTCACCTTGAGTATTGTGAACAGTTTCGGGCTCCTCGCCTGAGAAATGATGTGCTGACATTGGAGAGGGTCCAGAGGTGATTGACAAGAATGATTCCAGGAATGACAGGTTTATCATACAAGGAATGTTTGATGGCTTTAGGTCTATAATCACTAGAATTTAGAAGGATAAGGGGGGGATCTCATTGAAACCTTTTGAATGTTGAAAGGCCTAGACAGAGTAGGTGTGGAAAGGATGTTTCCCACAGTGGGGGAGTCTCAGACAAGAGGGCACAGCCTCAGGATAGAGGGACGTCCATTTAAAACAGAGATGCAGAGAAATTTCTTTAGCCAGCGGGTGCTGAATTTGTGGAATTTATTACCACGGGCAGCTGTGGAGGCCAGGTTGTTGGGTATATTTAAGGCAGAGCTTGATAGGTTCTTGATTGAACATGGCATCAAAGGTTACGGGGAGAAGGCCGGAGAATAGGACACAACATCGAAGGTTATGGGGAGTGGGGCTGAGGCGAGAAAAAAAGGATCAGCTATGATAGAATGGCAGGCTAGACTCAATGGCCAAATGGCCTAATTCTGTTCCTCGGTCTTATGGTCTTAATATGTAATCACAGGACAATTAACAGTGTCCTATTAACTGACTAACCAGAACATCTTTGGAATGTGGGACGAAACTGGGGCACTCATTGGAAACCCACGTGTTCATGGGAAGAAACTTATATCTCCTAATGGATGACATCAGAAATGAACTATGAACTCGGACCCCTGAACTGTAATAGCGTCACCACTTACTGCTGCGCTTCCATGGCACCCCTGAAAAAGGCCACATTCTTGGTCTATTGTTGCACATCACCCATTCTGCTTCATGGGACAGATACAGGAGTGAGGAACTGAGCTATGAGGTGGCATGGTAGCATAGTGGTTAACACAACACTTTACAGTACGGACGATTCGGTTTCAACTCCCACCGCTGCGTGTAAGGAATATTTACACTTTCCTTTTTACCGTGTAGGTTTCCTCCGAGTGGCCCAGTTTCGTCCCACAGTCAAAAACATACCGGATGGCAGGTTGATTGGTCATTTTAAGTTGTCCCGTGAATAGGCTAGGATTAAATCAGGGGATTGTTGTGTGGTGCGGCTCGAAGGGCCAGAACTGCCTATTCTGTGCGGTATCTCAATAAATAAATAAATTGTGATGATAAATAAATATCATCCATGAGGATGAAAAATGTGTCACTTTGAGAACAGCAGTATAGAGTCCAAACAATTCAGTTTTCTAAATGGTGGATTTGCTTTTGAGTTTTGCGTGTTCTTAAATTCAAATGCTAAATAAAGAGTCTCTAAATTCAGCCAAGAAAACTTTTCTCAGGGTCAAGGATAAGTAACATTGGCTAAATGGAAAAATGAACAAAAAAGCTGATACTAATTACAAACAAGCTAAGCATAATGTACAACATGATCTGTGTGCTGTCACTTGAACTCCAGAGAACCTAATTGGATTAGCCATGAGTCGTAGGAAACCACTGGGTAGAAATCAACTTTGTTGCTTAGAGGGTGCCAAAGTGGAGAGCAATGGTTCACACAATTAGCTCAACTGTTGATAATCACAATGAATTTGCAGAAAGTAAGTTCAAAGTTCAAAGTAAATTTATTACCAGAGTACATACAGTACTGTGCAAAGGTCTTAGGCACATATGTATAGCTAGGGTATTTAAGACTTTTGCATGGTACTGCATTTGTCAATGTGGGGCAGAGAGCAAGTTTGTAAATCTGGCAGGAGCAAAGGATGTTGGGAATGATGAAGGTGGAGTGCCACGGGAGGGGTGTGGGACTGGTGGCAGAGAGGAGTGCCGGGGAGAGGGGGGAGCAAGGCAGCAGAGATGCCGACACACCCAGCCCTGAGACACCAGGCGAGGTAATTTGATTTGAAACAATTGGTTTATTGAGCATGACAGAATGTCTATCTGGTGCTTCCCGCTCTCTCCCTCGCCCTTTTCTCAACCATGATTCCCCCTCCCTGACCCCTTCCCACTCTCAATTCACAATAGAGATCCATATCAGAATCAGGTTTATCATCACTCACATATGTCATATAAGTTTTTTGTGTCAGCAGTACAGTGCAATGCATAAAGTTACTACAGTGCTGTGCAAAGGTCTTTGGCACCCTAACAATATACTGTATACGTGCCTAAGACTTTTGCACAGTACTCTATATGTCACCATATACAACCTTGAGATTCTTTTTCTTGCAGGCATGTACAGTAAATACAAAGAAAACAATAGAATCAATGAAAACCTGCACACAGGGACTGACAACCAATGTGTAAAAGGCAACACATTTTGCAAATACAAAAAATAAAAATATATATATATAATATGAAATAAATATCCAGAACATTAGTGTTCTTGAAAGTGAGTCCATACTGTGTGGAATCATTTCAGTGTCAGGGTGAGTGAAGTATCACCATTGGTTCAAGAGCCTGATGGTTGAGGGGTAATGACTGTTCCTGAGCCTGGAGGTGTGGGGCCTGATTCCCCCTGTACCTTCTTCCTGATTGCAGAAGCAAGAAGAGAGCGTGGCCCGGGCGGTGGCCATGCACAACACTTGTGTGCACATCGCGCCACCAATAAAAAACAGAATTCTCCTCCTTTTTAAGTCTTACATGAATCTTTTCAAGTAGTTATGGTGAGTAAAATTGTTTTGAAACATTGGGATTATTGAGGTGCATGTAAATTTGCAATGGTTTACCGAAAAAGGTGACTTCTCTTAATAAAAACTGAGTCTGCATCTTTCTTGCAGAGAGCCAATTCTGACCAGTGCTTATCCACTGTTGGGCTCGGCATTGCTATAAGACCATAAGGCTCAGGAGCAGAATTAGGCCATTCGGCCCAGTGTGTCTTCTCCATTCTATCATGGCTGATTTATTATCCTCTCAATCCTTTACTAATCAAGAACCTATCAACCTCTGCCTTAAATATACCCATTGACTTGGCCTCCACACTGTCTGTGGCAATGAATTCCACAGATTCACCACCCTCGGGCTAAAGAAATTGCTCTTTATCTCTGTTCTAAAGGATGTCCTTGTATTCTGAAAATGTGTCCCCTGGCCCTAGACTCACCCACTATCGATCCTCTCCGTGGGCATTCTATCTAGGCCTTTCAACATCCAATATTACTTGGCATTTTACTGAAATGCTAGTCTTGGGAGGGAAAACAATCCCCATTTGAGGTCAGTAAGAAAAATGTAAAATGTAAAAAGATTTGCCAAAGTACATATATAACCATATGCTGTTAAGAGATTCATTTTCAAGCAGGCATTCATAGTAGATACAAAGAAACGTGATAGAATCAATGAAACACCGCACATGGCAGAGATGGACAAGAAGCTATGTGCAAAAGGGAACAGTTTATGCAAATACAAAAATAATAAATTAGCAATAAATATTGAGAACACAAGTTGTAGATTTGTTAAGAGTGAATTCATGTCCAGCTTATTGTTGGGGTGAGTGAAGTTATCCTCTTTGGTTCAACAGCCTGATGATTGAGGAATATTAACTCTCTGAACCAGTTGGGGTGGGACCTGAGGCTCCCGTACCTCCCTCCTGATGACAGCAGCGAGAAGAGAGCATGGCTTGGATGGTGGGGGTCCCTGATGATGGATTCTGCTTTCCTGAGACAGCGCTCCTTTTGTAGGTTTTCTGTTCAAGAGCATTGGTGTTCCCATATCAGGCTGTGAAACAACCAGTCACTATACTCTCTCCACTGGGTATATATAGAAGCTTTTTCAAAGTTTTAGATGACATGACAAACCTGCACAGACTTCTAAGAAAGTAGAGCCACTTGGTGGTCAGATAGTTCCAAATCTCCTCTTCCCCAAGGCACATACTCACAGTGAGTGAATCTCCTCTTCCCCAAGGCACATACTCACAGTGAGTGAATCTCCTCTTCCCCAAGGCACATACTCACAGCGGGTGAATTTCCTCTTTCCCAAGGCACATACTCACAGTGAGTGAATCTCCTCTTCCCCAAGGCACATACTCACAGCCAGTGAATCTCCTCTTGCCCAAGGCACATACTCACAGCAAGTGAACCTCCTCTTTCCCAAGGCACATACTCACAGCGAGTGAATCTCCTCTCTCCCAAGGCACAGCTAGTAGATACCCTCTTGCCCAAGGCACATACTCACAGAGAGTAAAGTTGCAGCAGTGACCTGTGATTAATCTCCACATCCAAGTTTAGTACACTTTCCCTGTAACTGCATAAATTTCTCCAGGGTGCTCATTTTCCCCTCCCATAAACTTGCTGAGTTACTTGACTGACACAAGTACCCCGTAGTGTGTAGGTAAGAGAAGAATCTAAGGGTTGATTGGAATGTAAGTGGGTTAGAGTTGGATTAATGGCAAACATGGGTACTCGGTCAGCACAGACTAAGTGGGTTGATGGGCCTGTTTCCATGCTAGATCCCTCTAGAACAGGGGCTCCCAACTTTTTTTATGCCATGGACCCCTACCATTAACCAAGGAGTTTGTGAAGCCCAGTCTGGGAATCACTGCTCTAGAATCTAAGGCAGAGCGGTAACTGGACCAAATGATATGATACACCTACAGACTGTATGGTCAGAGATATCTAGAAAACATTACTTACTTTCTTAGTTAGGTCCATCAGCCCTACTGGGGCATAAGCCCGACAGCAGCTCGCCAGTGTTCTCTGTCCTAGGTTTGTCTTTAAGTTGTCCCCAGATGTAACCCATCTTCACAGATCTTTCCTCTCCCAGGGATGATGCCTTTGGAGCTTCTGCTGGCATTTCTGTAGCTCTGGGTTTTTAACGGGATGGAGTTGCTCGCCCTGAGCCCAATCCTCCTTTAACAGATGGCACTGGGACAGTCCATGATGGAGTTATCTAGAAAGCATTGAAAACATTTAAATAAGTGAATCTTTTCAAAAATGATTAAAATGTTGGAAATTCATTAAAATGCATTCAGCACACATGAATTAACAGATTTTTAAAAATTAAGATAAATTTTTAATGAAGCTTTGAGATCAACAAATCCACTCAGCAGAACAACTGAAGGGTAAAGAGCTGAGAAGCTAGTCGTGATGTATAGTTTCCCCTCAGTTTGAAACCTTATGGGATCATCCCTGGCCTCAGTCCCAGGTCCAGGCCTGTGACGGGAGATCAGACGAACAGTGCGTTCAGAACTTCCAAGCTAAATTCTGCAGGCATGCAAGTACAGAACATGCTGATGTTTGCACTAAAGCTGTTTTCTGTGGAAATGTGCAATTTGGCTCAAATTCTCAGGGAAAATAAACCCACTTTTAGAATCACAGGCTTACATTTTCACTCACAGGTTACACATAAACCTAGATTCATCACCGTAAACATTGATTTCACATTATAGATAGGTAATTTTATATAATTGTCAAAAGTTGGAAGGAAAATATCCAAGGAGGTCAGTATATATTCAGTTCAAAGTACATTTTATTATCACAGTACATATATGTCACTATATACAGCCCTGAAATATATTTCCTTGTGGGCATACTCAACAAGTCTATAGAATAATGACCATTACAGAATCAGTAAAAGACTGCCCAAATGGGGCTTTCAACCAGACTGCAGATGACAACAAACCATGCAACTGCAGAAAGAAGGAACAGTGATGATTGTATAAATGATGATAGTATTACCATGAAGGTACATGAATGGTGTCATGGTGGCATAGCAGTTAACACAACTCTATTACGGCTCGAGGTGCTGGAGTTTGAATTCAATTCCAATGCCATTTGTAAGGAGTTTGTACGTCCTCCCCATGAACGCATGGGTTTCCTCTGGCAGCTCTGGTTTCTTTCACAGTCCAAGGATGAACAATTTAGTAGTTTAATTGGTCATTGTAAACTGTCCTGTGATTAGACTGGGGTTAAATAGGTGCATTTCTGTGTCGTGTGGTGCAGCTCGTTGGGCCAGAAGGGCCTGTTCTGCACTTTTTTCCCTATCTAAATAAAAATAACATAATTAAATGAAAAAGATACTTCCATTGAGAATGCCATCCTGATAATCTCCCATCTCTGGCGGATACACATTATTCTAAGGTATGATTTTGTGGAGAGCTGGGTGACATCATTGATATCCTGGCCAGAAATTATCCTCTTTGTCTTCACTTTGGTGATCTGAGTAGGTCCTTGTTCTAGGTAGAGTTTCCTATATAGCAACAGCTATCTATGTTGTGTATTTAATATATAAGTCATATTTGAGTAATTGTTGAGTAAAATTAATTGATTAAGCATTCTTATTCATTGAACTAATGATGAGATATGTATAAATTATGTGAATTACATACATCATCACACCACCATGTGATACGTGCACTCCTTGCTTAAAGTAAACATAAAGTTAGACCCATATTTCAGACTCTCATGTCTTCTTTTGAATTAGTTTAATGTTTTGAAGTTTCAAAACACAACACTGTACTCCATTAGTTTTAAGGTGCTTGGGATGTCTTGAAATCTGCTCCATTATGCAAATGCAAACAACAGGAATTCTGCAGATGCTGGAAATTCAAGCAACACACATCAAAGTTGCTGGAGAACGCAGCAGGCCAGGCAGCATCTCTAGGAAGAGGTACAGTCGACGTTTCAGGCCAAGACCCTTCAGCAGGACTAAC
Organism: Mobula hypostoma; assembly: GCF_963921235.1. NCBI lineage: Eukaryota > Metazoa > Chordata > Chondrichthyes > Myliobatiformes > Myliobatidae > Mobula > Mobula hypostoma. The sequence goes on along the minus strand of NC_086097.1, from coordinate 7,017,397 downwards.
TGAAGGAAGTTAGTAAGAGATTTGAAAGTGGGAGGGGGAAGGGGGATATCCAAAATGATAGGAGAAGACAGGAGGGGGAGGGATGGAGCCAAGAGCTGGACAGGTGATTGGCAAAAGGGATATGAGAGGATCATGGGACAGGAGGCCCAGGGAGAAAGACGGGGGGGAGGGGAATCAAGAGGATGGGCAAGGGGTATAGTCAGAGGGACAGAGGGAGAAAAAGGAGAGTGAGAGAAAGAATGTGTGTATAAAAATAAATAACAGATGGGGTACGAGGGGGAGGTGGGGCATTAGTGGAAGTTAGAGAAGTCCATGTTCACGCCATCGGGTTGGAGGCTACCCAGATGGAATATAAGGTGTTGTTCCTCCAACCTGAGTGTGGCTTCATCTCTACAGAAGAGGAGGCCGTGGATAGACATATCAGAATGGGAACGGGATGTGGAATTAAAATCTGTGGCCACTGGGAGATCCTGCTTTCTCTGGCGGACAGTGCGTAGGTGTTCAGCAAAGTGGTCTCCCAGTCTGCGTTGGGTCTTGCCAATATATAGAAGGCCACATCGGGAGCACCGGACGCAGTGTATCACCCCAACCAACTCACAGGTGAAGTGTCGCCTCACCTGGAAGGACTGTCTGGGGCCCTGAATGGTGGTAAGGGAGGAAGTGTAAGGTCATGTGTAGCACTTGTTCCGCTTACAAGGATAAGTGCCAGGAGGGAGATCAGTGGGGAGGGATGGGGGGGACGGATGGACAAGGAAGTCACGTAGGGAGCGATCCCTGCGGAAAGACGGGGGGGAGGGAGGGAAAGATGTGCCTAGTGGTGGGCTCCCGTTGGAGGTGGCGGAAGTTACGGAGAATAATATGTTGGACCCGGAGGCTGGTGGGGTGGTAGGTGAGGACCAGGGGAACCCTATTCCTAGTGGGGTGGCGGGAGGATGGAGTGAGAGCAGATGTGGGTGAAATGGGGGAGATGCGTTTGAGAGCAGAGCTGATGGTGGAGGAAGGGAAGCCCCTTTCTTTAAAAAAGGACATCTCCCTCATCCTGGAATGAAAAGCCTCATCCTGAGAATGAGGCTTTATGCAAATTTTCATTTCTTTTTAAGCACGCAGTTTGCATTTATATTATAGGATGCTTTGCAGCCAGAGAAATCATTTTAAAATGTGACTGCCACTGAGTGATTTGGCATAGCAACAGATCACAAAAATAAAGATTCTATGGAAATCAATGTCAAGAAAATTCTTATACAGTTATTTGGGCTATTAGTTAACCAGGGCAGCTTCTTATTTGGGAGAAGTCTTAAAGAACAAAAGCTAATTGAGAAACTAGCAGGATTCTTTTAATTATTTGGGACACTATGCCTCTTAATTGAGACAGGAGACTGTTGCCGAGCAGTTTCTGACTAGTGTCAGTCATGTATAATTGCCTGGCCGTTAGACACTACACTGTGCTTAGAGCAAACAGTTTTTTAATAGTGTCAGTTGTTTGTGCTTGTGTTATATTATCTATTTGGCCTGACGGACGCCGATTCAAAAAGCGGTGATCCCAAGATAAATTTGTTTTTTATTTTGACTTTATAACAGTTCAGACCCTTGCCAAGATGCCATAAAGAGATTTTGACACCAGCAAAAAAAAAAATGCCCTAGGTCTGTGCACTGATTTTGTTCATTTACAGTCAATTAAAAGAATGCGGTAGTGTACACTGGATGAATTCCTCTGTTGATCATATAATGAAGGAATACACATTTATATAGCATTGTAGGAGTTATGGTAATATTCTAATTTGTTCTATATTTCATTTACATACATAATTTGCTACTCAGTTGAACGATAATTTGTCTTTTTTATAGCTTTTTAATTATTTCCATAAAACTTCAGCTAATTGGGCCAAAATGAAATGGGCCTGATGTGTCCCAGTTAACTGGGATCCACTCTATTCGTTGAATTGGAGTTGGGATTTCCCTGTCCCTCTTTGGTGATGTCGTAGGGTTGTTTGCTTGGATCTCAGAGTATAAATAAGGTCTCAAGTATTATTTGTGCCAGCTTTGAAATTCTAACACTTGAGTTACAACTGATGTGAACAAGTTGATGGGATAAAATGCCAATGGGATTTCCTGTAACCTACTCTTTGCAATGTCTGGGCAAGTTGTAAAACAAATCCAAAGCAATTTTCATCTTTTGGTGATGAGCCATACACAATATTTAACATATGAAGTAACTGCTTACATCTGTTAATGTGGACCTTTGGCTAGACTAAAAAATAAAATAACAATGAGGATTTTTTTTAAAGCCAACTAGAGTTGTTCTTCTGCTGTGCTAATTTTCCGTGGAATGTTGGCTCAAAAAGTACAGTTATTTTATTTGAATCCAAACTCTATGGAAACTTTTGTGAGATGGCTGTCAAATGCAAACCAGAATAAGTCATACTATCTTAGTCACACCAAAGAGTGACACTGGCCAGCTCATAATCAGATTGTTCATAACTACAAGATTCAAGATTGTTTAATCTCATTTCCAGTACACAAATGTAAAGGAGAACAAAATAATTGTTTCTCAAGATATGACGCAGCACCAAAAAAACCCCCACAAATGTTAAAGAACATAATAATAAAGAAAACAATAAATATAAATACGTAAGAGAGCTTATATACAGTGCCTATAAAAAGTATTCACTCCCCTTTCAAATTTTCTATGTTTCATTGTTTTACAATATTGAATCACAGTGGATTTAATTTGGCTTTTTTGACACGGATCAACAGAAAAAGACTCTTTTGTCTCCAAGTGCAAACAAATTTCTATAAATTGGTCTAAATTGATTACAATTATTAAGCACAAGATAATTGATTGCATAATTACTCACCCCCTTCAAGTCAGTGCTTAGTAGATGCACCTTTGGCAGCAATTACAGCCTTGAGTCTGTAGGGATATATCACAACCATGGGCTCTGCATCGCAGTAGATACAGCAATTGTGCTTGTGAATTTGTATGTGTCAGCTAATTATTATTTAATCGTGATAGTATTTAACTCCGTACTTGTCATCGTAGTGTTTGTCGAGGCTCGGACAGAGCACAGAGACAGAGCTGCCTGTTTGCTTGTCTCCTACCTGGCCAATGAATCTCACGGCCAAGGTCAGCTGCACTCTCTCTGCTGGGTCCATCTTTGTGTGGTCGAGACTTGCTGTTACCAGGTTCGGATATGGCCCAAGTGCAGAGTGAGAGACGCTGAAGCAGGTTGATAGTTCACAAACTTTAATGTGAACAGTGTTAAAGGCAAAATAAACAATAAACGCTAGGCCACACAGGGCCATTAACAAACTCTCAAATGGGAAACTAAGCCTACACTGCGGCTGAAAAGAAAATCTAAACATTAAACGGATACCGCTAGTCTTCAGAATCAGTTGACTCGTAAGTCCAATTTCTCAGGGAAGGCAGCAAAGCGTTGCTGTGCTCTGTCCAAGTCTCGACAAGCACTACGATGACAAGTATGGAGTTAAATACTAACACGATTAAATAATAATTAGCTGACACAAGCAAATTCACAAGCGCAATTGCCGCATCTGCTGCACTGCTGAATCCATGGTTGTAACAGGATGGGCCTCTATCAGCTTTCCATATCTGAACACTGCAAATTTTTCCCTATTCTTCCTTGCAAAACTGCTCAAGCTCTGGCAGATTGCACGGGGATCTTGAATGAAAAGCCCTTTTCAAGTCCAGCCACAAGTTCTCAATTGGATTGTCGTCTGGACTCTGATTTGGGTATTCCAGGACATTAACCTTTTCTTGTAAGCCATTACTGTGTAGTTTTGGCTTTATGCTTGGGGTCATTGTCTTGCTGGAAAACAGATCTTCTCCCAAGTTGCAGTTCTCTTGCAGACTGCATCAGGTTTTCCTCCAGGATTTCCCTGTATTTTGCTGCAGTCATTTTACCTTCTACCTTCGCAAGCCTTCACACGCCTGTTGCAGTGAAGCATCCCCACACCATGCTTCACAGTCACGATGGTTTGTTTTTGATGATGTGCAGTGTTTGGCTTACGCTGGACATAGCATTTAGCCTAATGGCCAGAAACTCAATTTTGGTTTCATCAGACCATAGAATCTTCTCTAGCTGACTAGAGTCTCCCATGTGCCTTCTGGTAAACTCCAGCAGAGATTTTATGAGAGTTTTTTTTTCAACAGTGGCTTTCTCTTTGCCACTCTCCCATAAAGCTTCAACTGATAAAGCACCCAGGTAATAGTTGTTGTATGTGCAGTCTCTGTCATCTCAGCCACTCAAGCTTGTATTTCCTCCAGAGTTGTCAGATGTTTTGGGTGGCTTCCCTCACTAGTCCTCTTCTTGCACAGTCACTCTTTTTTTGAGAATGGTTGCTCTAGGCAGACTTACAGCTGTGCCATATTCTTTCCATTTTTTGATGATCGACTTGACTGTACTCCAAGGAATATTCAGTGGTTTGGAAATATTCTTGTATCCATCTTCTGACTTGTGCTTTTTAATAACTTTTGGTGGAGTTGCTTGGAGTGTTCTTTTGTCTTCATGGTGTAGATTTTGCCAGGACACTGATTCACCAGCAGTTGGACCTTCCAGATAAAGATGTATTTTTACGCCATTCAACTGAAACACCTTGAATGCAACATGGTGATCTCAGTTTAACTAATTATGTAGCTTCTAAAACCAATTGGCTGCACCAGTGATGATTTGGTGTGTCATATTAAAGGGGGCGAATACTTATGCAATCGAGTATTTTGTGTTTTATATTTATAATTTAGATCACTTTGCAGAGATCTGTTTTCACTTTGACATGAAGGAGTCTTTTTCTGGTGATCAGTGTCAAAAAAGCCAAATTAAATCCATTGTGATTCAATGTTGTAAAACAATAAAACATGAACACTTCTGGCGGGGGAGGGGGAATATTTTTTATAGGTACTATACATAGATGGACTGTATATCCATAAAGTAACAATAGGCAGAGGAGTGTCTATATATAAAGTGACTGACAGGAAGTGATAGTCGTGGTGGGTTCGTGGGTGGAGGTTTTGATCAGCTTTACTGTTTGGGGAAAGTAACCGTTTTTCAGTCTACTCCAGCACAAAAAGAAACCCACAAATGATAAAGAACATAATACTAAAAAACACAATAAATATAAATATGTACTTAGAGCGTATATATTTTTGCACTACTTATTTAACTATCTACTTACTGTACTTCATGGATTTTTTTTCCTATTATTGTGAATCGCATTGTACTGCCACTGCAAAGACAAATAATTTCATGACACATGCCAGTGATATTAAACATGATTCTGATTCTTTTTCTGATATAAAAAAGACAATATAAATACAAAAGATAATTTATACACATAGATTGATTGTATGTTCAGAAAGTGACGTGAGGCTGTACATAAGGTGACTGACAGGAAATAATGAAGTAGTGGTGGAGTTAGTGGGTGGAGGTGTTGCTCGGTCTTACTGCTTGGGGAAAGTAAGTGTTTCTGAGTTTGGTGGTCTTGGGGTGGATGCTCCTCACTGATGGGAGGGGGACAAACAGTCCTCCTTGATGTTTCTGTCCCTTTTCTGGCACCTTTCTGTATGTACATCCTTGATGGTAAGCAGACTGGCACTGGTGATTTGTTGTGGAGCCTTCTCGTCCTTCAGTGCAGTTTTGATACCAATCAGTGATGCAGCTTGTTTGGATACTCCTCCTGCACACTTGCAGACTGTTGTATAATCTGTATAATGATGTTGGATGAAATGCAACCCAGTGTATAACCTCACCAAACAATACTGTAACTGCATAGGAAAATGGGAACAATCAGCTCTACAGACTTCTTCTACTCAATCAGAACTGCACCTCCTCTCATTTACACAACACTGATCCAGATATTCTGAGATCATAAAGGAAGTAAAGCTCATTGTTCCCCCTCTTAAACCAACATATCGGGCTGTTTGGACAAGTTGCTCATTTTCCAGTCTGCTTCGGGTGAATATGACCAGAGGAAATGTTTTGTCTGTATGTAGTCAATTAAATCCTTTCATTTCTTGGAACTTTGCACTTGGAACTCCATGAGTCAGTCCTCATCAGGGGATCAGAGGTGGAGATGTCAGTAACTTTAAATTCTTTGGCATTATCTTTTGAGAGGATCTATCCTGGGTCCTACAAGTAATTGCCATTACAAGGAAGGCATTGCAGCTCCTCTAATTTCTGAGAAGTTTGCACAGATTTGTCATCCAAAACTTCTGCAGATAGGTGGAGGAGAGTATAGTGACTGGTTTCTTCATGGCCTGGTATGGAAACACCAAAAAGTAATGAATACAGCCCAGTCTATCATGGGTAAAGCTGTCACAAGAAAGCAACATTAATCATCAAGGACCTCCAACATCAAGGCCATGCCTTCTTCTCACTGCTGTCATCAGGAAGGAGGTATAGGAGCCTTAGGTCCCACACCACCAGGTTCAGGATTAGTTATTACCCCTCAACCACCAGGCTCCTTAACTGAGAGAGATAGGTACACTCACCACAACACCAAACTGATTCCACACCTACTCACTTTTAAGGACTCTGGAACTCATATTCTCAATATTAATTGTTTTTTTTAAATTTTTTATTATTAATTACTTTTTTTTCTCTTTTTGCATTTCCACAGTTTGTTGTTCTTTGCTCATTGGATGTTCGACCATCTCTGTTGTGTGCAGCTTCTCATTGATTCTATTGTGTTTCATTGTATTTACTGTGAATGCCTGTAAAAAATGAATCTCAGGGTAGTATATGGTGACATATATGTACTTTGAACAAATATTACTTCGATGCTTTGCAACAGTGCTCAGGTTATTTTTGGGCATTCTGCCATCAGTTAATGCCAAGCCATAACACTCAGCTTGAGAACCAAACATACTTCAGACAGCTGAATAAATATGCTGACATTTATATGGGGTTTTTCACTACCTGTAGAATCCAAAGGTGTTAACAAGCAAGTACTTTTGCAGTGTCGTCAGCACCGTAATTTTTTTTTTATTCTTCATTTTCAGTTGTGGTCTCTGTTGTCTATTCCCAATTACCAATAAATCATTGAATTCTGCTGGCGACAGTTCTCTCACTGTGCTCATGAACAGGGAGTATCCAGATTTTGAACCAGTAATGATGAAGGAACTGTGGTGATTTTGCATTTCAGGCTGATGTCTGGCATAGAGCTTGGTTAACTGTGCCAAGTATAATCAGAACCAACTATATGAAACTGGTTTAGTTCAGTTTGCTTCTAAAATACTTCAGCTCTTGAACTTGGGTTGCATTATGCTGGCCCAGGATAGTTCTTTATAAATATATTTTAAAAACTGGTTCTTGGCTTGGGTTTCCTCTGGGTGCTCTGGTTTCCTCTCACAGTCCAAAGGCATACCGGTTAGTAGGTTAATTGGTGATTGTAAATTGTCCCATGATTAGGCTAGGGTTGAATTTGAGGTTGCTGTGTGGGGCAGTTCAAAGGGGCGAAAGGGCCTATTGCATGCTTTTTCTCCTTTCTGAAGTAGAGTTGCTGCTTCCTTCTTCATTGTATGTTGGTATAGTATATTGAAGTTGAAAGAGAGTGATGGTTACTTTGAGAAGGGTTTGATACTGAAGCAACAATAGGGCCTGACTATGAACTGAAGATGAGAAGTGGATCTTGATCCCAGCCTCTTTCATCTGAACTGACAGCTGGCTGATCACAAGGTGATGGATAGATGCTACCTGAAGGCATTGGCTTTGAGAGTCAGCCAAAGGTTTATCATGTCATCTAAAACTCTGACAAACTTCTATAGATGTGTGATGGACAGAATATTTACTGGTTTCATCACAGCCTGGTATACTTTATACTTTATACTGTATTGTCACCAAACAATTGATACTAGAATGTACAATCATCGCAGCGATATTTGATTCTGTGCTTCCTGCTCCCTGGATTACAAATTGATAGTAAATATTAAAAATTTAAATTATAAATCATAAATAGAAAATAGAAAAATGGAAAGTAAGGTAGTGCAAAAAAACCGAGAGGCAGGTATGGATATTTGGAGGGTACAGCCCAGATCTGGGTCAGGATCCGTTCAGCAGTCTTATCACAGTTGGAAAGAAGCTGCTCCCAAATCTGACCGTACGAGCTGAGAATAGAAATCTGGCTCCTGAGCCTTCTCCTGGAGGGAAGAGGGACGAAAAGTGTGTTGGCTGGATGGGTCGTGTCCTTGATTATCCTGGCAGCACTGCTCCGACAGCGTGCGGTGTAAAGTGAGTCCAAGGACGGAAGATTGGTTTGTGTGATGTACTGCTCTGTGAAACACCAATGCCCTTGTATGAAAAAGCCTATAAAAGTAGTGGATATGGCCATGTCCATCATGGATAAAGCCTTCCCCACCATTGAGTATATCTATGTACATGGAGCACTGTCATAGGAAAGCAGTATCCATCATCAAGGACACCCCCCTGCCCATCCAGGCCATTACCTCTTCTTGCTGCTGCCATCAGGAAGAAGGTACTGGAGCCTCAGGACTTACACCACCAGGTTCAGAAACAGTTATTACTCTCAACCACCAAGCATTTCAACCAATGGAGATAACCACACACAGCTTCATTCACCTCATCACTAAACTGTTCCCACAACCTATGGACTCACTTTCAATGACTCTACATCTCATGTTGGCAATATTTATTGCTTAATTATTTACTATTATTATTATGTATCTTTCTTTTTTGTATTTCTCCAGTTTATTGATTTTTTTGCGCATTGATTGATTGTCCGTCCTGATTGGTGTGGTCTTTCATTGATACTACTGTGCTTCTTGTATTTACTGTGATTCCGTGCAAGAAATGAATCTCAGTGTTGTATGTGGCGACATATATGTAATGATAATAAATTTACTTCAAGCTAGGCCTGGGCCCTGACTTCTGGACAATAAACAGGGTAGGTTAGGTAACGATTTACCGATCACAATGTTAATCTTTCCCCCAGAGTACCTCCACAAATCTTGGACCACGAGCACCTCATGGACTTGTGCGTGTAGCAGCAACATCCCACTAGTCCTCCACTTAATACTTAACAAAATCCTTTACAAGGATGTTGCTGGGACTTGAGGACCTGAGTTATAGGGAAAGATTGAATAGGTTAGGACTTTATTACCTAGAACGTAGAAGACTGACTGGAGATTTGATAGAGATATAAAAAACTATGTGAGGTACAGATAAGGTAAAAGCAAGCAGGCTTTTTCCACTGAGATTGGGTGAGACTACAGCTAGAGGTCATTGGTTAAGGGTGAAAGGTGAAGTGTTTAAGATCGTAAGACATAGAAAAGGGGAACATAAGGGGGAACTTCTTCACTCAGAGGTGGTGAGAGTGTGGAATGAGTTGCCAGTGGAAGCGGTAGATGCGATTTAAATTTCAATGTTTAAGAGAAACTTGGATAGATGCATGCATGGGAGGGATATGGAGAGCTATGGCCCCACTGCAGGTCAATAGGAGTAAGCAGATTAATGGTTTAGCATGGACTAGATGGACTGAAGGGCCTGTTTCTGTGCTGTAGTGCTCTATGATTCTATGACTCTAACCCAATCAATTTTCATCTCACCTGCAAATTTACTAATCCACATTTAATCCATACCATTTATAAAAACACCATAAACAACAGAAGTGCCATTGCTGAACCTTGTGGAATACCACTGGCCACAAACCTCAAGTCAGAGAAACATTCCTTCACCTCTATTCTCATCTTCTATGAGCAAACTAATTTTGTACCCAGATTTGCCAACTCAGCATGACTTCATGAATGAATGTTTAGGGTGTGGATTGGATTTTAATTAAACAAGGCTCTTTGTTTTGGATAGAGTCATTTTCTCTCTCTCTCTCTCTCTCTCTCTCTCTCTCTCTCTCTCTCGCACTCTCTCTCTCACCCCCTCCCCCTCTCTCTCTCCCCCTCTCTCCCTCTCCCTCATTCATTCACTCAGAGATACAGCATTCTGGCCCTTTGAGCCAACTGCTCAGCAATCTACCGATTTAACCCCAGCCTAATCACAGGACAGTTTACAATGATCTATTAACCGACTAATCGACATGGCTTTGATCTGTGGGGAAAAACGGGAGCACCCAGGGGAAACCCATGTGCACATGGGAAGGAACGTACACACCCGTTTGCAGAGGGTGCCGGATTTGAATTCTGAACTCCAACACCCCAAGCTTTAATATGCCGTGCTAAACAGTACGCTCCTGGCACTCCACTCTTGAGAGCCAATAGAGCAAGTGGAGGGCATTCCAGTGTGCTGCCAGTAATATAGAAATCTCAGCCAATGACTTGAGTCAATGAAATCCCACAACTATCAATCAGACTAATGACTGAACAATTGATTTTATTGTTTTTGGCTGTTGGATAGATTTTCTAAGTTGAAAGTTCAAAGTAAATTTATTATCGAAATACATGCATGTCATCATATGCTATCCTGAGATTGATTTTCTTGCAAGCATTCACAGTAAATACAAAGAAACACAATAGAATCAATGGAAAAACCATACATAGTCATAGTCATATTTTATTGAACCCGGGGGAAATTGGTTTTCGTTACAGTTGCACCACAAATAATAAATAGTAATAATAATAATAATAATAAAGATTGAGAAGCAACCAATTTGCAAAGGACAACAAACTGTGCAAATTTAAAAAAAACCTGAAGAAAAGAATAGTAAATAAGTAAATAATTACTGAGAACGTCAGATGACGAGTCCTTGAAATTGAGTCCATTGGCTGAGGGATGACACGAAGCTGGGTGGCAGTGTTAGCTGTGAGGAGGATGCTAAGAGGATGCAGAGTGACTTGGATAGGTTGGGTGAGTGGGCAAATTCATGGCAGATGCAATTTAATGTGGATAAATGTGAAGTTAACCACTTTGGTGGCAAAAATACGAAAACAGATTATCTGAATGGTGGCCGATTAGGAAAAGGGGAGGTGCAATGAGACCTAGGTGTCATTATACACCAGTCATTGAAAGTGGGCATGCAGGTACAGCAGGCGGTGAAAAAGGCGAATGGTATGCTGGCATTTATAGTGAGAGGATTCGAGTACAGGAGCAGGGAGGTACTGCTGCAGTTGTACAAGGCGTTGGTGAGACCACACCTGGAGTACTGTGTGCAGTTTTGGTCCCCTAATCTGAGGAAAGACATCCTTGCCATAGAGGGAGTGCAAAGAAGGTTCACCAGATTGATTCCTGGGATGGCAGGACTTTCATATGAAGAAAGACTGGATGAACTGGGCTTGTACTCGTTGGAATTTAGAACATTGAGGGGGGATCTGATTGAAACCTATAAAATCCTAAAGGGATTGGACAGGCTAGATGCAGGAAGATTGTTCCCGATGTTGGGGAAGTCCAGAACAAGGGGTCACAGTTTGAGGATAAAGGGGAAGCCTTTTAGGACCGAGATTAGGAAAAACTTCTTCACACAGAGAGTGGAGAATCTGTGGAATTCTCTGCCACAGGAAACAGTTGAGGCCAGTTCATTGGCTATATTTAAGAGGGAGTTAGATATGACCCTTGTGGCTACGGGGATCAGGGGGTATGGAGGGAAGGCTGGGGCGGGGTTCTGAGTTAGATGATCAGCCATGATCATAATAAATGGCGGTGCAGGCTCGAAGGGCCGAATGGCCTACTCCTGCACCTATTTTCTATGGTTCTATGGAACAGTTCAATGTGGTGGTGTGGGTCCTGAGGCTCCTGTATCTTCTTCAGCAGGCGGTGAGGCACGGCAGCAGCGGCCTTTCGGATCTGGTGCTACTTTAATTTAGTTTTTTAATTTAATTTTAAGGCGCAATTAGGGTTTAGGGCAACGGATAACAGAGCGACTATCTACCATCGCCAGATACTGCTACAATACAGAGATCGCCCCAAAAATGAACCTTCATGAAGATCTGCTGGTTAAATTGCGCGACCTCGGCTTGCTGAGAGTATCAGGCCCGCAGTCCTCGGAGACGCCTGATGCCGGTGGCTGGAGGTGGGGACGTCATAGGCGGTGTGCGAGGGAGCAGAAGCGAGGCGAGTGGGCAGGAGTCTGTGCCAGGAAAAAAGTAAGCCCCAGACAGCCGGCTCTCCCGTCCATTTTGCTTTTCAATTGGACTACATCCAACTCTAATGAAATACTCGGCAGGAGTACAGAAACGGACAGAATCCTGGTCGCCGCCATTCAGCTGTTTATTTATGTAACAGTTTTTGCCCCAAGCCATCGGACTACCAACCTACTGCCCTCTACTGTGCCTATTGTCTTGTTTATCATTTATTGTAATGCCTGCACTGTTCTGTGTACTTTATGCAGTCCTGGGTAGGTCTGTAATCTAGTGTGGTTCTTGTGTTGTTTTTACATAGTTCAGTGTAGTTTTTGTGTTGTTTTTACATAGTTCAGTGTAGTTTTTGTATTGTTTCATGTAGCACCATGGTCCTGAAAAATGTTGTCTCATTTTTACTGTGTACTGTACCAGCAGTTAAGGTCGAAATGACAATAAAAAGTGACTTGACTTGACTTGATGGCAGCAGTGAGATGAGAGCATGGCCTGGATGGTGTGGGTCCTTAATGATTGATGCTGCTTGCAGATGGGCTCAGTAGTGGGGAGGGCTTTACTCATGATGGACTGGGCTGTATACTCCACTTTTTGTAGGACTTTCCATTCTAGGGCAAGGTAACAGAGGGAATAAAGGATATTTTTGTGTGTAACATTGAGGTGATTAGTATCCCAGCTGAAGAAGGGTACATTGTGTCACAACCGCTCCCGATCAGTGCTTCTATGAAAAAAATCAGCACCTTTATTAAGTCCAATGAATGGACTGTTATGTTAGCCACATTCTTTGACTCAAAGGCATGGGTTTGATTGCTGTGCTAACAATCTCCATAATAAGCAACTTGTGATAAAAATCACACCCTTTAAACGTTTGCATTGCAAACCCATATGTTGCCTATTTGATGTTGATTTTGTTGGTGGGATGCTTGGCGTAAAAAAAACTTCTGTTTGCAAGTTAAAGTAATCACGATAGTGCCTGATGAAATTCTTATTCTAAAGACAAGATTTTCTTCATTTACCCAAGAGACATGCTTCAGTTTAACTCAGGACAGAAATGAGAGAACTAGCAAAGAGACCTCTTAGAGCTTGAAGTCCAGACTTTTTCTTCTTCTTAAGCCCATCACCCCTACTGGGCCAAAGTTCAAAGTTCAAAATAAATTTATTATCGAAGTACATACAGTATACATCACCATATATAACCCTGAAATTCACTTTCTCGCGGGCATACTCAATAAATCCAAACAACTGTGAGCAGCTCACAAGGGTCCTCTGTACTGTGCTGTTAGAAGGTTAATCAGCTCGGTGGTTTCTGCTTTTGCCCCACGACTTCAGATGTTTTCTCGGCGAAGATCCTTCCTCTCCCAGGAATGAGGTCTTTGGAGCTTCTGTTCGCAATTCTGTACCTCCGGGTTGCTGGCCCCATGCTCAACCCAACTCCTTGCAGAGCCGGGCTTGGTGGAGCCTGTTGTTGAGATGATTATTGCTTCCCTCTTTGGAGCTTGCATGTGTAATAAGGACACTGATGTATTTTGCCCTCTCCCCCACACTCCACCCCCTTAGAACAGGGCGAGGGCCATGCAGCTGCTTTTCACTGCTGGGATGTCTGAGTTAAGCCTTTACCAAGTGTGGCAACGTATCAATATTATTGAATATTGTTGAGGACTGCATCCTCGTCAGACTCAGGGAGGCTTGATTACACTGAGCTCAACAGATAAGGAGGGTGTGGACAACCTCAGCAGATGTGCATGAGCTAAGTAGTAGATGATTCATAATAAATTGGAGAAGACCAAGGAGCCAGTCCAATAGATAAATAAAGCTGCAGAAGAATTCCATCACTGAACTCTACTGCCCACGGGGAGCATTCTAACTGGCTGTATGGGGGTGGGGTGGAGAGCGGGGTCACTGCACAGCATCAAAACAAGCTACAACAAGTTGTGAACTCAGCCAGCACATAATACTCCAAGATTTCCGCCACCTCCAACCGGATCCCACCACCAAACACATCTTTCCCTCCCCTTCCCCCACTTTTTGCTTTCCGCAGGGATTGGTTGATACACGGTTCCCTTGTCCATTTGTCCCTCCCCACTGATCTTCCTCCTGGTACTTATCCTGGCAAGCGGAACAAGTGCTTCACCTGCCCCTACACCTCCTCCCTCACTACCATTCAGGGCCCCAAACAGTCCTTCCAAGTGAGGCGACACTTCACCTGTGAGTCTTTTGGGGTCATATTCTGTGTTCGGTGCTCCCAGTGTGGCCTCTCGTATATCAGTGAGATCCAATGAGATTGGGAGACCGCTTCACCAAGCATCTAAGCTCCATCCGCCAGAACAAGCTGCATCTTACAGTGGCCACCCATTTTAATTCCACTTCTCATTCCTATTCCAATATGTCTGTCCATGGTCTCCTCCACTGTCAGGATAAGGCCAAACTTAGGTTGGAGGAACAACACCTTATATTCCATTTAGGTAGCTTCCAACCCAATGGCATGAACATCGATTTTTCAAACTTCCAGTAATGCCTCCACCCCCTTCACGATTTCCCATCCCCTTACCCCTCTCTCATGTTATCTCCTTCCACAAATTCACTACTGTCTGGATACAGAAGTTTCTCCACATCCCTGTTTTACATGCACACCCCTCTATTCTGAGGCTGTGCCCTCTTGTCCTAGACTCATCCACCATGGGAAACATCCTTTCCACATCTACTCTGTCTAGGCCTCTCAACATTCGAAAGGTTTCAAAGAGATCCATGCTCATCTTTCTAAATTTCAGTGAGTACAGACCCATAGCTATCAAACATTCCTTGTATGATAATCCTTTCATTCCAGGAATCATCCTTGCGAGCCTCCTCTGTAAGCTCTCCAATGCAGCATATCTTTTCTTAGATGAGGAACCCAAAACTGTTCACAATACTCAAGGTGAAGCCTCACCAGTGCCTTATAAAGCCTCAGCATCACATCCCTGCTCTTGTATTCTGGACCTCTTGAAATGAATGTTAACATTGCATTTGCCTTTCTCATCACCGACTCAATCTGCAAGTTAACCTTCAGGGTGTTCTGCACAAGGACTCCCAAGTCCCTTTGCATCTCAGATTTTTGTGGTTTCTCCCCAGTTAGAAAATAGTCTGCACATTTATTTATGCTACTAACATGCATCACCATGTATTTTCCAACATTGTATTTCATTTGCTACTTTCTTACCCATTTTCCTGATCTGTCTAAGTCCTTCTGCAGCTTACCTGTTTCCTCAACACTACCTGTCCCTCCACCAATCTTCATATCATCTGCAAACTTGGCAACAAAGCCACCTATTTCATCATCTCAATCATTGTTATACAGCATAAGCAGCAGTGGTCCCAACACCAACCCCTGTGGAACACCACTACTCACTGGCAGCCAAACAGAAAAGAATCCTTTTATTCCCACTCGCTGCCTCCTACAAATCAGCCAATGCTCTAACCATATTCGTAACTTTCCTGTAATACCATGGGCTCTTAACTTGGTAAGCAGCCTCATGTGTGGCACCTTGTCAATGGCCTCCTGAAAGTCCAAATATACAACATCTACTGCATCCCCTTTATCTATCCTACTTGTAATCTCCTCAAAGAATTCCAATAGGCTCATCAGGCAAGATTTTCCCTTAAGAAAACCATGCTGACTTAGTCCTACCTTATCCTGTGTCACCAAGTACACCATAACCTCATCCTTAACAATTGACTCTAACATCTTCCCAACCACTGAGATCAGGCTAACTGGTCTCTAATTTCCTATCTGCTGCTTTCCTCCTTTCTTAAAGAGTGGAGTGACATATGCAATTTTCTAGTCTTCTGGCACTATGCCAGAGTCTAGTGATTTTTGAAAGATCATTGCTAATGCCTCCACAATCTCTATTTGCTACCCCTTTCAGAACCCCAGGGTGCAGTTCATCTGATCTCGGTGACCTATGTACCCTTAGGTCTTTCAGCTTTTTGAGCCCCTTCTCCCTTGCGATACTGACTGCACTCACTTCTCTTCCCTCACACCTTTCAGCATCTGGCACACTGCTTGTGTCTTCATTAGTGAAGACAAATGCAAAATTCTCATTATTTCATCTGTCGTCTCCTTGTTCCCATTATTATTTCACCTGCCTCATTTTCTAGCGGTCCTATATTCATTCTCATCTCTCTTTTATTGTTTACACTCTTTGAAAAGCTTTAATTATCCACTTTGATGTGTTTGCTAGCTTGCTTTCATTTTTCATCTTTTCCCACCTAATGATCCTTTTCATTGATCTCTGTAAGTTTTTAAAAGCTTTGGCATCCTCTATCTTATCACTAATTTTTACATTGTTGTATGCCCTGTCTTTTGCTTTTACATTAGCTTTGACTTCCCTTGACAGACACAATTGTACTATTTTGGCATTTGAGTATTTTTTTTGTCTTTGGAGTACGTATATTCAGCTCCTTCCTCATTTTTCCCAGAAATTCACGCCATTGTTGCTCTGCTGTCATCACTGCCAGCAGCTCCTTTTAATTTACTTCGGCCAACTCCTCTCTCATACCACTGTAATTTCCTTTCTTCCACTGAAATACTGCTATGTCAGACTATACTTTCTCCCTCTCAAATTTCAAGTTGAACTGAATCATATTGTGATCATTGGCTCCTAAGGGTTCTTTTACCTTAAGCTCCCTAATCACCTCTGGTTCATTACATAGCACCCAATCCGGTATAGCGGATCCCCTAGTGGGCTCAACGAGAAACTGCTCTAAAAAGCCATCTCATAGGCATTCAACAAACTCACTCTCTTGAGATCCATTACCAACCTGATTCTCCCATTCAACCTGCACGTTGAAATCTCCCGTGATTACCATAACATTGCCCTTTTGATATGCCTTTTCTATTTCCTGTTGTAACCTGTGGTCCACATCCCAGCTACTATGGGGAGGCCAGTATATAACCGCGACCAGGGTCCTTTTATCCTTGCAGTTTTGCGTTGTAATCCACAAGGATTCAATATGTTCCAATCGTATGTCACATCTTTCTACTGATTTGATGCCATTCTTTATCAGCAGAGCCATGACATGCCCTCTGCCTACCTTCCTATCTCTCCAATACAACATGTAACCTTGGACAGTCAGCTCCCAACTACAACTATGCTTCAACCACAATTCAGTGATGGCTACAACATCATACCTGACAATCTGTAATAGTGCACCAAGGTCATCCAGCTTATTTCTTACCCTCTCTACTTTGAGATATAACGCTTGAGTACTGTATTTGCTACCCTTTTTGATTCTGCATCCCTAACGCACTGATACTCTCCCTGCTGGCTGCAATTTTGTCCTATCACCTGCCTGCAAACTATCTTTGTGTTCATCCTATCCTGACTCTCTTCACTACAGTTCCCACCCCCTACTAAATTAGTCTAAACCCTCCCCAACAGATCCAACAAACATGCCTGAGAGAATATTGGTTCCCTTCGGTTTCCAACCCCTCAATTTTGAACAGATCATACCTCGCACAGAAGAGACCCCAATGATCCAAGAACCTGAAGTCCCGGGACTTGCACCAGCTTCTCAGCCACACATCTATCTGCCAAGTCATCCTGTTTATACCCTCACTGGCACGTGGCACAGGTAGCAATCCAGAAATTACTACCCTGGAGGCCCTGCTTCTCCACTTTCTACCTTGCTCTCTAAATTCTCTTTTCAGGACCTCTTTGCTTTTCACTCCTATGTCATTGGTACCAATATGTACCAAGCCATCTGGCTGCTCTTTCCTTCCCTCTCCAAAACGCTGTGGTCGAGATTGGAGATGTCCCTGACCCTGGCATCAGGGAGACAACATACTATCCAGGTGTCCCATTCACATCCACAGAATCTCCTGTCTGTTCTCCAGACTACTGATTCCCCCATCACTATCGCTCCCCTCTGCTCCCTCTTTCCCTTCTGCACAATTTATCTTATCAATTGCTTGTGCTGAGTTCCATCCATGAGTCTTTAATGCTTAAATGTTAAATTTGCAATATTAAAAGAAATGAAGAATAAGCTAATTTTTGTCTGATCGTAAAACTAGTGTGTACATTTTTTATCTAAGCCCAGTTATCCTCCGTTTCTCTGATCAGTCCCTCTTGCAAGGCTACAGCTCAGTAGCTATTGGTGAAGTAGGAAACTCGGCATGCACTGATTTACCAGTACATGAAAGAATTGGCCATAAATCAGTAAAGGCACGTACAAACATCCTGGGACATTTGAACATGCCTGTACAAATCAACATCTTGTACAGATTTCTGACAGCACTGACCAAATGGCTATTCTTTACATGGGAGTAAAAGTACATAGTATACAAGCTTGCTGTTCAAATTAGGTACCGACTGTTCACTCATGAGGGGATCATTACTAAGTCACACTTAGATTCCAATCAGAGAGCAGATTAGCTTTATTTGTCAGTGGTACATCGAAACATAAAGTGAAATGTGTAATTTTTCATCAAATCTAATCAGCAAGGATTGTGCTAAGCAGCCTGCAAGTGTCACCACTGTTCTAGTGCCAACTTAGCAGGCCCACAACTCACTCTGGTCTTTAGAATGTGGGAGGAAACTGGAGCACCCAGAGGAAACCCACATAATCATCGGGGGAGCTCACGAACTCCTAACAGCCACCAACTTTGCAACTGATGCTTCCGGTAAGATAGTGACATGCTTGGATGCAACAGCTTCTAAGTGGCCAAACAAAGGTGTTCTTGTCTTTTTTAAGTATAATTCTTGCGATTGCAAGACCCTGCTGGACACTAAGAACTTAAAGTGCGGCAGGTCTAGCCCTTAGAGAACTGTTTGTTGGTGGAGAAACTGAAGGAGCTGGACCTGGTGCAGACCGTGTTACTGCCTGCGACAGGAAGGTGTAGTCAGTGTTCGAAGGCGGTGTGTAGTCGAACTTATGGATGGGGGTTCTAATCATGCTGTTTTCATGGGGATTGTTGAATGACAATTAAACTTCAACTTAAATTTAAACTTAAAGCAAAGCACTAACCACGAAACTACTGTGCTACCTTCATCTGTTCCTTATTTAATATTCGTACTCACGTACAGCACACAAGAGGGACAATAAAGCTACTAACAAGTGCTTACTTATCGCTTCTTCTGCTTATAGAACATAGAAGAGTACCATGCAGTACCATGCCAAAATGGTGTGTTGAACCAATTAAATTAGTAATTAAATTGCTAACAAAGCCTGCCTTTCTTTCTTTCTTTCTTGTACAGCATGGGTCAGGTCTTTTGAGCTGCTTTGCCCAGCAACTCCTGATTTAACCCTAACCTAATCATGGGACAATTTACAATAAGCAATTAACCTACTAACTGGTACGTCTTTGGACTGTGGGAGAAAACTGAAGACCCAGAAGGAACCCACACACTCCATGGGGGAACCCACAAACTCCTTACAGGGGACAGAGGAATTGAAGTCTCAACTCCAGTGCCCCAAGCTGTAATAGCATCATGCTAACCACTAGGCTACCATGGAACCCCAGTCTCTTCTGTCTGCATAATATCCATATCCTACCATTTTCATCACATTCATGTACCTATATAAATATCTCTTAAAAGCCTCTAGTGTGTTTGCCTCTACCACTACTCTCTGTGTCAAAAATTTGCCCCTCCTTTGAAATTATCCTCTCGTACCTTAAATATAAGCCCTCCGGTATGAGACATTTCAACCCCTGGAAAAGGTACTGTCTATCTATTCTATCTCTGCCTCTCATAATCTTTTAAACCTCTGTTAGGTTTCCCCTCAGCCTCTGCTACAACCCAAGTTTGCCCAAACTCTTGTTTTAGCTCGTGCCCTCTAATCCAGGCAACATCCTGGTAAACCTCTTCTGCACCCTCTCCAAAGCCTTGGCATCCTTTCTACTGTATAGTGAGGAATATTTTGAAGAGCTGATTAGCCGTTGGCAGAAGAACTATGTTTGCATTTCTCTGTTATATAAGTTCTACCACTGCACATAGCCACACCGACCAACATCTCAATTTATTGTCCAGTAAATCCTAATTGGTAACAAAGAGTTAATCTCCTGGAATATGCTGAGTTCATGGGTGATGGTGGTGTTCCACACAGTACTGTCCCTGTTGAAAAGTTTCTTGAAACCTAAAGAAGCACCGGTTCAAGGTTTAGGACACCTCTGTTGACTGTGTTAATGTCATTGTGGCCATAAGGCTCTAACATCTCTCTAAACGTTTCACATCTCTCTAAACGTTTCTGAACTTCTCATGAAACTTCAGTAGAAAACTGACCTCAAGCCTGGAATAATGGGAGTCAAGCCATTCTTAACCTTTTATGTCACTTTGCACTCAACACCAGTATTCCAAGGAATTGATTGTGGGATTTCAGGAAGGAGATGTCGGGGGAATACACATGTGTCCTCATCAAAGAATTAGCAGTGGAAAGGGTGAGCAGTTTCAAGTTACTGGGTGTCAACATGTCTGAATATCTATCCTGGCCAATCATATTGATGCAGTTACACAGAAGGCAAGTCTGTAGATAGAAAAATAGAAACATAGAAAACCTACAGCACAATACAGGCCCTTCGTCCCACAGAGTTGTGCCGAACATGTCCCTACCTTAGAAATTACTAGGCTTACCTATAGCCCTCCGTTTTAATAGGCTCCATGTACCTATCTAAAAGTTTCTTAAAAGACCCTATCATTTCCACCTCCACTACTGTTGCCGGCAGCCCATTCCAGGCAGTCACCACTCGCTGGGTAAAAAACTTACCCCTGACATCTCCTCTGTACCTACTCCCCAGCACCTTAAACCTGTGTCCTCTTGCAGCAACCATTTCAACCCTGAGAAAAAGCCTCTGACTATCCACACAATCAATGCCTCTCATCATCTTATACACCTCTATCAGGTCACCTCTCATCCTCTGTCGCTCCAAGGAGAAAAGGCTGAGTTCACTCAACCTATTCTCATAAGGCATGCTCCCCAATATTTATATTTCATTGGAAGGTTGCGGAGATATGGTATGTCACCAAAGACTCTAGCAAACTTCTACAGATGTAATTTGGAGAGTATTCACGGTCTGGTTTGGAGGGGCCACTGCACAGCATTGGAAAAAGCTGCAGAAAGAAAACTCAGCCAAAGCTCCATCATGGGCACTAGCATTCCCAGTAACGAGGACATCTTCAAAAGGAGATGCCTCAAAAAGGCAGCGTCTGTCATTAAGAACCCCCATCACCTAGAATCTACTCTCTTCAATGAACCATCAAGAAGGAGGTTCAGGATTTTGAAGTCACACATTTAATATTTTAGGAACAGCTTCTTCCCCTCTGCCTTCAGGTTTCTGAATGGACAATGAGCTCATGAACACTAGCTCAGAATTGTTTTCTCTTTTTTGCACTTCTGACTTAATTTTTTATATATATTTCCTATTGTAATTTATAGGTTTTATTATTATGTACTGTTACATACTGCTGCCTCAAAAACAACAAATTTCATCATATACACCAGTGGTATTTAACTTAATTTTGATCTTGAAGTGACTCTACAAGGAGGTGAACATCTCGCTGAGGTTTTATACAGACACCAGGACTTAGCAGCACAAATAGATATTTTGTGACTTTGATAGGGATGCTGGAAAGGTCATTTCCTGAGCACGACTCTTTCCCAGTTCCAGATATTCCCTTCATTTGGTGACCTTTTGTTGGGTTTTCATGACAGTGCCTGCCTAACACAGTCTTTTTTGTTCAAGTCTAATGTTTTCACAGCTTGTAGATGACCATGGTGTTGCCAGCTGAAGCATTAATCTGAATTTCTTTCCGCCTTTAATTTGCTACTGACTGAATTACTTTATTAAATTAAAAAAAACACTACGCAACTTGGACAAACTCCATCCATTTGGCAAAAATTAAATGCTATATTTCTTTTGAATTATTATACTGCACATATGTTTCTTGGATAAGAAGAATTATATCAATACCTCTAGTTTTAAATAGTCGTGTTATTGCATTTATTAGTTTTGCACTGAGATTTTTGTTCCCGTGTTATATTTCACATTAAATAATTTTTCCAATTAACATTTCCAGTGGATCTTATCTGTCACTCAGATCTTACCTGTTGAATGTCCTCGTGGTTAAATTGGTTAAATTTCTGAATTTTTGCCTCTTTCTAATTCTTAGTTAGTGTTGTTCAAATGTACCAATTATATCATCAAAGTTGTTTTAAAACTTTAAAGTTTGATCCAATCAATTCCTGCAAAATGATTTTGCAGTCCATCACAGAGAACATTCTAGAGCCAATCTATTGGTAGTCAGTAAGGCTGTGCACAGAGAAGGTGCAACATTTTGTTCTGACCCTCCTTCACTTTGCAGACTTGTTGCTACGTTATGTCACTGTATTACAAATCCTACTTTTCTTTCCAAACACCAACTGGGTGTTGAATTGCTGTCATCTGCTCAATTACATTCCTGGCATTTGGCCTATACCTTCTTCAAGGTGTTTCCACGTAGAGAAGTGAATATCGGAGAGTGAATGTGCCCTCTATCCTCACACCTATTTCTCATGTGACTAAAGAGGTAGATCCACCTTCTGGTGTCATTATTGTCTGAGGCTCCAGGAAAGCTCAGGATTATATGTTAACACTGGCTTTGCTACAACTCTGTATTCTTGAAGAGAAATAGTACTCATGGTCATAGTCATACTTTATTGATCCCGGGGGAAATTGGTTTTTGTTACAGTTGCACCATAAATAATAAATAGTAATAGAACCATAAACAGTTAAATAGTAATATGTAAATTATGCCAGTAAATTATGAAATAAGTCCAGGACCAGCCTATTGGCTCAGGGTGTCTGACCCTCCAAGGGAGGAGTTGTAAAGTTTGATGGCCACAGGCAGGAATGACTTCCTATGACGCTCTGTGTTGCATCTCGGTGGAATGAGTCTCTGGCTGAATGCACTCCTGTGCCAACCAGTACATTATGTAGTGGATGGGAGACATTGTCCAAGGTGGCATGCAACTTAGACAGCATCCTCTTTTCAGACACCACTGTCAGAGAGTCCAGTTCCACCCCCACAACATCACTGGCCTTACGAATGAGTTTGTTCATTCTGTTGGTGTCTGCTACCCTCAGCCTGCTGCCCCAGCGCACAACAGCAAACATGATAGCACTGGCCACCACAGACTCGTAGAACATCCTCAGCATCGTCCAGCAGATGTTAAAGGACCTCAGTCTCCTCAGGAAATAGAGACAGCTCTGACCCTTCTTGTAGATAGCCTCAGTGTTCTTTGACCAGTCCAGTTTATTGTCAATTCATATCCCCAGGTATTTGTAATCCTCCACCATGTTCACACTGACCCCCTGGATGGAAACAGGGGTCACCGGTACCTTAGCTCTCCTCAGGTCTACCACCAGCTCCTTAGTCTTTTTCAATTTAAGCTGCAGATAATTCTGCTCACACCATGTGACAAAGTTTCCTACCGTAGCCCTGTACTCAGCCTCATCTCCCTTGCTGATGCATCCAAAGGTATAAGGAGAACACAGTTTCACTGAAAATATAGTATAAGTAACCAGGAAAAAAAAAATCCAGTCAAAAACAAAGGGAATTCAGGCCTGGAACTAGAGAATGTGGGCAACATCCTAAATACCTAAATAAATAGTTCACATTGATTTTTTTTTACCAAGGAGAAAGTCATGGATGATGGTGAGATCAGAGATTGGTGTACTGATATTTTAGGAAATTTCAATATTAAGAACCCAAATCAGAATCAGGTAGTATTACTGACATATGTCATGAAATTTGCTGTTTTGTGGCAGCAGTACAGACCAAAACACAATAAAAAAAATTATATATATGAAAAAAATAATAAGTATTAAATAAATACTATGGTAATCTTCATGGGTTCATTGTCCATTCAGAAATCTAATGGCAGAGGTTCATAGAATCAACGTTATGGAAAAGTAATAGAAAAGTACAGCCAAAAACAGGCTCTTTGGCCCATCTAGTCCACTCTAAACCAATTAAACTGCCTACTCTCATCAACCTGCACCAGGACCATGGCCTCCATACCCCTCCCATCCATATCCCTACCTAAATTTTTCTTAAGCATTGAAATCAAGCTTACATGTACCATGCATGAAGCAACAGTTCCTGAAATGTTGAGTGTGCGTCTGTTGAAAACAAAACATTAAGGTGGATAAATCTCCATGGCTAGATGCAATTTATCCCAGGATAATGAAAGAGTCTAAGGATCAGACTGCTAGGATTTTGACAGAGATTTTTATGTCATTTTCAGTCACAGGCAGAGTCCCAGAAGACCGGAGAAGAGCCAATGCTCTTCCTTTGTTTAAGAAAGGAAATTATAAGCCACTGAACCCTACTTCAGAGTAGGGAAATTACTGGAGAATATTCCTCAGGATATTGGAACAGCATGTACTTATCAAAATGGCTTTGTAAAGGAGAGGTGCTGCTTCACAAAGTGAATTCCAGTGAGTACAGGTTTTATCCATCAAACGCTCTTCATACGACAAGCCTTTCATTCTCAGAACTCATACTTGTGAACCTCCTTTGAACCTTCTCCAATGCCAGCACATTCCTTCTTCATCAAGGGACCCAGAACTACCCACAATACTCCAAGTGAGGCCCCATCTTCTTCTTCTTCATGTGCCTTGCATGTTACATGCCTGGGCAATCATGGCTCTCCACATCGAACAATCGCTCGCAGCATCAATGATATCTCGCACACTTAGATCTGTTAGTTCTTCCACAGTGTCCATATATTTTCTTCTTTGCCTTCCTCTTCCATGTTTTCCAGGCATTCTATTCCTCCATTTCTGATGACATGGCCCAGGAATTTAAGTTTCCTCTCATTTAATGTTCTCATTAAAGATCTTTTTGTATGGGCGCGTTGGAGTACTGTCTCATTAGTTACCCTATCTCTATGATATTTTCAGCATTCTTCTAAGAAACCACATTTCTGTTGCTTCTAAGTTTCTAAGGATCCAACCACGACCTCCGTGGTGGCGCTGGCGTTAGCTGATGGCGCAGCACAACAGCAGTGACGGCAGAGAAAGGCTGCTGCAGTCGTCTTGCATTCCACGCCACTCGACCTTGACCCCGATCTGTCAAGGACCGTGTGGTGTCTGCCCATGCATCAGCCTCCCCTCGTGAAACACAGTCACGCACAGGTCATTTGCATTAAGTGAATAATTGCTTTGGAGAACATCAGACTTGTCTGAAGTCATTGCAATACTAATACTGTATCAGTAGGAAACTTGAAGAGAAATTCTAATTTAATACAGATGAGTGTGAGGTGTTGCATTTTGGGAGTATTTGCAATAGCGAATCACAGAGCCTTTAGGAACATTGATGCAGGGGGAAATAAGGCTATAAGACCATAAAATAAAGGAGCAGAAATCTTGGGATGTGAGTCTATAACTATGACATTGGCAACATTCTGTATATAGACAGGGTGGTAAAGAAAACATGCAGCATCGGTCAGAACATTGAATATAAAGGTCCAAAAGTCCAGTTGCAGCTGTGAAAAACTTTAGTTAAGCCACATTTGGATTATTATTCTGTTCGCCCCTTTACAAAAAGAATCTAGAAGCTTTGAAGAGAGTGCAGAAGAAGTTCAACAGGATGTGGTCTGGGTTAGAGTGTATTAACTCTAAGAAGTTAGACTAACTTGGATTGTTTTCTCTGGAACATCTGAGGGTGAGAAGAGACCTGATAGAATCATATACAATTTACAGAGGCATAGAAGTCTTTTTATCGTGCCAAGTACTAGAGGGAATAACTTTAAGATCAGAGGGGAAACATCTAAAGGATATCTACGGGGCAAGTTTATTTTATACAGAGAGCGGTAGAAATGCAGAAGAGAAGGTGATAGACCCAAATACGATAGCAATGCTTAGAAGGCACTCAGACCTCAGACAGACACATGTATAGCGGAGTACAGATGAAATACACACCATCTACAAGTAGATGGAACCAGTTAGATTGGCATCATAGTTGGTACAAACACACAGTGGGTGCTGATTTTTTCATAGAAGCACAATTCCTTTTATAAAATGCAACACACTCAAAATTCTGGAGGAACTCAACAGGTCAAGCAGCATCTAATGATCCTCGTCATTATTATGTGCTGTGTCGTATGACGTAGGCAATCACGGTCTCCATAATCATGATTGTTTTTTGCAAGTTTTCCTACAGAAGTGATTTGCTATTGCCTTTTTCTAGGCAGTGTCTTTACAAGATGGGTGACCATAGCCATTATCAATACTCTTCAGATTGTCTGCCTGGCACCAGTGGTCACATAACCAGGACTTGTGATATGCACCAGCTGCTCATACAACCATCCACCACCTGGTCCTATGGCTTCATGTCATCCTGATCGGGGGAGCTAAGTAGGTTCTACACCTTGACCAAGGCTGACCTGTAGGTTACTGGGAGGGAGGGAGTGCCTTACACCTCCTTTGGTAGAGACGTATCCCCACCCCACCACATGGATGTACTTTGCTAATAAATTAAGTCTGAACTACAAGTGGGAATCAATTAGTGACTACCTGCAAGTGGTTAATGATTCCTTCAAATAACACTGGTGAGGGTATGGAGGACTAAGGGAGTAGGCAGGTTAAATGGTTCATCACAGACCAGATGGGCTGAAGGGCCTACCTCTGTGCTGTACTTTTCTATGACTCTACAACTAGTTAAAGAAATATAAGAGAAAGTGGGTATTTGTGTTTATCAACAGAGAAATGGAACGGAAAGGAAACAGAAAAGAAAGAAACTCAGGCTATGAAAATATAATTGAGAGATGGAAAGTTCCAGAAAGTTTCATGTTAAATGATGAAGGATAGCAAAATCTGCTGAGAGGATCACTGGGGTCTTTGTCACCCCTACTTGTGACATTTACCGAGCGTGTGGTCGACAAAGGACCCAAAGCATTGTTGAGGATTCCTACCACCTATCCCGCAACCATCAGGAAGGAGGTCCAGGAGCACCAGGACTAGGACTGCCAGTCCAGATGATAGTTTTATCGCTCAAGCTGTGAGACTAATGGATACCCCAGCCCCACCGAAGTCTCATCAGTGGGACATTGTTCAGTTTACTATTTACCCGTGCTGCACACTGCACGTGTTTTAAATTATTTTTTATTAACTTATTCATGGCAATATTTTGTTTTATGTGACATGTGTGATATATGTGTAATGCCTCAGTTAAGGTTTCTACTGCTATGCTGTGAGGTGTTTTATTTTATCAGTTATCTGTAAAAACAGTGTTACCTGCTGGTAAGAGTGTTTTGGTTTTGGCTAAAGATAAGGAGCCATGTTATCCCGTGTCAGCCAATCAGGATGGTGGGATGGAGAGAAGGTTCTAGAGAGAGCTGGCTGGAGGGTGACTTCTGACGGTCAGTGGTGGGGTTTGTGCTCTGTTGGCGGGAGATGCAGAGAGGAGAGGATCAGGCAAGATGCCTTGAGGATTCTATCCAAAGGGAAAACCATAATGCAAGGAGTGATTCACAAGACAAAGAGGTTCAAGAAGGGAAGCTCTACCTGTGATTGGTGATGAGAATTCAGCACTGTGAATAAAGCAGTACACCCACCCAGGCACGACCGAAATGAGCTCCAATGTTTATGTGCACATCTAGACTGGTTTAACTATAACGGGCCCATTGAGACCCAGCAGGCGACGAGGCACGACAGCAGCGGCCTTTCGGATCTGGTGCTACTTTAATTTAGTTTTTTAATTTAATTTTAAGGCACAATTAGGGTTTAGGGCAATGGATAACAGAGCGACTATCTACCATCGCCAGATACTGCTACAATACAGAGATCGCCCAAAAACAAACCTTCATGAAGATCTGCTGGTTAAATTGCGCGACCTCGGCTTGCTGAGGGAATCAGGCCCGCAGTCCTCGGAGACGCCTGATGCCGGTGGCTGGAGGTGGGGACGTCGTAGGCGGTGTGTGAAGAAGTGGAAGCGGGGCGAGCGGGCAGGAGTCCGTGCCAGGAAAAAAGCAAGCCCTAGCCAGCCAGCTCTCCCGTCCATTCTGCTCTCCAATGGACATTAAATTGGACTGCATCCAACTCCAACGAATTACTCGGCAGGAGTACAGAAACGGACGGAATCCTGGACACCGCCATTCAGCTGTTTATTTATGTAACAGTTTTTGCCCCAAGCCATCGGACTACAAACCTACTGCCCTCTGCTGTGCCTATTGTCTTGTTTATCATTTATTGTAATGCCTGCACTGTTCTGTGTACTTTATGCAGTCCTGGGTAGGTCTGTAATCTAGTGTGGTTTTTGCATTGTTTTACATAGTTCAGTGTAGTTTTTGTATTGTTTCATGTAGCACCATGGCCCTGAAAAACGTGGTCTCGTTTTTACTGTGTAAAGCAGCAGTCATGGTCGAAATGACAATAAAAAGTGATTTCACTTGACTTGACTTTTTTTCTCTTTCCTATTAACTGTTTGATAAAGCTGAAATGGGTAAATATATTTTCTTTATAATTTTATGCAGTGTACGATCTGTTATTTTTTGCCGACCAATAATCGTGTATGGGTAGTATTTACACAACGTTCACTCAGATCAACGTTCCTTTGGTCAGAATTCCCGATGTTCCTCTCAGGCCAAACCCCAAATCATACCAATCCTAGATATATATTGTTCATGAAAGGTGACCTTCTCTCTGCTGAGTCACTTGGCTGTTAGCAGAGTTAGCTAACAAGCCAAGTTTGTATGCAAGTCCCAGTCAGAGGGTTACGTATGTTTTGTGGGTGCACTGTGGTCTGGAGAAACATTGTTTCATTTGGTTGTATTTATGTACATTCAGATGACAATAAACTCAAACTTGGAGATAAACACTCTGAAGCAAACAGCAAGTGCTGAGAAACTGCGGGTAACTAACGTTTTGGAAAAAGGACACAAACAGTTATCCGGTTACATGCTAAGAAGTTTTTCAAGTTTAGTGGATCACTGAGTAAACAGCATCTCCTTTGACTCTTCTATTGATCAATGCAGTGGGAGATGCTGTAGTTTATAAAATAACACACTGTTCAATAGCCTTCATTAGCGATGTGCTGTAACAGATTTCATCTGCTGTGAATCATTCAACTGCTGCATGGCAAATTAACCTTTACATTTGGAAAAGCAATTATAATGAAAAAAATAAGAGTACCATTATTTATATCTTAAGAGATTATTGCTAATTTGTGTGTAGATTTTGAGATACAGCACAGTAACAGACCCTTCCGGATCAACGAGACTGCGACACACAGTTGCACCCATGTGACCAATTCACTTACTAATCTGTACGTCTTTGGAATGTGGGAGGAAATTGGAGCACCAGAGAAAACCCCCATTGTCATGAGAAGAGCGTACAAATTCCTGACAGTATCATCATTACGTGCCATGTCATATGACATGGACAATGCATGGTCTATGACTATGACTGTTCTTGTCAAATTCTTCTACAGAAGTGGTTTGCCATTGCCTTCTTCTGGGCAGCGTAAGATGGGTGACCCCAGCAATTATCAATACCCTTCAAAGATTGTCTGCCTGGCGTCAGTGGTCACCTAACCAGGAATTGTGATATGCACCAGCTGCTCAGACGGCCATCCGCCACATGCTCCCATAGTTTTACGTGACCCTGGTCCAGGGATAAGCAGGTCTACACTTTGCCCCAAGGGAGAACTGCAGGCTAGCGGAGAGAAGAATTGCCTTACATCTTGTTTGGTGGAGAAATATCTCCCCCCGCCACCCAAATTCCTTACACTATTGTGAAAAGAGGTCACGAAGTAAAAAGGCATGCTCTTTTCTCACTGCTACCATCAGGTAGGAAGTACAGAAGCCTGAAAGCACACACTCAGTGATTCAGGGACAGCTCCTTCCCCTCTACCATCCAATTCCTAAATGGACATTGAATCTTTGGATATGACCTCATTTTTTAAATATATATTATTTCTGTTTTTTATGCACGATTTCTAATCTATTCAATATACGTATACTGTAATAGATTTATTTATTTATTTATTTATTATTATTTTTATTTTATTTTGTTTCTTTTCTTCTATATTATGTAT
This sequence comes from Mobula hypostoma, assembly GCF_963921235.1. Taxonomy (NCBI): domain Eukaryota; kingdom Metazoa; phylum Chordata; class Chondrichthyes; order Myliobatiformes; family Myliobatidae; genus Mobula; species Mobula hypostoma. The sequence continues at coordinate 6,987,301 of NC_086097.1, read as the reverse complement.
TGCATTGAACTGCTGCTGTTAACAAATTTCAGGATACACGCCAGTGATAATAAACCTGATTCTGACTCTGAACTCCACACTAACTGTGCATTTAAGACATCAAAATTAAATTATGTATATATAAGTTTCTATGTGCCGGCCAGTGATGTACTGGTATCTGCACTGAACTTCGAGGTGGTTGGTCGCCAGTTCAAATCTGTCCACCTCCTTGCACACATTTCATCCGTGCTGGGTTGAGCATCGAGCTAGCAACTGGGCCTCGTAAAAATGACAAAGAAACAGCAAGGTTTCTGCCTGATGAGCCACAAAACGCAGAGAGGAACAACAATGAACACTATAAAAGTTTACAAATATTTAACATATTCAGAGAAATCACTGTTCAATATTTAAAGAAGGGTTAGCCAATTTGAATTTCGTTTTAAGGAGCTACAGAATTTGCTCCAAATACCTTGCCTTTTCATGCTGAAGTTTGCACCGCAAAATTGGAAGGCCAGAAACTTTCCAGATTAGTATATTGTCAGAGTATCCTAAGCAATAAACTGCCAGTTAGCAAGGGAGTATGAAGGGAAAGAAGTTTGCAATTTTGAAGCCTGTTATTTCGTTGTGAAGTGCACACTGACTACAACATCAATAACAGATCCACCCTATTTCTACAATCCAATGAACTTCAGTTACACCGAGAGAGGTAGCCGATTATACTGACATTGTGAGCAGAAATATAAAAGGAAATGTGAAACCAGGGTGTAAAATGAGCAGTGGGTAAAGAATGAGCAATATTAACAGCACTATTAGATTGAAACAGTGATGGTAATCCCTTCCGTTTAGCTTTAAGCTTTAAACAAAAAAATCTGTATCAAGAGTAAAGTGACTGACCTGATAAAACAGACAACTGACAACAGTGATAGTCTGCTGGTCAGGCACTATCTATGGAAATTATTATAGTCAACATTTCATGTCAAGACCCTTCGTAGCAGTTAGCGCAACACTATTACAGTCAGAGCGTAAGAGGATGGAGTTCAGTTCCAGTGTCCTCATTAAGCAAGATTGTACCTTCCTTTTCATTTGTGTGTGGATTTCCTCTGGGTGCTCCAGTTTCCTCCCTCAGTCCAAAAATGTACCAGTTAATAGGTTAATTGGTCATTGTAGATTATCTCGTGATCAGGCTAGGGTTAAATCAGTGGGTTGCTGGTGGCACTACTCCAAGGGCTGGAAGAGCCTGTTTCACACTGTACCTCAAAACAAAATAAAGGAACAGAGGGGTCTAGACCCAAAACATCAACTGTTTATTCATTTGTGTAGATGCTGTCTGACCTGCTGAGTTCCTTTGCATTTTGTATCTGTAACTCTGGATTTCCAAAATCTGTAGAATCTCTTGAGTTTGTGACAACATTGATTCTGAGTTGCAGGTTGCTGAGATATTCATTCATTGTAAAGGTCTTTTAAATATATTATTATTATTATTATTATTATGATTAATGACATAGAGAACCAGAAGCTATCATTGAGTCCATACATAACTTTCAATATTTTCCATCACTGCACTGTAACATAACAATATCCATATTCAATAACATGTTTTCTTAAATGGTATGTCAGAAGTAATGTTAAATCTAATTTGGCCAAATTGAAAACTCACAGCTAAAGACAAAATTGCATCTACCTTAAAGTCAGCACATTTTGGCACCTTATTCCACTCCAACGACCATCATATCTTCAAAATCAGAATCAGGTTTAATATCAGTGGCATATGTCGTGGAATTTGTTGTTTTATGGCAGCAGTGCATTGTTAAAGATAACAATTTTAAAAATTGAGATAAGAAGTATATATGTATATATATATCTTTTAAATTTATTTATTCATTTGTGTATATGAATAAAGAAAATCAAATTATACCAGTGCAAAACAAGAGGGAAAAAATATTGAGGTAGTGTTCATGAGTTGATTATCCATTCCGAAATCTGATGGCGGAGGGGAAGAAGTTGTTCCAGAAGCATTGAGTGTGTGTCTTCAGGTTCCTTGATGGTAACAATGAGAAGAGGGCATGTTCTGGGTGATGGGAACCCTTAATGGTGGATGCTACCTTTTTGGGGCAAGGGCTTTTGAAGGTGCCCTTGATGCTGGAGAGGCCTGTGCCCATGATGGAGCTGAATGAGTTTACAACTTTCTGCAGCTATTTTCCACCCAGTATGACTGTGCTAACAGTAAATCTCTTCCTAAATCTCTCAACTTCCATGCAGTCTATCAAGCCCCAACTAAAAACCTCGTTCTTCAGCTGAACCCAGGAGAATTTATTTTATTTAGTGCTACAGCATGAAGTAGCGCCTTCCTGCCTTTGAGCCTCACCGCGCCGCAAACTCCCAATAATCTAATCCTTACTATCACAGGACGATTAACGATGACCAGTTAAGCTACCTGGTATGCCTCGGGACAATGGGAGGAAACCGGAACACCCGGGGAAACCCACGCATTCCATGGGGAGGACATACAACCTTGTTACAGAGGGCGCTAGCATTGAACTCCGAACTCCAGAAAGCCGCGAGCTATAATAGCGTCACCCTAGCTGCTATGCTACGGTGACGCCTGTGGTTCAGAATCTGTTTCCCTCCCTTCTCCAGCCCCCCAGCTCCGTCTTTCTGTATGCTGTCTTTCCCTCAAACCTGTACTCTCATGCATTTTTTTCTTTTGATCTAAAGACTGTCACAGAAATGCAAATTACTCTCGATGCTGTGCTTCTCACTCTAATTAATGGCTGCTTTGATGAGAGTTTCTTTCAACTTCTGACAATTTTTATAGTAAAGCTTCATATTTCTGCTTCTGTGTGATTTAATGTACAGGCAACAGGCTAAGGTAGGCAATTTGTACCTTTTTTTAGTGATGGGGCAAGAGGAAAGCAAAATGATGATTATTGAAATGCCTCTATCTAGATTCCAGCACTTGCTTATTTCTCTGATCATATTAGTAGCCATTTGTCTTCAGCTATATAGACTTTCAGCTATGGTATCAGACCTTGAAATCAGAATCAGAATATCCACTCACAAAGAAGAGAAAATCTGCAGATGCTGGAAATCTAAGCAACAGACACAAAAAGCTGGAGGAACTCGGCAGCCAGGCAGCATCTATGGAAAGAGTACAGTCAACATTTCTAGCCGAAACCCTTCAGCAGGATTGAAGAAAAAAAGTTGAGTAGAGTTAAAAGGTGGGGGAGTAGAGAGAGAGAAACACAAGGTGATAGCTAAAACTGTGGGTGGGGGAGTGAAGTAAAGAGCTGAGAAGATTACTGGAAGGGCGGAAACAGTTAGGCTGCAGAAGGACTTGAGGAGAATGGGCAAGAAAGTGGAAATGAAACACAATGTTGGAAAATGAATGGTCATGCACTTTGGTAGTAGAATTAAATGTGCAGACAATTTTCTAAACAGGGAGAAAATCCAAAAATCTGAGATGCAAAGGGACTTGGGAGTCCTTGTACAGAACACCCTAAAGGTTAACTTGCAGGTTAAGTTGGTGGTGAGGAAGGCAAATGCCATTTTAGCATTCATTTCAAGAAGTCTAGAATACAAGAGCAAGGATGTGATACTGAGGCTTTATGAGGCACTGGTGAGGCCTTACCTTGGGTATTGTGACCAGTTTTGGGCTCCTCATCTTAGAAAAGATGTGCTGGGGTTGGAGAGGATCCTTCTGGAATTCAGAAGGATGTGGGGGGGGGGGGGAACGCATTGAAACCTTTTTGAATGTTGAAAGGCCTAGACAGAGTAGATCTGGCAAGGATGTTTCCCATGGTGGGAGAGTCTAGGACAAGAGGGTACAACCTCAGGATAGAGGTGCGCCCTTCCAAAACAGGGATGCAGAGGAATTTCTTTAGCCAAAGGGTGGTGAACTTGTGGAATTTGTTGCCAGATGCAGCTGTGGAGGCCAGGTCATTGGGTGTATTTAAGGCAGAGATTGATAGGTTCTTAACTGAACATGGCATCAACGGTTACAGGGAGAAGGCCAGGAAATGGGTTTGAGGAGGAGATTAAGAAAGGAAGGATCAGCCATGATTAAATGGCAGAGCAGACTTGATAGGCCAGATGGCCTAATTCTGCTCCTGTGTCTTATGGTCTAAGTTGATTGGTGATAGAGATACAGGGTTGGAGAAGGGTGGGGGGGGGTAATCTAATAGGAGAGGACAGAAGGCCAGGGAAGAAAGGGGTGGGCATTCCCCATTCCAATATGTCAATTCATGGCCTCCTCTACTGTCGCGAAGAGGCCACTCTCAGGTTGGAGGAACAACACCTTATATTCCATCCGGGTAGCCTCCAACCTGATGGCATGAGCATTGATTTCTCGAACTTCCAGTAATGGCCACTCCCCCTTCACCATTCCCTTTTCCTTCTCTCACCTTATCTCCTTGCCTGCCTATTGCCTCCCTCTGGTGCTCCTCCCCCTTTTCGTTCTTCCATGGCCTTCTGTCCTCTCCAATCAAATTTCCCCCTCTCCAGCCATGTATCTCTTTTGCCAATCAACTTCCCAGCTCTTAACTTCCCCCTCCTGGTTTCACCTATCACCTTGAGTTTCTCTCTCCCCTCCCCCACCTTTTAACTCTACTCCTCAGCTGATGTTCTCCAGTCCTGCTGAAGGGCCTCGGCCCGAAATGTTCACTGTATTCTTTTCCACAGATGCTGCCTGGCCTGCTGAGTTCCTCCAGCATTTTGTGTGTGCACAAGAGTTCAGCACGGTGTTCATCATCTGTTCATAGGAATTTAAGGTGGGGGGTTATATGTGAAGCAGGGTTTGAGGGTTGGCACAACATTGTGGGCTGAAGGGCCTGTAATGTGCTGTACTATTCAATGTTCTATGTTCTGCACGCCACCCTGATTCAAAGCTGCCCAAAAAACACCAGAAAAAGGAGCAAGTTGTGAAATTTGTTGTCTTACTGCAGCAGTTTATTGCGATACATAAGAACAAAAAATATAAATTACATTAAGAAACATATACAAAAAATTAAATATGTAGTGCAAAAAAGAGAGGCAAAAAAAATAGCGAGGTAGTGTTCATGGGTTTATTGTCCATTCAGAGAACTGAAGGTGGAGAGGACGACGAAGCTGTTCCTGAAACATTGTAATTTTCTACCTGTCAGTATATCCCTCAGGATAGATGATGGAATATTTCTCTATCCATCTTTGAAAATCTCTTTGACCAAGCTTTTGCCTATCAATCCAAAGAGCGTTGCTTGTGACTTGGTTGTAAAACTGCTTAATAATCACTACTGTGTAGAACTGGTAAATGTACTGGCATGTTCCAAGTGCTACGTTATTCCATCTTCATGCTAATTTTGCTGAAATATTTATTAAAATCCTGTAAAGCTGATCAAATTGTAAATGAATTATTGACTTGGAATTAACAAATATGACCTGAAATTATTTGAAAATATATCACTTGGACTAACAGTCCAATCAACATGGTATGGGAACTTAAACACGTTATTTAGTAGGCAAAGTACACTCTCAATGCAAACAGCAGTCAGCTAAAGCAACACACACAAAATGCTGGAAGAGCTCAGCAGGCCAGGCAGCATCTATGAAAATGAATAAACAGTCGATGTCTCAGGCCAAGACCTGTCTTCAGGACTCAGCTATATTAAGAACCCAACCAAATGTTAATTCAACATATCCAGGACGTGAAAGTGAGGGATGACAGGATACCAGCCATTTAATATGGACAAGATGCTCATAGCTTGATCTAGTAGACTCTATTTACTTAATGTCCTGAGGGAGTGTTATCCAAGAATGTTGTCTTTTGGATCAATTGGAAATGCTGGCTGCAACCATTTTCTGTCGATAAAATTTGTCCTCAGAGGATATTACAGTAAAGTGTCACGGAGTCATAGAACACAGAAGCAGCCCCTTTGGGCATCAATGAGCACCTGGACCATAGCCCTCCATACCCCTCCCATCCTGTCCATAGCTATCACAATTTCTTTTAAATGATAAAATCAAACCTGTATCCATCATTTGCACTGGCAGCTTGTTCCACACTCACCACCCTGAGTGAAGAAGTTGCCCTTCATGTTTCCCTTAAAGATTCACCTTTAACTCTTAAACTATAACCTCTAATTGTAGCCTCACCCAACCTCTGTGAAAAGAGCATGCTGTATTTGCCCTATCTCCTCATAATTTTGTATACCTCTATCAAATCTTCCCTTACTCTCTTACACTGAAGGGAATAAAGTCTGAACTTATTTAACCTTTCCCTAAAAGAGAAAAACATGAAAAATAAAATCACAAACTAGAGGAAAATCTGCAGATTCCGAAAATCCAAACAACACACACAAAATGCCAAAGAGTTTCAGCCCAAAACACCTACTGTGCTTTTTTCCATAGGTGATGCCTGGCCTGCTGAGTTCCTCCAGCATTTTGTGTATGGAACATAAAATTGTGGGATATATTGGAGGTTAGAAAAATAGAGGACTGTGGGTAACCCTAGGTAATTTCTAAGGTAAGGCCATGTTCAGCACAGATTTGTGGGCTGAAGGGCCTGCATTGTGCTGTAGGTTTTCTATGTTCTGTATTGTTTGTGTACTGAAAACAAGTTTAATTTGAGGTAAATGTTGCTTCTGACACTACTGGCTATGTTTTAGACACACTTTTGTTTAAAGTACAATCAGAAATTCTCACTACTGCAGAATTATAATCTATCTGACAATCAGAATTCAAGGCTCACTCACACCAGGTTTTCAATGACAAATCATATTTAGTATTAACCAAGTTTCTAGTTAGCAACTGGCAGCATCAAAAATGGTCTGTGGACACAATCTACCAGAGTGGAGAAGGTGAAAGCAGTGGAAATGGAGTGCAGCATATTGGGTAGAGTGCAGAGCAGATGGAACTCCACCATGGATGGTCCCAAGCCAGGCTGCGAAAGGTGGGAAGTTGGGTGTGGGACTAGCAAACCCATCCCGTGAAAACCCAGAACTACAGAAATGTCAACAGAAACTCCAAAGACCTCATCCCTGGGAGAGGAAAGATACACCAAGAAGATGAGCTACTTCTGGGAAAACATGAAAGACCGGCCCAGGACAGAGGACTTTGGCAAGTTGCTTTCAGCAGTCTATGCTCTAGTACAGTGTGATGGGCTTAAGAAGAAAGAGCAGAGTAGATGAAATTGCACAATTCAAGGGCTGAGGAAGATGGTAATAGTATTTGTGTGGAGAGATGGACAGAATGGCTTTGCAGGTGAAGTATCTGTGGGTGAGGGGTGTAGATTAAAGAAAGAGAAAGAGAGAACTATAGATGGGAAAGGAGAGAAACCAGGAGACATGAACAGTGTAATGGAGAGAACTGGTGTAGGAATGGAAAAAAATAAATACACCATTTTTATAGCTCAAAATGCAAAGTAAATCTATCATCAAAGTACTTATATGTCATTATATCTTACCCTAAGAGTCAATTTAGAATATAGGAAGAAAGAATCCAACAGCATTATTTCTAGATAGAGAGTGGACATTAAAGAAAGTAGTTTTGCTTGTCATTTTGTGTCCCCACAAACAAGCTGGCTTTGAAAACTGTGGTTTCAGGTACAAAATCCTGCCAGGTGGTGTGCTGTGGTATGAGAAGTATGTTCTTGGGTGAGATATTTCTCAAACTGCCCTAACATAAAGAACATTAGAAATGTGGACCATTCAGCCCTTTGGTGCCTGTTACACCATTTACTGAGATCATGGATGAACTTTCACCTCAGTTTCACTTTCCTGCACTAACTCCTTATCCACTGATTGCCTTAAAATCTGAAAAGCTATTGATTTCTGTCTTGAATACACCGAGAAACTGAACTTCCATGGCCCATATGAGTAGAGAGGTCTTAAACCATCACCCCTCTGCAGCATGGGCCACCGACAGTAGCTTGCCAAAGTCCTCCATCCTGGTTTGATCTGCCCTGTGTCTTCTGCTTTCACCGCATGTCTTCAATATGTCTTCTAGGTGAAGATCCTTCCTCTCCCAGGTATTAGATGTTTGGAGCTTCTGTTGGTGTTTCTGTAGCTCTGGATTTTTATGGGATGCGGTTTGCTATCTCCAAGCCCAAACTTCCTCCTTTTGCAGCTGGGCCTGGGACTGTCCATGGCAGAGTTCACCATCTTTTGGATAAAGAAAATTCTTCCTAAAAAAACCAACCCCTAATTTGAAATTGTTATGCCTTGGCTCTAGACAGCCAGTTAGAAGAAGCATCATCCTTGCATCTTCCCTGTCAAGCTGTGCAAGGATTTGGTATTTTTCCAAAAGATCACAAGCGATTCTTCTAAAAGTAAGAGAACATAGGCTCTCTTCTCATTCCTGCCATTCCAGTAACAAAGCTCATCAACCCTCACCTCATTTCCTCTATTGCAAGTTGATCCTTTCATAGTTAAAAATACCAGACCTGAACTCAAATATCCCACATTAAGAGATCTCATAGTATGGTTTTTACTGGAGTTCTCTTGGAACGCTGGCCATTATTTATGCCCCAACTACTAGCTTACATTAAGCACATTATCACATTGCTTTTTGGTGTAGTTAGCTCGTGTAAATGAACTGTTCTGCAAACCACAGGAAACCTGAAAGATCTTAGCAAGCTATAAAGTTGTAAACTACAAATGCAAGTTCATGAACTCACTCAAAGTTCAAAGTACATATATGTTACTTTGAAATTCGTTTCCTTGCAAGCATTTACAGGAAAATAAAGAAAGACAATAGAATTCATGAAAAAAAACTATAAATAACAAGACCGACAAACAATCAATGTGTCAATGTGCAAAAGAAGACAAATCATGCAAATAATAAAAAAGTAAATAAATGATACTGAGTTGTAGAGTCCTTGAAAGTGAGTCAATAAGTTGTCGAGTCAGTTCACCATTGACGTGAGTGAAATTATCCATGCTGTTTCGAGATCCTAATGGTTGAAAGGTAATAACTGTTTCTGAACCTGGTGGTGTGGAACCTGAGGCTCCTATACCTCCTTCCAGATGTCAGCAGCGAGAAGAGAGCATGGCCTTCACGGTGGAGATCCTTGATGCTGCATGCTGCTTTCTTGCACTTCCTTGTAGATGTACTCAATGGTGGGGAGGGCTTTAGCTGAAATGGAAATTACTCACACTAGTTCAAGAACCTGAAGATTGTAGGGTAATAGGGTTTGTGAAGAAAAAGAATTTCAGGATGTATATTGTATTGTATTTCAGGATGTATTCTCTGACATTAAATGTACCTATTGAATCTAATGAATAGGATTTATCGATGTCATTTTCTGAGTTAAGTTTGAAGTGCAAGGTCAAGTTTTAGGTCCTATTCTGGAGCGCTGCTCTTTTCAAATTCATTTTCTGCTTTCTAACAGCTGATCAGAGGCCCTGAAGCTGTAATGGTGGTGGTTGGGGCATGGGAAGGTGCAAGCAAAATGATGCTGGTGTTAACACTTAGTGATTGGATGAGCAAAGGTAGGTGACTGGATTCTGGAAAGAGCAGGAAGGGAAGTTGGGATAGGAGGTGGGAAAGACAATGGTTTTAAAACCAACAACAGCTCTCTCTCCCCCACTCACCACCCTCCCCACCCCCCAAGGTGAATACAATACTCCTAGCACTCGTTGGTGAGATCTGGGCATCAATGGGGCAAGGACAGCAGTTATTCAGCACTGCCAATTGCCTTGAGAAGATGATAGCTGTCTTCTTGAGATGTTATTGTTCCTCTGTTGCTGCTAGTCTGCAGTGCTCTTGGACAGTGGGATGAGAGAGAAAAGCCCCAAGATTAGACCCAGTGAATAATGACAGAACAGCGAGACAGTTTCAAGTCAGAGTGCTGTGCAACTAAGAGGGGAACCTGCAGAAGGTGAGGTTCTAACATAGCAGCTTTCCTTGTCCTTGTTAGTGATAGAGGCCACAGATTTGGATGGTGTTGTTGGAGCACCAACTGCAGTGAACTTTGTAGATATCTCAGCTGCCAGAATATGCTGGTGAGAGAGGAAATGGAGAATTAGGTTGTAGATCTTTGGATTGTAGTTTCCGTGATATCTTTCTGAAGGAACATTGTATCATTTTAATGCATGCATATCTAAATGAGAATAAACGAGGACTGAGTGTCCTCATAATCTAATCTAATAATAAGACTGGGTGCCAATTAAGTGGGATGTATTTCCCTTCATGTCCCTGTCAGACTTGACCTAAAGGTGGAAAGAATTGTGTTGCAAGATGGAGTAGGTTTGAGCATTTGTAAATCAGGGTAGAAAATAGTGAAAAATTACAATGTTGGGGGTGGGTGAAGTGAAAGAAGGAACAAAAGGAAGAAGGGATATTAATTTTTGCAGAGGGGTGTAGCATGAAATTTGCAGGTTACACCACAAAAATCACAGCAGTTGGAAAGGAGTTGAAATGAGTGTTGCAAAATAGAACAAAATCATATTTGCATATTAGTAAGCTTACCTTAGCTGTCCTGGTGAGGTCATTTAATTTTGGAGTATTATAACAATGTCACCCTCAGCACTCCTTTGCACTGACTGATGCTTCCATCTTTGCCTACTCCGACCAAGCATTCTCCTGATGAATAGTACCACTATCGTCCTGGTATTACATTTCATGGACCCTTTTGAATTCCTCTGCCTTGTACAGATATAGCCTGCAACAGGCAAGCGCCACCTCTAGCAGGGGAAGCTCTTCCTGCCTGATAATCTCCGGCTCCAAGTCTGAAGTTTCCGAGAAACCACAGCTCCTCTGAGGCAGAAGCCGATCTTGCCTCTGAAGGTCCACGAAGAAACAACCCACGTCTTTAATCCCCAAACTTTGTTGTTTTTATTTGTTCCCTTTAAAAAAAACAAAGCGCGTTCTTCCTGATCAGAGAGCCGTGGCGTTGTATGCAACCTCAGTCTGGTTGGAGGTTGTGTCTCAACAGCTTTCAGACGGGAGGCTTCAAGCAACGAAAGGCGATTTTGCGGGAGTCTGCGCCCCACAGTCGAAACTCCAGCCACGGCGTGACCTTGGTAGCAGTGGCACTGGTGACAGGTTATTTAAGGACCACCCAGCAACCAAATACTTCAGCTTTTTCTTGGCGTCAGAGAGATTCTCGGGATTTGAAGAGTCCAGTGGGGGGAAAAGAGAGATTAAAGCTCCATTTGTAACCCTTTCGATTCCCGCAGTTTTCTAAAGGAGCATGCTCACACACTGGCTCGCTGAGTAACCCCAGCAAAAGAGGGGGTGCCTCCAATACTGTACTCCAACTACTCTTCACTGCGTTCCGCTTCTAACGTGGGCGCTTCGGCTCAACAACACAGAACGCTGAGCGTCCAACATCATTAGCGAAAAGGTAAAGCACGAACATAGCGGAGCTGCCTATTAGGTGTTTATTTATTGAAAAAGAAACATTGAAAGAGGGCAGGGGAGGAGGAGAAACCATTTTCACAATCAAGTGCCTTCAGCACTCCGCACACAATTCACCAACATCCTCGATTGTGGAATGGGGGGGTGGGGTAGAAAAATTCCTTCCCCAACCTTCCTAACCTTCCTGCTAATGTGCGTGTCCTCTCATAGACTCGCCCCGTCTGCGTATTGAGTCCCCCCCCACCAAAGTATTTTATTTCTCTGTGCAGCACTGTGTGTGTGTGTGTGTGTGTGTGTGTTTAGTTGGTGAGATTGAAATCGTTACGAAAGCTGTTGTTCGTAACGCCTCCCATTCGCGCCAGTTGAGTGCACGGCGAGCGCCCGCGTGTTGTACTGCACTGCCACCTCGCTATAACCCGCTGCATCTGCCGCCACCGAACCCCAGCCGCCAGTACCTCACCGCCCGGATCACTTGTCAGCGCTGCGCACACGTTAACCCTAGCGCTACCCTGCTGCCCCGATTTTTTTTTAAATTCCTGTTTAAAACACAGACATCCCACCCGCGCCCTCCCCTTTCTGGCTTGCGCGCTGTCGTGCTGGAGGACAGATGTTTCCCCAATTTCAACACTAACTTGAGGCGAAGATTCTCGGCGCTTCACGGCGGGGATCTATCTGGAGAGCCACTGAGATCTTCCTTCGACTAGAGCAACTCGCGAGTTTATAACTTCGGATGATGCAAGATTTTGAAAAACTGTTCGCAGAGGAGCTTCCTTAAAAACTTGCCGCAAATTCTGTAATGAGATGCATCCAATTCTCCGCAGTTTTGACGACTAATTCGCCTTTTGCAGGGATCTTTAAAACATTGAGTACAATCCGTTCGGCGTGCAAGGTAGAACTATTAGAATCTTTATCGCTTAACTGCACTCGCTGCTCTCCAGGGAGGAATTATAATAGAGAAAGCCCAGGACTGGGACTAAATCGCCCCCCTGTGCTATCATTATGGTCAGAAATCTGTGGAGAAAACTGTTCGATATTTCCCTCTTGTGCGCGTCCATCTTTCGGGCGCATGCAGTTAGTGTAGCCCAGACATGTCTCTTGCAAAAAAAATCGCAGCTAAAATGTTTGGTTCGATCGCAATTAATTGTCTCCGCAAAGGTTTGAGCAGATTGATGACTCGGCTGCGGTGGAGTCGGTGTAAAACATCTCTCTCTCTCTCTCTCTCTCTCTCGCTCTCCCCCCTCTCCCTCTCTCTCTCTCTCTCTCTCTCTCTCTCTCTCTCTCTCTCTCTCTCTCTCTCGCTCTCCCCTCTCTCTCTCTCTCTCTCTCTCTCTCTCTCTCCCTCTCTCCCTCCCTCTATTGAATGATCAGCGATTGACAAAAAAAGGGGAAATCAATCGTCCAATTCATTAGGAACTTTCTTTTGATGTTACCGTTTAATAGTTTGGATTGTTTAATAGTTCAGGGAGTGTCAGATAGTCTCTGACTGCCGATGAAGGTTTGCGCCAAGTGTTGGTTAAAAAAAAATCCGAACGGCTAAAGGCAGATTTTAAATAGTTCCAACAGCTATTTCACTGCAAGGGATCATATGTTTCTGTCCGGGCTCAAGGTCAGTAAAAATGAAAGGGGGGGGGGAGTTGATAAAATATCAACCAGAGTGCATCATTTATCGAACAAATCCACAATTTGTCAGAGGGGTTCTGAGCGAACTGGAGAGTCGGGCGTTCGCTCCTGCGAGGGAAAGCGTTGCCGCCGGAGCGAAGTCTTCCTCACATGAGGGAGAGAGAGAGAGAGAGAAAGACATAGAGAGAGAGAGAGAGAGAGAGAGAGGTGGGAGGGTCTGTGTGAGAGAGGGAGATCGCTGTCAGCTGAATTCATTACTGTAAACATCTCCCATGGGTTTTAAAAGGGAAAGGGAAGACTTACATTAGCAATAAACAGCCTGATCAGACGCATTATTACTGGCATTTCGCTGTGCGCGCCAGCACTACAGGCTGGGGGTACCGAAAGGGTAATAAGTGGCTGTAGCCTTTTTTTTTGTTGTTGCCTAACGTATAAATCCTCTCATCTCTAGAAGCGGCACCAGAGCAGAGGCTGCACTTGAGGGGCTCCGGAGAGAGAGAGGGAAGTGTTGAAGCATGGTCAGACTGGCAGAGCGGAACCCGCCGCTGGGCTGAGCGTGGACGCTGTACACTGATGCTGGCAACCCGAGTGGAGAACCAAGTCAGCCTACACCAACTACTGGGACTGCGCGGCTCCATCTAAAGCACGAATAGCCATCAAAAATCGCGAGGAACTAAAGCCAGAGGATGATGATCCTGACAGAATGTGAAGGTGGTTGTAATTCAATTTACCGTTTAGTTGTTTATTTTAAAAAAAAAGCTGATCGAATTTTATAATGCAGATTCATTTGATCTTTTTTTTCTTTAATTCACTGGTACTAAATTCAGCCACTAGTGATAATCCAGTCATCCACTGCTTATACCTTAGCCAGTATCTCGGCTGATTCTCGCTGCTGCACTCTCTCACGCGCTACCTCTCCTATACGAGATTTTTAATAGTCTTGTTTTATTAACTGACGTAGAGTAAGCTGAAGGTAGTTAACGATATACTGACAGCCCATAGATTTGTCCAGCAGAGGCAGCCCTAGGTTTGAAAAAATGCAGCTCAAAGAGTGTGTGAATCTAAATGAACTGCTCATTTATTCCTTGTGTTTGTATGTGTTTTTGTTTTAATTGTATAGGATTCTAGATGCTCACGGACACGGCTTCCTGACTTGGAACGGCAGTGTGTGACGAAGGGACTCCAGATTTAATAAACCCACCGAACACTGCTAGGCTGTGTGCATGCATGTATATGTGCAATTTCCAATTGCCAATCACCAGGGAAAGCAGTATGTGATGTGCTTTAGTTATCACCGAGTGTCCTGCTTTAGATGGCACAATTTGCAGGGACCGACTCCACTTAACAAATTGCTGCTCTCAGAACTGAAGCAAAAGAGAAAGTGCACACCAAGATTATCCTCCCCAGGCACATATATAGTCTCTGCTCCTCATTGTTTGGATGAAGCAAATACCAGCTTTACAATAACTGGAGCTGCCTCTGGCTTTGAGGATTTTTTAACAGCCTGCTGTTTTGCAATTAGAATTCCTTAATGGTTAGAGTGATGGGAGTGTCACAGACCAGAGTCTGTTTCAAGGACCGGAGTACTTTATTGTATTTATGGACTATGTTTCTTTTGGGACTGTACACACAGATAACTTGGGCGGAATTCTGTCCTTCAGAGTGTCGTTGCGACAAGAAATTTGTTTACTGCAATGACCGTGAATTGACATCAGTGCCTTCTGGGATACCAGAGGGGGCCAGTATTCTCTACCTCCAAAACAACGTCATCAACAATGCTGGATTTCCACTTGACTTGCGAAACGTGCTCTCGGTTCAGACCGTATACCTGTATGGCAATGAACTGGATGAGTTCCCTGTGAATCTACCAAAAAACGTGAAGGAGCTGCACTTGCAGGAGAATAACATCCAGACGGTCTCCAGGGAGGCTCTCAGCCAACTGCAGAAACTTGAAAAGCTTCACCTGGATGACAATTCCATCTCGACCGTTGGCATTGAGGACAATGCCTTCCGAGAAGCTACTAACCTTAAGCTCCTGTTCTTGTCTAGGAACCACTTGAGCAGTGTGCCAGTGGGGCTGCCACTGGGGCTGGAAGAACTACGGCTGGATGAAAACAGGATCTCCACTGTGTCGGAGCTGGCATTTCAGAACTTGACTCTCCTTCAACGCCTGGTGTTGGATGGGAACCTCCTGGCCAACAAGGGCATTGCCGAGGGAGCCCTAGGACAACTGTTGCAGCTGACTGAGCTCTCGATGGTGCGGAACTCCCTGACCCGGCCCCCAGCGAACCTCCCTGGTGGCCGACTGGTGAAGCTGAATTTGCAGGATAACCAGATCAGTCAGATCCCGGTCACCGCCTTCAGGCAACTGAAACGGCTCGAGAGGCTGGACCTTTCCAACAACCAGCTCCGGATGCTGGCAAAAGGAGCGTTTGATGGTATGACCAGCTTGAAACAAATTCTGTTGAGGAATAATCCGTGGTATTGCGACTGCAATATAAAATGGGTGACCAAGTGGCTGCAGTCCCTTTCTTTCTCCATCAATGTGCGTGGCTTGATGTGCCAGGGGCCTGACAAAGTCAGGGGCATGGCTATACGAGACCTGAATATGAATCTGGTGTCCTGTCCTGTTTCTACAACTGCTCCCAAAGCCACCCGCATACCCCCTGCCCCCTTGCCATCTGCCTCGCCCACTGCCTTTTCTACTATTTTGACTCCTGTTGCAAATACCTCCACCTGGCCCTTTAGCGCTGGCTCGAGCCCACCTGTGCCCGGCGGTGATGACGAATTCACAGACTCTCCCCCGGTAGGCCCACTGCGGCTTGCTGTTCAGTTTGTGAACGACACGTGCATTCGGATCAGTTGGCTGGCTGACTTTACAGTGACCAAGTACCGGGTCACGTGGGTGAAACTGGGCCACAGTTTGGTGGGCGGCATTGTGCACGAGAGGATAGTCAGCGGGGACACCAGGCAGCTGAGCCTGCGGAACCTGGAGCCCAGGTCCACCTACAGAATCTGCATGGTCCTACTGGACGCCTCGAACAACTTTCACCCCGAGGATGATACAGTTTGCTCGGAGGCCACAACCAAGCCACCGTCTTTTAACACAAACCTGCCCTCCAGCCCTGAGCAGGCCACCCAGCAGGAACTGAGCTCCCCGTTACTGCTGGCGGGGCTGATAGGGGGCGCAGTGCTCATTATACTGGTCGCTCTGCTGGGCATCTTCTGCTGGCACATGCACAAAAAGGGGAAGTACGACTCACACTCGTGGAAGTACAACCGCGGCCGCAGGAAAGACGACTACTGTGAGGCCGGGACCAAAAAGGACAACACCATTCTCGAAATGACTGAGACCAGTTTTCATATAGTCTCATTAAATAATGAACACATGTTGAAGGAGGATTTTAGACTGCAGTCAATATATCCTCCGAATGGGGCTATTAGTTACACAGACTGCCACACCAGAAGCAACAGCAGATTCTGTACTAGTGGGGCTCCAGATTTGGAACAATGTCACACATGACGCTGCAGTCCAAGACCCCCCCAACTTATAGGACTTTTAGAATATATTTGTGAATTATTGTCCAGACAGATTGTGTCTGCCAACTGTGTAATTTATACAGTGTAAAAAAATTGCTATCTTTTCTATTACAAAAATTAAGTAGCAACAATTTTGTAAAGCAGTCATGTGATTTAAAAAAAGAGATTAAGTATGCTGTATAGTTGTTGCTGTACAATCAAGGCCTATGTTCATAAATGTAATTTTTTAAACCATATGTTAGCATTTAAAGACATAGTTTCTGAAATAGGGTCAAAACATCCGCACAGTCATCCTGGGGACTTAATCTGGAAAACTAATATAGATTGATGGGTAACAGGACCTTTTGTCCCCTTCTTCACCCTCATCTTCCATGTTTTCTCATCTTCTTTCCCTACAGGGATTTATCTCTTGGCGTGGTAGAATTTTTGTTGGGCTTATCACCTTCAACTCGAGGCTTCCCTTCCCTTCCTTCTCCTGTAGCTTCAGTCAGATCACTTTATGAATCTCAACCGGTAGACATTAAGAGCCGAGCCTGACATTCTCTTACTCTCCAGCAGAGGTCACTGCCTACAAATCTGAGGAGGTAGTTCCAGTCTTCATTGTACCCCAACCATTTTAGCCCAGGGATAATGCATCATTTTGAGTAGCCCAATCAATGGCCCTGTTAATTCAACCAAGGCTGAAAGTTCAATGTGAACTATATACATTTGATGACTGAAAGCCTAATCCAGCAACCTGTTCCTGTACCTTAATCCAATGCTTTAACTGGATGTTCAATACTTCTAAAATACTATATAATGTCAATTTGTGCTTAGTAGTGATAAAAAAAATACTCGATAAGCACTTATTTTAATTAATCCCCTTACCTATTTTGGATTTGTATGTGGCGCCAGAGAGACTGCAACCCAGTGGCGTAGCAGGTAGTGTGACGCTATTTCAGTACAGGGCATTGGAGTTCAGAGTTCAAATCTGGTGTCCTCTGTAAGAAAGTTTGTATATTCTTCCTGTGAGGGTGTAGATTTCCTCTGGGTGCTCTGATTTTCTCCCACAGTCTAAATACCGGTTAGTAGGTTAATTGGTCATTGTAAATTGTCCTGTGATTAGGCTAGGGTTAAATGGCTGAGTTGCTGGGTAGTGCAGCTCATTGGACTGAAAGGGCCTGTTACGTGCTATATCTTTAAATAAATAAAATAAAATAAATAAATAAATGATTATTAATTGTTTACTGTTCCATGAGCCAGGGGCAATTAAAGAGAGGCTTTACAAACTGTCCTTGCTGGCAATGCCCACATTCTGTCAAATGAACAAAATTGCTATAATTAGATTTCCCCAACACTAATTACACCTGTCAGTACAAGAGCAAGATAGTTTCATGATAATAAGGATAACATTCACTTGGAATGCTTCTGTTGCAATATCAGTTTAGAGCACAGCCTTTGATTAGCAAAATAAAGGTGTCTTTATACTCCAACAATGAGGTAATTAATTCAATGAGTGTACACTCCTCCTTGCTGATGTTAAAACTTTGCAGACTTTCCGTGTGACTAGGCAGTTTTCAAGAACACATTTTTTCCTAAAAAGTAAAGCTAATGGCATTTTAATCTAAGCTATCTTTCCATGGCAACCATAAAGAATTTGAATCTCAGGTAGGTAACTGAGAAATTGATCACGTAGGAAGATCAAAATTGTCGTAACATTAATTGAGCAGAATTTTGTGGCATACATAAGTAATATGAACTATTTACAGTCATCCCATTAAAATTGAAGCTGTTTTTTTTTCATAGCTTTCCCAATAGCTGTACAGATGAGCAAGCCACAATCATGACACTTCATTCCTTTTTTAAATGGATATCCAGCTGTATGTTGGGACAATGGACTGAAAGTTCAGCTACCTTACCCTTTCACAAGAATAGCACCATTTTACCATCCCTGTTATCTTCTAGGGCAGCGTAGCATTTGCGACTCATGAATTGTACCCAGGTCTTTCAGGTTGGTTGGTCTGCCACTAGAGCTTTACTTTCTGCTCCCCTGTGCCCTTTGTGTCGTGAGAAGGATGGCCCATCCCTTGCCAGCACTGCCCCTTCTACCCTCATCCCAGAGCCCTTTGGTTGTGACCGCCCCACTACGTGAGTTGAACACATGCAAGAGCAGACCCCCCCCACCCGACCCCCCGAGGGGAGGGTGTAATAATGGCATGACTGAGACATACATAAGCACAATCTTGCCCGTGTACATCTCCACGACATCTCCAGTCGTCCAGTGTACCAATGGATAACCCTCAGATTTACATAAGGGGCACGTTGCTAATTGAAGGACGAGACTCCATTTCAGAGCAAAGAACACTGCGCTGACAGTATTCTATATTGTTAGAGATAGGTAAATATTCACACAGTACTTTATCCTGGATGTGCTGATGTTACTGACAACTGAAGGGTTAGCTGTTCGCTAAATTTCTGGATGATTATGGTTTAATCGATTCAATTCGATTAATCCAAACACAGATGATGAGCCCACTGAGATATTTATTCTCTCCATCCGCCACTTGGCAACTAACAGCTCTGACGCTGAGCCAGTGTTTTGGAATAAGCAATACTGGTTAAACTGGCACTAAATTTAAGAACAACATAATGATAATCCAAATTTTTTTAAAAAGAAAATGTCTACAGCAAGAATGCTAAAAAATCACATTAGGATCAATCACAACTTTTGTACTACAGATGTCCACTCATGTTTGTGTAGATGACAATGTCAAAATATTGGGTTTTGTTCTCCTTTTGTTCCTAATTTTCCATTGTGCAAGGAACCAAAGTTCATAATCTTGCACCGTCTTGGTGTATCATGTATGTGCCTTGAATTTTAATCATAAGTGTTAAAGTACTTCATATTGATTCACCTCCACTCCTGTTTCTTTATTTTGCAGAGCATGTATGAATACTTGGGTACGCTGAGGGTATTGTGGTTAAGTAACTTGTAATCCCAATACCTGATTAATCATCCATAAATATGAGTTCAAATCTCATCAAGAGCAAGGGTTTTGAACTTGGTTAATAGTTGTGAATTTTGATAAAAGTAGCCAGTGTTGGTGGTTGTAAAATGATTATCTTGTAAACTACCAGATTTGGTTCACCAATTCCCTTCAAATGGGGTAATATTCCATTCAAGCTGGTCCGACCCAGATATGAATCCAGACACAGCAGCAGTCTGGTTGATTCTTAAATACCCTCTAAGGTCGAACATTCGAATAAGCTAACTCAGTCCTACCATAAAACAGCAGTGAGCATAACGCTATTACAGCTTTGGACATTGGAGTTTGGAGTTCAATCCTCGCGTCCTCTGAAAGGAGTTTATATGTCCTCCCTGTGAAACGCGTGGGTTTCCCCTAGTTGCTCCAGTTTCCTCCCACAGTCCAAAGATGTACCGGTTAATAGGTTAATTGGTCATGGTAAATTCTCCTATGATTGTGCTAAGTTTAAGTTAACGGGTTGCTGGTGATACGGCTCAAAGGGCCAGAAGGGCCTATTCCACACTGTATCTTTAAATAAAATAAGTAAAAAAAAAAGCTACTAAATTATAGAAGGTGGCTCTCCATCACAATCTCAAGAATAACAATGGATAGCCAATACATGCCAGCCTTGCCGGAAAGACCAAGTTATTGAAAGATGAAAAAGATATAAAATAAAGAAACAATATATTTACAACACCAAAACCAGCTATAGAAGTTAAATATTTGATAAAATTCATGTGAATCATGTGTTTTTTTTGGTAAAGATGATTCTGTTACCTTTGTGTTCATGCAGCATTTGAATTCTTGTTATGAATTGTAACTGAAGCGATAATGACCCTTGTTTTGTGAACTAACAACTGCTTTTTAACCACTTTAGTACACTACTAGAAGCAAAGGACTGAAAGGATTGTGCTTTTTTACAAGAGCAAATATTGTTTTTTTTTGTCATTATTTAATCAAATCCAGTGGCCAAGCAATTTGTGAAAGTAAGCATTTTTGTGGGACAACACAAAACAACCTCTGAGATGGTTAATTACTCCAGTTTAAAAAATACTGTGGATTTATTGAATTGGACATTGTTACTTTATACAGTGCAGTTATATTATTTCCCATCCACCATACAAATACCAATTGATTACAATTAACAACCAATTAATCCTTATTTTCTAACTGATCAAATGCACTGCTGGCTTTTTTTATTTTTTTACGTAGGTGCTTCAGAGCCAATGTAATAAAGATAAATCCTTTCAAAAATATTTTTTCTACTGCAAAGGCGAATTTAAGAGAGAGAGAAAAAAAATCTTTTTTTTAAAAGACTGGGTGAAAAAAATACCTTTCTCAACCACGGTGTGTTAAAGGGAGCAAGGACACTTGTACTCAGTTTTCCTGTTTAGCCTTATCTAGATAAGAAAATCTCACACTGAAAGTGCAACAGTACATTTTATGTTTTGTATATATTTTTGTCTTGTCGAGGTGGGAAAAAAGGAAATCTCTTTGCTTTATATATAAAATAGCAACTTGATGTAACTTATAATAATGCACAGGTTTACTTGTTCTACTGACAGGTTGCCACTTTCAGAGATACTGTGTACCTCACTTCCAACAATCTCTCTGTATTTCTAAATGATTGTTTGAAGGATGTCCATAACCAAAATACAAAATAAAGTATGGTCACAACGTATAGAGCACTGGTATGAAACAACTTTGACTTATTGTTAATAAAAGGAAGAAAATGTCTGGGTAATGCTCGTGAATTGTCATTCGTAGTCACCTGGAATCTAGTGAGCCTACTGTACTCAGGATATTTTAAGCAAAGCCAGGCATTCAGTTGTACTTTGTATGTCAGTATAAAGAGACATTAGAACTGTCATCGTTACAATGATTTATAAAGAGGTTGTGATCCAACACAGGAGATTCTGCCGATGCTGGAAATCCAGAGCAACACACACAAGATGTTGGAGGACTCGGGCAGGTCAGGCAGCATCTATAGAACTGGATAAACAGTCAACGCTTCAGGCTGAGACCCTCCATCAAGAAACATAGAAAACCTACAGCATAATACAGGCCCTTCAGCCCACAATGTTGTGCCGAACATGTACTTACTTTAGAAAATACCTAGGGTTATCCATAGCTCTCTATTTTTCTAAGCTCCATGTGCTATCCAGGAGTCTCTTACAAGGCCCTATCGTATCCATCTCCACCAGCGTCGCCAGCAGCCTATTCCACGCACTCACCACTCGCGGCATAAAGCCTACCCCTGACATCTCCTTTGTACCTACTGCCAAGCACCTTAAAACTGTGCTCTTTTGTATTAACCATTTCAAACCTGGGAAAAAGCCACACTAACCACACGATCAATGCCCTTCATCATCTTGTACACCTCTATCAGGTCACCTCTCATCCTCCACCACTCTAAGGAGAAAAGGCCAAGTTTGCTCAACCTATTCTCATCAGGCATGCTCCCCAATCCAGGCAACATCCTTGTAAATCTACTCTGCACCCTTTCTATGGTTTCCACATCCTTCCTAGGTGACTAGTACTCCAAGTGGGGTCTGAACAGGGTCCTATATGGCTGTAGGACGTATGACTGGAAAGGAAGAGGGCAGAAGCCAGATTAAAGCTCAAAGTACATTTATTATCAAAGTATGTACACTGTATACAACTTTGAGATTTGTGTCCTTACAGGCAGCATCAAAACAAAGCAAACTATTAGAACCCATTAAAAAAACAGAAACCATCAAGCATACAATTTGGAGCAAAAAAAAACAAATTATTCAAACAATAAAAATAAGCAAATAACATTCAGAACTGAAGTTTATGAACATGAGTCCACAGCCACAAAGCCAGTCATCACTGCAGCTGATTCCAGAGCCCGTTAGCTGCAGGTCACAGCCTCAGTTCAGCGCAGAGCTGAGTAAACCTCGCGAAGCAGCGAGCCGAACTAGCCTGACTCCAGCCCTAATGCTCTGACTTTTCAAAATTCTCTTGATCTTCTGCAGACCTGGAAAACCAGAATAATGCACACAAGATGGTGGAGGAACTCAAAAGCATCTATGGATATAACAAAAGAGTTGGCATTTTGGGCCAATGAAAGGTCTCGGCCTGAAATGTTGACTTCTTATTCCTTTCCATAGATGCTGCCTGACTTGCTGAGTTTCTCCAGCATTTACTGTATGCTCCAGTTTGAAACACTTTTTTTCAACCGAGGGCATATACAGTAAGAGAAGCAGATTTTTATATTTGCTTATTATCCAAAGATGGGATTGCATTGATACCTGTGTTAATCTGCTGTCCTTTGAATATTTTTACATTCTGCCTCATGGACTGTGATATCCATTGCATAAAGGACCTTCTCTTCTGAATGCAAAAAGCATTGCTGATAGAGCTTTTGTCTTTCTGAGTCACGCTGCATTACAAATTCACTTTTGGCACTTGCCTGCTGTACACCTACAAGAAGTAGTGGATATGGCCTAGTCTATCACAGGTCAAGCCCGATCCAGCTTTGAGCACACTTACACAAAACGTTGTCACAGGAAAGCAGCACCCATTATCAGGGACCCCCACCACACAGGCCATGCTCTCTTCTCAATGTTGCCATCAGGAAGGAGGTACAGGAGCCTCAAGGCACACACTACCAGGTTCAGGAACAGTTATTACCCCTCAACCATCAGGCTGTTGAAACAGTGGGGGTAACTTCTCTCAGTTTCACTTGTCCCATCACTGAAATGTTCCCACGACCAATGGATTTACTTTCAAGGGCTCTTTATCTAATATTCCCAATATCTATTGCTTATTTATTAATTATTATTTCTTTCTGTTTGTATTTGCACAGTTTGTTGTCTTCTTCACTCTGGTTGAATATCGAAGTTGGGTGGTCTTTCATTGATTTTGTTATGGTTATTGTTCTATAGATCTATTGAGTATGCCCTCAATTAAATAAATCTCAGGGTTGTATATGGTGCCATGTATGTACTTTAATAATAAATTTACTTTGGATTTTTATACCACTGGGAAATCCCTATTCGTTCTCACCAGGACAGGAGAAATTAATGTGTCAAGCTGTCCTTCTCTGAGAAGGCCCTTATCTATCTATCTATCTATCTATTTAATTAGGAGAGCTGTAAATGCATTTCCTTCCCACCCTGGCCTTCACCTTCATCTCCCCAAATACGGATCAACTGCACTCTCTGGAACAAAGTACTTTTCAGCTCAGGTAAGTGAATCAGGAAATCCTCATGAGCTTTAAACTCTGACTTCTCACCGTGACATCACTGGCAGGACCAGCCTTCCCAAGTCCGAATGTTGCCTTCTCCTGGTGCAATTCTCCACAGCTCACCAGGTCACCTCTTTCAGCCACAGCAGCTAAGTTATTAACTGCAAAAAGCAAAATACTGCAGTTGCTTGAAATCTGAAATAATAACAGAAAATGCTGGAGATATCCGGGCATCATCAGAGGAGAAAGAAAGAGTGTTAACATCTCAGCCCATGAGCTTCCATCTGCCAACGGATGATGCAGCATTAGGGAGACACAAGAGAGTGCAGATGCTGGAATCTGGAGCCACAAGCAAGCTGTTGAAGAAATTCAGCAGGTCAAGCATCACCTAGAGTCATAGAAAAGTACAGCATAGAAACCAGCCCTTTGACCCAGCTAATCCATGCCGAGCCATTTAAACTGCCTATTGTAATCGACCTGCACCGTGACCATAGCTGTCATATCTCTGCCTTCCACATACACATACAAACTTCTCTTAAATATTGAAATCGAGCTCGCATGCACCACTTGCACTGGCAGCTCATTCCACACTCTCACCACCCTCTGAATGAAGACGTTTTCCCTCAAGTTCCCCTTGAAAGTTTCACCCGTCACCCTTAATCTATGACCTCTGGTTGTAGTCCCACCCAACCTCAGTGGAAAAAGCCTGCTTGCATTTACCCTGTTTATACTCCTCATAAGTTTGTATACCGCTATCAAATCTCCTCTCAATCTTTTATATTCCATGGGATAAAGTCCCAGCCTATTCAATTTTTCTTTAAAACTCAGGCCCTCCAGACCCGCCAACATCTCTGTACTTTGTCTTACTTTTTCTCCAGAACTTTATCTGG
This sequence comes from Mobula hypostoma, assembly GCF_963921235.1. NCBI lineage: Eukaryota > Metazoa > Chordata > Chondrichthyes > Myliobatiformes > Myliobatidae > Mobula > Mobula hypostoma. Next base: position 6,962,723 of record NC_086097.1, on the reverse strand, counting down.
TGTTGAGAAGATTCAGAGCACTCTGCCTTAAAACAGCTTTAAATGATCAGAAACAGGTTTAATATCTCTGGCATGTGTCTTGTGATTTGTAAGTCTGCAGCAGCAGTACATAATTTTTAAAAAAACTATAAATTATAAGAAGAAATATATTAAAAACAAATAAGTTCTGCAAAAGAGACAACAAGCAAAAAAATACTGAGGTATTGTACTTGGTTTCATTGTCCATTCCAAAATGAACCCATTTATTTACTTCAATTCTTTGCGTGATTTGTTTTGTTTAAATTCTCTGCTCAGTGGGTGTTTGACGGTTTTCCCTTTTTTATTAGGGGTTCTCTCGGGTTTCTCTGCTTTGTGGCTGCCTGTAAGGAGACAAATCTCGAAGCTGTATAATGCATACATACTTTGATGATAAATGTACTTTGAACTTTGATGGTGGAGAAGAAGGAGCTGTTCCTGAAATGTTGATTAGGTGCCTTCAGGCTCCTGTACCTCCTCCTTGATGGTAGCAATGATTCAGATAATGCCTATTTTTATGTACACATCACCAATCTTTCCTCCTGGCACGTTCCCATAAAGGAGAAATGGAATTGTTGATGTTTTGGTTTGAAATCTTGCATGAGGAATGGCCTGGGGTGTTTCCTTTAACATTTAATGGTCAGGTTTTGGGGCGCCACAGTACCATTGGTTAGCATAACAGGTTACAGTGACAGCAATCCGGGTTCAATTTCTGCCATTGTATGTAAGGAGCTTGTTACATTCCTCCTGTGACTGTGTAGGTTTCCTCCAGTTTCTCTGTTTTCCCCTTACTACCCATAGATTAGTAGGTGAATTGGTCAATGTAAACTGTCCTGTTATTAGCCTAGGTCAGTGATTCCCAACAGGAGTAGCAACTTGTCCTAAGAGGGCACTAGGGGAATTAGAAGTCATCAGAGAGTTGTTCCGGATCCTTGGGGGGGCGGGTAGCGGTAAGCAACACCCTAATTTGAGGCATGAGACCTGACCGACCATGCCAACTCACTGCCATCATCAACGGCCAACGGGTATTCCCAGTTTGTGTTAATTTGTTTAATTTTAATTTAGCCCTGTTAGTGATCCCTATGAGTCTGAAAGTGGTGAAGCCTTGAATTCTAATCCTGCTAAGAAACAGCAACAACAGAAAGTACATCAATACAATGTTACAACCCTGGAGTACGGTTTTATTCTGTTCCCGTCAGATTAGCAACATCCCATGTGTCTTATTTGTAATACTGTTCCGTCTAATGAAGCTATAAAACCACAAGATTGCAGGAACACTTTTAGTAAAAGACACCCTGAAAAGGCTACTTATGGTATTACTCAATTCCAGAAGATGAAAGAAGCATTTGAAAAATGTTGTACACTCGAGCCATTTGCCAAGAAAGCTAAAAAAGACCTGGATAGATGTCTTATTGCTTCTTATAACATTTCTAAAATGATAGCAAAGTGTGGACAATTTCATACAACTGATGAAAGATTAATAATGCCTGCTGTATCAGAAGTGCTCACCATTGTTCTCAAAATGGACACTAGTATTTTAATATCAATTCCTCTGAGTAATAACTCTGCAGCTTATCATATTAACGAAATCAGTGAAGACATTGAGTATCAACTATGCACAGAGCCACAAAAACAGAATTTGGGATACAGTTGGCTGAGTCAACTGTGTGAGACAATGAAACATTACTAATGGTATAGAAACATAGAAACATAGAAAACCCACAGCACAATACAGGCCCTTCGGCCCACAAAGCTGTGCCGAAAATGTCCCTACCTTAGAAATTACTAGGCTTACCTCTAGTTTTCTAAGCTCCATGTACCTATCCAAAAGTCTCTTAAAAGACCCTATCGCATCCACTTCCACCACCGTTGCCGGCAGCCCATTCCACGCACTCACCACTCTCTGAGTAAAAAACTTACCCCTGACATCTCCTCTGTACCTAGTCCCAAACACCTTAAACCTGTGTCCTCTTATGGCAACCATTTCAGCCCTGGGAAAAAGCCTCCGACTATGCACACGATCAATGCCTCTCATCATCTTGTACACCTCTATCAGGCCACCTCTCATCCTCCACGCTCCAAGGAGAAAAGGCCGAGTTCACTCAACCTATTCTCATAAGGCATTCTCCCCAATCCAGGCAACATCCTTGTAAATCTCCTCTGCATCCTTTCTATGTCTTCCACATGTACAGTTTATCAAAAATGGAAAAGCTTATGAAGAGATTCTCTTTTGTTAAAAAGTTAAAAACAAATATCGACGGAGAATCAATCTATGATGAGCTCAAAATGGATATTGAGGATACAAATATTCCAATTAGGAACATGACTTTTTGTGCAACAGATGAAGTACCATATATGACAGGTCATCATGCTGGTTTAGTGGCATTTATGAAAAAAGAAATTCCAATTCTGTTTGCAATCTATTGTGTAATTCATCGCCAACATCTCAGAAGCAAAAATTTCAGCCAGTGACTTTTTTCAAACATTACTCTTGTAATGTCTGCAATCAACAAATTTAAAGCTCATCCATTAAATGGCAGAATATTTCACCAGCTATGCTAAGATAATGATGAAGACTTTGAATGCATGCTTCTTCACCATAAAGTGTGTTGGCGGTTAAAAGGCTGCTGATTAAGACATTTCTTTGATCTTTTTGACAACGTGGCTCAATTCTTGCTCAATATCAACAAGAGATAGGGAAACAAGATTGAACTACCTGGAGATCAGGCAAACATAGCTGATCTGTATGACAACATGAATATTCTAAGTATGAAGCTACAGAGAGAGAATTTCAATTAAATCCATGCAAAAAGTGCAGTGTCCACTTTTATCAAAAAATTGGAAATATATAAGCAAAACATTGAGAGAAGAATGTTCTCACAGTTTCCCTGCATGGAAAGCATAGCACTCTCAGATCACAAATGGTGATCTGCAAGAGTACTGCTTATAGTCACTGAAGAAGGATTTTCAGAGTCGATTCAAGGATTTGAAGATCTGGAAATCCCAGACTGGGAAATTAACCCATTTCTTTGCAAGGTGGAAGAACAGGAAGAGAGCAAAAATGATTTTCAAATATGTCAGGTTTTGTGATAGGTGGCTACACTGTCATGATAGACAAGTTTTTACACTATGGGGGCATTGGAAAGTATATTTTCCCTAAGAGGGGCATTGGCAAGTATGAAGGTGCTTTGAGGGGGCGGTGTTGGGCTAAAAAAGTTTGAGAAACATTGGGCCATGGTTAAATTAGGGGATTGTTGGGTACTGTGGCTTAAAGAGCCGGAAGGGCCCGTTTGTTAAGGATCTGGCCTGAATACTGGGTCGAAGGGCCTCTGCTGATAGCTTTGGATCATGACAGTCTTTAATTTCTATTTTCTTTCACCTGGCCATGTGGGTTCTGGCCCAGCCCCTTTCCTTTTTGGACTTCCTCCAATTACCTGTTTGTCTCCTCATTTGCACCCACCTGTTTCTAATTTTCACTCATTACCCTGCCATTTAAACCCCACCTTGAGTAGCATTCTCTGCCAGGAGGTAAGAGAGGAGAGTGGACCGGAGGCTGGCTGAGTTGGCTTGACTGGAAGCTGGCTGTGTTTTGCTTGATGTGTGAATGTGGTTTGGAACCTGTTGAGGGAAAGAGAGTGGGGAAGGAATGGAAATTGCTGGGAGGAGGTCGTGTGGGTCCGGTAATGGCGGACAAGATAAGAGGTGGGGTTGAGGGAAAGAAAGTGGAGAAGGAGAGGGATAGAGACTTGGGATCAGAGGTAGGCAGCTGGGGAGAGGTGGATTATTGTGAAGGGAGAAATAAAGGGAATGAGGAGGTAGTGAGGGGTCGGATGAATAAAAACCAAGACAAAGAGAATAAAAGAATAAGAAATGATAGTGGAGAAAGCTCTGAAAGTGAGGAAGATGAACAAGCTCAGAGAGGAGATGTTGTCATAATTAGGTTTAATGAGAAGGCTCAGGGACATATGAAGAAAATTAACCTGTTTGTGCTAACAACAACTCTGACAAATAAGGTGGGGGAAAAAATAGTATTTGCAAAAGTCCTTAATGATGGCAACTTATTGGTAAGATGTGTGAATGAGGAACAACTTGAGAAAGCACTCAAGCTAAAAGAGATAAGAAAATGCAAGGTGGAATACACTGGGAGGGTGGGAGCACAAAACAGTGGTTGTAAAGGAGTGATCATGGGGATACCAATGAGTATAAATATGGAGGAGATAAAGAGGAATATCAAAGGAGGGAAGTAATGAATGTTTAAAGACTGAAAACAACAAAGGAGGGAGTGAAAAAGGAAAGTGAATCTGTATTGATTGAATTTGAAGAAGAAAGAGTGCCAAGGAAGGTGTTCCTGGGTTTCATGAGTTACCCAGTAAGGGTGTATGTGCCAAAGCCATTGAGGTGCTATAATTGTCAAAAGGTTTGGACACGTGGCTAAAAACTGTAAAAGGCAGAGGACATGTGCTAGATGTGGGGGTGATCATAAATATGGAAAGTGCGGAACAGGAGTTCAACCAAAATGCTGCAATTGTGGAGGAGCTCATAATGTTGCATATAGTGGGTGTGAGGTTGTCAGACGGGAGACTAAAATTCAAGAAATAAGAGTGAAAAGAAAGATCACTTATGCAGAAGCTGTAAGAATGTCAAGAGAACAGAATAATGCTCCTAATGAACAGGGAGCAATAGGGATACGAGAGATGCAACAAAGAACAAATGACAGGATTTATGTAGCCAAAAAGGCTATAGTAACATTCATTGCAGGAGTGATTAATAGTACGGCTGAGGTAAAGTCAAAAAGTGATGAAATTCAGCTGGTGGTAAAAGCAGCAGTAAACCATTTAGGGTTAGTAGGACTGACATGGGAGGAAGTGAGGGAGAACCTCAGTAATCAGTCAAGCCAGGAAGTGTCATGTGTTGGTTAATACTAATTATGGTGATTCTTTTACAATGGAATGCAAGGAGCTTACTGGCCAATAGCCAGGAATTCAAGCACTTTATTAAAGAAATGGTTGTAAAACCGGATGTAGTGTATATTCAGGAAACTTGGTTAAAATCAACTTTAGACTTTGTGGTATATGGGTATACAATGATAAGGAAAGATAGAAATCTAGGGGGAGGAGGGAGTTGTGCTATGTTAATCAAGCAAGGTATACCATATAGGGTACTGGAAAAAGGAGATGATCAGGAATACATAGTGGTGGAAGTGTGGGAGAGAGGGGAGGGAGTGGTTATAATTAACTACTACAATCCATGTAAAAGGTTGGATTTGGACAGCCTATTAAAGATACAAGGACAAAACAGACATAAAGTAGTGTGGTGTGCAGATTTCAATGCTCATAGCACAATATGGGGGGATCAGATTACAGATCCAAATGGAAAGGTAATTGAAGATTTGATGGAAGAAAGGGATTTGGTGTGTATGAATGATGGTAGCAGCACAAGGATAGATATAACAACAGGAACTGAGTCAGTGTTAGATATTACGTTAGTGTCTAATACCTTGGCTGGCATTAGTAACTGGGGAGTTTGGACTGCTTCAACAGTAGGCAGTGATCACTACCCAGTTTTGTGTTCAGTGGGTGAAAGAGTTGAAGTAAGACCAGGTGGCGGAACCCCAAAATGGGTGTTTGAAAAAGCTGATTGGGGTAAGTTCCAGAAGTTGAGTGAAGAAGAGTTGATAAAGATTGATATTTCTGGAAATGTAGATGAATTAAACAGTCAGGTGACTTCAGCAATTATCATGGCAGCAGAAGGATCTATACCTAGGAGTAAAAATAGGATGAATAGAAAACTGGTACCATGGTGGACAGAGGAATGTTGTCAGGCTGTAAAAAACAGAAATAGAGCATTCAGGCTAGTTAAAAGAACCCATAATATGCAGCATTTGGTTCAATATAAGAAAGCACAGGCAGTGGTGAGAAGAACTATACATCAAGCTAAAAGGGCAAGTTGGAGGAGTTTTTGCGACAAAGTAGGAAGAACAACACCTGTGGGAGAGATATGGGGAATGATTAAGAGGATGGGAGGAGATAGAAGGGAATGGGAATATCCAGTAATGATATCTGAGGAGGAAGCTGCAGTCTCCAGTAGGGATAAGGCTGAGGTCATGGCCAAGTCATTTGTACTGATACACAGTTCAGAAAATTTGTCTGAAGAAGGGAGAAGAAGAAGGGAAAGAATAATGAGCCAACACCCAGGTGTGTTAAGCAGGAGGGAAGGAACAGATGATATAATTGATGATCCATTTACATTAGCAGAAATGGTGAAAGCAATAAAGAGATCAAGACCAACCTCCCCAGGGAAAGATCTGATATGCTCTGTGATGCTAAAAAAATCTAGGAGAAGGAGCACTCTTGAAGTTGCTGCATTTTTTTAACAGAATGTGGGAGGAGGGAAGATTACCAAGTGCATGGAAAGAAGCAGTACTAATTCCAATAAGGAAGCCTGGCAAGGATCTGTCAAAACCCACTAGCTACAGACCAATTGCATTAACATCAAGTATATGTAAGATAATGGAAAGGATGATAACAGAAAGGTTATCATATGAGCTTGAGAAAAGGGGAATGCTGGCAAGTTATCAGAGTGGTTTTAGAAAGGGAAGGAATTCCATGGACTCAGTGATTATGTTAGAGACTGAAATAAGGAAGGCCCAGGCAAATAGAGAGTCAGTAGTGGCAGTGTTCTTCGACATTGAAAAAGCCTATGATATGATGTGGAAGGAAGGATTATTAATTAAACTGCACAAGATGGGGGTTGGTGGGAGAGTTTTTAATTGGATTAAAGATTTTTTGTTTGGTAGAAAAATTCAAGTTCGGATTGGATCAGAATTATCAAAACAGTACATAGTGAAAAATGGCACACCTCAAGGTAGTGTGATTAGCCCGTTACTTTTCATCATTACGATCAATGATGTCTTCACAAAGGTACCAGTGGATATAGGTAGGTCACTGTTTGCGGATGATGGGGCCTTGTGGAAAAGAGGCAGGAACATGGACCATATAATCAGGAAACTACAAGAAGCAATTGATGAAGTGGTGGAGTGGGGTTATGATTGGGGATGTAGATTTTCAGTAGACAAAACTCAAACTGTATTTTTTCCAGGAAAAGAATTGAGGTAGGGAAGAAGTTAAGGATGAATGGGGTTGAATTAGAAAGGGTTGCATCATTTAAATTTCTGGGAGTTATATTTGATTCACGATTAACATGGGCAGACCATATCAGGAAAGTTGAGGAGAAATGTAAAAAAGTAATAAATGTGATGAGATTTTTGACTGGTAGGGAATGGGGAGCAAGTTGTTCAGCTTTGAAGAGAATGTATGTGGCTTTAGTAAGATCTGTATTGGATTATGGAAATATAGTATATGGATCAGCAGCTAGGTCTCTTATAAGGAAACTGGATGTGATTCAGGCTCAGGCCTTGAGAGTGTGCAGTGGGGCTTTTAAAACCTCACCAGTGTCAGCACTACAGGTAGAAATGGGAATAATGCCTTTGGAACTAAGAAGGATGCAACTGATGGCAAACTACTGGGCTAATTTGCAGGGGCACAATGATTCTCACCCGACTAAAGGAGTGTTGCAGGAGTGCTGGGAAAATGGGAGGTTTCAGAGGGATACCTTTAGTCGGGTAGGGAATGATATTGCGAAAGAATGTGGAGTATTTGATCTGAGGATAAGTCCTTCAGTAGTTTATCCGGTTGTAGCTCCATGGAAGCTTGTATGGCCTGACATAGACTGGGATTTGTTAGAGGTAAAAAGGAAAGAAAGATATAAAGCAGATTTGGTAAATGCATTTAACTGTCATGTGATGGAAAAGTATAGTGATTATACTCACATTTATACAGATGGTGCGAAGGAACCTGAAACAGGAGTGACAGGGTTTGGGGTGGTAATACCAGCAAAAGAAATTGGAATCAGCAGAAGAACATCTAATCAGTTAGGGGTGTTTACAGTGGAGATGCTAGCAGTGTTGGTTGCATTGCAATGGGTGCAGAAAGCCAGACAAGCCAAAGCATTTTTATGTTCAGATTCATTCTCAGTTCTAGCAAGTTTAAGGTCTTTTCACACAAACAGTCGGCAAGATGTACTTTATGAAGTCCTTCAGTTAGTTATAAGAATTGCAAATCAGGGAGGTCAGGTAAAATTTCTATGGGTTCCAGCACAGGTAGGGGTGAAGGGGAATGAGAGGGTGGATGAGTTGGCAAAGAGGGCGTTAAAGAAAGAAAATGTGGAAATGCACATTAGTATCAGTAAAGCAGAGGTTAAGTGTGTAATCTGGGAAAAAGTCAACCGAATGTGGCAAGAAAGATGGGACAGGGAGGGGAAAGGGAGGCATTTATATCAAATACAAAAGAGTGTTGCAGTTACTAGGGTAGGTAATGGAAACAGAAGAGAGGAAATTGTGTGGACTAGATTAAGACTGGGGCACTGTGCATTAAACAAAACATTGAAAATGATAGGGAAACACCAGACAGGATTATGTGAGGGATGTCAGGAAGAGGAGTCAGTAGAACATGTAGTTTTGTGTTGCAGGAAGTATGGGATACAGAGAGAGATGATGAGAAATAAATTAAGGGAGTTGGGGATGCAGGAATTCACATTAAAAGGGTTGCTGGGCATGGGTGAGAGAGCACAAGTCCGGGTATTTTTGGCGTTTTTAAGGGGTACAGGGGTTTTTTATAGAATATGATGAATAAACAGGAATAGGATACTAGGATGGTCAAAGATGGGTGTGCGATCGGGTGAAGGGATTTAGAATGTATGTCTAGTGCACATTCTGGAGCAGAGGCTGGCGGTAATGCACCATTAAGCTGGATGCCAACCACCGTAAAACAAGATACAGACAGACAGGCATTCTCTGCCAGTTCGTTCCAATTCTGACCTGTGTCGTTCTAGCCTGTCATTGTGACTTCTGCCAACCGATTTTGCCTGATTCTGTGTTTTGGATTTTGCCTGTTCTTGGACCTGATTTTTGCCTGTATGCTCTGGATTGTCTGCCCTCGCCTGACTGCCTTGGTAAGACCTCTGCCTGCCATTTCGGATTCGTGCCTGCCTTCTGTTTTTGAAAGACTGTCGCCTTTGTGCTCCCTAATAGAATCCTGGTGAAAAAGTATTCATTGGTCTGCACTTGAGTCCCACTGAAACCCAACACTGTTCCACATCTTATCTCAATCAATAAATAACTAAACAATGCTGTATGCTTGAGTTTGCTCGGGGTGCTCCAGTTCTCCCCCACCCCCCTCTTTCCAAACATGTACTGGTTAGTAGGTTCACTGGTCACGTAGGAGTAATTTGGTGGTGTGGGCTTGTTAGGCTGGATAGGCCTGTTACCATGCTGCAGCTCTAAATAAAATAAATAAATTTATTTCAAGTGAATATAAATTATATGTTGCTTCCTCTTTCATTTATGCAACATTATTTTAAACATTGACTATAGTTAAGGAAGACAGCTTGGCCATTAAATCTATGTTGTACTTCTGTTGATCTATGGAGATTCTAGCCTGTCTGAACTAGTCCCTGTCACAAACACCACCCACATTAAAACCTGACCACAGCCCATGCCTTATTGTTGGAATGCAAAGGGGACACGAGGCTGCAGATGCTGGAATTCTGAGCAACAAGTGATCTGCTGGAGGAACTCAGTGGGCCGAGCAGTATCTGCGAGAGGAAAGGGAGTGTCAAAACCCTGCATCAGGATTGACCCAAAACGTCAACAATTCCTTTCCTCCCACAGATGACATTTGACCCCCTGAGTTTCTCTGGTTCTCTGGTATGTTATATGGTAAACTGAGTAAACAACGATACAAAGCAAAAATGCGACAGCTCTGGAGAAAGTCCAATGCAAGATCTAAATTATTAACTCCATGTCTCTCTCCATAGATGGTGTCTAATTTGCTAAGTGTTTCCAGCATTTTTTTTTAAAGCTTCACAGAATAATTTTTTTTGGGCAGGATGTTTCAAATGAATTCAAACACCACAACATATCAAACAAAAGTACTTGTATATACAGATTAAAGCCCAAGCCAGCAGCATTATCTTTTACAATATGGGAAGCAATGGATCATTTTGCTGACATTTGGAAGATTTAAAAGGACAATTTAGTTATCATTTCTGTATATTCTAATCTTTTCTCTCCCTTTGTCTCTGAGAATTACTTGTAGTCTAACAAAGGTCACATATGATCTTTCTGATAAATTTCTTTGGGGCGCTAATTGAGTTATGTCATTTAGTTTAATCATCATTTTAATTTCCACTGCCCCCTCCAGTTGTACTTGGATATTGCTATACAGGTAGTAAGAACTACGTATTCCCTCTTGGGTGTCTAATTATGGGGCTTGATGGGGTTGGTGTGGAATTTATGCTTTCTTTCATTGGGATGTCTAAAATCAAGAGAAAGGTTTCAGCCTGAATTTATTTCTGTAACTGCTACCTGACCTCCTGAGTTCCGCTAGTATTTTGTGTCTGTTGCTTTAGATTTAAGGTCGTTTAATGCCATTTCCAGTGTAGAGAAGAATAAAATAATTGTTACTCTGCATCAACCAAAACAAAGTAAGATAAAGAATACAATTATAAAAATAACAATAAATATATATACATTAGATAGCTTTGATAATAGATTCACAAACACAAGGAAATCTGCAGATGCTGGAATTTCAAGCAACACACATAAAAGTTGCTGGTGAATGCAGCAGGCTAGGCAGCATCCGAGGCCTGGAGACCTCGGCCTGAAATTTCGACTGTACCTCTTCCTACAGATGCTGCCTGGCCTGCTGTGTTCACCAGCAACTTTGATAATAGATTGATTGTTTGTCCATGAGGTGACACAAGGCACAGGAGTGTCTGTACAAATGGTGATTCTGACAGAAAATTATGAAGTAGTGGTGGTGAGAGGTGTGGGGGGGGGTGTTGAATTAGAGGGTGGGAGTGCTGAGCAGCATTACTGCTTGGGAAAAGTGATCACAATCTCAAGATAGCCATTCAGCATGGAGATGAAAACATTTTTTTTCTTTTGCCCTGAGAGGGCTAAATCGCTGGTCTTACCTACCTAACAAGCCTTTAGAGACTTATTCAAGACAGACCCAGCTTTTTCAGATATGAGGTGAACATATGGGGATGATGTAGGAAAGTGGCTCTGAGGAGGGAAATTAGCCTTGATTTACTGATCGCAAAGCAGATAAGTAGGTCAGATGGCCTACTGCAGCTCTGTGTCCTGTGTTTTCCTCTGTTCACGATGAAAGCCCTGTCAGAGGAGGTGGGTGTAACTAAGTTACTTCTGATCTTGGTCATGTCTTGTCACGGTAGCGTAGTGGTAGCGAAGGTGACCCCAATTCATTTCCTGCCGCTGCTTGTCAGAAGTTTGTACCTGTTTGTACATGGGTTTTCTCCGGGTGCTCCGGATTCCCCTCTCAGTCCAAACACATACCGGGTGGTAAGGTAATTGATCATTGTAAATTGCTCTGTGATTAGGCTCGGGTTAAATTGGGGGATTGCTGGGTGGCATGGCTCGAAGGGCTGATTCCACACTTTATCAATAAATACTCTCACATTTCCAATTTAAAAGTAATGGCTGTCTCTCAGGAACAGGTATCAGCAATGTCATATGTTCTCATCACCCCTAACTACAAGAATGGCCATCAATTACAACACCTCCACCCACAACTGACCAAACAATAATGCACGTTGGACTTGGTCCTATTCCAGCATAGCTGATTTAGCTTCAAACTCAACCACGCTGACTGGAGTTCACATCTGGGCTGATCTCGTTTGCCTGCTTTTGATCCATATTCCTCTGGATCTGTTCTATTCATGTGCACGACCAAGCAGACAAACGTAAATTATTTTCTTTTTGGAGTGTTGGAGGCTAAGGGACAACATGAAATTATAAGAGTCATTGATGGGGTAGGGTTGCTTAAGGTTGTTATAGCCGAGGCGTGGTAATGGGGATAAGGTCCCACTACCTACTAAACTCTCCCAATGGCGTGTGTCTCAAATACCTTCTGACAACCAAGTTCTTCATATGTAGCTTAGCTACTAAGCCTGGTGAAACCGTTTTTACTGACAGGAGAAAGGGCAAAGGTGGGTTACTGACACCTGAAAACCAGTCACTTCAGGTAGATGGGGTTCGTCAGCCATGTTTAGCAGCTCATCTAGGAGAAAGAAAGCATGGATCTCAAACCTCTACTGCCTTACAGCTATACCCACTCATTGGGAAGGTTTCAGTAGCAAACCCCAAGGGAAGTTCAGAGCTGGAGTCCCTAAGGCAGTCTTACGTTGACAACTCCTGCACGCTGCTGGTGTCAAACTGTTTAAGTCTCTGCCATTCCTTTGGGTTCATTAGATGTGTGGAGAGAGGCAGGTTGCTACATGGGCAACAGCTTGCTGTCCATATCGTACTGCCCAGGCTTGCATACCTAGACAGGTAGAACACACGGTGATCCCTGACCAACGGAGGCCTCAGATACAGGATAGATGGAGTCTATTGCTGCAAATGTAGAAATGTCAAATCAGACTCGCATTTAATATCCCTGGTATATGTCAGGAAATGTGTTGTTTTGTGGAAATGGAACAGTGCAACACATGAACAACACTATTTCAATGGTTACAAAAATAATTAGCAAATGGTACAAAAATTGAATCGCTAGGTAGCATTCATTGGTTCTGGAACTTTTAGAAATCTGATGATGGAGGGAAAGAAGCTGTTACTAAGATGTTGAATGTGTGTTTTCAGGCTCCTGTACCCCCTCCCCAGTGGCATTAACGAGAAGAGAGCATGGTTCATATAGTGAGGCTCCTTCGTGACAATTCTGAAACACTGCCTTTTGAAGCCGTCCTCAGTAGCAGGGAGAGTTGATGGATCTGGCTGACTCTATCCATTTAGACTCCGCCATTAGAGCAGGCTTTCTAACCTTTTTATTGCATGGTTGAACAAGTTAGGCCTTTATTCTTTGGAGCGTAGAAGGTTGCGGGGGGACTTGATAGAGGTGTTTAAAATTATGAGGGGGATAGATAGAGTTGACGTGGATAGGTTTTTTCATTGAGAGTGGGGGAGATTCAAACAAGAAGACATGAGTTGAGAGTTAAAGGGCAAAAGTTTAGGGGTAACATGAGGGGGAACTTCTTTACTCAGAGTGGTAACTGTGTGAAACGAGCTTCCAGCAGAAGTGGTTGAGACAGGTTCGATGTTGTCATTTAAAGTTAAATTGGATAGATATATGGACAGGAAAGGAATGGAGGGTTATGGGCTGAGTGCAGGTCGGTGGGACTAGGTGAGAATAAGAGTTTGGCATAGACTAGAAGGGCCGAGATGGCCTGTTTCCGTGTTGTAATTGTTATATGGTTATATTAGACAAGGTGTCTGTAGATCCCAGGTTGGGACCCCTGCTTTAGAACCTCTACACGAGGCAATGATATCACAGGCCTGACTGTTCTCTGTCCTTACATCTGTAGAATTTACAAGTCTTTTGTAGCATACCAAATACGAGAGAGTTTACCCTTAGGGTGAGAGGGAAATATTTAAAGGAGAAGACAAAGTAATTTTACATATCAAGTGGTATGTACTACCAGGTGAGTTGGACAAAAGAGGTACATTAGTATCATGTAAGAGGCTTTTAGACATTTACTGTACATGAACAGGTGAAGGTTGGATATATGGATCACGTGAAGGAAGGTGGGATTAGTTTTGATTGGAACCATGGTTGGCAGAAATATTGTGGGCTGAATGGCCTGTTCCCACACTGCAATCTTCCATGTCTTTACTGATCAATACATTTACCCAAAGGTCCAGCATGTAAAGGAAGGAATGTCTCAGGAAGGAAGATTGGTGAAGTGTGCATAAAAAATAGGCATTATCTTTAATCATTGCTACCAACAAGGAGGAGGTACAAGAGTCTAAAGGCACCCAATCGACATTTCAGAAACAGCTTCTTCTCCACCATCAAAGTTCCAAGTTCAAAGTACATTTATTATCCAAAGTTTGTATAGATTATACAGCCTTGAGATTTGTCTCCTTACAGCAGCAGTCCCCAACCACTGGGCCACAGACTGGTACCGTGCTACCGGGCTGCGAGGAAACGATATGATTTGGCGATAGGAATCAGCTGCACCTTTCCACTGTTGAACCATTATGCATGTGAGGTCATTACCAGCGCGTCATCCATGTCAGCGTGGGAAGAAGATCAACTTCTTGAACTTGCAAATGACGGCCGGCTGAAAAGTACGTTTGACATAATATCTCTACCGGCATTCTGGATCTCAAAGTCAAGGCTAAATATCCTGAGATAGCCACGAAAGCACTGAAAACGTTGCTTCCATTTCCAACATATCTCTGCAATGAATACAACGAAAACCAAATTGCGTAATAGACTGGACATAAGGAACCCTGCTCGAGTATCGCTGTCTCCCATCACCCCTCGATGGGACCATCTTATTGCAGGGAAACAAGCGTTCAGCCCAGGGCTCTCACTGATTCAGCGATATTGGTGTGTTGCAATGATTTTATATGCTCATACAGGGAAAATATGTGCTGTGTGTTTAATATCCAAATGTTACTTAAAATGCTACAGATGCTGGAAATTCAAGCAACACACATGTTATATATTATGTGTGTTACTTAAAATGTTATGATGCTATTGACTTACTTATATAACCATATAACAATTACAGCACGGAAACAGGCCATCTCGGCCCTTCTAGTCTGTGCCGAAAGCTACTCTCAGCTAGTCCCACTGACCTGCACTCAGCCCATTACCCCCCATTCCTTTCCTGTCCATATACCTATCCAATTTTTCTTTAAATAATATCGAACCTGTCTCTACCACTTCTACTGGAAGTTCGTTCAACACTTACTTCAAGCTCCCCTGTCCTTCCCTGATAATTGATTTAACGCTATATTCATGCAAGGAAAATATGTGCTGCGTGTTTAATATTAAATTTGTTAGATAAACCCTTTTAGAAACAAAATTGAGTGTATTAGCCACTTATCACCTATATTCCGGTCATGATTAACACCCCCCCCCCCCGCCAACAGAATCGCCAAAATCGATTTGTAGAAAAAATCAGCACATACAGGCATGTGCACTGGTGCCCGCGCAAGGCTTCATGGTCATTGTAGTCTCACGGTGTAAATAATATATTTGGCTCTATTCTTGCCTGTTGGCAACCCTACCCACCCCCACCTCCCCCCCCCCCCCCGGGTCGACCAGTCCGCAAGAATATTGTCAATATGAAACCGGTCTGCAGTGCAAAAAAGGTTGGGGACCCCTGCCGTACAGGCAACCGTAAAACAAAGAAACCCAAAAGAACCCGTTTTAAAAAAGAGGAACATCAAACACCCAAAGTGCAGAGATTTAAAAAAAAACAAATCATGCAAACAATAAAAATGAAAAATGGGTTCATTTTTGAATGGACAATGAACCCAAGTACACTACCTCAATATTTTTTGCTTGCTGTCTCTTTTGCAGAACTTATTTAATTGTTCTTAATACATTTCCTCTTATAATTTATAGTTTTTTTAAAAATTATGTACTGCTTATAGTTCTGACATAAAGAGGGTGTTTTGTTCTGAGGGTGACGTCTGCATTAGTACTCTTTACAGCATCCTGAGGGAATGTTCTTGTGGAGAGGCTGAGCAGTTGGGAAGAGCTGGGAGGAAGAACTGGGAGCAGAAATTACAGCTGAAACATGGGAAGGCATCTGTGATAATGCAAAGAAAATTTCAGTTTGTAATAGAACTAAAGCATTGCAACTCAAAATTCTGCATAGAGCCCATCTGACTCCAGATCATCTCTCGAAATTTAAGACAGGGGTTTCTCCAATATGTTCTAAATGTAAAATAAATACTGGAACTTTCACCCACTATTTTTGGACTTGTCCCAAACTTCAGGCATACTGGAGTGATATTTTGGGTGAAATGGAAAAGATTCTGAAGATGGAGCTTGAACTGGACCCAGTGTCTTTTCTCTTAGGCTTACCCAGCAGTCGTATTATTAATGCACATCAGAAAAATCTTTTTAACATCCTGACCTTTTGTGCAAGGCAGAACATTTTACTTTTTTCGGTGTTCAATAAGGCCCCTGGACTTTTTGGTTGGCGTAAATTAATCATGAAATGCATTCCTTTGGACTTTTTGACTTGTATCGTACACTCAAAAGCAAATAGTTTTCATAAAACATGGCAATCTTTTCTGCAGTATGTAGATGTAAACTTGTCTGCTATACTAATAAGGGCTTTTGTATAGGACGCTGTGGTGATGTCTATATTTTGATGGAAGTGTTCTGATAGCTGATATCTGAGGGGAAGAAATGTAATTGTACTGGAAATTGGAAGTTTTGTTATGCTAAGCAAAAAAAAATAAATTAAAAAAAAATTATGTACTGCTGCTTAAAAAACAACAAATTTTGTGACATATGCCAGTGATATTAAACCTGATTCTGATCATTTAAAGCTGTTTTAAGGTGGAGTTCCTTTTCTCAGAGTGCTCTGAATTTTCTCAACCTCAGAGAAACTTCTGGAGAAAAAGTAAGACAAAGTACAGAGATCTGGATGACCCGAGTTTTACAGAAAGATTGAATAAGTTGGGACTTTATTCCTTGGAACATAAAAGATTGAGAGGAGGTTTGATAGAGATATACAAAGTTATTAGGGGTATAGATAGATAGATATACTTTATTGATCCCGAGGGAAATTGGGTTTCGTTACAGCCGTACCAACCAAGAATAGAGCATAAATATAGCAATACAAAAACCACAAACAATCAAACAACAAAATGTAAACTATGCCAGATGGAAATAAGTCCAGGACCAGCCTATTGGCTCAGGGTGTCTGACCCTCCATGGGAGGAGCTACAAAGTTCGACGGCCATAGGCAGGAACAACCTCCCGTGACGCCCAGTGTTGTTTCTCGGTGGAATATGGCCGGAGTCCAACAGCAAAAAGTTCAATATCCAGTCTACAAACATGTTCCTCGATCGTAATATGACCCAGATTGCACCATCCGTTGTTAACCAGAACAGTTAACATAGAGAGAGTAAATGCAAGCAGGCTTTTTCCACTGAGGTTGGTTGGAATACAACCAGAGGTCATGGATTAAGGGTGAAAGGTGAAACATTTAAGGGGAAGGAGGGAAAACTTCTTCACTCAGAGGGTGGTGAGAGTGTGGAATGAGTTGCCAGTGCAAGTGGTGCATGCGAGCTCGATTTCAGCACTTAAGAAAAGTTTCGATGGGTAAATAGATGGCAACTGTGTGAAGAGCTATGGTGCCGGTGTAGGTCGATGGAAGTAGGTAATTTAAATGCTTTGACATGGACTAGATGGGCCAAAGGGTCTATTTCTTTGCTGTACTTTTCTATGGCCATGCTCTGATTAAGTATTTTCAAGGTTGACATTGGGGAATAAAAAGCTGGCTAAATAATGTTGAAGACAAACACTAGGTCAGTCATGGTCTTATTGGTCAATTGAGCCCTTAACTGAAATAGCTGCCTGGATTATTCAAGGAGAATGGCTTCAGCCATTACCTTCAGATTCATGGTTATTCAGCCAACGGTGACACTTAGATGATTTGATGTTCAATTAAAAACCAAAGCACAAGCATGGGGGCACTAAACGTCCCCCTCCACACTGAGATTTCGGAGATTTATCAAGCGCAGCAATCACACACCAACCTGATGTCCTCTGCTGTCGGTGGGTCTAAATCCTGCAATTCTCTACTCAGCATCGCTGTGGGAGTACCTTCACGAGAAAATTGCAGTGGCTATATAAAAAAAAAGTAGTTTGCCACTTTCTCCTCAAGGGCAGTTAGGAGTGGGGATTAAATACAAAGCAATGTGTGAATCAAAACTAGAGTGAATAATTTCCATGTCTTCCCAGTTTGGGAAAAAAAAATTAATCTCCAAGGTTAGTTATTTCTGATCCTCGGGCATTGGAGATTGGAGTTCAGTTCTGCTGCCGCCCGTAAGCAGTTTATACACACTTCCCGTGAGCATGTGGGTTTTCGCTGGTTGCCCCAGTTTCCTCCCACAGTCCAAAGTCGTACTGGTTAGTAGGTTCATTGGTCATTGTAAATTGTCCTCTGATTAGGCTGGGGTTAAATAGGAGGATTGTTGGGCAGTGCGGCTTGTTGGTATGGAAAGGCCTCTCCTGCACTGTATGTCAACAAATAAAATAATTATTTTCCAGAAGTCATGACATTCCAAGATATTGTGTGCCTTTAACTAGTGTTTTCCCAGAGATGTTCTCCCAGAAAATGCTAGGATATTGCCCTCCACTCCACCTTCCAAACACCTGTCTCTTCCTTGTTGTGTTTATAGCTGCCCACCTTTAGGGACAGCTAGCACCCTAGTTTACACCTGAAAGATGATGAGGACATCAAAATGGGAAAAACTCCCCTTAAACATATAGCAAATTATTTGATGAGATTCATAGGGCAGTTTAAGGAAGGACTTTGTAATCATCTGTCAACATGCAATATTAATCTAATTACACACACACACACACACAAGGAGGTCCATAAGAATTATTCCAAGAATGGAAGGGTTAACCTATGAGGAGTGTTCGATGTCTCTGGGACCTTAGAAGAATGAAGGGGGATTTCACTGAAACCTCTTGAATATTGAAACGTCTTGATAGATTGGATGCGGGGAGTATGTTTTATATAGTGGAGTATTCTGGGGCCAGAGGACACAGCCTCAGAATAAAGGAGTATCTATTTAGAACAGAGATAGGGAAGAATACCTTCAGCTAGGTGGTGGTGAATTTGTGGAATTCATTGCCACAGATGGCAGTGGAGTCAATTCATTCAATATATTTAATGTGGAGGTTAATAGGTTCTTGATTAGTAATGGTATTACAAGTTATAGGGAGGAGGCAGAAGAATGGGTTTGTGAGGGATAATATATCAGCCATGATAGAAAAGTGGAGTAGACTTGATGGGCTGAATGGCCTAACTCTGTAGAAAATCAACTGCTTCCTCAGCACAGAGCAATCAAAGGGGGGTGATGCGTTGCCAGTTATGTCAACATACCATGAGGTACCAAATAAAAATAAAGAATAATAGTTCAAATATAAATTAGAATAAAAGGTTCATATTTCTTCAGTTCTCACCCTTTGCCTTACAGATGAATTAAGATCAATTATTGTTTTGAATTGTTTATTGATATGCTGCAGATTGCTCATAACTCAGCCAAGCTGAACTAAACTAAGGGTCATTGGCTGGTAAAGGTAATGTTACGTTATCTAAACATGGTTTGAAATGTTTCAGTACACAATCGGTCTTACTTTCTACATACATCCCTTGTATGTAAGTAGATTGTTACAATATCTGGTCACTTTGGTTAAGTGAAGGCAATATAAACCGAATGGGTTCCATTTTAATGTAATTCTTCTGAACAATAAACAAGGCAAATTACTTTTGACAATAAGTATACTTCCGTCCTGAAGAAGATCTCAGCCTGAAATGTCAGCTGTTTGTTCATTTCCATCAGTGCTGCCTGATTTGCTGAGTTCCGCCTGAATTTTGTGTGTGTTGAAATGACGATTATATTTTCCCTGCATTACATTAAACTTGAGAGAAATCAATATCAGAAGATGTTCCTTATTGACAATATTAAAGGCCTTAGATATCCACATCAGAAAGGACAAAGGAGAGGCAGTAGATGTCATTTACATGGATTTTCAGAAAGCACTTAATAAGGTGCCACACATGAGGCTGCTCAGTGAGATAAAATCCAATGGCATTACAGGAATGATAATGGCATGGACAGAGGTAGAATGCAGTGAGAGGGAATAAACAGGGCCTTTTCTGTTTGGCTGCCAGTGACTGGAGGTGTTCCTCAGGGGTCAGCATTGGTACTGCTGCTTCTCACATTGTTTGTCAATGATTTAAATAATGGAATTGATGGCTTTGTGGCCAAGTTTGTGGATGAAACTAAGATAGGTGGAGGGGTAGGTAGTGTTGAGGAAGCAATGCGATTGCAGCAGGACTTAGACAAATTGGAAGAATGGGAAAAGAAATGGCAGATGGAATACAGTGCTGGGAAATGTATGATAATGCATTTTGGTAAAAATAACAATAGTGTGGACTATTATCTAAATGTGGAGAACATACAAACATTAGAAGTGCAGACTCCTACAAGGTTAATTTACATGTAGAATTTGTAGTAAAGAAGGCAAATGCAATGTTGGCATTTATTTCAAGAGGAATAGAATATAAAAGCAAAGAGATAATGCTGAGGCTTTATGATGTACTAGTCAGGCTGCACTTGGAGTATTGTTAACAGTTTTAGAATCCATATCTCAGAAAGAATGTGTTGTCATTGGAGAGAGTCCAGAGGAGGTTCATGAGTATGATTCTGGGAATGAAGGGGTTAACATATGAGGAGTGCTTTGCAGCTTTGGGCCTGTACTCACTGGAATTTAGAAGAATATGTGGAGATCTAATTGAAATCTGCCAATTGTTGAAAGGACTAGATAAGGTGGATGTGGAGAGGATATTTCCTATGGTGGGGATAGTCAGAACTAGGGGGCACAGCCTCAAAATTGAAGGAAGGCCTTTTAGAACAGAGTATGGGGTTAAGTGGGATCCGGGATCGGCCATGATGGAATGGTGGAGCACACTCGATGGGCTGAATGGCCTAATTCTGCTGCGATGTCTTATGGTCTTATGGTCTTATAGTTAAGGGATAACATATTTTTCTCCTGAGGGCAGGAATGTGCCTTTAACAATCTGTTATTGCAGATACATCAGGAGAGGGAAATTCATCTGCTTCATCTTTAACTCAGGAGCAAGCAGGCCAGAAGTCGATATTTTCCTATACTGCAAGTTTTTCCGTAGTGTTGATAATCAGAGAGGGGCCTGCCCTTCTTGCACAAAGAAGAAACCTTTTGTGAGGCCTGCCCTCACGTGGTCTCTCTAGCACTCTGGTGCACCCTCATCTCTCCTCTCCTGTCCTCACAGTATCCATTGATTACGTAACAATTTGAAAGGAGTTTCTTATGATACGTCTTTTTAATAGCTGCTATGAATTACAGTGGATCACAGTATGACATTATGCAAGGAAACCTAATGAATCTGTATTGTGAACCTCATGATTACATACCTCAATCATTATCCAAATTCCAAAAAAAAACTTAAGGTGTTTGTTTTTTTAACAACATTAAAAATGCATTTCAGCAATTTCTAGGCTCTTTACTCTAATGTTCTGTCCTATCTTTATATGTTGGTCAATATGCCATTTGTCTTCCTAATTATTTGATGTAACTGAGCATCTTTTCCTATGTTCCCTCTAAGCTGTGTGGGTCCGCGGTTACGCAGTAACAGAAATGCTCCCACATACAAGCTGTTGTTGCCACACAGTTTTCAGGCAGTGTAAAAATTTCTGGCTCAGAGAAATATATTTGAGGGAACTTTGACCTCTTCTATGTTTTATGATGTCACAGTGCATCATTTGATGATTCAAATAAGCATGGTGATTATCTCCTCCAAATACGTAAATCACTGGAGTTCTCTCGCACCACCTTACATCCAAATTATCCATAGCAATCAAGATATTTGTTGATGAGCCCTAGTAGTGTAATGGAGACATGGAGTCTAATTTCCTGCCTCCAGAGTTTAATTTAGTTCAGTTCTATTGCTGTGGGCCAAGACATGGTGTTAAGGGCATCACGGCAGTTGTAGCAGTTGTGTGACACCACTACAACTCGGGGTTTGGAGTTGAACAATTTTTGTGTTCTTCCAGTATGACTTCCTCTGGTTTCCTATCACATTCCAAAGACGTACATTGGGTTGCTGGGTGGTGAGGCTCATTGGGCTGGAAGAACCTGTTCCACATTATATTTTTAAATAAAAATAAATAAATAAATAGAGCATAGGCTTAAGGTGAGAGGAAAGAGTCTTAAAAGTGGATTTGAGGACAAAATATTTTTTATACTTGATAGAGAACAGACCATGGGCACGGTTAAAAAAAAGTCTCAAAGTCTCTCGAAAGTCCCATCATCTCATGCAGACGGTAAAAGGAAGAAATCTCTCCCTGCTATGAGGTTCCAATGCAGCATCCTGGAAGCACCCGACCACAGTATGATTCTGAGTCCATCTGAAAACTTCGAGCCTCCAGCCAGCCCTTCGACACCGAGCACCGACCACCAAGCACCATCTCTGCCGAGCGCTTCGACCCCAGCCCCGGCTACCAGCAACAGGCAAAGCTGGGGATTTGGGGCCTTCCCCTCTGGAGATTCTCGATTGCACAGTAGCAGCAGCAGCGAACTGGGCATTTCAGAAGTTACTCCAGATATTCCTCTGCTTCTCACGTCTGTCTCCATCAAATCAGAATTGAGCACGGCCCCTACTTACAAATACCGATATCATTCACCTGAGCGGCCGTGCGTGCTGCGTTGCGCCGCCATCTTCTCCTCTCTCCTATTTTTAGGAGATATTTAGAAAGATGTTCGGATCTGCAAGGCCTAGAAGGATGTGGACCCAATGTGAGTGAATGTGGTTAGATGGGCAGAAAGATCAACATATTTTGGTGGGCCATAGCTCCTGTTTCTGTGCTGTACAAATCAAAAACTCTGACTCAATCAGACTTTAAACATTGTCTTGGAAACTTATTTTCCTCCTTCCTGAGACTTATTGGCTACATTTTGTAGAAAGAAACAAATCAGGGTAATGTGACAGGAGAACTAACTGCTGGTGTTTGTTTGAATCATTAGAAATAATGAAGTGAATTAGACCTTAATGATCTTTCTGTAATAAAATCCTTTCCATACTCTTCAATAACTGTCATAAAAGGTGCACTCAGGCCTCTGATTAATGGCAATGTCTTTGAGCTTCCATTCCTACTCACTTATTGTTACCTCAGAGTGAGCTGGCTTATCAGAAGACGATTATTGCAGTACCTTCAATTTTTCCATCCACGCGCTGCCTGTGAGTCTCCCCTGGAAACGATAAACTCAGTAGTCACCTGATTTACATTGAAAATTATGGGCTGGACTGACGCTGGTATGAAGCTGAGTGAAGCTCCATGAATAGAAAAGATTCTGAACGATTAACCTTAGGGTCAACTTGTGCATTTGTTTGTTCGTTATGTGCCATGTCATATGACATGATTATGGTCTTTCTCTGACCAAGCTTGCTCTTGGCAAATCTTTTTCCAGAAGAGATTTACCATTGCCTTCTCTGGGCAGTGTCCTTATAAGACGGGAGAGCCCAGCCATTACCAATACTCTTCAGAGTTTGTCTGCCTGGCGTCAGTGGTAACATAACCAGGACTTGTGATCTGCACCAGCTGCTCATACGACCATCCACCACCTGCTCCCATGGCTTCATGTGATCCTGATCGCGGGCGTGAAGCAGGTCCTACACCTTACCCTAGGGTGACCTGCAGGCTAGCAGAGGGATGGAGCGTCTTACACCTCCTTTGGTAGAAACATACCTCCACCAGGCCACCGAACTTGAGTGTACACACTCAACGTTCATATCAGCATCAGTTCAAACTGATATGAGCTTCACACTAACATCAAACTTCTACAATGACTAAACACTGATAGCTGGCAGTAAACTCAACTCACGATGTAGCAGCTACCAGACTGAAACTAAAGGAAATCTGGATTTATCAATCACATCCTGTCCATAAGACCATAAGACAAAGGAGCAGAATTAGACCATTCAGCCCAATGTGTCTGCTCTGCCGATCCCAGATCCTACTCAATTCCATACACCTCCCTTCGTACCATATCCTTTAATGCCCTGACCAATCAGGAAACTATCAACTTCCTCTTTAAATATACCCGTGGACTTGGCCTCCACTGCAGTCTGTGGCAGAGTATTCCACAGATTCACTAATCTCTGGCTAAAAAAAATTCCTCCTTGCCTCTGCTCTAAAAGGTCACCCCACAATTTTGAGCCTGTGCCTGATAGTTCTGGATACCCCCACCACAGGAAACATCCTCTCCACAACCACCTTATCTAGTCCTTCCAACATTTGGTAGGTTTCAATGAGATAACTATATAACCATTACAGCACAGAAACAGGCCATCTTGGCCCTTCTAGTCTGTGCCGAACTCTTACTCTCTCCTAGTCCCACCAACCTGCACTCGGTCCATAACCCTCCATTCCCTTCCTGTCCATATATCTATCCAATTTAACTTTAAATGACAACATCGAACCTGCCTCAACCACTTCTGCTGGAAACTCGTTCCACACAGCTACCATTCTCTGAGTAAAGAAGTTCCCCCTCATGTTACCCCTAAACTTTTGTCCTTTAACTCTCAACTCATGTCCTCTTGTTCTAATTTTCCCCACTCTCAATGGAAGATCCCCACACTTTCTTCTAAATTCCAGTGAGTACTGGCCCAAGGCTGCCAAATGCTCCTCCTATGTTAACCCCTTAATTCCTTGAATCTTCCTCGTGAACCACCTCTGGTCTCTTTCAAATGACAACACACCCTTCCTGAGCTATGGGGCCGAAAACTGTTGACAATACTCCAAGTGTGGCCTGACTAGTTTTTTTTATAAAGTCTCAGCATTATCTCCTTGTTTTTATATTCTATTCCCCTTGAAATAAATGCCAACTTTGTATTTGCCTTCTTTACTACAAACTCAACCTATAAATTAACCTTTTGGGAGTCTTGCACAAGGACTCCTAAGTCCTTCTGCACCTCTGATGTTTGAACCTTTTCCCCATTTAGTTAATAGTCCGCACTATTGTTCCTTTTACCAAAATGCATTATTGTACATTTCCCAACTCTATATTTCATCTGCCATTTTTTTGCCCATTCTTCCAATTTGTCTGTCCTGCTGCAATCACATTGCTTCCTCAGCACTACCTACCCCCCCCCCCCACCTGTTTCTTTTTACCACAGAGCCAAAAATTCCATTTTCTAAATCATTGGCAAACAATGTGAAAAGAAGCTGTCCTAATACTGACCCCTGAGGAACACCACTAGTCACTGGCAGCCAGCCAGTAAAGGACCCTTTTATTCCCACTCACTGCCTCCTGCCTGTCAGCCATTCCTATATTCATGCTGTATCTTTCTTGGATTTTATCTTGTTAAGCAGCCTCATATATGGCACCTTATAAAATGTCTTCATGTTACACCCATCATCTGCTAGCTCATCCTCAACTCTAACATATTGGATCCCATTCCTCTGGCATATTCGTTTAAACCATTCCCAATAGCTCTGGTAAACCTGCCTGCAAGAATATTGGACGCCCTCAGATTCAAGTGCAACCCATCCCTTTTGTACAGGTCACACCTGCCCCAGAAGAGGTCCCAATGATCCAGAAAACTGTATCCCTGCCCTTTGCTCCAATTCTTCAGCCATACATTTATTTGCCACCTGATTCTACTCCTAAACTCTCTGTCGCGTGGCACATGCAACAATCCCGAGATTACTACTATTGAGGTCCTGCTTCTCAGCTTCCTTCCTTACTCCCTGTATTTTTTTCAGGACTTCCTCCCTTTTTCTACCTATGTTGTTGGTACCAATATGTACCACGACTTCTGGCTGCTCACCCTCCCTTTTCAGGATATTGTGAACACGTTCAGAAACACCTTGGACCCTGGCACCTATGAGACAAACTACCATCTGTGTTTCCTTTAACCTTCTGGTTTGTTGCATATTGGTGGAGCCGTCCTTCAACACTGTAACAGAATGGGAATATTTTGGCTGTCTGGAGTTTGCACACAGATATTTTTGGAACAGACACCAGTACTGAGTCCAACAATCTCTTTGACCCCCAACCATCACACAGGAGGTGCCGTAGCATTAGGACAAGGACTGAGAGGATCAGAAATAGCTTCTTCCCCAAGCCATAAGACTACTGAACGCTTTGCCCCCACCCAGGTCTCACCATGCATGAAACGGCAGTACAGTATACTGGAAACGTCATACAGACGCTGGAAATCCAATGCAACACAGACAAAATGCTGGAGGAACTCAGAAAGTCAGGCAGCATCTGTGGAAATGAATAAACAATTGACGTTTCAGACCAAGACCCTTCTTCAGGACAGGAAAGGAAGGGGGAAGACACTGGAATAAAGTGGTGGCGGGAGAGGAAGAAGGATCGCTGGAAGGTGATAGGTGAAGCCAGGTGGGTGGGAAAGGTAAAGGGCTGGTGAGGAAGGAATCTGATAGCGAGGGGAGTGGACTATAGGAGAAAGGGAAGTAGGAGGGGATCCAGAAAGAAGTGAAAAAGGGTAAAAGACCAGAGTGGGGAATAGAAGAGGATGGGAGGGGGAGGGATTATCTTTTACCAGAAGGAGAAATCAATATTCATTATACAGTTTATTTTTGAACTTGTGTTGTAAATGCACCTTATTATTTATTAATTTACTTGTATTACTATTACCTTATGAGTTCTGTGTGAGTTATATGTACTGTATTGCACTGGAGAAATGTTGTTTCATATATGGGTGGATGACAATAAACTTGAATCTGAGGTCTGTGGCCTCTGTCGGTCAGAGCTGACCGTGGATATTGTGCCCTAGATGTCCAGATACACAAGCCTGGACAGTACGACATGGATAGCAAGCTGTTGCCCATGTAACAAGCTTTCTCCCTCTCCACACACCTGATGAACCCAAAGGAACGGCAGAGACCAGTACAGTTTGGTCCCAGCGGCATGGCAGGAGTTGCTAGTCAGCAATGAACTCAACACAGGTCTGCATTAGGGACTCCAGCTCAGGACTTTTCTCTCGGGGTCCACTCCCGAAGCCTTCTCCATGAGTGCAAGGCAGCAGAGGTTTAAGATCAGAGATGAGCCGCCTACCACAGCTGATGAGACCCATCTGCCCAAAGCAATTGGTTTTAAGGCAACAGTAACCCACCTTTGCCCCTTCTCTTGTCAGTGGAAAAGGTTCTGCCGCAAGTGAAGGCCAGGAGCCGGACTTGGATGTCAGAGGCTCTTTGAGGCATACGCCATCAGGAGCACTTAGTAGGTAGTGGGAGCTTGTTCCCATTACTACCCTTGACTATAACAACCTTAAGGAATCTGAATACTCAAAGGGATTCTGCTAGTTTATAAATATGTAAGTGTGTATATTTATCTGACTATATTCAAAATGTTAAAGGCAAATAGGTGATTACAGCAATTGATGAAAGAAGGTGGAGCGTTCGATCACAGTGGCTACTATGGGGTCAACCATATATGTCACTGTCTTTTTTAATGGTATTTTTTATGTTCACTGAAAGCTGCTGGACTTGAATTGAACTGTAAGCTTTATTGTTATCTTCATGTTGCAGGTGTATAGAATATTGTATCCATAGAGCAAGATTCTCTTCTGAGGGTTTGCTGTGTGACTAAAGATTTTTACAAGTTACTGGTTACAAGTTTTGTGTGGCACAGGTTTAGTCTGTCACAACAGGCACTGTACAGGATCAAAATAAGCTCAGACATCCCACCTCTCCCGGAACTTCCGGGAGTCTCCCGCATATTAATAGTGGCTCCCTGATGCCCGCAAATTATATACAATGTCCCGGAAATTGAATTTTTTTTTGAGAGCGAGCGTGAGAGAACGCATGAGAAAGAGTGAGAGAGCGAGCGCAAGAGCAAGAAAGCAAGCGCGAGTGAGAGCGAGCGCGAGAGGGTCCTGACGAAGGGTCCCGGCCTGAAACGTCGACTGTACCTCTTCCTCGAGATGCTGCCTGACCTGCTGCGTTCACCAACAACTTTGATGTGTGTTGCTTGAATTTCCAGCATCTGCCGATTTCCTCGTGTTTGCAAATATAAAACTTTCGTCATCCCAGACTACCCTAAAGTGTACCCCTGTCAAATAGGGCTCAAAATAATGACAGTGTTGCTCGCTGCTATTGCCCATGGTGGGTTAAGACTGTAAAAGTCATGTTGAGGTGAGTTTAACAGGTGTCATTCGTTCATCAGCGTAGCTAACGTTATTTAAACTAGCTGGCTAGCTGCTAAGGAGCTACTCTATTGCAAACGTCACACCTCTCCCGGAAGTCTCCCGCAAATTGATGGTGCTAGCTCCCTGAAATGAGTTTTTGCAGCGTGGGATGTCTGTAAGATGCAGAGAGTTGTAAAATTTGTCAACTCCATCATGGGCACTAGCTTCTGTAGCATCCAAAACACCTTCAAGGAGCAAGCCTCAAAATGGTGACACCTCTCATTAAGGACCCTCATCGCACAGGTCGTGCCTTGTTCTCCTTGCTGTCACCAGGCAGGAGGTGCAGAAGCCCGAAGGCTCACGCTCAGGATACACGTAATAGTATATTATGTATATATACTTAATGTAATTCAGTTCTTCTCTATTATTGTGAATTGCATTGTACTTCTGCTGCAAAGACAACAAATTTCACAACATATGCCGGTGATATTAAACCTGATTCTGATTCCCCCTAGTACAGCAACAAGCTGCAAATTTAAAGATGTGGCAGAGACAAGAAGAGCCTGAGAAGATCCTGAGGCTCCCCTTGGTGAAAGTGGCCACGATCTCAAATCACTCAAGGTGCACAGAGGGGGCTAGACCTGAGACCACATGAGGTGATAGACGTTGATGAGGAGAGAGAATTCTGCTTGTACGTTTGCTCTTTAAGTAGTGCAGCTTCAAGGGAAGTAAGTGAATAAACCTGGCTGCTTTGTGAATAAATAAAAAACCTGACATTACTCAAGCCAGTGAAGTAAAAATCAGACAATTTTAGCCTGTAGCCTAACTATTTACCAGTATCTGAGTAATTCTAATCTCATGTAGAAAAGGGGTCAGGGGTCAGATTTCCTGATGACCAGTAAGGAGCACAATCATGTCCTACTCCATGCAATTTGTAATCAATTAATTAATTTCAGAATTGGCATATGTCATGAAATATGTTTGTGGCAGCAGTACAATGCAATAAATAATAAAAAACTATAAATTACATAAAAATTTATGAAGTTAATTACAATTTAATTAACTAAGTAGTGCAAATAGAGAGCAAAAAATAGTGAGATAGTATAATACACACAAAATGCTGGAGGAGCTCATCAGGTCAGGCAGCATCTGTGGAAAAATGTACAGCTGGGGTTTCGGGCAGAAACCCTTCACATGACTGGAGAGAAAAGCTGAGGAGTAGATTTAAAAGGTGGGGGAGGGGAGAGAGAAACACAAGGTGACAGGTGAAACCGGGAGGGGGAGGGATGAAGTAAAGAGCTGGGAAGTTGATTGGTGAAAGAGATACAGGGCTGAAGAAAGGGGAATCCAATAGGAGAGAACAGAAGGCCATGGAAGAAACAAGAGGGAGGAAGAGCACCAGAGAGAGAAAATGGGCAGGTAGGGAAATAGAGTGAGAGAGGGAAAGGGGATGGGGAATAGTGAAGGTGGGGGAGCCATTACCAGAAGTTTGAAAAATCGACGTTCATGCCATCAGGTTGGAGGCTACCCAGACGGAATATAAGGTATCACTCCTCCAACCTGAGTGTGGCCTCATCATGACAATAGAGGAGGCCATGGATTAACATATTGGAATGGGAATGCCCCTCTCCTTTCTTCCATGGACTTATGTCCTGTCATATTAGATTTCCCCTTCTCCAGCCCTGTGTTTCTTTCACCAATCAACTTCCGAGCTCTTTACTTCATCCCTCCCCCTCCCAGTTTCACCTATCACCTGGTGTTTCTCTCTCCCCTCCCTCCAGCTTTTAAATCTACTGCTCATCTTTTTTTTTCCAGTCCTGCCAAAGGATCTTGGCCTGAAACATCAACTGTACTTTTTTCCATAGATGCTACCTGGCCTGCTAAGTTCCTCCAGCATTGTGTGTGTGTTGCTTGGATTTCCAGCATCTGCAAATTTTCTCCTGTTTGTGAGGTAGTGTACATGGATTCATTGACCGTTCAGAAATAGGCGTGGCATGGCAGCATAGTGGTTAGCACATTGCCAGCAAGCCGAGTTCAATTCCCACTGCTGCGTGTAAGGAGTTTGTGACTGCATGGGTTTCCTCTGAGTGTTCTGGTTTCTTCCCACAGTCCAAAGACGTACCATTTGGTAGGTTAACTATTATCATAAATTGTTTGATAATTAGGCTAGGATTAAATCAGGATTGTTGGCCACTCTGTATCTCAATAAATAAATCTGATTCAAAAGCTGATCCTGAAACACTGAGTCTGAGTCTTCAGGCTCTTGTACCTCTTCCTTGATGGTAGTGATAAGAAGAGTCTATGGGGAGAAGGCAGGAGAATGAAGTTGAGAGGGAATTGGATCAGCTGTGACGAAATGGCAGAGCAGACTCAATAGGCCGAAAAGCCAAATTTTGCTGATATGTCTTATATTTCTTAAGAGGGCATGTCCTGGGTGGTGGATGCCATATTTTTTGGGATTTGACTTTTGAGTATGTCCTCATTGCTGGAGAAAGTAGTGCCCATGACGGAGCTGTCTGAGTTAGTAACTTTCTGCTGCTTTTTCTGATCCTCTGAAGTGGCTTCTCCATCCCAGACAATTCATTGTTCAGGCCTAATGTCCAAGTGTTGCAAGAGGAACGAATGATACACAGTCACTGTAGCACAACTGAAGGATATATTGTCTGTACATCAATAAAGTCAGGTGTAGACTGGGATGCCTTTCATAGTGTACATTTTTTGCGAACAACTGAAACTATATGAAATTGAATAGTTTAAATCAGAAACAACAGGAATTCTGCAGATGCTGGAAATTCAAGCAACATACATCAAAGTTGCTGGTGAACGCAGCAGGCTAGGCAGCATCTATAGGAAGAGGTACAGTCGACGTTTCAGGCCGAGACCCTTCGTCAGGACTAACTGAAGGAAGAGTGAGTAAGGGATTTGAAAGCTGGAGGGGGAGGGGGAGATGCAAAATGATAGGAGAAGACAGGAGGGGGAGGGATGGAGCCGAGAGCTGGACAGGTGATAGGCAGAAGGGGATACGAGAGGATCATGGGACAGGAGGTCCGGGAAGAAAGACGGGGGGGGGGGGTGAAGATGATGCCACACTCAGGTTGGAGGAACAACACCTTATATTCCGTCTGGGTAGCCTCCAACCTGATGGCATGAACATTGACTTCTCTAACTTCCGCTAGGCCCCACCTCCCCCTCGTACCCCATCTGTTACTCTCTTTAATGCACACATTCTTTCTCTCACTCTCCTTTTTCTCCCTCTGTCCCTCTGAATATACCTCTTGCCCATCCTCTGGGTCACCCCCCCCGTCTTTCTTCCCGGACCTCCTGTCCCATGATCCTCTCGTATCCCCTTCTGCCTATCACCTGTCCAGCTCTCGGCTCCATCCCTCCCCCTCCTGTCTTCTCCTATCATTTTGCATCTCCCCCTCCCCCTCCAGCTTTCAAATCCCTTACTCACTCTTCCTTCAGTTAGTCCTGACGAAGGGTCTCGGCCTGAAACGTCGACTGCGCCTCGTCCTATAGATGCTGCCTGGCCTGCTGCGTTCACCAGCAACTTTGATGTATGTTAGTTTAAATCAGAGGTTCCCAACCTGGGGTCTGTGGACTAAATGTTGGGAACAGCAAATATCAAATTTAATGACTTTCTTGGTACCTACCATATGTATCAAGTCTCTCTGAACTCACCAGAACTCAGGAATCTCATAAATGAATATCAAACATGTGAGATTTGCATTCTTCTGATTCTGAGGTGATACAGTAGCCTGAAGACACACACTCAATATTTTAACATCAGCTTTTTTCCCTCCATCAGATTTCTGAATGGACAGTGAACTCATGTACACTGCATCACTAGTTTTTTGCTCTCTTTTTGCACTATTTATTTAACTTAATTTTATATATATATTTCTTGTAATTTCTAGTTTTTTTTATTATGTATTGCATTGTACTGCTGAGTAAAACAACAAATTTCATGCTGTATACCAGTGATATTAACCTGATTCTAAGTCAAAGTAGGTTTGTCATCAAAGTATGTATTCTACATACAAACTTGAGTTTTGTCTCCTTACATTCAGTCACAAATCAGAGAAACCCAATGTCACGCATTAAAAAAAGATCTTCAAATGCCTAATGTACAGAAAAAAAATAACAAATCATGCAAACAAATTCTGGTTTGGATTCATTTGGGTGTGCAACTCTCACTTAAGCTTATTGCTTAACCTTTCTACTGAATTTACTGTACACAAATTATTTTATTGCTGTCTGAGTTTACCGATCTGAGTTTACCTGTCTGTTTTTCTTGATTTGAGCCTAGCATGCATGTGTGTTCACTGAAGAATGTTATCCTCGTGTGCCTCGTGGGGTTAGGTGTAACACACACAAAATGCTGGGGGATCTCAGCAGTTCAGGCAGTATTTATGGAGGGGAATAAACAGTCGACATTTCAGGCTGAGACCCTTTATGAAGAGAGGAAAGAAAGGGTGAAGAGGCTAGAATAGAAACGTGGGGGGAGGGGAAGGATTACCAGCTAGAACGTGATGTCACGTGGGTGGGGGAGGAGGGATGAAGTGAAAAGCTGTGAGGTGACTGGTGGAAAAGGGCTAAAGAATAAGGAATCTGATAGGAGAGGAGAGAGGACCATGAGAGAAAGAAAAGGAAGATGGGCACCAGGGAGAGGAGATAGCCAGGTGAGGAGAAGAGGTAGAAGGTGAGCTGAAGTGGGGCATGGAAAACGAGGGAAGAGGGAGGGGGAACAATTACTAGAAAATGGAGAAATTGATGTTTATGCCATCAGGTTGGAGTCTATCCAGACAGAATATGAGGTGTTGATCCTCCAACCTGCGAGTGGCCTCTTGTTGCAGTAAAGGAGGCCGTGGACCAACATGTTGGGATGGGAACAGGGACTGGAAATAAAATGCTTAGCCAACAGGAAGTCCTGCTTGCTGTGGATCAATAAAGTGCTCCACAAAGTGGTTCCCCAATCAACGTTGAGTCCCTCTGTTATAGAAGAAGCCTCGCCGGATAGAGTCGATGATCCCAACAGCTTCAAAGGTGAAGTATTGCCTCAGCTGGAAGTACAGTTTAACACCCTGCATGAAGATGAGGGAGAAGGTAAATGGGAAGGTGTAGCACTGCTTGATCTTGCAAGGATAAGTGCTGGGAGCGGGAGGGAAGAATGGACAAGAGAAACATGTGGAAAGCAGAAAGTGGGGGGAAAGGAAAAAGTGAATTTGCTGGTTGGATCCTGTGGAAGTGGTGAAGAATGATGTGCTGGATGCAGAGGCTCATTAGGGAAATAGGTATTGTTCTCTTTCCACCTGGTAACAGCTTGTGCAAATTGAGAACCAGCAGCCTTTCAAGCAAGGAGGAGAGTTATTGTACAATTTCCATGAGAAACTATGACAGAGAGGAGGAAAAAACAGTCAAAATATCTCATCCACAAAAGTGAAAGCCAGAGATCTGTTGAAAACCAAATAACTCAGTTTTTGTCTCTGATTTTTCTACCTTTTCTGGTTAGAACATTACAACATACTTTAATGGTCCAAACCAGGCTCTCAATAATGTTACATACCATAAGATGTAGGAGTGGATGTAGGCCATTTAGCTGAAGGAAGAGGCCGATTCTACCCAATATTACATGACATTTTATATGCTAACGATCAAAGGACAATTATTTACAACTTATCTACAATGCTTCCTTTGAATTACATATACCATAACTTTCACACCTCCTTCTTCCACCCACACTTCAGACACCCAAAATCAATGTTAATCAGCATTGTCTGGCTTTTGTATTAGCTGCTGTTCACAGCTGGAAACCTATTGTCCAGAGCTGCATTTTAAATTTAATCTACTGTCCATGTTCAGGTCTTAAAGATTGGTTGCTGAAGTTAGTTGCTGGAGATATAGCGTAGAACAGGCCCTTCCAGCCCAATGAACAACACCACACAGCAACCCATCTATTAACACTAGCCTAACTACAGGACAATTTACAATGAACAATTAAACTACCAAATGGCAGGTCTTTGGACTGTGGGTGGATACTAGAGCATGCAAAAGTAAACCCATGTAGTCATGGAGAGAATGTACAGAACTCCTTACAGGGTCCTTACAGACAGCAGTGGGAATTGAACCTGGGTCGCTAGTAATGTAAAGCATTGTGTTAACCACTACCGTACAGTGCTGTCCCATGTCTTGCTTTGTACTGCTGCAACAAAACAACAAGTTTCATGATATATGCCAGTGACAATAAAACTGACTGTGATTTAACATTTCTACACTTGGAACAAAAGACTCAATCTATCCTATTGATGCCTGTCATAATTTCATATTATCCCCCAGCCTCTGACACTTCAGAAAAAAACAATTCAAACTCGTCCACCTTGTTAGGTGCATGCTTAGAACAGATCCAGAGGAACGTGGATCAAAAGCAGACAAATGGGATCAGCCCAGCCGGGAATTTCAGTCAGCATGGTTGAGTTTGAAGTTAAGTCAGTCATGCTGGAATGGGACCACGTCTAATGTGCATTATTGTTTATCAGTTGCAGGTGGAGGTTTTATAATTGCATTTAGGGATGAGGACATATAATGTTGCAGATTTCTTCTCCTGAGAGTCAAGACATTGCTTTTAAGTTGGGAACATGAGAGCTGGTTCCCATTCAACAATAAGTGCTCAATTATATCATGTACAAAGATTGAAGGGCATTCTGAAGTAATGCAAAATGAAATACTAAAGTGACAATAATAGCATTAATAATGGAGGTAGAGTTAAGAGCCCAAGAATCTAGTTCAAGTTTAATTGTCATTCAACATGAATACAGCTAAATGAAATAGCATTCTCTAGGGTTAAGGTGCAAAACACAGTGTCAACTTTCACACAGAGCACAAGAAATACATAGTGCATATAATTATGATATCAATAAACATACAGTTACAATAAAGAAAAAAGAGAGCCTGAGTGTCACAGCCTGAAGATTAATGGTGTATGGGATGTTGTCCTGGAGCTAAGTTTCTACAAGAACAGGTGCACAGCAGTTCCTTATCATGCGCTAGTGCAGCTGCAGATGAACACAATCCAGGTTGACTTCCACTGAGCGAACACTAGAGTGTAGTACCAAGGGGATGGGCCAGACCCCAACCCAGTATGGATTCCGGGGTGCCTGCCTTGCCTCTGCTCTCTCCAAACTGCCTCCGACTTCTCCTTCCTGAGTGGCTGCAAGAATGTGGCAGCATAACTGGGAAAGGGATATGGAAAGAATAATTGGATCAGCAGTGTTGAAGAAGCTGTTCTTAAATCCAGTTGTCTGGGCATTCACTCGATAATATCTTCTGAGATATTGGAGATGGTTCATATTTTCAGAATCCTGTTGTGGAACTTTATCATCAGATGGGAGTGTGGCATGGTAGCATAGTGGTTAGTGTATCGCTTTACAGTGCCAGCATCAGGGGTTCAATTCTCGCCCCTGTCTGTAAGCAGCTTGTACATTCTCCCTGTGACCACATGGGTTCACTCTGGGTTTTCCTGCCAGGTTCCAATGATGTATAGGTGAATTGGTCACATGGGTGTAACAGGGCAGCATGGGCTCACTGGGCCAGAAGGGCCTGTTGCTATGTTGTGTCCCTAAATAAATATGTTTTAGAGCAGCAGCATTTTGGTGGAGAACTTCTGCTTTGCAAATATTTAGTGTAAGGTCAGTTCTGCAACTCATTTTCCAGTGACATGGAGCTTGACCTCAGATGGGATACAAGTAGTGCCCTTCTATTGCGGCTTAAGTGCCAAGGTCGGACGTGACATTACAGCAGCAGAACGTGGGGTTGAATATTGGGAAATCCGGGTATGCTCTTGTAGTCACATTAAAAAATGCAACATCTCTGCTAGCTTCTTAGAATCCCTGGTCCACAATCACTCAATATAGAGAAGAAGCAGTTGGGATGAAACTGAGAATCATAAGACCATTTTTATAAGTGGAAGAACAAGTGCCCTCTCTTACACTCTAACCCACATGCACTGATTTCCAGAAGCACTTCTAAACTGGAGTGGAAGCATCTCTTTTGTATCCTTGAAATATTACTGAGAGAAAAAAACTGAGGAAATTCTGCTTATAGTATTCGATCCTTTGATGACAGGCACACGCAGGCACCTCCCAGTCTCCACTCAGCTAACAGGAGCCATCTGCTACTCATTTCCAACTCATCACCTGCAGCCTATTTAAACCCAGCTCCTTTACTCACCCGTTGAACCAGCCAGCCTCAACCAGTTGCTCCAAGCCTTCAGTTACCTTGTTGCCTTGTCATTTTAAGTATCTGTCCTGTTTTGTTTTGTGACCCCTCGTGTCTTGTTATTTTGCAGTTTATTATAAAATATTGTTTACTGCTAAATTATCTCCACTGCTCGGATTTTGAGTCAAACCTCCTCTATGTTTCCTGACAGATTCAGTACATGCTTGAAGAATGCTAATTCCCCAGTCATAAATTACAACCTTTATATTGAGCTGTTGTTCTGTCTCATGCATTCTAACATTGCTTCTGATCTATAAGATGAAGCTTTAAATACAGTGGAGTAGATTTTAAATTTAAAGCAGATAGAAATTAAGACAAATAATTTCCCAGTTTTCTATTATCCGTTTTGCCCTGTCACAAAGTCAAATCTCCCCATGTACAGAACACTACAGCACAGGGACAGACCCTTCAACCTACAATGTTGTTCTGAACCAATTAATTTAGTAATCAAATCACTAACTAAACTAATCTCTCCTGCCTGCACAATGTCCATATCATTCCATTTTTATCACATTCATGTGTCTATCAAAACGTCTCTTAAAAGTCTCTAATATATCTGCCTCTACCACCACCCTAGGCATCCATCACTGTCTGAAAAAACTTGCCCCTCTCATCTTAAATACATGCCCTCTGCTATTAAACATTTCAACTCTAGGAAACAGGTACTCTCTGTCTACTCAACATCTGCCTCTCATAATCTTATAAACCTCTAGCGGATCTCCCCTCAGCCACTGCCACTCCAGAGAAAACAACCCAAGTTTGTACAACTTCTTGTTACAGCACATGCCCTCTAATCCAGGCAGCATCCTGGAAAACCTCTTCTTCACCCTCTCCAAAGCCTAGACATCTCTCCTACTCTGTTTTATACATTATATTCTGCTGACCTATAATATGAAGCTTTAAATACAATGGAGTAGATTTTAAAGTTAAAGCAGATAGAAATTAAGGCAAATAATTTCCCAGTTTTCTGTTACACATTTTACAAAGTTATATCTGCTGATGTAAATCCTGAAGATGGAGTTGTATTGCTTGCAAAGATCCACCAAATAAAATCAACAGCCTCGGAGTTTTGATAAGTCATCCAACCCAGCTATTATTTCGGTACTGTGTAAAGATGTGCAGATGTTCCAGGATACCCACAGTGTTTCATTTCAAGTGTAATTGTACATATAAGACTCTTCCTCACCATTACAAACTCACACATTTCCCTTGAAACACAATATACTCCCACACACCTTTCATTCTTCAAATCAAACTGGCAGCTAAAGTGTGTTTAAAATTGAACCATAAATTTATTCATATCCCTTGATTATAGAAATTTCTATTTCAATTTTCTTTGCTCAAATAAGCAACAACTTTATAATGCATTCAACAGATTTATTTGCTATCTCATCAATCTATTGTACTATATAATATTTCGGTTATCAAACAATGTTTTTAAAGCCAGTGATATAAACTTCATATAGGTAAGGATTAATATATTCCACAAACAAGTGGGAAATTGTCAGCTCAGTAATACAGCATTTCTGATATCTTCCCAGCTGGAAATGTATTGTTCAAATTTCAAACACACTTCTTCAAAGTTTAAACCATTTTTGTCATCTTTATTGATCAGTGGTTTGAGACCCTCGTCTCCACTATTTGAACATTCAAAGATGATATACAACTGGTAATGTCAACTTGCCATTCCCAAGTAATAAACCTTGCTCATTGAAGAATAGATATGTAATCAGATTAAGGAGATCGGTAAGAATAACAGAGTTGTTGTCAACTTCTCTAATATAAACTGGAAAACCTTCTTAGTGTAAGAGGTTTAGATGGGGCTGAATTTGTTAAGTGTATTCAGGAAAGTTTCTGAAATCAATATGTGGATGGTCCAACAAGAAGAGCAACCGTACTGGACCTGGTGTTGGGTAACGAGCCTGGCCAGGTGACTAACCTTTCAGTGACCAGTGACCTCAACTCCTTCACTTTCAGGATAGCTATAGATAAGGATAGGTATGGTCTTCGTTGGAGAGTTTTAAATTGGAGCGGGGCAAATTGAAGCCATTATGCAGGGACTAAGAAGCGATAATTGTGAACACATTTTCCCTGGCAAGTCCACATCAATCAGGTGGAAGGTATTCAAAGATCAATTGCACAGAGTACAGAAAAAGTATGTTCCTGTTAGAAGGAAGGACAGGGATGGAAAGATAAGATAACCTTGGATGTCCAGACAGGTGACAATTTAATCAAGAAGAGAAAGGAAAAGTATGTAAAGACATGGAAGTTAGGATCAAATGAAGCACATGAGGAGTATAAAGAAGCCAGAAAAGAACTAAAGAAGGGAATTAGGAAAGCCAGGAGGGGATCATAAAATGTCCTTGGCAAGTAGGATGAAGGTGAATCCAAAGGCATTCTATACTTACATCAAGAGTAAGAAGATAAGTAGATAGATAGATAGATAGATAGATAAATACTTCATGGATCCCAAAGGAAATTACAGTGTCACAGTAGCATTGACTCCTTTGGGGAAGCCACATCATTTGCAAATCCAACACAAGGCTCCTGATACAGGCAGCCCTTTGATCCCCAAATATGCATTGGTGATCCAAAAGAGCAAGTCCTGCCGAATGATTTTGGCCCAAAACGTCAACTGTACTCTTTTCCTAGATGCTGCCTGGCTTGCTGAGAGTTTCCAGCATTTTGTGTGAAGTGCTCGTGAGAGTGTGTTTGAATGCAACTGCTGGGTAAATGTGTCGAATAATGCTTCGGATTCGATTGCTTAATTCTCAGATTAGACTGTTTAATTGTCATTTTTTACAGTTTAACAATTAATTATCTACTTGTATTTTATATAATTACTTCTATACAAGTAACTGCTCACTATTATTGCCAATGGCTATATTAAATAAAACATAGAATATAGAAATTTACAGCATATTACAGGCCCTTCGGCCCATAAATTTGTGCCGACCATGTAAACTACTCTAGAGACTGCCTAGAATTTCACTAGTGCATAGCCCTCTTTTCTTCTAAGGTCTATGTACCTATCTGAGAGGCTCTTAAAAGACCCTACTGTATCCATTCCACTACCGCAACTGGCAGGGCATTCCATGCACCCACCACTCTGTGTGTGAAAACTTACCCCTGATATTCCCCCTGTACCTACTTCTAAGCACCTTAAAACTATGCCCCTCGCATTAGCCATTTTGGCCCTGGGAAAAAGCCCCTGGCTATCCACCTGATCAATGACCCTCATCATCTTATACACCTCTATCAGGTCACCTCTCATCTTTTATCACTCCAAGGAGAAAAGGCCAAGTTCACCCAACCTATTCCTGTAAGGTTCACCCGCCAATCCAGGCAACGTCCTTGTAAATCTCCACTGCACTCTCTCTATAGTATCCACATCCTTCCTGTAATGAGGTGACCAGAACTGAGCACAGTACTCCAAGTGGGGCCTGACCAAGGTCTAATATAGCTTTAATATTACCTCACGGTTCTTGAACTCATTCCCGTGGTTGATGAATACCAACACACCATACACTTTCTTAACACTGTCAACCTGCACAGCAGCTCTGAGTGTCCTATGGACACGTACCACAAGATCTTTCATATTCTCGACACTGCCAAGAGTCTTACCATTTATATTATATTCTGTCTTCAAATTGGACCTACCAAAATGAAACACTTCACACTTATCTGGGCTGAAGTCCATCTGCCACTTCTCAGTCCAGTTCTGCATCCTATCAAAGTTCCACTATATCCTCTGACAGCCCTCCACACTATCCACAACACCCCCAACCTTTGTGTCATCAGAAAACTTACTCACCCACCTTTCTACTTCTTCATCCAGGTCATTTTTAAAAATCACAAAGAGGAGGGATCCCAGAACAGATCCCTGCAGAACACCACTGGTCACCCATCTCCATGCAGAATATGAACCATCTACAACCACCCTTTGCCTTCCGTGGGTAAACCAATTCTGGATCCACAAAGCAAGGTCTACTGGGATCCCATGCCTCCTTACTTTCTGAATGAGCCTCACATGGGGAACTTTATCAAATGCCTTACTGAAATCCATATACACTGCTTCCACTACCCTACCTTCATCAGTGTGTTTTGTTACATCCTCAAATAATTCAATCAGGCTCGTAAGGCACAACCTGCCGTTGACAAAGCCCATGCTGACTATCCCTAATCTGCGTATGCACATAAAAGTTTAATATACCAAGGCTAACAACCTTAACTGGCAAAACAAAATTGTTATGGAAGCAACAATGAAGAATCCTTCTACATCTGAGTGTGACAGCTTTCCTGAGTGTCACCCCAGTACTTGACTGATTGACTAATGAAAACTGAAAGAAAGTGACTGACATGATGCAGGAAGCCCTGAACACTGCCAGAGGTGTGCCCTTCATTGCTGCCCTAAACACCAGTGGCATACTGGGCAGGAAGAAAATATTATGTCAAGTGTTGCATGAGTAGTATGTACAATACTGTGCACCTTGGCTGGAGGAATGTTACTTTATTTGGTGGTATACACGCGGACAGTTGAATGACAATAAACTTGAGCTTGAACAGACCTTGATTTTTTGGAGGATGAAGGTGATTTCAGAGAAGATATGGGTCTGGAATTTTATTCAAGAAATCTGTTTTTAAAGATTTGCTGTTACAATAGCTAAGAATTATTTAGTGGAAATCAATAAAAAGTGATTTTATTGATCTTTGATGTCATGGATAACAGCTTGTAGGAGGATGTGACAGAGTAATTGCACATTTCCATTAGCCAATGTGTGTAGTACCATCTTGATAGTGCATGCTTGGAGTTGAGCACATTACATCATTAGGGAGGCATGGGGTATGCAGAATAATGTGTGCAGCAGCCAGATTTCAGCTACTTACACACGCCCTTTACTCTCAGTTCTCTTTGTGTCAAAGATCCCCTGGTGGTTGTGGTAATGCTGCAGAGACACACACTGACTTATCTGCAAATCCAAAGCATCACACAGAAAATGCTAGAGGAACTCAGCCTGCCAGGCATCATCGATGGAAAAGAGTGAACAGTTGAGATTTCGGCTGAGACCCTTCATCAGGAATGGAAAGGAAGATGAGTAGTCAGAGTAGGAAGCTGAGAGGGAGGAGAGGAAGAAGTACAAGGTGGTAGGTGATAGGTGAAACTGGGAGAGGAGGATGGAGTGAAGTAAAGAGCTGGGAAACTGGTGAAAGAGGTAAAGGGCCAGACAAGGTAGAATCTGATTGGAGAGAACATAAGACCGCGGAAGAAAGAGAAGGGGGAGGAGCACCTGAGGGAGAGGATGGGCAAGTCAGGAGATAACGTGAGAGAGGGAAACAGGAATGGGGAATGGTGAAGGAGAGGGGGGTGGGTGGGGCAATTCGAAGTTCGAGAAATTGATGTTCATGGCATCAGATTGTAGGCTACCCAGACGGAATATAAGGTGTTGCGTTTCCAACCAGAGTGTGCCCTCATTGTGGTAGTAGGGGAGGCTATGGACTAACATGGTGGAATGGGAATGGGAAGTAGAATTGAAATAGGTGGCCAAAGGGAGATCCCACTTTTTTTCTGCGAAGTAGTCTCCCAATCTACGTCGGGCTTCACAGAAGGCCACATTGGGAGCACCGGATACAGGAGGTGACCACAACAGCCTCGCAGGGGAAGTGTCTCCTCAGCTGGAAGGACTGCTTGGGACCCTGAATGTTTGTCGGGAGGAGATGTGCGGATGGCACTTGTTCTGCTTGAAGAGATAAATACCAAAAGGGAGATCAGTGGGGAGGGATGATTGGACAAGGGAGTCACGTTGGGTATATGAGAAGTATAGATTGAGTAGACAGACAGTATCTGATTCCAAGGGTTGAAATGTCTAATTCTAGAGGGCATTGGAGGTGAGGGGGTAAGTTTAAGGAGGATGTAAGGGGTAAGTTTTTTACTCAGGGAATTGTGGATGCCTGGAATGCACTGCCTGATATGGTGATAGAGGCAAATTCATTAGCGGCTTTTTAGAGATGTTTGCATAGGCACATGGATGTAAGGAAGATGGAGAGATATGACATGGTGTCAGGAGGAGGGATTGGTGTTTGAGTTGTTTATTAGCTGGTTTGACACAGCATTGTGGGCTGAATGGCCTGTTTCTGTGCTGTACCCTTCTCTGTGTATTTCACCGGTCTTCCATCTATACATGAATCCTTATGTTCAAAGTTCAAAGTAAATTGTATTATCAAAGAACATGCCGTAGATATCACCAACTACAATTCCGAGATTCATTTTCCTGTGGGCATACTCAGCAAATCTATAGAATAGTAACTATAACAGGATCAATGAGAGATCACCCAGAGTGCAGAAGACAACAAATAGCAATAAATAATGAGAACATGACATAACAAGATAAAGAGACCGTAAAGTGAGATCATTGGTTGTGAGAACATTTCAATGGATGAGCAAGTGAGTGTAGTTATCCTCTTTTGTTTAACAGCCGAATGGTTGAGGGGTAGTTACTGTTCTTGAACCTGGTGGCGTGAGTCCTGAGGCTCCTGTATCTTCTACGTGATGGTAGCAACGAAAAAAGAGCAAGGCCTGGGTGGCTGGGATCTCTAATGATGAATACTGCTTTCTGACAATAATATTTCATGTAGATGTGCTTAAAGTTTCGAAGGCTTTACTCGCGAGGTACTATCTCATTGTCTTCACTCGGTACATGAATTCCTCTGTCTCATTGGTGTTCACTTTTAACCTTTACACCATGTAGAAAATTCTTCATCCAAGGAATGTGACCTCACATTTCATTAAAAAGAAATCCAATTACCACAGTTTTTCATATTTGCTTAAGCTATTAATATCTCTCAGTAATTTAACACGTGTGTCCTCAATGCAAATATCCTTCCTTGCAGACTGTGAATCTCAGCCTGTAACAGCACAGCTATTTCATAGCTTGAGTTTCTTAGCTGGATGACAGGACTGTGATACATTCATTCTCATTTCAAAAGGGGCAAGGGGAAAAATCAAGGACAACTTTTTTTTCACCAAACGTCCGGTGCTCAAACCAGCTTTTATTTTAATGAAGGCTTTGAGGTTTGGTGAAGAAATTCCTTCAGAATTTAAGTTTGCAGTTCATGATACATGCAATACATCAACTCACATTATACATTCAAGGATGAGAAACTCAACTTTTGTTGTAACTGCACTGAATTTCATTCCTAAAATGTAAGATTGACCCAAATCTAAGATGTATAAGTTTAGTGCATTAGACAATGGATGAATTTCTACCTACAGGCTGTTCCTAGGGACACGCACAGAGAAAGACATCAAGTACTGCTGGCAGATCATCAACTCAGTGATAGATACCCTTTGGTTGGCCCAGAGATTTTTGGTCTGCCTGAACATCGGGATGTTGGTCAAGGAATGCTGCCGACTGACATATTCCAGGGTGCAGGAGTACGTGTTGAGCAACACACTGCCTCTAAATGATTTAATTATTAAGGCGATATCTGATTTATGTGCAGATAAGTAAATCCTAAAGCACTCACTGCAATATAGAGCTGATGATGACTGGTGTATTGTCTCATTCTAATGAGTTCCTAAGATTTGTCACGCAGACTCTAACTTCTAACCACATATCAGGATTATTATCTATTCAGTATTATGTGGAATTTGAAGGCTGGTCTTCAGAACAGTGGTGGTCGTCCATTGTGTCCACTGAAGACAGGAAACCTGTGCGGGAGAGTTTTTAAAGCAGAAAAGCTACTGCACTGGCGCAGTTCCACTCTCACGATCTCAGAAGTCCGGGTCTAGTGGATCAGAACACTGGTCCTGAAAAAAAAGAAAATTATTTGTATATTAAGTCAGAGTTTTATTTGCATTTCAGTGACATCTGTGTTCATTGGTTCTAAATGTTCAGTAGGCGGTTTAAACAGATGTTTAACAGGCATTCAGAAAGACAAGGGGTCCCACTCTTTTTTGAGTGAGGCTGATACTCTTTGCGAAAACATTAAAGGTAGGTACACACGCAGAATGCTCGCGCAACTCAGCAAGACGGGGAGCATCAATGGAGCATTACAGACAGTCAGCTGAGACCTTTCATCAGGACTGGAAAGGACGGGGGCAGAAGCCAGAATAAGTTAGCAGAGCGCTATTACAGCTTGGGGCATTGGAGATCGGAGTTCAATTTCACTGCTGTCTGTAAGAATCAGAATCAGGTTTAATATCACCGGCATGTGTCATGAAATTTGTTCACATAGCAGCAGCAGTACAGTGCAATACATGATAAATATAGAAAAAATAATGAATTAGAGTAAGTACACGTATGTATAATAATTAGTTAAATTAAAAATAGTAATGCAAAACAGAAATAATAAAAATCAGTGAGAGTGCTCATGGGTTCAATATCCATTTACAAATCAGATGGCAGTGTGGAAGAAGCTGTTCCTG
The DNA here is from genome assembly GCF_963921235.1 of Mobula hypostoma. NCBI lineage: Eukaryota > Metazoa > Chordata > Chondrichthyes > Myliobatiformes > Myliobatidae > Mobula > Mobula hypostoma. Next base: position 6,918,184 of record NC_086097.1, on the reverse strand, counting down.
AATCACTGAGTGTGTTGCTTCGGTCTTCTGTACCTCCTTCTTGATGGTAGCAATGAGAAGAGGGCATGTCCTGGGTGATGGGGGTCCTTAATAATAGACGTCATCCCATGACTGTGCGGGTTGCCTCTGGGTGCTCTAGTTTCCTCCCAGTGTCCAAAGACACACCTGTCAGTCGGCGAATTAGTTATTGTAAATTGTCCTCTGATTAGACTAGGGATAAATAGGCTTGGCAGTGTGGTTCATTGGGCTGAAAGGACTTCTGCACTGTAAGTCTATAATAATATGTAATACAGAAAGTGGGGGTTGGGCAAGGAGAACAAGCTGGCAAGTGATAGGTGAGTCCAGGTGAGGTGGAAGGTAGGTGGGTTTGGGCAGGGAAGATGAAGTGAGAACCTGGGAGGTGGTAGAGGCTGAAGAAGAAGGAATCTGAGGAACGTGGACAATGGAAGAAAGGGAAGGAAGTGGGAACCAGAGGGAGGTGATGGGTACCTGAGGAGAAGAGAAAGGGTGAGGGAGTAACTAGAATAGAGAATAGATAAAGAGGGGAGGAAGGAGAAATAATCGGAAGCTGGAGAAATCAGTGTTGGTGCCATCAGGTTGGAAGCTACCCAAACAGAATATGAGGTGTTTGGTCCTTCCACCTGGGTTTGGTTGTTTTGTGGCAGTAGAGAAGTCCATTGCCAAACATTTCAGAATGGGAACAAGAAGTCCAACTGAAGTCAGTAGCCACTGGGAGACCCTGCTTCTTGCAGTGGATGCAGCAAAGGTATTTGACAATGCACTTCCCCAATCTACATTGAATCTCACAGATGCAGAGAAGACTGCACCTGGAACACCAGACAGAGTAGGTGACCCTGACAGACTCGCAGGAGAACTGTTGCCTCACCTGGAAGGACTGTTTGGGTGATGAGGGAGGAGGTGTAGGAGCAAGTATAGCGCTCGTCCCACTTGCAGGGATAAGTGCCGGGAGGGAGATCAGTGGGGAGGAATGAGTGGATCAGGGAGTCACATAGAGCATGATCCTATGGGAAGCAGAGAGAGGGGCAAAGGGAAAACATACTTTTTTGTAGGATCCCACTGGAGATGATGGAGGTTATGCAAAATGATGTGATGGATACAGAGGCGCATGGGGTAGTAGGTACGATCAAGGTGAACTCTATCCCTGTTATGGCAACAGGAGGATGGGTAAGGAAAGATGTGTGGGAAATGGGGGAGTTACAAGTGAGTCCAATATAATAAATGGATCTATTCCTTTTAAAGTAATGATTCCCCTTATCACTACATACGTATTGATCTGTTGTTTACACACATTGGTCTGTTCTCGACACATGCCTGTTGTTTTCTCTCTCTCTCTCTCTCTCTCTCTCGCTGCAGTGTGAATACACCAGTTAAAGCCATCTCCCACGTGTGTGCTTTTGTTTAATCAATATGTCATTGTGCACACACACAGCAAATTGGCAACAAGTATGAACCTGAACGTCAGAAAATATCACGACCTGCACCGACAGTTATGGGACGAAACAGTGGGAGGAAAGAGTTAAACAGTATGAATCCATCACGGACGCTAACAAAGGAACACTTCAGTGCAGCAGAATACACAGTGAAAGACGTGCAACTAGCAAAATGTGAAGTGAAAATAATGTGATGATGGCTTCAGTCGGGAAAGCTGATGAATTTGATAGCACTAATGAAGGCTGGGAGTTGTATATCGAGAGGGTTGAACTGTAACACAAACAATGTGGAGGAGCAAAAGAAAGCCCCAATACTTCATAGCTTAATGAGTGCAATGACATCAGTCTTTCATGCAACTTAGTAACCACTGAAAAGCCAGCAAGCAAGACATTCAATGAAATTGTTGCAATTTTACAGAATCACTTGACCCCCTAAACTGCTGGTAAAGGTTGAGATATTTAGATTTCACAAAAGGAACCAGTCAAAGGATGAAAGCATTTCTGAATACATTGTAGAACTGCACAAACTTTCCCAGTACTGTGAGTTTAGAGATGGACTTTCTGATGCATTCAGGGACAGGTTTGTATGTGGCATACATAATCAAAGCATTCAAAAGAGTTTACTGCAGAAAAAGACCTAACCTTAGAATGGGCATTGGCCATTGCAATATTGTTAGAGACTGCAACAGAACTACAGAAAAGAGGTGAGAAAGTGAAATGCACAAAATGTCCCTGATTGATGCAAAAACCCTCAAATGTTATCAATATGGCAAATCTTCCCATGATGTAAATGGCTGTTGGTTTAAGGGAAAAGTTTGCTGACAGTGTCACGGACAAGGTCACGTAGCGAGAGTGTGCAAGACAGACAAAAACACAACCGAGTGAAAACTTTCAAACACAAAACTAAGCAAATGCATAAAGAGACCAAATGTGAAACAGAATCAAACAACACAGAGTCTGACAAGGGTGAGCTGTCACACTTAGAACTGCATTGTATAACTGAAGCAGATCACAAAATCATTTGGATCACAATAGATATGTCTGTTGTAAAACTGAAAATGGAGCTGGATACAGGGTCAGCTTTGTCAACATTTCCAGAGGCTGACAACAACAGACTGTTTTCAAAGCCCCCATTAGAGAAGACCTCAGTGATGTGATAGATCTACACAGGTGAAAAAACGTCTCCCAAAGGCATCTGAAAGTAAATGTGATGTATGGTGGCCAAACAAAGCAGTTAGAGCTTTATATATTGAAAAATGGAGAGCCAGCACTTTTCGGATGTGAATGGTTGAGAAAAATCCAACTAGGCTGGCACTCAGTCAAAGTTCTCAGTGTGGCATCAACAGGCAACAAGTCCAAATGGTCGCATTAACCGGAGACAGGCACAAGTGCTTAATGCTAATGAGAAGGTGTTTGAGAAGAAGATTGTCAAACTAAAAGGCATGAGGGGCAGAATTGAACTGGATGAAGCAGCAATATCAAGATTCCATATAGTGTGTCCATTGCCTTATGCACTACATCCTAAAGTGGATGCTGAACTTCAGAACCTGGAGGCATTTGAATTCTCTCCAAGGTTGAGTGGAGTGATTGGGTCATGCCCATTGTTCCAGTAATCAAGAAAGGAATAGGCTGGTGTCGTTTGCATATGTGAGGATTTCAAAGTAAGCATCAGGCCAGTGCTGCGTACTGTGCAGTATCCCCTGGCATGAATAGAAGACATTTTTTCATCTTTGGCAGTGTTATGTACCCTGTAACTGGGTTGCCAAACCAGCAGAAATGGATCACTCAGTTGGAGTCTGGATTACTAGAACTAAGAAAGTTTTATTAAAGAAACAAGCAACACAGTACTCTAATCAAAAGGATACTGAATGCAACAGTTCAGCAATGATAAACATACATGTACACAGAATTCAGGATCAATCAAGCTCTATCGTTGTCTAGGGGCAAATGACCAGTTTCAAAGTGACACAAAGTTCAGTTCAATTTAGTTCAGTTCGCAGTAATCATTGCTGTGGCGATGGACAGTGGGGGGGAGGGGGGGGAGGAGAGAGAGCAAAACGAATGAATATTCAACACAGCTTCCACACACAGACCTTCGCAGTCAGCTGTCGGGCGAGTCCTTTGTGATGTCATCTGAGGTCACCGACCGTGACCCCTCCGTTTCCAGATACGATCGTTTCCCTGCGCTGAACCTGGCACCCAGGCAAGGGTGGACACACACCAGGTTCCCGCCGATCGTGCCTTTCCACCCTGTGCGTTCATGGCTTGATCCCTTGATCAGCCGTGCAAAAGCTTCCCACCGACTTGTGAGAGGCGCACCGCTTCCAGGGTCTCGTTACCTCGAGTGTCATGTGTGTCTGCCTTAGCGAACCTGTCCCTTTTTATCCCCCTGCTGGGGTATCGCCTGTCCATCACTTCAAACAGTTCAGGGTTCAAAGGGGGAGCGGCTCTTGACAGCTCTCCTTCCCCTTCATTACACATCTCCAATGCTACTCCATTGTTTTCCTTATCTCTCTCTCTCCTGAAGACAGGTGACAGACCAACTGCTGATCACACAGGACAGCTAACATCTCCCCCTCCCCCTCCAGCTTTCAAATCCCTTACTCACTCTTCCTTCAGTTAGTCCTGACGAAGGGTCTCGGCCTGAAACGTCGACTGCACCTCTTCCTATAGATGCTGCTTGGCCTGCTGCGTTCACCAGCAACTTTGATGTATGCAGCTAACATCTTATCTATGTGTATTCTTGTCACAGCAGGCAATGGGAAATTTTCAAAGATTGACTTGTCACAAGCCTATCTGCAAATGGAGATTGAGGAGTCAAGCAGGAAGTTCCTCACAACGAACACTCACAAGGGACTGTTTCGTTATAATTGTCTCATCTTTGGCATCACATCATCTCCAGCAATTTGTCAAAGCGCAAAGGACAAAGTACTCCAAGATATCTCAGGAATATAGTGCTACCTTGATGACATCATCGTGACTGGGAAGAATGATGAAGAGCACCTCCAGAACCTTGGTTAAGTGCTTACCAGGCTGAGTGAGTATAGTCTGCGTGCATAGAGAGAGAAATGTGAGCTTTTCAAGAATGAAGTCTCATATTGTGGACATGTTATTGACAAGCATGGCTTACCTATGTCCCAAGAGAAGACTGAAGCAGTGTTTCAGGCACCCAAACAAAAGAAGATGTCACAACTCAGGTCATACTTCTAAACTAATACCACTGGTTTCTCCCAAACTTTGCCACAGTGCTGCATCCATTGACCTCACTGTTACAGACAGGTACAAAGTGGGAATGGTCAGAAAGATGTGAAAGCCAATTCAAGGAAACAAAGAGACTAATAACATGAGATGAACTGCTCACCCATTATGACCCATTTTTGCCCATCACACTGGCATTTGATGCATCCCCTTATGGCATTGAACCCATTTTGTCACACACATCTGATTGCATTTTCTTCAAGATCACTAATGAACACAGAACACAACACTGCACAGATCAACTGAGAGGCCCTTGGTCTAGAATGGGGAATAAAGAAGTTCCTCCACTACCTTTATAGACAGGAGTTTATGCTAGTGATAGATCACCAGCCCCTTGTGTCAATTTTCAATCCTGGGAAGGGAATTCCAATGATGACCACTATTCGATTATAACATTGGGCAATATTACTAGGAGCCCACTCTTATGATATAGTACCAAAAGTACCAAACAACACAGCAATGCTGATAACCAGTCACACCTTCCACTGCTGGTAACTGAAGAAGAAAAATCTTAATGTTGTGACCCAGCAAAAGTTTCTACACTGTACTGGTGACTAGTTGCTGGTAACAAATTCCGAAATACAAAGAGAAATAAGGAATGACCCGATATTGCCACAAGTCTATGAAATCACCATGCAAGGCTGGCCAGCTCAAGGTAACTCCATGTTTCCAGAGTTCTCAGCGAGCTGAGACAAAAAGTTGGTATGTCAAAGTTTCCTCTAAACTGCATACCAGAGTGTTAGAAGATCAGTATAAAGGTCACCTGCGTACAGTCAAGCTGAAGAATCTCACCCGGAGCCACTCTGTGTGGTGGCCGGGAATAGATAGACAGATTGCAGACTCGGCTAAAAGCTGTTTGGGATGCCAAATAGTTCAAAGTGCACCTGTGGGAGTGGCCGACATCAGAATGGCAAAGAGTATATATTGATGTTGCTTGGTGGGCCATTCATGGACTCCATGTTCAGAATGCTTTGGATAATCATTCAAAGTGGCTGGAGGTTATTCCAATGAAGTTATCCACCTCAGCAAATACTGTCTCTGCTCTGAGGACTACCTTCATCAGAGCTGTCTTACCCAAGCAAAATGTGAGTGACAATTGACCGTAATAGACGTCAGAATAATTCCAACTGTTCATGAAGTAAAATGGCATCAGACATTTCAAGTCAGCTTCTTTTAGGGGAGAACCAGTGGATGTGGTATATTTGGATTTTCAAAAGGCTTTTGACAAGGTCCCACATAGGAGATTAGTGTGCAAACTTAAAGCACACGGTATTGGGGGTATTGGGGGTAAGGTATTGGTGTGGGTGGAGAATTGGTTAGCAGACAGGAAGCAAAGAGTGGGAATAAACGGGACCTTTTCAGAATGGCAGGCGGTGACTAGTGGGGTACCGCAAGGCTCAGTGCTGGGACCCCAGTTGTTTACAATATATATTAATGACTTGGATGAGGGAATTAAATGCAGCATCTCCAAGTCTGCGGATGACACGAAGCTGGGTGGCAGTGTTAGCTGTGAGGAGGATGCTAAGAGGATGCAGGGTGACTTGGATAGGTTGGGTGAGTGGGCAAATTCATGGCAGATGCAATTTAATGTGGATAAATGTGAAGTTATCCACTTTGGTGGCAAAAATAGGAAAACAGATTATTATCTGAATGGTGGCCGATTAGGAAAAGGGGAGGTGCAACGAGACCTGGGTGTCATTATACACCAGTCATTGAAAGTGGGCATGCAGGTACAGCAGGCGGTGAAAAAGGCAAATGGTATGCTGGCACTTATAGCGAGAGGATTCGAGTACAGGAGCAGGGAGGTACTACTGCAGTTGTACAAGGCCTTGGTGAGACCACACCTGGAGTATTGTGTGCAGTTTTGGTCCCCTAATCTGAGGAAAGACATCTTTGCCATAGAGGGAGTACAAAGAAGGTTCACCAGATTGATTCCTGGGATGGCAGGACTTTCATATGAAGAAAGACTGGATGAACTGGGCTTGTACTCGTTGGAATTTAGAAGATTGAGGGGGGATCTGATTGAAACGTATAAGATCCTAAAGGGATTGGACAGGCTAGATGCAGAAAGATTGTTCCTGATGTTGGGGAAGTCCAGAACGAGGGGTCACAGTTTGAGGATAGAGGGGAAGCCTTTTAGGACCGAGATTAGGAAAAACTTCTTCACACAGAGAGTGGTGAATCTGTGGAATTCTCTGCCACAGGAAACTGTTGAGGCCAGTTCATTGGCTATGTTTAAAAGGGAGTTAGATATGGCCCTTGTGGCTACAGGGGTCAGGGGGTATGGAGGGAAGGCTGGGGCAGGGTTCTGAGTTGGAGGATCAGCCATGATCATAATAAATGGCGGTGCAGGCTCGAAGGGCCGAATGGCCTACTCCTGCACCTATTTTCTATGTTTCTATGAGACAGGCTAGCCCCTATTGACATCAATGGACATGTCGGAATGGGAATGGGGATTGGAATAAACATAGTGAGACATCGGGAAATCCTACTTGTTGCAGATGGATTTCCACCAGAATTGCATCCTGATGAAGGGTCTTGGCACGAAACGTCGACTGTTCACTCTCTTACATAGATGCTGTCTGGCCATCTGAGTTCCTCCAGAATTTTGTGTGTATTACTTTGATTTCCAGCAACTGCAGATTTTCTTTTGTTTTGGTCCTCCAGCATTTTGTGTGTGTTCCTCTGGACTTCCAGCATCTACAGAACCTCTTGTGATTATTACTGTGTTGATATTAATAATTCTGCTGCCAGTGAGTTATCATTTCATATGCATCTTATCAAATATTTAGATATACCCCTTGTTTTCAGATTCTGTTAACTGAACTCATATTCATAATCATAGTCATACTTTATTAATCCCGGGGGAAATTGGTTTTCATTACAGTTACACCATAAATAATAAATAGTAATAGAACCATAAATAGTTAAATAGTAATATGTAAATTATGCCAGTAAATTATGAAATAAGTCCAGGACCAGCCTATTGGCTCAGGGTGTCTGACCCTCCAAGGGAGGAGTTGTAAAGTTTGATAGCCACAGGCAGGAATGACTTCCTATGACGCTCTGTGTTGCATCTCGGTGGAATGAGCCTCTGGCTGAATGTACTCCTGTGCCCAACCAGTACATTATGTAGTGGATGGGAGACATTGTCCAAGATGGCATGCAACTTAGACAGCATCCTCTTTTCAGACACCGTCAGAGAGTCCAGTTCCATCCCCACAACATCACTGGCCTTACGAATGAGTTTGTTGATTCTGTTGGTGTCTGCTACCCTCAGCCTGCTGCCCCAGCACACAACAGCAAACATGATAGCACTGGCCACCACAGACTCGTAGAACATCTTCAGCATTGTCTGACAGATGTTAAAGGACCTCAGTCTCCTCAGGAAATAGAGACGGCTCTGACCCTTCTTGTAGAGAGCCTCAGTGTTCTTTGACCAGTCCAGTTTATTGTCAATTCGTATCCCCAGGTATTTGTAATCCTCCACCATGTCCACACTGACCCCCTGGATGGAAACAGGGGTCGCCGGTACCTTAGCTATCCTCAGATCTACCACCAGCTCCTTAGTCTTTTTCACATTAAGCTGCAGATAATTCTGCTCACACCATGTGACAAAGTTTCCTACCGTAGCCCTGTACTCAGCCTTATCTCCCTTGCTGATGCATCCAACCATGGCAGAGTCATCAGAAAACTTCTGAAGATGACAAGACTCTGTGCAGTAGTTGAAGTCCGAGGTGTAAATGGACAAGGAGGATATTTCTCTGCAGCACAAGGTGAACAACATACTTTTTGTGTATTGTAACTCTGTTCATGCAATGACATATTAAACACCTGCAATATTGTTCATTTGCAGGAATCTGAGATCTTGCATGGACCTCATGAAACCAGACCTAAAGAGGGAAGTGGAGAAGTACAGTTCAGCCAGTTCCAAGTGAAGTAGCAAGGAACTTCGAGATTGGACAGGAAGTCCTAGTGTGTGATTACTGAGAAGACAAGTGGACACCCGGTAGGATAACTATGAGAACTGGAACATTGATGTACGCAGTGCGTGTTGGAGATCAGACATGGAGACATCATGTGGACTCGATACTGGATATGCAACTTAAGAACACACCTGAGTCAACTGCAACCAACAAGATTGACACATTCGAGTCACCGGATTTACTTCTCACTAATTATGATGCCACTGACTGCAGCGTGACACTGGCAACCAAGAATGTTGTGTTTGACAAGATACCTACTAAACCTGATGGCACACCAGAGGACCAGAGATGCTACCCTGAAAAAAACAGAGTGCCACCCAAAAGACGGAATCTTTAGAACTGTGAAGATAGTTATGTACTGTTACTGTGAAATCATGTTGATTTGGAATATGGGTTTATGAAAGGGAAATTGAATGTTTTGTACATATACAGAGGAGGGAGGAGAAGATGGTGGAGCATCGCAGCGCGCGCGTCCCCTCCAAATGATATCATATGTGTTAACTAGGATGCCATGCACAATCCTGATTTGATGGAGACAGCCGTGAGAAGCACAGAGGAACACCGGGAGAAACTTCTGAAATGCCCGCTTCGCTGCCGGTGTTACTGTGCGATCAAGAATCTCCGGAGGGGAAGGCCCCAAATCCTCGGCCTTGCTTATTGCCTGTTGCCGGGGCCAGGGTTGAAGCGCTCGGCAGAGATGGTGCTCGGCGCTCGGTGTCAGAGGGCTGGTCGGAGTTTTCAGGCAGACTCAAGAGTCGGCTGTGGTCGGGTGCTTCCAGGATGCTGCATCGGCAAGTTTGCAGCGCTGGAGGTTCATGGCAGGAAGAGTTTTTTTTCTTCCTTCTACCATCTGCATGAGATGATGGGACTTTCAAAAGACTTTGAGACTTTTTTTTACCGTGCCCATGGTCTGTTCTTCATCAAATTACGGTATTGCTTTGCACTGTTGTAACTATATGTTATAATTATGTGGTTTTTGTCAGTTTTTCAGTCGGTTTGTCTTGTATTTCTGTGATATCATTCTGGAGAAACATTGTATCATTTCTTAATGCATGCATTACTAAATGACAATAAAAGAGGACTGCGTGTCCTCATAATCTAATCTAATATACAGATTTCTTTTGCATTAATGTAAAGGGGGAAGAATTGTAACATATGGATCTATTTGGCGAGGTTCATCTGTTTGGCGAGGTGAGTGGATGAGTAGACTTATTTTTCCTGTTTCATTCCTGTAGAATTAGATAGCATGCCTGCAGGGTTAGTGCTTTGTTCAGGGTGTCAGATGTGGGAATCCTGGGAGACCTCCAGCCTCCCTGATGGCCACATCTGCGCCAGGTGCACCGAGTTGCAGCTCCTCAGAGACCGTGTTAGGGATCTGGAGCTGCAGCTTGATGACCTACTGCTTATCAGGGAAAGTGAAGAGGTGATAGACAGGAGCTACAGGGAGATAGTCATCCCTAGGCTACAGGAGTCAGAAAACTGTGTCACTGTCAAGAGAGGGAAAGGAAATGCCCGGATAGTGGAGATCACACCTGTGGCTGTCCCCCTCAGCAACAAATATTTTGTTCTGGATGCTGTTGAGGGGGATGACCTGACAGGGGACGCCGACGGTGACTGGGTCTCTGGCACTGAGCCTGGCGCTGTTGTGAGGGAGAGAAGGAGGGAGAAGAGAAATGCAGTAGTCGTAGGGGATTCTATAGTCAGGGGAACAGACAGGAGATTCTGTGAGCCTGACAGAGATACCCGCATGGGGTGTTGCCTCCCAGGTGCCAGGGTACGGGATGTCTTGGATCGGGTCCTGAATATTCTAAAGGGGGAGGGCGAGCAGCCAGTTGTCTTGGTACATGTTGGTGCCAATGACATAGAGAGGACAAAGGAGGAGGTCCTGAAGAGAGATTTCCAGGAGTTAGGAAGGAAGCGAGAAGCAGGACCTCCAGGGTAGTAATCTCGGGATTGCTACCTGTGCCACGTGCTAGCGAGGGCAAGAGTAGTCGGATCAGGCAGATGAATGCGTGGCTGAGAGACTGGTGTAGGGGGCAGGGCTTCAGATTCTTGGACAATTGGGATCTCTTCTGGGGGAAGTATGACCTGTTCAAAAAGGACAGGTTACACCTGAACCCAAAGGGGACCAATATCCTTGTGGGAAGGTTTAATAGAGCTGTTAGGGAGGGTTTAAACTAATTTGACAGGGGGATGGGAACTGGAATGATAGAGCGGAGGAAGGGGAAAACAGAAATAAATCTAAGATAGTGAGCAGTAAAGATGTCAGGAAAGACAGGCAGGTGATGGGGCAAATTTGTAGCCATTGGGATGAGTTGCAGTGCAATAAAGTTGCAGTGAAATCAAAGCAAAATGTATCAAATACTGGTCTTAAGGTGTTGTACTTAAATGCACGCAACATAAGGAATAAGGTGGATGATCTTGTTGTACAGCTACAGATTGGCATGTATGATATTGTGGCCATCACTGAGACCTGGCTAAAGGATGCATGTCTCCGAGAGCTGAACATCTGAGGATACACGGTGTATCGGAAGGATAGGAAGGTAGTCAGAGGGGGAGGCGTGGCTTTATTGGTAAGAAATGATATTGAATCATTAGAAAGAGGTGATATAGGATCGGAAGGTGCAGAATCTTTATGGGTTGAGCTAAGAAATAGCAGGGGTTAAAGGACCCTGATGGCAGTTATTTATAGGCCTCCAAACAGCTGCAGTGATGTGGACTACAAATTACAACAGGGAATAGAAAAGGCTTGTCAGAAGGGCAGTGTTATGATAATTGTGGGGGATTTTAACATGCGAGTAGATTAGGAAAATCAGGTCAGCACTGGATCTCAAGAGAGAGAATTTGTAGAATGTCTGCGAGATGGCTTTTTAGAACAGCTTGTTGTTGAGCCCACTAGGGGATCAGCTGTACTGGATTGGGTATTGTGTAATGAACCAGAGGTGATTAGAGAGATTGTGGTGAAGGAACCCTTAGGAGACAGTGATCATAACATGATTGAGTTCACTGTGACACTTGAAAAAGAGAAGCTGAAATCTGATGTGTTGGTATTTCAGTGGAGCAAAGGAAATTACAGTGGCATGAGAGAGGAACTGCCCAAAGTTGACTGGAAAGGGACACTGGCAGGAAAGACGGCAGAGCAGCAGTGGTTGGAGTTTATGCGAGAAGTGAGAAAGGTGCAAGACAGGTATATTCCAAAAAAGAAGAAATTTTCGAATGGAAAAAGGATGCAACCGTGGCTGACAAGAGAAGTCAAAGCCAAAGTTAAAGCAAAGGAGAGGGCATACAAGGAAGCAAAAATTAGTGGGAAGGCAGAGGATTGGGAAGTTTTTAAAACCTTACAAAAGGAAACCAAGAAGTTCATTAAGAGAGAAAAGATTAACTATGAAAGGAAGCTAGCAAATAATATCAAAGAGAATACTAAAAGCTTTTTCAAGTATATAAAGAGTAAAAGACAGGTGAGAGTAGATATAGGACCAATAGAAAATGATGCTGGAGAAATTGTAATGGGAGATAAGGAGATGGCAGAGTAACTGAACGAGTATTTTGCATCAGTCTTCACTGAGGAAGACATCAGCAGTATTCCGGACACTCAAGGATGGCAGGGAAGAGAAGTGTGCGCAGTCACAATTACGACAGAGAAAGTACTCAGGAAGCTGAATAGGCTAAGGGTAGATAAATCTCCTGGACCAGATGGAATGCACCCTCGTATTCTGAAGAAAGTAGCTGTGGAGATTGCGGAGGCATTAGCGATGATCTTTCAAAAGTCGATAGATTCTGGCATGGTTCCGGAAGACTGGAAGATTGCAAATGTCACTCTGCTATTTAAGAAGTGGACAAGGAAGCAAAAAGGAAATTATAGACCTGTTAGCTTGACATCGGTGGTTGGGAAGTTGTTGGAGTCGATTGTCCAGGATGAGGTTACGGAGTACCTGGAGGCATATGACAAGATAGGCAGAACTCAGCATGGATTCCTTAAAGGAAAATCCTGCCTGACAAACCTATTACAATTTTTTGAGGAAATTACCAGTAGGCTAGACAAGGGAGATGCAGTGGATGTTGTATATTTGGATTTTCAGAAGGCCTTTGACAAGGTGCCACACATGAGGATACTTAACAAGATAAGAGCTCATGGAATTACAGGAAAGTTACATACGTGGATAGAGCGTTGGCTGATTGGCAGGAAACAGAGAGTGGGAATAAAGGGATCCTATTCTGGTTGGCTGCCGGTTACCAGTGGTGTTCCACAGAGGTCTGTGTTGGGGCCACTTCTTTTTACATTGCACATCAATGATTTGGATTATGGAATAGATGGCTTTGTGGCTAAGTTTGCTGACGATACGAAGATAGGTGGAGGGGCCGGTAGTGCTGAGGAAACGGAGAGTCTGCAGAGAGACTTGGATAGATTGGTAGAATGGGCAGAGAAGTGGTAAATGAAGTACAATGTTGGAAAGTGTATGGTTATGCACTTTGGCAGAAAAAATAAACAGGCAGACTATTATTTAAATGGGGAAAAAATTCAAAGTTCTGAGATGCAACGGGACTTGGGAGTCCTCGTACAGGATACCCTTAAAGTTAACCTTCAGGTTGAGTCGGTAGTGAAGAAGGCGAATGCAGTGCTGGCATTCATTTCTAGAGGAATAGAGTATAGGAGCAGGGATGTGATGTTGAGGATCTATAAGGCGCTGGTGAGACCTCACTTTGAGTACTGTGGGCAGTTTTGGTCTCCTTATTTAAGAAAGGATGTGCTGATGTTGGAGAGGGTACAGAGAAGATTCACTAGAATGATTCCGGGAATGAGGGGGTTAACATATGAGGAACATTTGTCCGCTATTGGACTGTATTCCTTGGAGTGTAGAAGAATGAGGGGAGACCTCATAGAAACATTTCGAATGATAAAAGGCGTGGACAGAGTGGATGTGGCAAAGTTGTTTCCCATGATGGGGGAGTTTAGTACGAGAGGGCATGACTTAAGGATTGAAGGGCGCCCTTTCAGAACAGAAATACGAAGAAATTTTTTTAGTCAGAGGGTGGTGAATCTATGGAATTTGTTGCCACGGGGAGCAGTGGAGGCCAAGTCATTGGGTGTATTTAAGGCAGAGATTGATAGGTATCTGAGTAGCCAGGGCATCAAAGATTATGGTGAGAAGGCGGGGAAGTGGGACTAAATAGGAGAATGGATCGGCTCATGATAAAATGGCGGAGCAGACTCGATGGGCCGAATGGCCTACTTCTGCTCCTTTGTCTTATGGTCTTATGGTCTATTTCTTTTACAACAATGACTCCCTCTTACTGCTACGTATTGATCTGTTGTCTATGCATGCACATTGTTCTTTCTCTCTCACTGCAAGGTAAATACACCAGCTAAATCACTTCTCGCGTGTGTGCTTTTATTTAATCAATATGTAGTTGTGCACAGACACAACAGCCAACTTCAAAATCCAGTTCTTTAAAAAAAGGGCATCTCAGATATTCTAAAATGGAAAGTCTCATCCTGTGAACAGATGTGGTTAAAAGAGAGGAACTAAGACAATGGAATAGCAATTTTACAAGTGCCAGAGTTGGTAAAAGTATAGTCAAGATAACTGAGAGAGTGAGTAGGTTTCCAAAAGATGTCAGTCTCCAGAGATGAAAGCAGAGAGATTGAGAAAAGGGAAAGAGATCACAGAGATTCACCAAGCAAATTTGACAGCAGGATGCAAGTTGGAAGCAAAGATGATGAAGTGAAGATAATAATCTTTTCTCTTAGCATATTCTGGTATCTGCCTACTTCCTTTCCAGTACTAATGAAGGGTCTCAGACTGAAATATTAAATGTTTATTCCCCTCCCCCCTCCTGGATGCTGCCTGACATGCCGAGTCCCTCCAACACTTTGTGAGTGTTGTTCAAGATTTCCAGTGTCTGCAGATCTTTCGTGATTCAGTGAAGATAGGCTTCTTTTGTTTAACTTACTTTAATTAATTAGAATGTTTTATAAGTTCATGCCAATTTATTGTATTTTAAAAGAAAGTTATTAATTAATTATTTTTAAATTAGTGGTCATTAATTGTCTACTTTTGTCCACACACTAGGCACAACTCAAATGTCATCTATAAAGTTGCCAATGACACAACTATTGTTGGCAGAGTTTCAGATGGTGACGAAGACACATACACAAGTAAGACAGATCAGCTGGTTGAGTGATCTCGTAACAACAACATTGCACTCAACATCAATAAGACCAAGGAATTGATTGTGGACTTCAGGAAGGGGAAGTTTGATGATAGATTTATTTTGAACTTTGAACTTGGAATGGCCATGGTAGGTCGTCTCTGAAGCCGATAGGAAGTATCCGGCCTCAAGATGTCAGTGCGGACAAAGGGCAAGTTCACAGGGTGATGGGAATTGAGTATTACAAGGTGTAAGAAAACTCCCACAAAATCCAGCCTGTGAAATCTTCACTGGAAATTGGCAACAACATTCTAAATAGCTAGCAAATTACATCATGTGTACAGACTAACTTCTCATGTCTAAATCTAATCGGATGACTAATTGCAGCATTTGTACAACATTAAATAGTGCTAAGGGAACATCTTTTGAGTTCCTTACCGAAGAATGATATATTGCTGAAGGTTCTGTGATTTTAGCCTTGTTCAGGAAACTGCTTCATTAGTTAAAGGGATTACTTCAATTCGTCAACAGAAACCTTACAATGCATTTGATTTGCAGCATCCTGCAGCTGCCTGTAAGGCATTTGTATGTTCTCCCTGTGACCCCGTGGGATTCATCATGGGTGCTACAGTTTCTTCCCATATACCAAATATGTACAGCTTAGTAGGTTAATTGGTCATTGTAAATTGTCCTGTGATTAGGCTAGGATTGGATCGGGGGATTGCTGGGCAGTGTGGATCAAAGGATCACGAGGGCCTCTTCTGTGATGTATCTCAATACATATAATAATTAAAAAAAATTCATGAACTGAGGTAACCTCAAGCTCAAGTTCAGTTTTAATTGTCAGTCAACCATACGCGTGAATACAGCCAAATGAAATAACGTTCGTCTGGACAATACCAGAAGCACGCACAGCTCACAGCGCATAGAGTTATGATAGCAGAGAAGCATACATCACAAAAAAATTGATCCCATGTCGCTGAGTGGCATGGCCTGTTGATTCGTGGTCCAATAGTCTTCATCATGTGCTTGTACAGATGCAGATAAATGCAATCCAACTCATCTTTCACTGAGTGAACACTGAAGAGCAGCACCGGTGGGGGTGGGGCCAGTCCCCAACCCAGCGTGGATTCCAGCTCTACCCACCCTGGCTCTGGTATCTCCTTCCCTGGGTGGCTGCAACAGATGACACTGTGGCCTGGGGGTCTGGTCCCTGCAATAACTGAGGCCTTATAGATCAATGGCACTCCATGTAAAGTGTTGCAATACGTTTGCTTCTCTGAACGTTTTGTATCAACAAGCACAAGTACTGGTGGAATGGCTTTGCATCAACAAGCCCAGGTTACCAAAGACAACTTGCAAATTTCTACAAATGTACTGTGAAGGGCATTCTAATTGGCTGCATCACCGTCTTGTATGGGGCTCATGCACAGGATCAAAAGAAGCCGCAGAAAGTTGTGAACTCATTCAGCTTCATCGTGGGCACTGGCCTCTGAGGCATGCAGGACATCTTCAGGGAGTGATGCCTCAAAAAGATGGTATCCATCATTAAGGGCTCCCATCTCACAGGACATTCCCTCCTCTCATTGCTTCCATCAGGGGGAGGTACAGGAGCCAGAAGACACACACTCAACATTTCAGGAACAGCTTCCTCCCTTCTGACATCAAATTTCTGAATGGGCATTGAAACCATGAGCACTGGCTCACTACTTTTTTTTGAACAATTTACTTAATTTAAATATTTCATATATATTTATAGGTAGATAGATATATACTTCCTGAAATTTACAGATTCTAAATTAGAGAAAGGCCAATTTTGATGGTGTGAGAAATGATCTGGTAATTGGGGATTGGGCAGGCTGTCTTCTGGAAAAGGTGTACTTGGAAAGTGAGAGGACTTCAAAACCAAAATTTTCAGAGCACGAAGATTGTATGTTCCTATCAGAATAAAAGTAAAGTTAACAAGTATAGGGAACCTTGGTTTTCAAGAGATATTGAGGCCCTTGTTAAAAGAAAAAAAAATGAGGAGGATAGCAGGTATCAAGCCAAGTCAAGTCACTTTTTATTGTCATTTTGACCGTAACAGCTGGTACAGTACACAGTAAAAAGGAGACAACATTTTTCAGGACCATTGTGCTACATGAACAATACAAAAACTACACTGAACTACGTGAAACAACACAAAGCTACACTAGACTACAGACCTACCCAGGACTGCATAAAGTGCACAAAACAGTGCAGGCATTACAATAAATAATAAACAAGACAATAGGCACAGTAGAGGGCAGTGGGTTGGTGTCAGTCCACACTCTGGGTATTGAGGAGTCTGATGACTTGGGGGAAGAAACTGGTACACAGTCTGGTTGTGAGAGCCCAAATACTTTGTGCCTTTTGCCAGATGGCAGGAGGGTGAAGAGTTTGTATGACGGGTGCGTGGGGTCCTTCACAATGCTGTTTGCTTTATGGAGGCAGCGTGTGGTGTAAATGTCTGTGATGGCGGGAAGAGAGACTCTGATGATCTTTTCAGCTGACCTCAATATCCGCGGCAGGGTCTTGCGATCTGAGCTGTAGGCAGGTAGGAACAAATGAGGTGCTATAGAGTACAAGAAAGAAATCAGGAAGGCTAAAAAAATGCATCATTCCTCTCGCAGACCAGATCAATGAGAATCCTAAGGGATTCTACCAGTATGTTAAAAGCAAAACGATTGCAAAGGACAAAATTGGTCCTGTGGAACACCTCACTGTGCAGAGCCAGAACAGATGGAGGAGATTTTAAATACATTCTTTGTATCTATCTAAATTTATAGTCTATAGAGGTGAGGTTAAGTGGCATCAACTTCATGGCCCCTATACAGATTACAGAGGAAGAGGTGTTTGTTACACTGAGGCACATCAGGGAAGAAAAATTCCCCAGGGCCTGACAAGGTGCTCCCTCACACGTATCAGAGGCAAGTACTGAATTTGCTGGGTCTCTAGCAGAGATGTTTAAAACATCCTTAGCTACAAGAGAGGTACCAGAGGATTGGACGATAGCCAATGTGTCCTGTGTTATGAGAATACACATAAAATTAAGATGTTTGCTGGCCTGGGTTAGCATCAGTGACATCAGCAGTTGGTCTGCCACCTGCCCTCAGGGGAAGGAGAGATAAGGAACAATGGAGCAGCGTCTGGAGATGTGTAATGAAGGGACGTGGGAGAGAGAGCTGTCTGGAGCGGCCCCCCCCTTTGAACCCTGAGCTGTTTGAAGTGATGGACAGGCGATACCCCAGCAGGAGGATAAAAAGGGACGGGTTCGCTAAGACAGACACACACGCCACCCGAGGTAACGAGACCCTGGAAGCGGTGCGCCTCTCACGAGTGGGTGAGAAGTATCAGACAACGGCCAGGGTGGAAAGGTACGATCAGCGGGAACCCAGTGTGTGTCCGCCCTTGCCTGGGTGCCGGGCTCACTGCAGAGGATCGACCGCATCTGGAGGAGGGGTCACAGTCGGTGACCTCAGGTGACATCACCAAGGACCTGCCCAAAAGTTGCTTGTGAGCAATCTCGCTGGTCTGTGAGTGAAGCAGTGTTCTGAATGATCAGTTGTTCCTGTTCTCTCTCTCTCTCCTCCCACGTTGTCCCTCGCCATGGCAACGATTACTGCGAACTGAACTGGACTGAACTTTGAGTCATTTTGAAATTTGGTCATTTACCCCCTAGACAACGATAGAGCTTGATTGATGCTGTTACCTTAATTCTGTGCACATGTGTGGTTATCATTGTTGAACTGTTGCATTTATTATCCTTTCGATTACTGTGTTGCTTGTTTCTTTAATAAAACTTTCTTAGTTCTAGTACTCCAGACTCCAACTGAGTGATCCATTTCTGCTGGTTTGGCAACCCAGTTACGGGGTACGTAACACCTGCTGTTTAAAAAAGGCTCTAAACATAAACCAGGAAATTATAGACTGGTGAGTTTGACACCAGTAGTGGGAAAGTTATCAGTAGGTATTCTAAGGGACCAAATATAAGTATTTTGATAACAATGGACTGATTATAAATAGTTAGTATGGCTTTGTGCATGGTAGGTCATGTCTAACCAATCCTACAGAGTTTTTTGAGGAAGCTACCAGGAAAGTGGATGAAGGCAAGGCAGTGGATATCGCCTACATGAACTTTAGTATGGCATTTGACAAGATTCCTCACGGGAGCCAGTGAAGAACATTCAGTCACTTAGCATTCAGGATGAGATAGTAAATTGGATTAGACATTGGCTCTGTGGGAGAAGCCAGAGAGTGGTAGTAGAGGGCTGCCTCTCTGACTGGATGCCTGTGACTGGTGGTGTGCTGCAGGGATTGGCACTGGGTTTTTTGGTGTTTGTCATCGATATCAATGATTCGGATGATAATGTGATTACTGGATCAGCAAATTTGTGGATGATACCAAGATTGAGGGTGTAGTGGACAATGAGGAAGGCTATCATGGCTTGCAGAGGGATCTGCATCAGCTGGAAAAATGGGATGAAAAATGGCAGATGGAATTTAATGCAGACAAGTGCGAGGTTTTGCAAGTCAGTAGGACCAATCAGGGTAGATCTTACGTAAGGAATGGTAGGGCACTGAGGAGTGTGTAGAAAAAAGAGATCTGGGAATACAGGTCCATAGTTCATTGAAAGTAGTGTCACAGCTAGATGGGGTCATAAGGAAAGCTTTGGCAGATTGGCTTTCATAAATCAAAGTACTGAATACAGGAGACAGGATGTTATGTTGAATTGGTATCAGATATTGGTGAGACTTAATTTGGAGGACTGTGAGCAGTTTTGGTCACCTACCTATAGGAAAGATGTAAATAAGGTTGAAAGAGTTACAAGGATGTTGCCTGGTCTGGAGGACCTGAATTATAAGGAAAGTTTGAATATGTTAGGACAGTGTTCTATACAATGTAGAAGACTGAGAGGTGATTTGGTAGGGGGTTAGAAAATTATGAGGGGTATAGATAGACTTTTTCCACTGAGGTTGGGTGGGAGTACAACCAGTGGACATGAGTTAAGGGTGAATGATGAAAAGCTTAAGGGAAACGTGAGGGGAAACTTCTTCACTCCAAGTGTCATGAGAGCATGGAATGAGCTGCCAGCACATGTGGTGCATGAAAGGTCAACTTCAATGTTTAAGAGAAGTTTGGATAGGTATATGGACATTAGGGATATGCAGAGCTATGGTCCCAGTGCACGCCAATGGGAGTAGGCAGTTTAAATGGTTTCTCTATGGACTAGATGGTCTGATGGACCTGTTTCTGTGTTGTACTTCGCTATAACTCTATGATTAGAAACAGGTCCGTCAAGTCCTCATATTGATGAGGATACTTTCCCATATTCCCTTCAGTTCACTTCAGCTTTAACCAGTTGCCTACATATTAGTAACAATTAATTGGAGGTCTTTCATCTACAAATTAGCCTATCCGCCATCAAGGACATATATATAGAATGGTGCTCCAAAAGAGCCAGTAACATAGGAACATAGAAACATAGAAAATAGGTGCAGGAGTAGGCCATTCGGCCCTTCGAGCCTGCACCGCCATTTATTATGATCATGGCTGATCATCCAACTCAGAACTCCGCCCCAGCCTTCCCTCCATACCCCCTGACCCCTGTAGCCACAAGGGCCATATCTAACTCCCTCTTAAACATAGCCAATGAACTGGCCTCATGGACTGTCTGCCCCACTCCCATCAGGGAGGAGGCGATGCAGCATCTACGCCAGGACCAACAGACTGAAAAACAGTTACTTTCCTCAAGTAGTAAGGCTGATCAACACCTCAATCCATTAACCCATCCCACCGAAACCCAACCAGCACTACTTTATCATTTCCTGTCAGATCCCTTATGAACAGATACTCCTGTGTCTAGCATCATTTTATGGACATAAAATCAATCTATATATATAAGCTATCTTATGTGTTTATATTTATTGTGTTTTTTATTATTGTGTTCTTTACTTACTGTGTTTTTTTGTGCTGCATCAGGTCCAGAGTAACAATTATTTCATTCTCCTTTACCCTTGTGTGCTGGAAATGACATTAATTAATCTTGGAGGAGATCATGAGAAGGGGAAAAGGGAAAAAAATGCTGTGAAGAAAATTTGCTATTCTTATCTAGTCTGGCCCAAATGAGGCTCCAGAAATGTCAATATTGATGATTCTTGACTGCCTAGGAACACCAGAATCAAAAACTGTTACTTTACCCAAACAGTAAGGCTGATCAACACCTCCACCCACTAACCCACCCCTCTACACCCCCAACCACCACAGCCTTATCATTTCCTGTGAGAGTCACCTTAGGTACAGACACTCTTGTATCTATTGTCACTCAATGGACATACAATCAATCTACTGATACAAGTTTTCTTATGTATTTATATTTATTGTGTTTTTTGTGCAGCACCAGATCGGAGGAACAATTATTTTGTTCTCCTTTACACTTGTGAACTGTAAATGACATTAACAATCTGTAATCCTGAATCTTGTCACATGGGAACAGGTCCATGCAGTCCTCATATTGAGGAGAATAGCTTCCCAAATTCTCTTCAGATCATATGCTTCCTCAGATTTTACCATTCATCCAACATCAGCAACAATTATAGGTTGGCCTCTTACCCCTTTTCACGTACCTATCACCTCTCCTTGGTGTCTCTCCTCTTTCCCTTCCTCTCGTAGTCCACTCTCCTCTCCTACTAAATTCATTCTTCTTCAGCCCTTTACCTTTTCCACTTGTTGTCTCCCAGCTTCTTCCTTAATCTTCCTTCCCCTACCCATCTGGCTTCATCTATCAACTTCCAGTATCTTCCTTCCCCATCCCCCACCTATATATTCTAGAACCTTCCCCCTTCATTTCCAGTGATGATGAAGGGTCCCGGCCTGAAAGGTCAACTGTTTATTCATTTTCCTCGATGCTGCCTGACCTGTTGAGTTCCTCCAGCATTTTGTGTGTGTTGCTTTGGATTTCCAGAGCATCTGCAGAATCTCTTGTGTTTATGATTTGTCACATGACAGTGTCCCCTTGGAAAAGGCCAGCCTCGTGCTCCATCTTGCATGAAGTGAAGCAACTGATCCCGAATAAAAGACTGCATGGCTGCTTCCCAACAATATCGGTGAAGTGACACATATGAAAAAATGTATTATCCATTCACAAACAGAAGGGTGATGCCGTGTCATTAAAAAAATATGAAGTACAATATACATAATGCTGGAGGAACTCAGTAGGCCAGGCAACGTCAATGGAAAAAAGCATAGTCGATGTTTCGGGCTGAAACCCAGCGGCAGGATTGGAGAAAAAAAGCTGAGGAGTAGATTTGAAAGGTGGGACGAGGGGAGAGTGAAGCACCAGAGAGAGGCAATGGGCGGGCAAGAAGATAACATGAGGGAAAAGGATATGGGAAATGAAATGGGAGCATTACTGGCCTACACCACCCCTTCATCATCTCCCATCCCCTTTTCCCTCTCTCCTGTTATCTTTTTGCCCACCCATCGCCTCCCTCTGGTGCTCCCCCCTCCCTTTTTTCTTTCTTCCATAACTTATGTTTCTTTCACTAATCAACTTCCTAGCTCTTCGCTTCATCCATCCCCGTCCAGGTTTCACTGGTGTTTGTCTCTCCCCTCTCCCCACCTTTCAAATCTACTCCTCAGCTTTTTCTCTCCAGTCCTGCAGAAGGGTTTCAACCCGAAACTCCGACTGTACTTTTTTCCAACGAAGTCACCTGGCCTGCTGAGCTCCTCCAGCGTTTTCTGTGTATTGCTCAGGTTTCCAGCATCTGCAGATTTTCTCTTGTTTGTGATAATGTACAATATGCTTGCTTAAGTTGTTTCTCAGACTCCTAAAATGTTAGCATTCAGTTACATGACAGCAGTGTTTTTGAGATGCATTAATACTCTTTGCAACACCATATTTGAAAAACAGCTCCCTGGCAGGGTGAGATTATGAATTCAAGATGACAATCAATTAAGAATGAAAAAAAAATACTTATTCACATGAGAAACTCTGGAGATACTGGAAATCCAGAGCAACGTACACAAAATGCCAGAGGAACTCAGCAGGTCAGGCAGTATCAATGGAGATGAATATTGGACACAGCCTCAGAATAGAGGGGCATCCTTTTAGAACGGAGATCAGGAGGAATTTCTTTAGTGGTGAATCTGTGAAATTCACTGACACAGACAGCTGTGGAGGCCAAGTCATTTGATATATTAAAGCAGAAGATGATAGATTCTTGATTAGTCAGGGCATGAAGGGATACGGGGAGAAGGCAGGAGATTTGTGTTGAGAGGGAAAATGGATCAGCCATGATGAAATGACAGAGTAGATGCAATGGGCCAAATGGTCTCATTCTGCTCCTATACGTTATAGTCTTATGGCCTTGTAGACAGTTGACATCTCGAGCTGAGAACCTTCTTCAGGACATTTGCTGAAATCTCATTTGTTGCAGGCTTATACATTGACATGAAGTAATGTTTTAGCTTTTGAACATATATTGTAAGTATAGCATCTATGCTATATTGATCTAACTCTATTCATGAGTTTTGAACATAAAATTACTTTAAACAACTGTAGACAACATTTATATTCACTTTTTGTTGGATAAATGAATAGAGTCATAGAGTCGTAGAAAAGTACAGCACAGAAACGGGCCTTTCGGTTCATCTAGTCCATGCTAAACCATTTAAACCAACTACTCCTATCGACCTGAACCATGGCCATAGCCGCCCATAACCCTATCATCCATCCACCTATCCAAACCTCTCTTATAACGTTGAAATGAAGCTTGCATGCACTTTTTGTGCTGGCAGTTCATTCCACACTCTGATGACCCTTTGAGTGAAGAAGTTTCCCATTACATTGCCCTTCAACTATATAATCCATATAACAATACAAAACAATAAAACATATTGCAAACAAAGAAAATGTAGATTATGGAAACATGGAATGAAAATATACAAGGTACAAAAGCCGGAAAGCACACATCACCAGGCTCAAAGACTGTTTTTATCCCTCTGTTATAAGACTACTAGCTAGTTCCCTAGTACAATAAATTGGTCTTTTAACCTCATAATATATTTTGTTATGTTCTTGTACCTTAATGTTTATATCAGGGTACACAACCTAGGGGCCATGGACCCCTTGCTTAATGGTATTGGTCCATGGCATAAGGAAATTGTGAACCCTCTATGTTTCTATGTAACCCCTGGTTTACATGCACAATGCTCTCTCCGTAAGTGTTACATTTCATTTTGTATTGTTATTGCTTTACCTTGTTCTACCTCAATGCACTAATGTAATGATCTGCTCTGTATGGAAGGCTTGCAGGACAAGCTTTTTACTGTATCTCGGTACATTTGACAGTGATACATCAGTTCCAATTCCCATAAATGCAGGGGGTACTTAATAGGTCGGGTAGTAGCTGTAGTGAGAAGCACTGTTAATATTTCAGATCAGTGACCACTTGTGAGAGCTATGCAGTGGTCTTTGGGTTTTTTTCCCCCATCTGTCTACCCGTGTTATGGGGTGTCCAGGGATGGGTGGCACTTCTGGTGAAGGGGCTTGTTGTGTCCATTCTGGGGCAGTTCACTCACTTTTGGTCCCCACTGGACACTCCGCTCTCCCCTGTGGCTCCAAGTAGCTGTCTGCATGCGAAAGCAGCCACATCCCCGTATATTGCTTCAGCATGCGGGTTAAACATGAAGGTAGCTGGCGGGCTTCATACAGAAACAAAAAATGATATAAATGTAGCCCAAGTCCCTGATTGACCCGGCCTGTAGATTGATGGTGCATGGAACTTTGTCCTGAAGCCATGTTTCTGCATGAACCAGCACGCTGCAGTCTGATCATCTCGCCCTAGTGCAGTTGCAGAGGAAAGCAATTCAGTGAGATAAGGACATACATGCCTGTACTAGCATGTGAAGTCAGCTCCAGTGAACGGAGTGGATGACATCTACAGTGAGATCCAACAGCCAGGAAGACAGATCTGCAACACTCTGTGGAGTTCAAAGGGCATGACAGCTGCCTTGCAGCTAAACCCACTCATGGGGAAATTTTTAAAAAGTGTGAATTCAACACTGACTAGAAACTCCTGTGACCCCACTGGTGACAAACGGTATCAGTCTGCGCCATTCTATTGGGCTCGTCAGATCAGTGGAGAGGGGGAGCTTACTACATGGGCAACAGCTTGCCCTCCATATCGTACTGCCCAGGCTTGCATATCTAGACAGCTGGGATGCAACATCCACAGTCGAACCAAATCAACAGAGGCCCGAAAATCAACATTGCAGTTTCTTGATTTTTCAAGTAAAGTTCATAATGGTTTATTTTCTTTTAAACTTTAAAGGCCTTCTATGTCTATCAACTGCAGAAATAAAAAAAAACAACTTGATCCATTATCCTAAATGTGAAATTATTTTTGGTAGCTACCTGGTTAAAAGCAAGGAATTCTGCATGATCGAGTGGGCTGGAGGACCGGTTTCTGGACTCTACAACTCTGATTCTGTGACTCAATGGGAAACACGAAGCAATGAAGTTAGACATGGTAAAATAAAAAAAATGAGCCAGAAAGGAGGTGGGGGGTGGGGGGCGGTGTGGTTCTGCCTGCCTGATCTCAGTTGTGCCTGGACCAGACCCTCATGCCACAGCATTGAGTCTTGCAGCTGCCCCGGGGAGGAGACAGCGAAGGTGGTATGGGAGAGAGCAGAGGTGCAGTGGGTGCGCTGCAGTCCGTGTGGGATTTGAGTCTGGCCTCTTGTGTCGATGCTGCTCTCTAGTGTTCACTCGGTGGATCATGCCCATCTCACAAACTGGATTATGTCCATCTGTGGCCACACTAGAGTGTGATGATAACTGCTGCGGGCTTGTTCTTGCAGAAACGTGGCTCCAGAACATGACCTCATGCATTATCAATCTACAGGCCATGACACTTAAGCACTTGGGTATTATTATTATTTTTTGTGACTCCATGCTTTTCTGCTATTGTAACGAGATGTGCCCTATGTGCTAATGCTGTGTCTGGCTGTTGGCACACTGTTTTGCACCTTGTCCTCAGAGGAACACTATTTCATTTGCCTGAATACATGTTGAATGAAATTAAACTTGAATTTGAACTTGACTTGAAGAATACCTCCTTTAAGGTGGACATTTCAGGACAGAAAGGAATGACAACTTCAGTAAAAATCCAAAAGCAAATACAATAGATGCTGGAGTTCTGAAATGCTAAAAAATGAAAGTGGTTCTGGAAGATTTTAGATAATAAGTACCCAACTTGGGGTCCACAGATCCTTTGCTTAATGGCATTGGCCTGCAGCATACATTCTGACAGGCTGCAGCACTGTCTGGTATTGGTGGGGGGAGGGGAGGGGCTACTGCACAGGACCAAAAGAAGCTGCAGAGGGTTGTAAATCTAGTCAGCTCCATCTTGAGTACTAGCCTACAAAATATCCAGGACATCTTCAAGGAGCGGTGTCTCAGAAAGGCAGCATCCATTATTATGGACCCCCAGCACCCAGGGCATGCCCTTTTCTGACTGTTACCATCAGGTAGGAGGTACAGAAGCCTGAAGGCACACACTCAGTGATTCAGGAACAGCTTCTTCCCCTCCGCCATCCAATTCCTAAATGGACATTGAGCCCTTGGACACTACCTCACTTTTTTAATATACAGTATTTTTGTTTATGCACAATTTTGAATCTATTTAATATATTTATACTGTAATTGATTTACTTATTTATTATAATTATTTTTTTACTTCTGTATTATGTATTGCATTGAACTGCTGCTACTATGTTAACAAATTTCACGACACATGCTGGTGGTAATAAATCTGAAAAAGGTTGGGGTCCTGTGATTTCGACCATAAGACATAGGAGCAGAACTCGGTCATTCAACCGGTCAAGTCTGTTCTGCCATTTGATCTTGGCTCATTTATATTTCGTTTCAACCCCATTTTTCTGCTTTCTCCCCCAAACCTTTGATTAGTAAGTTTTCTCCTGCAAACTTACTAATCTAGAACCTAACAATCCAAAACAGTACACGTTATTGCCACTGAGCACAAGGAAAGTTTCTGTGGGTTATCTGGGTGGTACCATCATAGGACCATTAGTTTCAACTAAGTGATTAAAAATTATACTTTCACCCACAAGACCATATGCAACAGTTTCGATAAACAATGCCAATAAAAATGTATTCATCTATCTTGGAAGTTTTCATGTTTTATTGTTTTACAACATTGAATCACTGTGGACTTTATTTGCATTGTTTTGACGCTGATCAGCAGAAAAGGACTCTTTTGTGTCAAAGTGAAAACAGATGTCTACAAAGTGATCTAAATTAATTTCAAATATAAAATACAAAATAATTGATTGCGTAAGTATTCACCCCCTTCAAGTCAGTATTAAGTAGATGCACCTTTGGCAGCAACTACAGCCTTGAGTCTGTGTGTGTAGGTCTCTATCAGCTTTGCCCATCTGGACACTGCAATTTTTCCCCATTCTTCTTTACAAAACTGCTCGAGACCTGTCACATTGCATGGTGACCATAAGTGAGCTGCCCTTTTCAAGTCCAGTTACAAATTCTTGGTTGGATTGAGATATAGATCGACTTGGCCACTCCAGGACTTTAACTTTGTTGTTTTAAAGCCATTCCTAGGTAGCTTTGGTTTATGCTTGGGGTCATTGTCTTGTTGGAAGAAAAATTGTTTCCCAAGTCGCAGTTCTCTTGCAGATTGCATTAGGTTTTCCTCCAGGATATCCCTGTATTTTGTTGCATTCATTTTGCCCTCTACCTTCACAAGCCTTCCAGGGCCTGTTGCAGTGAAGTATCCCCACAGCATGACATAGCCGCCACCATGCTTCACAGTAGGGGTGGTGTGTTTTTGATTATATGTATTGTTTAGCTTATGCCAAACATAGCGCTTAGTCTGTTGGCCAAAAAGCTCAATGTTGGTTTCATCAGATGATGGAACCTTCTTCCAGCTGACTTCAGAATGCCTTCATGCCTTCACATGCCTTCAGCCAAACTCTAGCCAATATTTCATGTGAGTTTTTTTCTCCAACAGTGGCTTTCTCTTTGCCACTTGCCCATAAAGCTGCGACTGGTGAAGCACCCGGATAGTAGCTGCTTGCACGGCCTCTCCTATCTCAGCTGCTGAAGCTTGTAACTTCTCCAGAGTTGTCATGGTTCTCTTGGTGGCCTCCCTCACTAGTCCCCTTCTTGCACAGTCACTCAGTTTTTGAGGATGGCCTGTTCTTGGTCATTTACAGCTGTGCCATAATCTCTTCATTTTTTGATGATTGACTTAGTTGTACTCCAAGGAGTATTTAGTGACTTGAAAGTTATCTTGTATCCATCTCCTGACTTGTGTTTTTCAATGACTTTTTGCTTGGAGTATTCTTTTGTCTTCATGGCATAGTTTTTGACAGAAGTCACCAGCAATTGGACCTTCTGGATACAGGTATATTTTCACTACAATCAATTGAATCCCCTTGACTGCACACAGGTGATTTCCATTTAACTAATTATTTGACTTCTAAAACCAATTAACTGCACCAGTGATGATTTGATGTGTCACGATAAAGGGGGTGAATACTTCTGCAATCAGTTATTTTGTGTTTTATATTCATAATTAATTTACATCACATTGTAGAGATCTGTTTTCACTTTGACATGAATGAGTCTTTTTCAGTTGATCAGTGTTAAAAAAAGCCAACTGAAATCCACTGTTATTCAATGTTATAAAACAATAAAACATGAAAACTTCCAATGGGGTGGGGTGAATACATTTTATTGCGACTGTAAATCTTAAAGCTAGATGTCCTTTAATGACATCCCAAACACCATAGGAATCTCTTACTCAAGCACTGGTTTTACAAGTCTGTCCCACAGAAGGTTGAGTTGGCTCGGTATTTCAGCTGTACTGGGATATAGGAACTAACAAAATTCCCAAATTCTTCTTTGTTAAGGAGAGCAGTCACTGTATGCGAGAAAAATGTTAAATGATTACTTTCAACAGTGTGTTCTGCTCATTAAGCAGAGCATTGCATTAAATGGTTGCTTCAGGTATATGACCTCCAGTTAAAAAAATCTTTGGATGAAAGTTAGGTGGAGAGCTGGTTTGTAGGATTAGGCTGGATAGGCCTTCCTTGGCAGGATTAAGCATGATAAACTATTTTATTGAGCCTTAGTTAAAATGTTATCTGTACAACAGACTTCGTACAAAAATCACCCAGGACATTCCCTCTTCTAATTGCTACCATCAAGGAAATAAAGGAGCCTGAAGAAGCACACGCAATGGTTCAGGAATTACTTCTTCCCTCTGCCATCAGATTTCTGAATGGGCAATGAATCCATGAACACTACCTCACAACTTTTCTTCTGTTTTTGCACTACTTACTTAGTTTAACTTCATATATATAGTTATATATGGCAACAAGGAACAAATGAGGTACTTGAAGAGTATAGAAAATGTAAGAAAATACTAAAGAAGGAAATCAGGAAGGCAAAAAGAAGACATGAGGTTGCTTTGGCAGATAATGTGAAGGTAAACCCGAACGGTTTCTGCAAGTATATTAAGAGTAAAAGGATAGTAAGGGACAAAATTGGTCCCCTAGAAGATCAAAGTGGTCGTCTATGTGTGGAGCCTTGCAAGATGGGGAGATCTTAAACAATTTTTTGCATCTGTATTTACTCAGGAAACTGGCAGAGTGTATATGGAAGGAAGGGAAACAAGCAGCAGTGTCATGGAACATACAGAGATTAAAGAGGAGGAGGTGCTTGCTGCCTTACAGCGAATAAAGGTAGATAAATCCATCGGGCCTGACATGATATTTCCTCGGACCTTGAGAGAGACTAGTGTAGAAATTGCAGAGACCATGGCCATATTTAAAATGTCCTGAGCCACGGGTATGATGCCAGAGGATTAGAGGGTAGCTCATGTTGTTCCGTTGTTTAAAAAAGGCTCCAAAAGTAAACCAGGTAATTACAGGCCCGTGAGCCTGACATCAGTAGTAGGTAAATTATTGGAAGGTGTTCTGAGAGATCGGATATACAAGTATTTGGATAGCCAAGGGCTGATTAAGGATATTCAGCATGGCTTTGTGTGTAGTAGATCGTGTTTAATGAATCTTGCAGAGTTACCAAGAAAGTAGACGAAGGAAAGGCTGTGGATGTTGTCTATATGCACTGTAGTAAGTCCTTTGACAAGGTCCCACATGGGAGGTTAGTTCAGAAGGTTCAGACACTAGGTATCTATGGAGAGGTTGTAAACTGGATTCAAAATTGGCTGTGTGGGAGAAGACAGAGAGTGGTGGTGGATGATTGCTTATGAGACTGGAGGCCTGTAACTGGTGGTGTGCCTCAAGGATCTGTGGTGAGACCATTGTTGTTTGTTGTCTCTATTAATGATGTGTATAATAATGTGGTAAACTGTATCAGCAAGTTTGCTGATGACACTTAGATTGGAGGCGTTGTGGACAGCAAGGAAGGCTTTGAAAGCTTGCAGAGGGAGCTAGACCAACTGGAGGGGTGGACCAGAAAGTGGCAGATGGAACTTAATGCAGACAAGTGTGAGGTGTTGCGTTTTGGAAGGACAAATCAAGGTAGGACATACACACTAAATGGTAGGGCACTGAGGAGTGCAGTGGAACAAAGAAACCTGCGAGTTCAGATACATAATTCCCTGAAAGTGATGTCACAGGTAGACAGGGTTGTAAAGAAGGCTTTTGGCATCCTGGCATTCATAAATCAAAGTATTGAGTATAGGAGTTGGGATGTTATGGGGAGATTATATAAGACATTGGTGAGGCCAAATTTGGAGTATTGCGTACAGTTCTAGTCACCTAACCATAGGAAGGATATCAGTAAGATTGAAAGAGTGCTGAGAGGATTTACTAGGGTGTTTCCAGGTCTTCAGGAGTTGAGTTACAGGGAAAGATTGAATAGGTTAGGACTTTATTCCTTGGAGCGTAGAAGAATGAGGGGAGATTTGATAAGAGGTTTACAAAATTATGAGGGGTATAGACAGAGTAAATGTGAATAGGCTCTTTCCACTTAGATTAGGAGAGATAAATACGAGGTGACATAGCTTTAGGGTGAAAGGGGAAAGGTTTAGGGGGAACATTAGGAGGAGCTTCTTCACTGAGAGAGTGGTGGGAGTGTGGAACAAGCTGTCATCTGATGTGGTAAATGCGGGCTCACTCTTAAGTTTTAAGAATAAATTGGATAGGTACATGAATGGGAGAGGTCTGGAGGGTCATGGACTGGATGCAGATCAATGGGACTAGCGGAATAATGTTTTGGCACAGACTAGAAGGGCCGAATGGCCTGTTTTCTGTGCTGTAGTGTTCTATGATTCTATATATATATATATATATATATATATATATATACACGCACACATACAGAATTACAGTTTTTATTAAATATTACAATGTACTGTACTACATAACAACAAATTTCATAACATATCCCTGTAATTTTAAACCTGATTCGGACATTTTCCATTCATCTCTTTGGATGGACCCACAGAAGATAGGCTTCAAAAGCTCAGCTTTTTTGAACTATGCTTCTATACTATGGAATTCAATACCTAAAGCTATAAGGGATGCAGACTTGACTGACACTTTTAAACACCAGATCAAAGCCTATTTATTTAACCTTGCTCTTAAGTCACATTTTTTGTCTTTTATTTTCATCTTTACACTTTATCCCATTGTAAAACAGTTTGAACTACATTGTTGGTGTGAAAGGTGCTTTATAAATAAATTATTTTTATTATTATTAGCTAATAAAGTGCCACATACCTTGCTGCTATGGATGATTACCCATTCAGTTCCCTATGGATATCTGTGGACAGGAGTGGAAATAGATTGGAAGAAACATAGAGTCAAATAGCCATTCACTCCCAAGCTCACAGATCATAAAACCATAAGACCATATGACATGGGAGCAGAATTAGGCCATTCTGCTTATAGAGTCTGCTCTGCCATTTCATCATGGCTGATTCATTATCCTTCTCAACCTCGTACTCCTGCCTTCCCTCCATTGCCTTTTACACCCCGTTAATCAAGAACCTGTCAACCTCTCCCTTAAATGTACTCAATGATTTGGCTTCCACAGTCGTCTGTGGCAATGTGGTAGATTCATTACCCTCTGTCTAAAGAAGTTACTCCTCATCTACTGTTCTAAAGAGATATCGCTCTATTCTAAGGCTGTGCCCTCTGGTCCTAGACTCCCCCACAATAGCAGGGGTTCCCAATATTGGGTCCATGGATCCCTCAGTTAATAGTAGGCCTCCATGGCATAAAAAGATTGGGAGCCTCAGCACTACAGGAAACATATTGCAATGTTGTGGATTTTGATGATGTGCATATAACAAAATTTTCAGAAGAGAAAATTACGAAAGGAAGATGAAAATGGAATTAACTGAGCTGAAACAAAACCAGAAAATGCTGGAAAAAAAAATCAAAAACCACGCCACCATCTGTAAAAATAAAGTCACTAAACATGCATTGTGTTGCTTCATGCATTTAGGGAGAGTTAGTTCTGACAAAGGTTTGCTGAACATTAAATGTTTCTCTTTCCACAGATGTTGCTTGACTTGCTGAGTTTTCCTAGCATTTTCCTGTTTTTGTTTCAGATCTCCAGCATCTGCAGATTTAAAAATTTTTGATTAATTTAGCTCCTTTTAGAAAAACGCAGGCTTGTAAAATGGATGCCAATGGCACATGTGAATCAAAGTTTCCTCTTTCTGATTAGAACTCTTTCTGAGTTGCTATAGAATTGAAAGGCTGAGGTGATTAAGATACATTTGCAGAGGAGAAAGAAGAAGAATTTAGAAGTGGAATTCAGCTGAAGAATTTAGATGAAGAACTTAGAGGAAGAATTTAGCTGAAGGTTCAGAGGAAGCATAAGATCCAGGAAAGATAATTTGGGCCAAATGCCCTGTTTGTGTTCTGTAAACTCCATTCAAATCACCATGGTACTGCAAATCATTTTCTTACCCAGTGCCAGACATTAAGTCCAGAACTACACAGAGAAGAGAGCAAATGCTTGTAACTATGCAGCATTAAATCTCAGCCTTGTATACATAACATTAGAATTGAACTAGTTCATACTTTCTGATAATTCTTGCACATTAAAATTCATTGTCATGATTTTAAATGTCACACGTTGCAGTAGATCTGTGTGCCCAGTGACACTGAAGTTTCCCTGCAACTGTGTTCAGATCCTCACAAATAAGAGCTGCCATTACCATATGTAAATAGTATAGCCTGGGACACAGTGCCATCTTCAGTTACTGCAAGGGGGGAGAATGGACACACAGCGCCGTGCATTGCATTTCACATTTTACAAAAGAAGTCACCTGAGAAAAATTCTGTTTTTTCAAAAATATTCACTGGAGGTTTTAACCAGTTGCTTGTATAGCACATTGCAAATGACATTTCTTATACTCCTGGAATTTGAAAACATTTTTCTGAACAAGGAAACTGTAATAATGCTTGTCATTTTATTTTAGTAAGTTACTAAAGTAATAAATACATTGAAATACAAAGTGTGTTGTGTCAGTAACTATATTATGGCTCAATGCCTCCGAATGGAGATGTGACTTTCAAAGGTGCATCTATAAAAATTAGTGAGAATCTGATTTCTAACCCGTGAACACAACCTCACTACCTTTTTAATTCTATTTTTGAGCTACTTATTTAATTTATCTATTTACTATATATACAGTGAATATTTCCTGTAATTCATGGGTTTTTTTTTCTGTTATTTACTAAGGAAACTGGCATGAAGTCTATGGAATTAAGGGAAACAAGTAGCGAGATCATGGAAACTGTACAGATCGAAAAGGAGGAGGTGCTTGCTGTCTTGAGGAAAATTAAAGTGGATAAATCCCCGGGACCTGACAGGGTGTTCCCTCGGACCTTGAAGGAGACTAGTGTTGAAATTGCAATGCCCTGGCAGAAATATTTAAAATGTCGCTGTCTACAGGTGAGGTGCCAGAGGATTGGAGAGTGGCTCATGTTGTTCCATTGTTTAAAAAAAGGATCGAAAAGTAATCCGGGAAATTATAGGCCGGTAAGTTTCACATCGGTAGTAGGTAAGTTATTGGAGGGAGTACTAAGAGACAGAATCTACAAGCATTTGGATAGACAGGGACTTATTAGGGAGAGTCAACATGGCTTTGTGCGTGGTAGGTCATGTTTGACCAATCTGTTGGAGTTTTTCGAGGAGGTTACCAGGAAAGTGGATGAAAGGAAGGCAGTGGATATTGTCTACATGGACTTCAGTAAGGGCTTTGACAAGGTCCCGCATGGGAGGTTAGTTAGGAAAATTCAGTGGCTAGGTATACATGGAGAGGTGGTAAATTGGATTAGACATTGGCTCAATGGAAGAAGCCAAAGAGTGGTGGTAGAGAATTGCTTCTCTGAGTGGAGGCCTGTGACTAGTGGTGTGCCACAGGGATCAGTGCTGGGTCCATTGTTATTTGTCATCTATATCAATGATCTGGATGATAATGTGGTAAATTGGATCAGCAAATTTGCTGATGATACAAAGATTGGAGGTGTAGTAGACAGTGAGGAAGGTTTTCAGAGCCTGCAGAGGGACTTGGACCAGCTGGAAAAATGGGCTGAAAAATGGCAGATGGAGATTAATACAGACAAGTGTGAGGTATTGCACGTTGGAAGGACAAACCAACGTAGAACATACAGGGTTAATGGTAAGGCACTGAGGAGTGCAGTGGAACAGAGGGATCTGGGAATACAGATACAAAATTCCCTAAAAGTGGCGTCACAGGGAGATTGGGTCGTAAAGAGAGCTTTTGGTACATTGCCTTTATTAATCAAAGTATTGAGTATAAGAGCTGGAATGTTATGATGAGGTTGTATAAGGCATTGGTGAGGCCGAATCTGGAGTATTGTGTTCAGTTTTGGTCACCAAATTAAAGGAAGGATATAAATAAGGTTGAAAGAGTGCAGAGAAAGTTTACAAGGATGTTGCCGAGACTTGAGAAACTCAGTTACAGAGAAAGGTTGAATAGGTTAGGACTTTATTCCCTGGAGCGTAGAAGAATGAGGGGAGATTTGATAGAGGTATATAAAATTATTAGAGTGAATGCAAGCAGGCTTTTTCCACTGAGGCAAGGGGAGAGAAAAACCAGAGGACATGGGTTAAGGGTGAGGGGGGAAAAGTTTAAAGGGAACATTGGGGGGGGGCTTCTTCACACAGAGAGTGGTGGGAGTATAGAATGAGCTGCCAGGCGAGGTGGTAAATGTGGGTTCTTTTTTAACATTTAAGAATAAATTGGACCAGATACATGGATGGGAGGTGTATGGAGGGATATGGTCCGTGTGCAGGTCAGTGGGACTAGGCAGAAAATGGTTCAGCACAGCCAAGAAGGGCCGAAAGTCCTGTTTCTGTGCTGTAGTTTTTCTATGGTTTCTATTTTGTTTGCTTTGTACTGTTGCCATATAACAATAACTTTCACGACCTATGCTGGTGATATTAAACCTGTTTCTAATTCTGAATCAACCTGGAACTATGCTGAATTTCTTTAGATTCCTCAGTGAGTAGAGGTACCTGTGCCCTTTTTTGCTATGAATGAAAGTTTCAAAATTTATTTATTAACAGCACTAACAAAATAGAGAAATGCTAAGAAAATCACATTTGGGAAGCTATTGGTAATTAATTTAACAGCGATATCAAACAAAATAATCCCACCTCCCCACCAGCCTTAGCCTTCAGCTTACACAGCTTGAAAGATCAACGTTCAAAGTAAATTTACCATCAAATACATACATGTACAACTCTGAGATTTATTTTCCTGTGGGCATTCACAGTAACTGCAAGGGAAGACTACAGAACCAATGAAAAACCACACACGACAAAGACTGATGAACATCAGTGTGCAAAAGACTACTGACTGTGCAAATACAAAAAGAGAAAAAAAGGAGTAATAATAATAAATAGATAAGCAACAAATATTGAGAACATGAGTT
Source organism: Mobula hypostoma (assembly GCF_963921235.1). Taxonomy (NCBI): domain Eukaryota; kingdom Metazoa; phylum Chordata; class Chondrichthyes; order Myliobatiformes; family Myliobatidae; genus Mobula; species Mobula hypostoma. The sequence goes on along the minus strand of NC_086097.1, from coordinate 6,882,329 downwards.
ATAGTTGTAGTTTGCTTTGCTTTTTTTATTCTTCCCCCTTCTGAACTATTCTGTTGGTCATCACTTACAGAAACTGCACAGAAAAAGTATTCAGTAATTCGGTTCAATGGCAGTTTTGTCAAGGTGGAGCAGCGAAGGTTTATCATATTGATTTCTGGGGCAGAGTTTTGCTATCTTAGAGAAATTAACAAGACTGGGATTACATATTAAACATATATTTGAGTTTATAAGCATTAGGTCTCATTGAAACTTATAGAACTTGACAGAACAGATATTGAGTTGATGTTTTCTCTGACTTGGGTATCTATTCAAGGGTGGGTGGCGCATGCAGTGTGTCTGCTCAGAGACTGTCCAGTGGTTGGTTTCTGATCCTGCAGATCAAAGTTTGGATATTGGCGACAGCACCCGTAGTGGAAATGAGCCTTACAACGAACAGGGAGGTGTGCTTGGGCAGAATGACGTGCTGGTGGCTTGTCCATACTACCTGCCTTCATTCCAGAAAGTTCAATAAATCTGTGTGGGATGTTTCCTTGAAGGCCAGTCTTGAATTTCTGCATCAGAAGAGGACTAACAATAAAGTTTGCAATTTATTGCTGTCTTATGCCAGATGTGTCTATTTCCAATTGGTCTACATTGTCTTTCAGCAAGCATTAGGCACCACAGTAGCACAGCAGTTAGCAAAATCTGTTACAGCTTGGGGTGTTCTGGATCTTGGAGTTCAATTTCTGTACCATTCTGTAAGGAGCCTCTGTGGTCCTCCTCACGGAATGTGTGGGTTTGCCTTGGATTTTCCAGTTTTCACCAGCATTCCAAGGATGTACGGGGTAGGCTGACTGATCATTGTAAGCTGCCCCATGATTAGGTTTGGGTTAATTGGGGTTGTGGGGTTGTTGAAGTGACACGGATTGAACGAGTAGGAAGGCCTACTCTGCACTGTAGCACTAAATGAATAAAATTTGACAAAAAATTTGGGGATCCGCGGTAACGCATCAGTTAGCATGGTGCTATTACAACTTGAGGCATCGGAGTTCCGAGCTCAGTTCTGCTGCCATATGCAAGAAGTTTGTGCCACCTTCCTGTGAATCAAATGGGTTTCCTCCGGGTGCCCCGGTTTCCCCCCCAACAGTCCAAAGACATACTGGTTGGTAGGTTAATTGGTCAATGTAAATTGTCATGTAATTAGGCTCGGGTTTAATAGGTAGGTTGCTGGGTGGTGCAGCTCATTGGGCCAGAACGCCTGGTCTGCGCTGTATCTCTAAATAAATAAACAAATAAATAATTGGTGGTCACATTCTTCAGTTATGGAATCGTCATCAGAACAGACTTCATCACTGGAGAATTTGACCAGATAGAGGACAGTGGCTGTTTGGAATGCTCCAGCCCCGAGAGCTCTGGGATTGAGAAACAAAGGTCTCAGAAGCAGTAGAAGATGATTGGAGGGTTGCAAGTACAATTCCTTTATTCAAAAAAATAATCATGGGAATTGGACATTTTAAGGAAGGTAATAAGGATAATTGAAAGCCCAAGATAGAGTGGATGTGCAGAGGATGTTTCCTATAGTGAGGGGGGTCTAGTACCAGAGGGCACAGTCTCAGAATAGAGGAATGTCCATTTATAATGGAGACAAGGAAGGACTTCTTTAACTGAAGAGTGGTGAACTTGTGGAATTCATTGTCATAGATGGTTGTGGAGGTCAAGTCAATGGGTATAGTTAAAGTGGAGGTTAATATATTCCTGATTAGTCAGGGCTTCAAAGGTTATGGGGAGAAGGAAGAGAGGGCTAATAAATCAGCCATGGTGAAATGACAGAGCAGACTCGATGGGCTGAATGACCTAATTCTGCTCCTATATTTTCTGTTTTATGGTCTAGTGAGTTTTATATCAGTGATGGGCAAACAATTGAAGAAGATTCTTAGAAACATGATTTATGAGTATTTGGAGAAGCATAGTCTGATCAGGGATACTCAGCATGGCTTTGTGACGCACAGGTTGCCTCATTGATTGAGTTCTTTGAGGATGTGACAAAGAAGTTGCTGAAGGAAGAGAAGTGAAAGTGGTGTATATGGATTTTAGTAAACTTTTGACAAAGTTCCCCATGATTGACTCAGTCAAAAAGTCAGGAGACATGGGATTCAAGGAAACTTGGCTGCATAGATTCAGAATTGGCTTGCCCACTGAACCCAGAGTGTTGTAGTAGATGGAATGTAGTCTGCAGAGGTCTGGGACCCCTATTCTTTGTGATTTTCATAAGTGATTTGGATGATGAAGTGGAAGGGTGCATTAGTAATTTTGCAAATGCCAGGAAGTTTGATGGTGTGATGGATTGAGTAGCTGTTTGTTGTATATTACACTTGGACATTGTTAAGATGCAGAGCTGTGCTGACATGTGGAAGATAGAGTTCAATGCAGAAAAGTGTGAAGTGATTCGCTCAAGTGGTTGAATTTGAAGACGGGGGATAACGGTAAAATTCTTAGCAGTACGGAAGAACAGAGTGATCCACAGATCCCAAAAAGTTGCTACGCAAGTTGATAGGGTAGATAAGAAAGCATACAGTGCATTGGTCTTCATTAGTTGGGTGATTAAATTCAAGAACCATGAGATAATATCGCAGCTGTATGAAACTTTTAATGGATCACACTTGGAATATTGAACACTCACAATGCGCTGGAGGAACTCAGCAGGTCAGTCAGCATCAGTTGAAAAGATTAGTCGACGTTTCGGGCCGAAACCCTTCGTCAGGACTGAAGGATGAACTTTGGGGAGGGTTTGAAGAATGCTGGTAGTTGATAAAAACAGTAATTTGAAAGACAAAGGGGTGGGGGAGGGGAAGCAGGGAGGTGATTGGCAGGAGAACAATGCGCAGTAGTAGAAGGAGGCGGAACTATGAGGGAGCTGATGTGAAATAGGGATAGAGGAAGGGAGGGGGAGGGAATTACCGGAAGTTGGAGAATTCTATGTTCATACCAGAGGGCTGGAGACTACCTAGACCGTATATGAGGTGCTGTTCCTCCAACCTCAGTTTGGCGTCATCATGGCAGTAGAGGAGGCCATGTATGGACATATCTGAATGGGAATGGGAAGCAGAGTTGAAGTGGGTGGCTACCGGGAGATCCTGTCTGTTGTGGCGGACGGAGTGGAGGTGCTCGACGAAGCGGTCCCCCAATCTGCATCGGGTTTCACGTTGTCTTTCAAATTAATGATTTTTTCGACTACCAGCATTCTTCAAATCCTCCCCAAAGTTCTTCCTTCAGTCCTGACGAAGGGTTTCAGCCCGAAACGTCGACTAATTTTTTCAACTGATGCTGACTGACCTGCTGAGTTCCTCCAGCGCATTGTGAGTGTTCCTTTGACAACAGCATCTGCAGATTATTTTGTGTTTACGATTTGGAATATTCTGGTCCCCTCGTTATAGGAAGGATGTGGAAGCTTTAGAGGGGGTGCAGAAGAGATGCTGCCTGGATTAGAGAGCATGTCTTATGAGAAAAGGTTGAGCCAGCTGGGATGGAGTGAAAAAGGATGAGAGGTGATGGAGATGTACAGGATGATAAGAAGCATAGTTCGAGTGGACAGCCAGATACTTCTTCCCAGGATGGAAATGAGTAATAAAAGAAGATATTCCTGAATCATTGAGTGAGTGTTTTCAGGCTCCCATAATTCCTCCCTGATGGTAGCAATGAGAAGATGGCATATCCTGAGTGAAGGGAGTCCTTAATGATAGATGTCACCTTTATGAGGCACCGCTCTTTGAAGATTTCCATAGGGTCACAAGACCATAAGACATAGAAGCAGAATTAGGCCATTCAGCCCTGCGAGTCTGCTCCGCCTTTCCATCATGGCTAATGCTGGGGAGGTGAGTGACCATGATAGAGTTAACTGAGTTTACAAATTTCTGTAGTTGTAGTAGACATGAAAGCCAAATAGCCTTCTCCTGTTCTTTTTCATATATTCTTATTAAGTTGGATGGTTCTGCATTCTGTGGAATTCAGAAGAATATAAATCAGAATTAGAATCAGGTTTCATATCATGTTGATATGTCATGACATGTGTTAACTTTGTGGCAGTAGTACAATTCAATACACAATAAATATAGAAAAAAGCTGAATTACAGTATATATGTGTATACTAAATAGTTAAATTGAAACAAGTAGTGCAAAAACAGAAATTTCAAAAAAGTTGTGAGGTTGTTTTCATGGGTACAATGTCCATTTAGAAATCAGATTGCAGAGGGGAAGAAGCTGTTCCTGAATTGCTGAATGTCTGCCTTCAGGCTTTTGTACCTCTTCCTTGATGATAACAATGAGAAGAGGGCATGTCCTGACTGCTGGGGTCCTTAATGATGGACATCACCTTTCGGAGGTACCACTCTTTGAAGGTGTCTCAGATACTATGGAGGCTAGTACCCAAGATGGAGCTGAGTAATTTCACATCTCTCTGCAGTTCACTTTGATACCGTGCAGTGGACCCCTCCCCCACATATGAGACAGAGATGCAACCAGTCAGAATGGTCTCCATTGATAATCAAATCTCCTCAAACTTCTAAAGAAATATAGCTGCTGCCTTGCCTTCTCTATAGTTTGTGTTCCCTCATCTTGCCCTTTCTGAATTCCACAATCAGCTCGTTGATCTTACTGATGTTAAGTGCAAGATTGTTGCTGTGATACCACTAAACTTGCTGGTATATCTCACTCCTGTATGCCCTCTCATCACCATCTGAGATTCTGCCAAAAATTTATCATCTGCAAATTTATAGATGGCATTTGAGCTATACCTAGCCACACAGTCATGGGTGTAGAGAGAGGAGAACAGTGGGCTAAGCACACTTCCTTGTGAAGCGCTAGTGTTGATCGCCAACAGGGTGGAGAAGTTATAACCATTCTGCACAGATTGTGGTCTTCCGTTTGCGAAGTCGAGGATCCAATTGCAGAGGGAGGTACAGAGGCCCAGGTTCTGCAGCTTCTCAGTGAGGGCTGTGGGAATGATGGTGTTAAATACTGAGTTATAATATATGAACAGCAACCTAACATCTTGTCCAAGTGATCCAAGTCATTGGGATTGTGTCCACCGTAGACCTAGGCAAATTGCACTGGGTCCAGGTCCTTGCTGAGGCAGGAGTTGATTCCAGTCATGACCAACTTCTAAAAGCATTTCATCACCATAGATAAGAGTGCTACTGGATGATCGTCGTTAAGACAGCCCACATTAATCTTCGAGGCAGTGGTATAATTGTTTCCCTTCTGAAGCAGGTGGGAACATCCGACCATAGCAGTGAGAGGTTGAAAATGTTCTTGAATACTCTTGCCAGTTGGTTGGCACAAGGTTTCGGAGCCTTACCAGGTACTCCATCGCAGCCTACAGCCTTTCAAGGGTTCAACCTCCTGAAAGACAGCCTGACATCGGCTTTCGGGACAGGCCTCACAGGGTTGCCAGGTGAAGCAGGGATCCTCGTAACTGTAGTTTTATAATCCCTTTCAAAGTGAGTATAAAAGACATTGAACTTGTCTGGGAGTGAAGCATGACTGCCATTCCTGATGTTGGGATTCGCTTTGTAAGAAGTAATGGCCTGCAAACCTTGCCAGAGTTGATATGCATCCAGTGTGGCCTCCAACCTCTCTTGGAGTTGCTCCTTAGCTCTTGAAATAGCCCTCTGCAAGTCATACCTGGTTTTCTTGCATTGACCTGGGTCACCAGACTTAAATGCCACAGATCTAGCCCTCAGCGGACTGAGAACCTCCTGATTCATCCAGGGCTTTTGGTTTGGGTATGTACAGCAAGTTTTCGAAGGCACACACTCATCCACACAGGTTTTAATGAAGTCAGTGACAACAGCAGCATACTCATCTAGATTTGAAGATGAATCCCTCAATACAGTCCAGTCCACTGATTCAAAGCAGTCCTGTTGGCGCTCCTGTGTTTCCCTTGTCCATACCTCTTGGTCCTCACTACTGGTGCTGCAGTCTTCAGTCTCTGCCTATACTCAGGGAGTAGAAGTACAGCCAGGTGATCAGACTTTCCTAAGTGTGGGAATGGAATAGCACAGTAAGCTCTCTTGATGGTGCTGTAACAGTGGTCCAGTGTGTTGCTTCCTCTGGTTCTACACCCGATCTGTTGCTGATAATTATCCAGTGATTTTTCTCAGACTGGCCCAATTAAAGTCCATGAAAATGATGGGGAAGGCATCAGGATTTCTTGTTTCATGTCTGTTGATCACATTGCTCAGATTATCCAGAGCCCATGTGCCATTGGCCTGAGGTGGAATGCACGCTGTTACCAAAATGATGGCTGAAATCTCCCACGGCAGGTAAAATGGTTTTGCAGGCATGTAGGTTTCGAATCATAGAATCAGAGAGCTATCCAACACAGGAACAGGCCCTTTGACCCATCTCAGCAACTCTGACCAAACTGCTATCCAACTATTCCTATTCAAGGAACACACATCAAAGTTGCTGGTGAACGCAGCAGGCCAGGCAGCATTTGCAGGAAGAGGTGCAGTCAACGTTTCAGGCCAAGACCCTTATATACTTCCATCCCCCATCAGGAAGGTCTCAAAGCTCTACGCTTCTTTTTGGATTCCAGACCTAATCAGTTCCCCTCTACCACCACTCTGCTCCGTCTAGCGGAATTAGTCCTTACTCTTAATAATTTCTCCTTTGGCTCCTCCCACGTCCTCCAAACCAAAGGTGTAGCTATGGGCACCCGTATGGGTCCTAGCTATGCCTGCCTTTTTGTTGGCTTTGTGGAACAATCTATGTTCCGTGCCTATTCTGGTATCTGTCCCCCACTTTTCCTTCGCTACATCGACGACGGCATTGGCGCTGCTTCCTGCACGCATGCAGAACTTGTTGACTTATTAACTTTGCCTCCAACTTTCACCCTGCCCTCAAGTTTACCTGGTCCATTTCCGACACCTGCCTCCCCTTTCTAGATCTTTCTGTCTCTGTCTCTGGAGACAGCTTATCCACTGATGTCTACTGTAAGCCTACTGACTCTCACAGCTATCTGGACTATTCCTCTTCTCACCCTGTCTCTTGCAAAAACGCCATCCCCTTCTCGCAATTCCTCTGTCTCCGCCGCATCTGCTCTCAGGATGAGGCTTTTCATTCTAGGACGAGGGAGATGTCTTCCTTTTTTAAAGAAAGGGGCTTCCCTTCCTCCACTATCAACTCTGCTCTTAAACGCATCTCCCGCATTTCACGTACATCTGCTCTCACTCCATTCTCCCGCCACCCAAATAGGAATAGGGTTCCCCTGGTCCTCAGCTACCACCTCACCAGCCTCCGGGTCCAACATACTATTCTCCGTAACTTCCGCCACCTCCAACGGGATCCCACCACTAAGCACATCTTTCCTTCCCCCCCTCTCTCTGCATTCCGCAGGGATCGCTCCCTACGCAACTCCCTTGTCCATTCGTCCCCCCCATCCCTCCCCACTGATCTCCCTCCTGGCACTTATCCATGTAAGCGGAACAGGTGCTACACATGCCCTTACACTTCCTCCCTTACCACCATTCAGGGCCCCAAACAGTCCTTCCAGGTGAGGCAACACTTCACCTGTGAGTCGACTGGGGTGATATACTGCATCCGGTGCTCCCGATGTGGCCTTTTATATATTGGCGAGACCCGACGCAGACTGGGAGACCGCTTTGCTGAACATCTATTCTCTGTCCGCCAGAGAAAGCAGGATCTCCCAGTGGCCACACATTTTAATTCCACATCCCATTCCCATTCTGACATGTCTATCCACGGCCTCCTCTACTGTAAAGATGAAGCCACACTCAGGTTGGAGGAACAACACCTTATATTCCGTCTGGGTAGCCTTCAACCTGATGGCATGAACATCGACTTCTCTAACTTCTGCTAAGGCCCCACCTCTCCCTCGTACCCCATCTGTTACTTATTTTTATGCACACATTCTTTCTCTCACTCTCCTTTTTCTCCCTCTGTCCCTTTGAATATACCTCTTGCCCATCCTCTGGTTCCCCCCCCCACCCCTTGTCTTTCTTCCCGGACCTCCTGTCCCATGATCCTCTCTTATCCCTTTTGCCTATCACCTGTTCAGCTCTTGGCTCCATCCCTCCCCCTCCAGTCTTCTCCTATCATTTTGGATCTCCCCCTCCCCCTCCAGCTTTCAAATCCCTTACTCACTCTTCCTTCATTTAGTCCAGACGAAGGGCCTCGGCCTGAAACGTCGACTGCACCTCTTCCTACAGATGCTGCCTGGCCTGCTGCGTTCACCGCAACTTTGATGTGTGTTGCTTGAAGTTCCAGCATCTGCAGAATTCCTGTTGTTTGCGTTTAAATTCTTATTCAAGGTTCAGCTTTCAGGATTGTTCAATGTCATTTTCAGGACACAAATGTGAAAGAGAAGAAACTAATTGGTTCATCATTTGTCCATGATTTGATTTATATTCCTCTAAATCTTGTACCCCCATGCGTCTGCTGAAATATCCTTTAAGCATTTTTATAACAGCTTCCGCTGGCATCTCATTCCATATACCCACCGGCCTCTGCATTCATAAAAAAGTTTCCTCTCTGGTCCAACTGCCAATTAAACCTTTCCTATTCATCACTGTAACGACCTCTGACAGCTTATTTCATGCCCCTATCACCCTCTTTGTGAAAAGTTGCCCCTCAGATCCATTATAAATCTTGCCCATCACAAGTTAAATCTCTTTCCTCTGGATTTCAAATCTTCTACTCTGGAAAAATGGCTATAACCATCCATGTCTGATAATTTTATCTGCCTGTGCAAGGTCACCCTTGGTCTTCTGCATTACTGACTTACTTACTGCCCTTCGCGGCACTGGCACTTCGGGCAGCAATGAAGGTCTTCCATCTCCATCTGGTTTTCAGGTGTTCCCACATCATGTCAGTAGCTTCCTCTTGGTATTTACCACTGTCAGTCACGCAGGTCCCAAATGGAGACTCAGAATACTGCCACACTCAGATGTAGAAGGATTCTTCATTGCTGTTCCATAATCATTTTGTTTTTAACAGCCGGGGTTTTTAGACCCGAGCTGAACCCTGAAGCTGGAGGACTGGTGGACCACTCAGTCTGGTCTAAACCTTTTAACCTGTTTGGCATGACTGACCCTAGCTAGGGTTAAAGCATAGAGCCCTGACTCCAGCCAACGTAGCTCTCAGGGTCATTGAGCCACGCGATGACAAGGTTGCAGTCCACATGGAGAAGTCTTCCGAATTACATGGGAAGAATCCTCCTCTCCTCATAACTCAAGTCCTCCCATTCCAATAGTATCCTCATTAATCCTTTCTGGACACTTTTCAACTTAGTAACAGCTTTCCTATACTTTATACTTTATTGTCGCCAAACGATACTAGAATGTACAATCATCACAGCGATATTTGATTCTACGCTTCCCGCTCCCTGGAGTACAAATTGATAGTAAATATTAAAAATTTAAATTATAAATCATAAATAGAAAATAGAAAATGGAAAGTAAGGTAGTGCAAAAAAACCAAGAGGCAGGTATGGATATTTGAAGGGTACGGCCCAGATCTGGGTCAGGATCCGTTCAGCAGTCTTATCACAGTTGGAAAGAAGCTGTTCCCAAATCTGGCCGTATGAGTCTTTAAGCTCCTGAGCCTTCTCCTGGAGGGAAGAGGGACGAGAAGTGTGTTGGCTGGGTGTGTTATGTCCTTGATTATCCTGGCAGCACTGCGCCAACAGCGTGCGGTGTAAAGTGAGTCTAAGGAGAGAAGATTGGTTTGTGTGATGTGCTGGGCTGTGTTCACAATAGCTGGGCAACCAAAACTGCACACAATACCCCAACAGTGATCTTACTAATGACTTGTGCAGTTGTAACTTTCTGAGACAACAACTGAGAAAATTATAGAGAAGGTGTAAATTATGATGCTCAATATATCAGTTTATTTGATTAGCACCTCCACCCACTACCCTCCCCTCCACACCCCCAAACACACTATTTTATCATTTCCTGTCAGTCACCTTATGTACAGACACTCCAGCGACACTTTATGGACATACAATCCATCTATGTATATGAGCTATCTTATGTATTTATATTTATTGTGTTTTTTAAATTATTGTGTTCTTTATCTTACTGTATTGTTGTTTTGTGCTGCATCAGATCCAGAGTAACATTTCACTCTCCTTTTCACTTGTGTACTGGAAATGACATTAAACAATTTTGACTCTTTCAGTCTTGAGGTCGGCAAGGCAATTTTCTGTTCTAGCAGCACTATTAGCTTATTGGAGCTGAATCTCTCACAATGTATGACTACTTTAAGTCATATTTCATGTACTGAATTTCAAAAGGGAACCTGTATGATTCAACTCAGACACAGAATTCCAGTCAGTGTGAACATATAACACATTTCCTAGATTAAGCACAAGGGGGCTCCTGTCATAAATACAATCATCTTTATTTTAGTGATTCGGCACTCTAAATTGCTATAGCAACAGCTCAGTAAGGTTGGAATACGAGCCATACATTGCATTTAAATTCCTCATCTTGGCTCCTATTTTGTGTCAAGGACTAAAGGCATTTTCAAAAGTCTTTTATTGATTTACTGGCACAAGGGCTGTCTTATAAGTACATAATCATTTGTGCCACTGTGACCTCAACCAAACATGTGAGTGCTGTTGAAGTGCTGTACAATTACTATCTAGGCCCAAGAAGAGACTGTTGTCTTCTACTCGAGCTCATGGAACTGGTAATATAAATAACCCGCAGTTCATGAAAAAGGCATTGGAGATTGATTAATTCCACCCTGTTGTTGTGGGGCTGCAGAAAGTAGACAGCTGAAACTCATTTCACTATTTCTTTGGAATTCAGCAATTATTAGTGGCTGGCATGGCAGCATAGTGGTTAAGGCGTTGCTGTACAGTGCTAGCTAGTGATCAGCAAGCAGGCTTCAAATCCTGCTACTGCCTGCAAGGAGTTTGCACATTCAACCTATGACCACGTGAGTTTCCTCTGGGTGCTCCGGTTCCTTCCCATATTCCAAAAACGTAACGGTTAGGAGGCTAATTGATCACATGGGTGTATTTGGATTGCGTGGATTCATTGGGCTGAAGGGCCTGTAGCCCTGCTGAATCTCAAACTAAAAATAAATGTCTGTGGTCTCGTGACGTTTACTCATCTTTCAACTGAACTAAGGTTGTGGCCTGCTCCGAGGCAGTGATGCCTGGCTTCGTGTCTGTGGTCCCGTGATGTTTACTTGGCTCTGCACTGAGCTGAGGTTGTGGCCTGCTCCAGGTACAGTCATGCATATCTTTCATAAACTGTAGGTCTGAATGCTATTTTCTTACTTTTGCTGTTTGCACAATGTGTTTTTTTTCTGTCTCTATGCTCATTAGGTGTTTGACTGTCTTTTTTTAACGGGCACTATTGGGTTTCTTTGTTTCATAGCTGTCTGTAAGGAGTTGAACCTCAATGTTGTATAATGCATACACACTTTGATAATAGATGTATGTTATTATAAATTGTACTTTGAGTTAATAAGTGATTAAACAGTAGTGCAGACTCAAATTGTGAATGAAACTGTAGTTGTTGGTAACATCCTGTACTAACATTAGCTGCATTGTTGCACACTCACTATCGATGATGGCCATCTCCTTGATAAGTCACTCCTGTAACTTTCAGAGATATTAGCTTGCAATTGAGACAATGCAATCTATAGATGTGATGTGCCACAGTAGCACAGCAGATAGCGTGACACTTGTACAGCATGGTGCGTAAGAATTTCGGAGTTCAATCCCAGAATCCTCTGTAAGGGAAGATCCTGAGAGGCGGGATTTATGAACATTTGGAGAGGCATAATATGATTAGGAATGGTCAGCATAGCTTTGTGAAAAGCAGGTAGTACCTTATGAGCCTGATTGAATTTCTTGAGGATGTGACTGAACACAATGATGAAAGTAGAGCAGTAGATGTAGTGTATATGGATTTCAGCAAGTTATTTGATAAGGTACCCCATGCAAGGCTTATCGAGAAAGTAAGGAGGCATGAGATCCAAGGGGACATTGCTTTGTGAATCCAGAATTGGCTTGCCCACAGAAGGCAAAGAGTGGTTGTAGATGGGTCATATTCTGCATGGAGGTCGGTGACCAGTGGTGTGCCTCAGGGATCTGTTCTGGGACCCCTACTTTTTGTGATCTTTATAAATGACCTGGATGAAGAAGTGGAGGGATGGGTTAGTAAATTTGCTGATGACACAAAGGTTGGGGGTGTTGTGGATAGTGTGGACGTCTGTCAGTGGTTACAACGGGACATCGATAGGATGCAAAACTGTGTTGAAAAGTGGCAGATGGAGTTCAACCCAGATAAGTGTGAGGTGGTTCATTTTGGTAGGTCAAATATGATGACAGAATATAGTATTAATGGTAAGACTCTTGGCAGTGTGAAGGATCAGAGGGATCTTGGGGTCTGAGTCTATAGGGCTCTCAAAGCTGCTGCGTAGTTTGACTCTATGGTTAAGAAAGCATACGGTGCATCGGTCGTCATTAATCATGGGATTCAGTTTCGGAGCTGAGAGGTAATGTTACAGCTACATAGGACCCTGGTCAGACTCCACTTGGAGTATTGTGCTCAGTTCTGGTTGCCTCACTATAGGAAGGATATGGAAACCATAGAAAGCATGCAGAGGAGATTTACAAGGATGTTGCCTGGATTGGGGAGTGTGCCTTATGAGAATAGGTTAAGTGAACTTGGCCTTTTTTCCTTGGAGGATCGGACGATGAGAGGTGACCTGATAGAGGGGCATAAGATGATGAGAGGCATTGATTGTGTGGATAGTCAGAGGCTTTATCCCAGGGCTGAAATGGCTAGCATGAGAGGGCACAGTTTTAAGGTGCCTGGAAGTAGGTACAGAGGAAATATTAGGGATAAGTTTTTTACGCAGCGAGTGGTGAGTATGTGGAATGGGCTGCCAGTGATGGTGGTGGAGGCGGATACAACAGGGTCTTTTAAGAGACTCCTGGAGAGGTATATGGAGCTCAGAAAAATAGAGGGCTATGGGTAAACCCTAGGTAATTTCTCAGGTAAGGACATGTTCGGCACAGCTTTCTGGACCGAAGGGCCTGTGATGTGCTGTAGGTTTTCTATGCTTCTATGTTTCTATACCAAATCTCCTCAAAACTTCTGATGAAATTTAGCTGCGAAAGATAATAAGCATCACTGGCCAGAAAGTAACAGTCATGTAACGCAAAGTAACCTAAGACTCATGCAAACTTCTACAGATGTACCATAGAGAGCATTTTAATGGGTATCATCACCATCTGGTATGGAGGGGTCACTGCACAGGATTGGAAAAGAGTGGCAGAAAGTTACGAGCTCAGCCAGCTCCATCATTTGGCATGAGAATTGAGGGCACCTTCAAAAGGCGATACCTCAGAAAGGTGGCATCCATCATAAAGGACCCCTGTCACCCAGGACATGCCCTCTTCTTATTGCTACCATCAAGGAGAAGATACAGGTGCTTGAGGGCACCCACTCAACATTTCAGGAATAGTTTCTTCCCCTCCGCCATCAGATTTCTGAATCAACAATGAACCCATGTACACTACCTCAATATTTTTCTCTTTTTTTGTTCTATTTTGCACTTCTTATTTGATTATCTATATATAGTTGTAATTCATAGTTTTATGTTGTTAGATATTTCAATGCACTGCTGCCACAAAATAACAAATTCCATGACATATGCCAATGATATTAAACCTGATTCTGATTCTAGATTTCTATCAGTTAATTAACACATAAGATTATGAGCTGGTTTTTAATTCTGATTCATAATCTCATCTTTCTCCGTAATGTTTCACTTCTGCCTGCTCGCAGACACCCTTGCCCAGCTGTGAAAGCGGGAACGTCCAGGCTGCAAGTATTTCCCTGAGCCCAATCAATGTATTTCCTTGACGGGCCCGCATGAGGAGGCACAGATCAAGTCGGGACAGTCAGACAATGGGCCCATTTACACCAAGCAGCTGGGTGGTGAGGGACTTCCTCAGTTCAGTAGATTGTACAATGCCGAGGCAGAAAGAGGTCTAGTCCTTGTTTATTCAGCAGAATCAACAATTTTGTCAAAAAAAGTGCTGAAGGCTATAAATCAGTCTTTTACACTTGTCAATAGAAAATAACTCATTTGCATTCAATTTGTTCTGGCAGCTAAGGAAAATCTTCACTAAGCTAATACACTGTTTATTTATTTATTTAGAGATACAACACGGAACAGGCTCTTCCGGCCCCATGACTCGCACTGCCCAGCTACCCACCTATTTAACCCTAGCCTAATCATAGAACAATTCACAATGAACAATTAACCTGCTAACCAGTACATCTTTGGACTGTGGGAGGAAACCAGAGCACCAAGAGGAAACCCGCATGCTCACAGGGACAACATACAAACTTCATTCAGAACTGAACTACAAACTCTGACGCCCTCAGCTGTAGGAACATCACATTAACCACTGGGCCTCTGTCGGCGTTATAGCAGTGTACAGAGGCATCATTCCTCTCCTCGATGTGCATAATCAGCAACAATACTCCAAATGTCAATACACAGAGAATGTCAGGAGAGGGTTTTCCTTTCAGTCCCCTGAGCAGAATTCCCAGAGTAAAACAGCCACTTTGTCAAATATAACTTCAAATCTGAAAATATTGGAAACATTTAACAGGTCACACAGCATCTGTGGAAAGGCAAACAGAATAATGTTGTACGTTTAAGATCCTTTGTCTAGGTTCAAGATTCAAGATTACTTAATGTCATTTATAGAACATAGAACACAGAACATAGAAATCTACAGCACATTACAGGCCCTTCAGCCCACAATGTTGTGCCAACCATGTAACCTACTCTAGAAACTGCATAGAATTACCATATTTTTCTAAGCTCCATGTACCTATCTAAGAGTCTTGTAAAATACACTATTGTATCTCCCTCTACCACTGGCGCTGGCAATGCGTTCCACGTACCCACCACTCTCCGTGTGGAAAACCTACCTCTGACATTCCCTCTGTATCTACTTCCAAGCACCTTAAAACTATGCCCTCTTGTGTTAGTCATTTCAGCCCTGGGAAAAAGCCTCTGGCTATCCACACGATCAATGCCTCTCATCATCTTATACACCTCTATCTGGTCACCGCTCATCCTCCATTGCTCCAAAGAGAAAAGGCCAAGTTCAGTCAACCTGTTCTCATAAGGCATGCTCCCCAATCCAGGCAACATCCTTGTAAATCTCCTCTGCACCCTTTCTATGGTTTCCACATCCTTCCTGTAGTGAGGTGACCAGAACTGAGCACAGTACTCCAAGTGGGGTCTGACCAGGGTCCTATATAACTGTAACATTTCCTCTCGGCTCCTAAACTCAGCCCCACAACTGATGAAAGCCAACACACTGTACGCCTTCTTAACAACACCGTTGACCTGCACAGCAGTTTTGAGTGTTCTATGGACACAGACCCCAAAACCTCTCTGTTCCTCCACACTGCCAGGAGTCTTACCATTAATATTATATTTTGCCTTCAAATTTGACCCTCCAAAATGAACCACTTCACACTTATCTGGGTTGAACTCCATCTGTCACTTCTCGGCCCAGTTCTGCATCCTCTCACTGTCCTGCTGTAACCTTTGATAACCCTTCACACTATCCACAATACCCCCAACTTTTGTGCTGTCAGCAAACTTACTAAACCACCCTTCTACTTCTTCATCCAGGTCATGTATAAAAATCACAAAGAGGAGGGGTCCCAGACCAGATCCCTACGGAACAGCATTGATCACTGACCTCCATGCAGAATATGGGCCATCTACAACCACCCTTTGCCTTCTGTGGCCAAGCCAAATCTGGAAACGCCAAGCAAGGTCTCCTTGGATCCCATGACTCCTTACATTCTGAATGAGCCTGGCATGGGGAACTGTATCAAATACCTTAATGAAATCTATATACACTACATCCCCTGTTCTAGCAATGCATTTTGCTGCATCCTCAAAGAATTCAATCAGGCTCGTAAGGTACATCTGCCCTTGATAAAGCCATGTTGACTATCCCTAATCAGATTATGTCTTTCCAAGTGCTCGTAAATCTTGCTCATATTTTCAGTGCACAAGTATAAAGGAAAATGAGATGATTGACTAAGAAGGCGGCTCATTGTTACAAGACTCTCCTCTTCGGTCTGTTCTATTTGCTACAATAACTGATTAAAAATGTTACTAAAAATCTAAAACTTTCAAGCAGTTGTTGCATCAAAGATATATTTAAAAAGCAATACTTCAGAAAGGTGGCATCCATTATTAAGGGCCCCCATCACCCAAGACATGCTCAGTTTTCATTACTACCATCAAGGAGGAGGTACAGGAGTCTGAAGACACACAATCAGTGTATTAGGAACAGCTTTTACCCCTCTAGCATCAGATTTCTGAATGGACAATAAACCCATGTACACTACCTCATTATTTTTTCTTTCTTTATGCACTATTTGTTTATTTATATATAAACTGCATATATGTGTGTATATATACACAGAAACATTATATGTATCTATATATATATGTATACTCTTACTGTAATTTATAATTTTTATTTTTATGTATTGCAATGTACAGCTGTTGCAAATTCTTTCACTCTAGCAGGAAAGCAATAAGTGGCTGAAGTATTTTACTTTCCCTCTAGTAAAGAAAAAGATATTAAGAGAAAAGAAGTTGTTATTTTGAATTGTTGTATTTTTATGAAGTTGCTTATTTCCAAGATTTGTTATTCAAGATTCAAGACTCAAGATTGTTTAATACCGTGTCCAGAACAGAACTCATGTGTAAAGGAGAATAAATAATTGGTACTCCGGATCCAATGCAGCACAAAGATAAGGAACACAATAATAAAAAGCACAAAAAATATAAATGCATGAGATAGCTTATGTACATAGATTGATTATATGTCCATAAAGTGATGCCAGGCACAGGAGTGTGTCTGTTTATAAGGTTACTCTGACAGGAAGTGATAAAGTAGTGGTGGTGGTGGGCTGATTAGTGGAGAAGATATTGATCAGCCTTACTGCTTGGGGAGAATAATTGTTTTTGAGTCTGTTGGTCCTGGTGTGGATACCACAGAGCCTCCTCCCTGATGGAAGTGGGTCAAACAGTCTATGAGCAGGGCGGGGTGAGATCCTTAGACTATAAGACATAGGAGCAGAACTAGGCCATTCAGCCCATTGAGTCTGCTCTGCCATTCCCCCATTGCTGATCCTGCATTCCACTGAACCCCACACACCTGCCTTCTCACCCGATCCTTTAGTGCCCTGACCAATCAGGAGACCGTCAACTTCCACTTTAAATATACCCACGGACTTGGCCTCCACCGCAGTCTGTGACAGAGTATTCCACAGGTGTTAGGCTTAGGTGTATGGCTGGGAGATGGGGCCGTGGGACCTTGCGGTGGTGGGAGGGATTGAAAGAGCACCCAAATTGATTTACTTGTTTATTTATTAATGTGTTTTTATTGTATTTATTATTTTTATTTTTTTCTTTTTGCTAGATTACGTATTGCATTGAACTGTTGCTGCTAAGTTAACAAATTTCATGTCACATGCCGGTGATGATAAACCTTATTTCTGATTCTTTCTGGCTAAAAAAAATTCCTCCTTACCTCTGTTTTAAAAGGTTACCCCTCAACTTTGAGGCTGTGCCCTCTAGTTCTATATACTCCCACCGTAGGAAACATCCTCTCCACACCCACCCTATCTAATTAACCCCTTCATTCCCAGAATCATCCTCGTGAACTTCCTCTGGACTCTCTCCAATGCTAACACATCCTTTCTGAGATATGGGGCCCAAACCTGTTGACAATACTCCAAGCGCAGCCTGACTAGTGTCTTGTAAAGCCTCAGCATTATCTCCTTGCTTTTATATTCTATTCTCCTTGAAAGAAAATGCCAACATCTCATTTGCCTTCTTTACCACAGACTCAACTTGTAAATTAACCTTCTGGGAGTCTTGCACAAGGACTTTTAAGTCCCTTGGCACCTTTGAAGTTTGAATTTTCTCCCCATTTAGATAATAGTCTGTACTATTGTTCCTTTTACCAAAATGAATTTTCATACATTTTAAACACTGTATTCCATCTGCCACTTTTTTCCCATTCTTTCAATTTGTCAAGCTCATTGCTTCCTCAACACTACCTACCACTCCACCTACCTTCATATCATCTGGAAATTGAAATTTGTTACACCAGACGATGCTCTTCCAATTTTTAACTTGCCAGTTTTAATGATCCTGTTCCTACTGTAGCCTTAGTTTCCTTTTCTTAGCTGATGGGAGTGGAACTCCACATGTTGTTCCACTGTTGTAGCCCATCCACTTCAAGGTCCGACACATTGTGCATTCAGAGATGCTTTTCTGCACACCACTGTTGTAATGTGGGGTTATTTGAGTTACTTTCATCATTCTCTTCTGAGCTCTCTCATTGACAAAGCATTTTTGCCCAAGGAACTGCAGCTCTCTGGATGCTATTTTTATGTTTCACACCATTCTCTGTAAATTCTAGAGACTGTTGTGCATAAAAATCCCAGGAGATCAGCATTTTCTGAGATACTCAAACCACCCCATCTGACACCAACAATTATCCCATCGTCAATTCACTTAGATCACATTTCTTCCCCATTCTGATGTTTGGTCTGAAAAACAACTGAACCTCTTGATCAAGTCTGCATGTGTTTATGCATTGAGTTAGCTGATTAAATATTTGCATTAACAAGCTGATGTACAGGAGTACCTAATAAAGTGACCACTGACTGTATATAGTATTTAATCAAAGGGACTGCAACCATCTTCTTGTAATTGGTACAACTAGATGTACTTGCCTATACTTTAAATGATTTTCTCTTGCAGCTAAATTTTATTCTCTCCTGAGTACGCTCAGATGTTATTGATAAAATGGAAACGGCTTCTTGTTAAGAACACAATCCTTCAATTTTTCAAGAAAGATGACATTGGAAACATAGAAACATAGAAAATAGGTGCAGGAGTAGGCCATTCGGCCCTTCAAGCCTGCACCGCCATTTATTATGATCATGGCTGATCATCCAACTCAGAACCCTGCACCAGCCTTCCCTCCATACCCTCTGATCCCCCTAGCCACAAGGGCCATATCTAACTCCCTCTTAAATATAGCCAATGAACTGGCCTCAACTGTTTCCTGTAGCAGAGAATTCCACAGATTCACCACTCTCTGTGTGAAGAAGTTTTTCCTAATCTCGGTCCTAAAAGGCTTCGACTTTATCCTCAAACCGTGACCCCTCGTTCTGGACTTCCCCAACATCGGGAACAATCTTCCTGCATCTAGCCTGTCCAATCCCTTTAGAATTTTATACGTTTCAATCAGATCCCCCTTCAATCTTCTAAATTCCAAAGAGTACAAGCCTAGTTCATCCAGTTTTTCTTCATATGAAAGTCCTGCCATCCCAGGAATCAATCTGGTGAACCTTCTTTGTACTCCCTCTATGGCAAGGATGTCTTTCCTCAGATTAGGGGACCAAAACTGCGCACAATACTCCAGGTGTGGTCTCACCAAGGCCTTGTACAACTGCCGTAGTACCTCCCTGCTCCTGTACTCGAATCCTCTCGCTATAAATGCCAGCATACCATTCGCCTTTTTCACCGCCTGCTGTACCTGCATGCCCACTTTCAATGACTGGTGTATAATGACACCCAGGTCTCGTTGCACCTCCCCTTTTCCTAATCAGCCACCATTCAGATAATAATCTGTTTTCCTATTTTTGCCACCAAAGTGGATAACTTCACATTTATCCACATTAAATTGCATCTGCCATGAATTTGCCCACTCACCCAACCTATCCAAGTCACCCTGCATCCTCTTAGCATCCTCCTCACAGCTAACACTGCCACCCAGCTTCGTGTCATCCGCAGACTTGGAGATGCTGCATTTAATTCCCTCATCCAAGTCATTAATATATATTGTAAACAACTGGGGTCCCAGCACTGAGCCTTGCGGTACCCCACTAGTCACTGCCTGCCATTCTGAAAAGGTCCCATTTATTCCCACTCTTTGCTTCCTGTCTGCTAAACAATTCTCTATCCACATCAATACCTTACCCCCAATACCGTGTGTTTTAAGTTTGCACACTAATCTCCTGTGTGGGACCTTGTCAAAAGCCTTTTGAAAATCCAAATATACCACATCCACTGGTTCTCCCCTATCCACTCTACTAGTTACATCCTCAAAAAATTCTATGAGATTCGTCAGACATGATTTTCCTTTCACAAATCCATGCTGACTTTGTCCGATGATTTCACTGCTTTCCAAATATGCTGTTATCACATCTTTGATAACTGACTCCAGCAGTTTCCCCACCACCGACATTAGGCTAACCGGTCTATAATTCCCCGGTTTCTCTCTCCCTCCTTTTTTAAAAAGTGGGGTTACATTAGCCACCCTCCAATCCTCAGGAACTAGTCCAGAATCTAAAGAGTTTTGAAAAATTATCACTAATTCATCCACTATTTCTTGGGCTACTTCCTTAAGCACTCTGAGATGCAGATCATCTGGCCCTGGGGATTTATCTGCCTTTAATCCCTTCAATTTGCCTGACACCACTTCCCTACTAACATGTATTTCCCTCAGTTCCTCCATCTCACTGGACCCTCTGTTCCCTACTATTTCGGGAAGATTATTTATGTCCTCCTTCGTGAAGACAGAACCAAAGTAATTATTCAATTGGTCTGCCATGTCCTTGCTCCTCATAATCAATTCACCTGTTTCTGTCTGTAGGGGACCTACATTTGTCTTTACCAGTCTTTTCCTTTTTACATATCTATAGAAGCTTTTACAGTCAGTTTTTATGTTCTCTGCCAGTTTTCTCTCATAATCTTTTTTCCCCTTCCTAATTAAGCCCTTTGTCCTCCTCTGCTGAACTCTGAATTTCTCCCAGTCCTCAGGTGAGCCACTTTCTCTGGCTAATTTGTATGCTTCTTCTTTGGAATTGATACTATCCCTAATTTCTCTTGTCAGCCACGGGTGCACTACCTTCCTTGATTTATTCTTTTGCCAAACTGGGATGAACAATTGTTGTAGTTCATCCATGCAATCTTTAAATGTTTGCCATTGCATATCCACCGTCAATCCTTTAAGTGTCATTTGTCAGTCTATCTTAGCAAATTCACGTCTCATACCTTCAAAGTTACCCCTCTTTAAGTTCAGAACCTTTGTTTCTGAATTAACTATGTCACTCTCCATCTTAATGAAGAATTCCACCATATTATGGTCACTCTTACCCAAGGGGCCTCTCACGACAAGATTGCTAATTAACCCTTCCCCATTGCTCAAAACCCAGTCCAGAATAGCCTGCTCTCTAGTTGGTTCCTCGACATGTTGGTTCAAAAAACCATCCCGCATACATTCCAAGAAATCCTCTTCCTCAGCACCTTTACCAATTTGGTTCACCCAGTCTACATGTAGATTGAAGTCACCCATTATAACTGCTGTTCCTTTATTGCACACATTTCTAATTTCCTGTTTAATACCATCTCCGACCTCACTACTACTGTTAGGTGACCGGTACACAACTCCCACCAGCGTTTTCTGCCCCTTAGCGTTATGCAGCTCTACCCCTATCGATTCCACATCTTCCCGGCTTATGTCCTTCCTTTCTATTGCGTTAATCTCCTCTTTAACCAGCAACGCCACCCCACCTCCTTTTCTTTCATGTCTATCCCTCCTGAATATTGAATATCCCTGAACGTTGAGCTCCCATCCTTGGTCACCCTGGAGCCATGTCTCTGTGATCCCAACTATATCATAATCATTAATAACAATCTGCACTTTCAATTCCTCCACCTTGTTATGACTGCTGCTGGCATTGACACACAAAGCCTTCAGGCGCTCTTTTACAACTCTCTTAGCCCTTATACAGTTATGTTGAAAGGTGGAGAATCCTTATAGACTTCTAACAATTAATGCAGAAGGCACATCTGTATTTCCCCAAGCAGTAAGAGTGATCAACACTTCCACCCACTAACCCACTCCTCCTCACCTCTGTTTTAACATTTCCTGTCAGAGATATCTTATGTACAGACACTCCTGCACTTTGTGTCAATTTATGGACACACAATAAATCTACGAATATAGCTATCTTATGTACATATATTTTATTATGTTTGTGTTCTTTATCTTACTGTGCTTTTTTATTGTGCTGCATCAGATGCAGAGTAACAATTACTTCATTCTCCTTTATACTTGTGTACAGGGAACAACACTAAGCAATCTTCAAACCTGAATCTAAAATTTCCATTGCCTGGTTGAGTGACGAATCACCTTAACTAACTGACGTAAACTGCATTCCTTTAAACGTGTACAGAGCATAAATAAAAATGGGAGTACTGGCACAAGTATCAATGAAAATATCAGTTATGTTAAGTGAAGAAATTATAATAAAACACTTTTTTTATAGTGGTTAGTTTACTGAGCAGTAACTATTATCTCAGTAGACATCACTTACACCTCCAGTAACATACACAAAATACTGGAGGAACTCAGCAGGTCATGCAGCATCTATGAAAATGAATAAGCATTCGAAGTTTTGGGCCGAGACTCTTCTTCAGGACTGAAATGAAAGGGGGAAGGAGCCAGAACGTGAAGGTTTGGGGGAGAGGAAGGAATACAATCTAGAAGCCTGATGGGTGGGACAGGGGGAATGAAATAAGAAGCTGGAAGGTGATAGGTGGAAAAGGCAAAGGGCTGTAGAAGAAGGAATCTGATAGGAGAAGAGAGTGGATCATGGGAGAAGGGGAAGGAGGAGGGGCACTGAGGCTGGTGAATAGCAGGTGAGGAGAAGAGGTAAGAGTGGGGAATAGAAGAAGAGGGAAGGGGATGGGGGTAAAAGTTGGAGAAATAGATATGCATGCCATCATGTTGAAGTCTACCCAGACAGAATAAGAGGAGCTGCTACTCCATCCTGAGAGCGACCTCATCATTTGCAGTAGAGCAGGTCATGGACTGACGTGCCGGTATGGGAATGGGAATCTGGAACTAAAATGGTTGGCCACGGGGAGATGCTGCTGTAAACAGGATTAAAATCTTCTCAATGTTTCATGGTGAGATTAACTCATAATAACCTGACATTCATTCAGTTCAAGTGATTTGTTTTGATTGTAGTTGTAGAGGCTTCAAACAATACTTCAATCACTGACAACTACTTCATGATTTCTGCATAAAACCAAGTACTTGCAGAAATACGAGACGGCTGACACACTCCATTCTACCAGTTCCAAAGCTTCTTTCCCATAGCTATCCAGCTTCTCAACAAAACTCACTCAGGTTTACCAGCCCCCGCACAACTTTGGTCGGACTTATTTCTAGTGGTAATGAGACAGCCCACAGAGCAGAGGTTGACACCCTGACACAGTGGTGCCAGGATAACAACCTCTCCCTCAATGTCAGAAAGACAAGTGAGCTGATTGTGGACTACAGGAGGAACGGAGACAGGCTCGACCTGATCAACATCAAGGGGTCTGCAGTTGAGAAGGTGAGTAGTTTCAAGTTCCTCGGTGTACACATCACCGACAATCTCACCTGGACTATACACACCGGCTGTGTGGCAAAAAAAAGCACAACTGTGTCTTTTCCCCCTCAGGTGACTGAAGAAGTTTGGCATGGGCCCCCAAATCCTCAAGATCTTCTACAGGGTCACCACTGAGAGCATACTGACTGGCTGTCTCACTGACTGGTACAGGAACTACATCAACCTTGATCACTGGGCGCTTCAGAGAGTGGTACAGACAGCCCAGTGCATCGGTGGATGTCAGCTTCCCTCCATTGAGGATATCTATAGCAGCAGGTGCAGAAAGAAGTCCTGGAAGATCATTAGCGACATCAGTCATCCCAACCATAAACTGTTTCAGCTGCTTCTGCCTGGCAAACAGTACCACAGCATTAAAGCTAGGACCAATAGGCTACAGGACAGCTTCTTTCGACAAACTTTTAAATTCACATATCTGTACATTGCAACAAAGTCAAAGATTTTTACTCCCTCATGTTGTGGGATGGATGTAAGATTTTAAATAAATTCTAATTCTAATTCTAATTCTAAATTATAATTCTAATCCGTTAAATGTCCTTTCGTGCTCTCCTTGTTCTGTTGATAATTATTGAGTCTGTTTATATGTTCACTTTTATTTAAGTTTGATTATTGACGTTTGTGCGTGTGACTGTTCTGTTAATTGTTGATTGCTCATGACTGTATCCAGTATTGCCTTGTAAGTTGTTGGTTGATACTGAGTTTTGGTCTTGTCCTATGTTTTATGCTTGGCATCGAACCACAATCAATTCTGGTATGTTTCACGTATTGGCAATAAAGTGATTCTGATTCTGATATGAAACTATGTAATATTGTAATATGTCCAATAAAAGGGAACTCATTCTGTCTGATGGAGAGAGAAACAGTTTAACACTTCAAGTTGGTGATCTCTCAACTGAGTATTTTTTGTTTTATTGTATTTATTTATTTAGAGATACAGTGTGAAACTGGCTGTTTCAGCCCAACGATCCACCTATTGAACTCTAGCCAAATTGCAGGACAACTTAAACTAACAATTAACTTTCTAACTGGGATGTCTTTGGAATGTGGGAGGAAACTGAAGAAATAGGACGAAACCCTAGTGGTCATGCGTAGAACATACAAACTCCTTGCAGACAGTGCTGAAAATGAACTCCAAACTCCATTGCCCCAAGCTGTAAGAGCATCACGCTAACCGCTACATCACTGTGAGACTGTGTTTGTTTCTATTTCAGATTTCCATGGTTGGAGGTTTTTGGTTTTTATTCAATATGTGACTTTTCCATTTTGTGGTCCACCTGAGAACTAACATGACCCAAAGTTCCAAACCCATAAAAGCTTGATAATCCCAAAGGTTTCAACCTGGTCTTTTAATGTATGTGCAATATCCATAACACACTTATCTCGGTTTAAAACTGATAAAGATGTGCTAAGCCAATCACACAGTTTGTCAAATGAATTATTTGAAATTGACCAAGCTCTCGAAAAGCGACTGGAACAAAGATGCTGATTTCCTCTTCTTTGATAGTAACCTATCAAATGGTGACTGACCTTGATAGAGTGGATGTAGATAGGATGTTTCCTATGATGGAAGAGTTGAAAACCAGAGGACATAGCCTCAGAATAGAGGGGCATCCTTTTAGAACAGAGATGAAGAGGAATTTCTTCAGCCGAGAGTGGTAAATCTGTGGAGTTTGTTGCCACAGGCAGCTGTGGAGGCCAAACCTTTATGTATATTTAAGGCAGAGGTTGAAAGATTCTTGACTGCATGTAGAGATACGGGAAGAAGGCAGAAAATTGGGGCTGAGTGAAAATTGGATCAGCCATGATAAAACGGCAGAGTAGAAGGGACAAATGGCCTAACTCTGCTTGTGTATCTTATGGTATTATGGTCTGCTTAAACTCATCATCCCTCCTGGGGCAGAGACCTTTGGCAGCAGCTCATTGGGGTACTTTATTGCGGGCCATTCTCTGAAGTTGTCGCCAGGAGGAGCCCACCTTCAGAGATCCTTCCTCTCACAGGGATGAGGTCTTTTGGAGCTTCTGTTGTCATCTCTGTAGCTCTGGTTTTCCGTGGGATGGGGTTGCTAATCCCTTGCCCAACCTGCCTCTTTTAGCAGCTGGGCTTGGGACCGTCTGTGGTGGAGTTATGCTGATCTATGACTTGTAGAAAAATAGGCCAGAGACTGAACCTGATTCTGATTCTGTTCTGACACTACTGTTGGAATTAGAGTCCAGAACTCACTCAAGGTCTTGCTCAGTGAGCCATTTTAACAAGTTAGCAGAGTCAACTAAGAATAATTAATTCCAAACCTGTTGTATATTATTTTCAACTTCACCAGTTTCGTTATGTTGCCAAATGAAATCTATTCCATCAAATCAGATGTTTGTTGATTTTCAATAAATTTGCCCACCTTTACGATGCAAGTGCACTATTGACCTTTGACCTCTGCAGGTGTGCTGCTACGGTACTGATGGGGATAAATGCAGTGAAATGAGAGGTGATAAATAATACCGGCAGCCATGTTTCAACAAGGTGGAACCCTTTGTATACCAATCACCGACTGTAGAAAATAAAGAGGCTTTTTTTTTCCCAAAGCAGCTTTGCAATCAACTCATGACCATTCCAAGGCAAGGGCTGAAATGATTGAAAGACAGAATAATTTAAAGTCTGCAAACATGACCATGATCTCAATGATCGTGAAGTGTAAATCAGAACGCAGAAGATGGATCAAAAATATATTGCTCGCTGTAAACCTCAGAGAAATTACAGACCGTTCCTGAGAATCAATTCACAGATTTGGGGATGTGACTCAGATTTCCTCCCTGAGGCTGCAGAATCTAGTAATTGAAAGAATAATTTACCTGTCATCTGATATCATACTTATATAATCTTACTGTGAAGTTTGTATCATGCACTTCCATATGCACGTCAAACACATTGAACAAATTCTCTTAAATTGTTGGGAGTAGTTAGCGCAATGGTTTTCTTCAGGCACTGCAGTTTCATCCCACAGTACAAAGATGTACCGGTTAGTAAGTTAATTGTTCTTTGTCAATTGTCCTGTGATTAAATAAGGTTAGATAGGTGGGTTACTGGGCGGCACAGCTCTGTGGTCCGGAAGTGACTGTTTTCTCTTTATCTCTAAATAGATAAGACTGCATAACTCTACTGATAATTAGGTATGATTAAATACAGGAAATGCTTTAAAAGATCGGCAGTTCTTAATGTGGTCTGAAATGTGATCACCAAGAACTGGTCCATTAAAGACCATGAATACTTACTTACTTTCTTATCGCCCATTATGTTGCAGATGTTTAGGGCAGCAATGAAGGTTCTCCATCTCTGGCAGCGTCAGGGGTTCCTTCATCACGTCAGTAGTTTCATCTTGGTTTTCACTACTGTCAGCTATGTAAGTCCCAGGTGGAGACTCAGGAATACCGTCACACTCGGATGTAGAAGGAATCTTCATTGCTGTTTCCGTAACAATTTTGTTTTATCAGTCAGAGTTGTTAGCATTAAGCTGAACCCCCAAACCTGGCCTCTACCCTTTGACCTATTTGGCATGGGTGACCCTACCCAGAGCCAAAGCTCAAGGCCCTGACTCCAGCTCTCCGGGTCATTGAGACTCACAAGCCTCCAAACCCAACAACAAGGTTGTGGTCCACTTGGAGCAGAGACCACCAATACCTTAGAAATACACAAATCTTCACTACAAGCATTTACATTTAGATCTTTTCTCACCTCAAATTCCACTTGCATGTCAATTACAACACTGCCGCTGCCTGGAAAGAATCTGACAGAAAAACATGTGGAAATTTCAAAGTCGCTTGCTTCCAAGCACATTTTAATTTGATGTTCAAAACCAATGCAAGGACAAAATTAGTGAGAAGTAAATTTAAATTAAATCATGAACAGGGCAGGATAGTTGTCCATAAATTAATCAAATACTTTGAATTTACATATTGTTCTATGTTGTGAAGTTATTTTATCCATATATACATAGCTAGGGTGCCTAAGACAGTATTGTGTCAATGTGGAGTGGAGCCCGAATTTTGCAAATGTCTGGAGCAGAGGATGTTGGGAATGGCGAGGGTGGAGTGCCGCAGGAAGGGTATGGGACAGAGGGGTGCCGGGGGTGGGGGGAAGGGGTGGCACTGGTGCAGACACACCCACCCCTGAGATACCAGGCAAGGTCATTTGATTCCAAACAATTGGTTTATTAATCATTACATAATGCCTCTCTGGTGCTTCCCACTCCCTCCCCTCTCCCTTCTCCTTTTCCCAACCATGATAATGTTTCCCTACCCCTTTGAACTCTTAGTCCACAATAGAGAACCATATCAAAATCAGGTTTATCATCACTCACAGATGTCATGAAATTTGTGTACTTTTGTTGAAGCAGTACAGTGCAATACATAAAATTACCACAGAACTATGCAAAACTCTTTGGCATCCTAGCTATGTACTGTATACGTGCCTAAGACTTTTGCACGGTACTGTATATGTCACCATATACTACACTGAGATTCATTTTCTTGCAGGCATTCACAGTAAATACAAAGAAACACAATAGAATCAATGAAAAACAGTACACAACTGAAACGGACAAACAACCAAAATGCATAAGTCAACAATGTGCAAATACAAGAAGAAAAAAAACAAATTAAAAATATTAATAAATAAATAAACAATAAATATTGAGAACATGAGATGAAGAGTCCTTGATAGGGAGTCTGTAGGTTGTAGTTAATTGGTATAAGTGTGTTTATTATATATCTGATCTGCAATACCAAGGATGGATAGGAGGAATTATAACTGTTAATAGTATTGAGTTATGCCCCATTTCTTGGCAGATAACTGACTCCAGTTTTGCAAATGATGTGCAATCTGATTATCCAATTAAGAATTAAAATCTACCAACTGGGCTCCTTAAGGTTGTCATAACTGGGGGTGATAATGAAGGTAAGCTCCCACTAACAGTTAAATGCTCCCAATGGTGTGCATCTCAGATAGCCTCTGACGACCAAGTCCACCTCCTGACCTTTACATGTGGCTTAGCTGCTAAGCCTAGTTGATCCATTCCTACTGACAGGAGAAGGGACAAATGCGGGTTACTGCCACCTTAAAACGAATTGTTTCACTCACATGGAGCCTGTCAACCAAAATTGGCAGGTCTTTGAGGAGAAGGAAAACTCCAATCTAAAGCCTCCGCTGCCTTGTGACTATGCCCATTCATGGTTCACGGGGAAGGCTTTGGGACCAAACTCTGAGGAAAAATCCAGAGCTGGAATCCCGAAGCCAGTCCTATGTTGAGCTCAACACAGACTGGCAACCCCTGTGATGCTGCTGGTGTCAAACTGTATTGGTTGCTGCCGTTCCTTTCGATTCATCAACTGCGTGGAGAGAGGGAGCCTGCTGCATAGACAACAGCTTGCTCTCCACATCATACTGCCCTGGCTTTCTTATCATGTAGACAGCTAGGATACAATTTCCATCTACTGAAGGCCTCAATCTACCCACTGAACAGCAATGTTGAGCATTATGGATCCCCTGCCTATGAACTTGAGACTTTGTGAAGGGCTTGATGCAGAGATTTGTCCTTCAAAGAATAGAACTTACAGTATGTTTGAGCAATGTTAATGCCATCTTCCATTATATTGTGCATTGAAGAAGCAATTTGACTATCCTTTAATCTACCACTGTTCAGGTTAGTATTGTCTGCTGTGGCTGGAAAAAGTATCTTTGAATCTGGTAAGCAAATTCCCCCCGCCCCTCCCCTTCCTCTCTTCCCCTCTCTGGCCTTTTACCTCTTCTCATCTGCCTATTACTTCCCCTTGATTACCCTCCTCCTTCCCTTTCTTCTGATGGTCCACTCTCCTCTCCTATCAGCTACCTTCCTCTCCAGCCCTTGACCTTCCCTACCCACATGGCTTCACCTATCTCCTTCCAGCTAGCCTTCTTCCCCCTCCCCTCTTTTGATTCTGTCATCTTTCCCCTTCCTTTCCAGTCCTGAAGAAGCGTCTCTGCCCGAAACTTTGACTGTTTATTTATTTCCATTGATACTGCCTGACCTGCTGAGTTCCTCCAGAGATGCTTTGGATTTCCAGCATCTGCAGAATTTCTCATCTTTAAAATTATGGACGTATGAATTCAAAGCAAGAGTTTTTCAGTCTCTCCCTTGAGCTTGCTCCATCATTCGATACAATCATGGCTGAACTGATGGTAAAGTCCAACTCCATGAGCTGTAGGCTTGCTTATCTAGAATATATCCACAACAGCTTTAAAAATATTCAAATTCTCCTTCAGGATGGGGAATTATGGACAACAAAGTGGTGCTGTAGTGGAGCCTCTTCCTGGTTTGATTCACATCAGTGTTGCTATCTTTGTGGAGTTCCCATGGTTTCCTTGCAACCGGGCATGTTTAAGCCCACATCACACAATCCAAGGATGTGCAGGTTATTTGGCTACTGTAAACTGTTCCCTAGTTCACAAGTGAGTAAGAGAATTTGGCAGAATTCAGAATTGTCAGAATTTGGCAGGAGTTGCAAAGAGAATACTTGATTGGGTGAGGGCAGTATCCTAAAGGATTAATCATTGTGCCTGTTGAATGTCTCTCCACCACTTGCCTTGAATATAACTGAACTCTAACTGAGGTGAAGGCCTCTATCAATCAGAGTTGACCTTGGATATTGCATGCTAGCTGTCTAGATACACAAGCCTGGGCAGTACGATATGGAGAGTGAGCTGTTGCCCATGCAGCAAGATCTCCCTCTCCACACATCTAATGAAGCCAAAGGAACAGCAGAGACCAATACAGTTTGGTACCAGCAACATTACAGAGTTGCCAGTCACCATTGAACTCAAAGTAAGACTGCCTTAAGGACTCCAGCTCCATATTCCCTTGGGTTTACTCTTGAAGCCTTCCTCATGAATAGGTATAGCCACAAGGCAGCGGAGGTTTGATATCAGAATTTCCCTTCTCCTATATGGTCTGCCAGCAACAGCTGATAAGCCCCATCTGTCCCAGGCAACTGGTCTTAAGGAACCAGTAACCTATATTTACCCCTTCTCCTGTTTGTAGAAACACTTCCACTACGCTTAGTAGCTAAGCCACACGTGAAAGCCGGGAGCTAGACTTGGTTGTCAGAGGCTATTTGAGGCACATGCCATTGGGAGCATTTAATAGGCAGTGGGAGCTTGTCCCCATTACAACCCCTGGCTATAAAAACCTTAAGGAACCAGAACTCTGATTACCACTATGGAAATACAACCATAAGAATGCAATGCTACTGTGGGAACAGCTGTTGTAACGTGTAAATTAGCTGAACACAGGGGTGGGACTTTGGAAGACTGGTGGCAAGTGATGATGATGGTTTTGATGTGATGGTTTGAACTGCTGCTATGTGCAAAGTTCAAAGTTCAAGGTAATTTTATTATCAAACTACATATACTGTATGTCACTATACACAACCCTGAGATTTATTGTCTTGCAGGCGTACTCAATAAATCTATAGAATAATAACCATAGCAAAATCAATGACAGACCACTCAACTCGGCCATTCAATGAGAGTGCAGAAGAGAGCAATCTGTACAAATAATAAAGAAAGCAATAATAATAAATAAATAAGCAATAAATATCAAGAAGATGAGATTAAGAGTACTTGAAAATGAATACATAGGCTGTGGGGACATCTTAGTGATGGGGTGAGTGAAATTGAGTGGAGTTATCTCGTTTGGTTCAAGAGCCTGATAGTTGAAGGGTAATAACTGTTCCTGAACTTGGTGGTGTTGGTCCTAAGGTTCCTGTATCATCTTCTTGATGGCAGTAGTGAGAAGAGAGTATGTCCTGGGTGGTGCGTGTCCTTGATGACGGATGCTGCTTTCCTGTGACAGCGCTCCATGTAGAAGTGCTCAGTGGTGGGGAGTATACTCACTGTACTGTCATCATGTCTACCAAGTGAATATTTGGTGGTCAGTGCAGATTCACTGGGCCAAAGGGGGTGTTTCTGTAATGGATGAGTCAGTGGCTTGAGACTTTAGGAGATTTACTGTACATCTTCTTTGCCATGCCATTTTTCTTTCAAACGACTGTGGGAATATCTATTACTTTTTAAAAATAGAACAGGACTGCAGAGTCATGCAATATGTTTCATAAATCACAATAGGATATCCCATATGCAAGTACATGATTTCAATAGAGTCTTTGACTCAAATAGACATTGACATTAATATTAATGGGGCCAAAAATTCCATTTGTTGGCTAAATGTCTCTTTAATGAATACTGCTGTAAATTACCTTACCTTTTCCTCAGGATAGTGGTGAAGGGGTTTTCCTTTCTAAAATTACGTTCAATCACTTGTTTGTGTATTTCTTTATTTTATTTAGAGATACAGTGTGGAACAGGCCTTTCTAGCCCAATGCGCTGCATCACCCAGCAACCCACCAGGAAAATTTACAATAACTAATTAACCTACTACCTGGTATGTCTTTGGACCAGGGTAGAAACCGGTGCACCCAGAGAAAACCCACGCATTCCACGTGGAGGACATACCGACTCCTTGTAGATGGCGTCAGAATTAAACTCCGAAATCTCAACACTTCTAGCTTTAATAGCATCGTGCAAACCACTGTGTTACCATGGCAACTCAACCCTAGTCTAACCACAATACAATTTACAATGACCTACTACATTAATGTCTTTGGTGTGTGGGAGGAAACTGGAGCACCTGGAGGAAACCCTTGCATGCACAGGAAGAACATACAAACTTTCTTATGGACGCCAGAATTGAACTCCAAACTGTGACATCCATAGCGGTAACAGCATTACGCTTACCGCTAGCATGGCACCCCTGTTTAATGCACAGGTAAACAGAAGTCCAGTGTGATAGTCTATAACCCAAAAGATTCTGCAGAAGCTGGAAATCCAGAGTAACACATACAGAATGCTGGAGGAACTCAGCAGGTCAGGCAGCACTTTGTATGTGATATTCCAGACGAAGCTATTTCAAACAAATGTTGCACCAGTTAGAGTGGCTTTGTGTTTGATGATTATAGAGAACTGGAAACTATATGGCCCACATCACCTGTGGGGTTCTTCACACTCCCAAGATGTTTCCACCTGTCCTCCAAGTGTTTCATTTTGAAGTAAACACACAATTTTCATTTCAAAATAAATATTGGATCTATCATTTCCAAACCACATCAACTTGCAAAGTTGTACGATTGAAATTCCTGTCAGTAATCCCATGATAATCTAAGTGGCAGCCGGTCAAATATGAAGATACAGAGGTCACATAATTACCTCCATTTAAAAATTAGCACTGTTATGTAGCCCTGGGGTTCATAATTTCTGTGGACTGTCACTTTAAAATGCCAGGAGAATGAGACTGACTTTTGGACACTGTTTGAGCTGCTCCTGTGAGAGAGAGAGAGAGAGAGCGAGAGGTGGAGTTATTTGATGGACAATCGATGTTATGGTTTCTCTGCAGCTTGTTTTGAATATACAAGGGCACATAGACACACACAGTTAGAGTCAAGATGGATTCGGTCAATGGAAGACACCAGTAAGTCAGTCGCTGGTTTAAACATTCAGTAGCCCAAAAAGGGTGAGTTGAGATCAATCCTGAGTATTGATAAATGACTCTCACAAGTTTTCTGCAGCTAGAACAAGTTTGCAGGAAGAGAAGAGAGGAGAGATAGGTTTGAAACAGAAGAAACCTAGTGACACGGAGGTCACTGTTCAGACTCTCTCTCTAAGTAGCCCGTGAGGGTGAGTTTGTTTCCATTCGACTATGAAAGTGTGATTGTCACATAGTTAATCCACAGGAGTGGGTTCTCTGGTGAGGGGAAAACCTTTGTGAATACCACATGTGTATTTACCCTTTGTCTGGGTGTGGTAGTTCACTGAAGAAAGGCACTCCTGTGGCAAATCACTGTTGGAGTTACTTTGTATGTCGTGGAACTGGATAAGTGGCTACCACGTTGTATGGATTCCTAGTGGAACCTACCGGTATGTCGACCCTTGCCTGGGTGGTGGTTCCCTTGAAGAGGGTCCCCTTTGTGATAAGCTACTGTTGGTGATAATCCATACATGGATTCTGTCGGCGTATCCTGTGGCCACCATTTTCAGATGTCCCGTAGCTGAATTCGGATATGGTACCACTTGTGTTAAAAGGATATTTGTTGAAGATCACTGTCGGTGATATTTCTTGTGTGAAGTGGAACAACTTCGGAGATGAAACCTACTACTATTGTTATCTTGTATTGCTGTCATGGAATCTATGGAATATCGATGTAATTACTTCTCACAACATTTGCCTTTGGATTACAAACATCTCGCATTAACCAACCTGTGCATCTGAACTGAACATTTCTTACATACCATCGTAAAACTGTATCAATTACCACCTAAGTTTGAAGAAGTTCGGGTTTTATATTTCCACACCTACATATGCATAAACTTTGCTAACTTGTTCAATTTACCTATATAACCATTTAACCATATAACAATTACAGCACGGAAACAGGCCATCTCAGCCCTTCTAGTCCATGCCAAACTCCTACTCTCACCTAGTCCCACCGACCTGCACTCGGTCCATAACCCTCCATTCTCTTCCTGTCCATATAGCTGTCCAATTTAACTTTAAACGACAACATCGAACCTGCCTCAACTACTTCTGCTGGAAGCTCGTTCCACACAGCTACCACTCTCTGAGTAAAGAAGTTCCCCTTCATGTTACCCCTAAACTTTTGCCCTTTAACTCTCCACTCATGTCCTCTTGTTTGAATCTCCTCCACTCTCAATGGAAAAAGCCTATCCACGTCAACTCTATCAATCCCCCCTCATAATTTTAAAAACCTCTGTCAAGTTCCCTCTCAACCTTCTACGCTCCAAAGAATAAAGACTTGTTCAACCTTTCTCTGTAACTTAGGAGATGAAACCCAGGTAACATTTTAGTAAACCTCCTCTGTACTCTCTCTATTTTATTGACATCTTTCCTATAATTCGGTGACCAGAACTGTATACAATACTCCAAATTTGGCCTTACCAATGCCTTATACAGTTTCAACATTACATCCCAACTCCTATACTCAATGCTCTGATTAATAGAGGCCAGCATACCAAAAGCTTTCTTCACCACCCTATCCACCTTCAGTGAACTATACACCATTATTCCTAAATCCCTCTGTTCTACTGCATTCTTCAATGCCCTACCATTTACCATTTATGTCCTATTTTGATTAGTCCTACCAAAATGTAGCACCTCACATTTTTTCAGCATTAAACTCCATCTGCCATCTTTCAGCCCACTCTTCTAACTGGCCAAAATCTCTCTGCAAGCTTTGAAAACCTACATCATTATCTGCAACACCACCTATCTTAGTATCATCTGCATGTTTACTAATCCAATTTACCACCCCATCATCCAGATCATTAATATATATGACAAACAATATTGGACCCAGTACAGATCCCTGAGGCACACCACTAGACACCGTCCTCCAATCTGACACACAGTTATCTACCACTACTCTCTGGCGTCTCCCATCCAGCCACTGCTGAATCCATTTTACTACTTCCATATTAATGCCTAACGATTGAACCTTCCTAACTAACCTTCCGTGTGGAACCTTGTCAGAGGCCTTACTGAAGTCCATATGGACAGCATCCACCGCTTTACCGTCATCAACTTTCCTGGTAACCTCATCAATAAATTCAATAAGATTTGTCAAATATGACCTTCCACGCACAATCCATGTTGACTGTTCCTAATCAGACCACGTCTATCCAGATAATTATGTATACCATCTCTAAGAATACTTTCCATCAATTTACCCACCACTGACGTCAGACTCACAGGCCGATAATTGCTAGGTTTACTCTTAGATCCCTTTTTAAACAATGGAACCACATGAACAATACGCCAATCCTCCGGCACCATCCCCATTTCTAATGACATTTGAAATATTTCTGTCAAAGCCCCTGCTATTTCCACACTAACTTCCCTCAAGGTCCTAGGGAATATCTTGTCCAGACCCAGAGACTTATCCACTTTTATATTACTTAAAAGTGCCAGTACTTCCTCTTCTTTAATCTAATTTTATAATACCGTGTTGCGTAGTTACTAAAAAAAATAGTGTTAGTAAACAGCAAAACCAGACTCCAGGTGTGTTCCATTTCTGCTGGTTCTTTAAACCGTTACGGGGTACGTAACAGCACTAACTTGGTTACCCACACTTACGGGAAACCCAATTGCTGAAGATAATCAGGAAAAACAAACAATGTTGTAAAGCCAATTAAAAATATAGTTGCCCAAAACATTTTAATTAATAAAAATCAAATAACTTGAAAATAATGTAAATCATCGTTCTTTTTGCATTGAAATTACTGAGCTCCTCCTTTGTCAGATTTGCCAAAGGAATATGCATTGAGTAGCCACCATATTTGGTACACATGTATACCAGCTCATTAATTCAAATATCTAATCAGACAATCATGTGGCAGCAATTCAACGCATAAAAGCATGCAGACGTGGTCAAGAGGATCAGGTGTCATTATGGAGAATCAGAATGGAGAAGAAATGTGATCTAAGTGACATTAAACATGGAATGATTGTTGGTGCCGGACAGGGTGGATTTGATTATCTCTGAAACCGCCAATCTCCTGAGATTTTCATGTACAACAGCCTCTAGTGTTTGCAGAGAATGGTGCAAAAAACAAAAAAAAAAAAATCCAGTGAGTAACAGATCTGTGGATAACAGCACCATGTTAATGAGAGAGGTCAGAGAAAAATGACAAGACTGGTTCAAGCTGACAGAAAGTGACAGGAACTCAAATAACCACGCATTACAACAGTGGTGTACAGAAGAGCATCTCTGAACACAACATATTGAACCTTGAAATGGCTGGGCTACAGCAGCAGAAGAGCATGAATATTCACTCAGTAGCCACCTAATTAGTTCCAGGAGGTATCTAATAAAGTGGAACTGAACATATATTGTTTTGCTTTTAAATTGAATTGGATTAGAGTGATAAAATATGATGGTTTCATAAATCTATGATCCACTGATAGATATTATGCAATCACTGCAGAGCAACAGGCAAAGCTCGGCATAATCTGGACACTCGGAACTGTAAGAGGTGTTTGCTAAGCACTCCCAAGTAGTTGAACTTAGTAGCAGTGAGGTTTAAGATGACACTACAGAAGACAGGCAACAGCTTACTGGTGATTCATAAAGCATGAAATAAAACTAAATACTTCATTAATATCACTTTTTCTGTGGAAAATTGTGGTATACGATCACTGCAAACAATGAAGGGGTGAATGATGACGAGGCCGACCTGAGGGTCGAGGTATGCGTGCACGATGCAAAGTTGGAGTGAAGTTGAGATGTTTGAGAACTGGTCGGAATGAGGTCAGGACACGGTCGAGACTGAGTTGGGAAGTGCAAAGCAGAGGAAAGTCAGACCAGAGGAGTTTTGGAACCTGTCCAGCAAAATTGGGCGTGAGAGTGGATCGATCTATGTGCCGGGCCAATTTGAAAGGGTTGGGTACAGGACGGAACATGGCGGCGGGGTCCAGGCCCAGAACGTATCAAAGTGGTACTGGATGAGCCAGTGTTTGGACAATTTAAATGCCAGACTGGATGGACTGAAAAGGCAGGGGCGAGGGTTGGACTGATTCTACTTGCATTTCCGTGATGTTTTCCTTTCTCTGTGGCACTGAGGCTGTGAGACTGCTCCAAGCTTCATGCTGATGTGTCCTGCTGTGTGATGAACTGAGGCTGAGGCTGAGCTATGGGCCTGTTCTGGCTGCTCCAGGCTTCGTGTCCATGGACTCACTTTCATTCTGAATGCTGTTGCTTGCTTTTATTGTTTGCACGATTTTGCTTTTTTTCTCTCTCTCCGTGCATTGGGTGCTTGTTAGTCTTTTTTTAAATTGATTCTTTCAGGTTAGTTTTTTTGTGGTTGTGTCTAAGGAGACAAATTTCAAGCTTGTATTATTTGTACATACTTTGAAAATAAGTGTACTTCAAACTTTTGAACTTTGTGAAATAGGTGAAACTCAGCATTTAGGTTGCAAACTGATCTGCCTTTCGTCTCATCTGATGCACAGTCTTTCTTTATCTTAAACAACCATTAGAATGGAGTTTCTGTGTGGCTAGGCAAGCCCAATCTTTCAATTTGACGATGCCACAACTACTGTTGGCAAAATTTCGGATGGTGACGAGGAGGTGTTCAGGAGTTAGATCTGCTGGTTGAGTGGTGTCGTAACAACATACTTACACTCAATACCAGTACGACCTAGGAACTGACTGTAGACTTCAGGAAGGGGCAGTCGACAGAACACACACCGGTCCTCATTGAGGGTTCCGGAGTGAAAAGAGTGAGTGGTTTCAAGTTCCCGGGTGTCAACATCTCTGAGGATTTATCCTGGGCCCAACATATCGATGCAATTACAAAGAAGGCACGGCAGTGGCTGTATTTCGTCAGGAGTTTAAGGGGATTTGGTATGTCACCAAAGACTCTAGCAAATTTCTACAGATGTACCATGGAGAGCATTCTAACTGGTTGCATCACTGAATGGCATGGAGGGGTCAATGTACAGGATAGGAGAAAACTGCAGAAAGTTGTAAACTCAGCCAGCTCCATCACGGTTACCAGCTTCCCCAGCATTGAGCACATCTTCGAAAGGCGATGCCTCAGAAGGGCTGTATCCGTCATTAATGACTCCCATCATACAGGATGTGCCCTTTTCTCATTGTATCATCAAGGAGAAGGTCGAGGAGCCTGAAGGTACACACTCAGTACTTCAAGAACAGCTTCTTCCACTCCCCCATCAGACTTCTGAATGGGCATTACCTCAATACTTTTCCTTCTCACTTTGCACTACTTATTCAATTTAATGTTCTTTTTTATATGTACTTGTTATTGTAATTTATAGTTTTTATTATTATGTATCGCAATGTACTGCTGCTGACAAACAGCAAATCTCATGACGTATGTGATGCACCTTCAGTAACTCCAAAAGACTGAAGTAGGGTAAATACTGAAAGGCTTTTATTTGCTGTACAATACGACCTCCATGGTGAGTGTCTGCCCCCGGACTGAGAGGGAGGGGCAAGGCGAAACACCTTTATTCAGGGGTCTGTGGGAGGAGCCACAGAGGCAGTCAGCAGAGGGACGTGCCCAGACAGGTAACCCAGTTACAACATATGATTTACCACAATATGCCAGTGATATGAAACTCGATTCTGATCAAGGGATGTAGCTCAGAAATGAGACTTCTAGCCCATAAAGCCAGAGCTAGAGTCCCAAAAGCAGTCCTACACTGAGTTCAACGCTGACTGGCAATTCCTGCGATGCCACTGGTACCAAACTGTATCGGTCTCTGCTGTCCTTTGGACTCATCAGAGGGGCAGACTGCTGCATGGGAGGCAGCTTGCTCTCCATATCGTACTGTCCTGGTTTGCGTATGGACTATGTAGACAAAAAGGATGCAACATCCCTGGTTCACTCTGACCAGAGGAGGGCTCCAACTTTGAAAGGATGTTTATTGCATTAAAGGCAGAAGAATTGGGAGAATCCCTCAGGGAAGTGACATTATTTTATAAGAGTGAATGGGATTGCTGCTTCCAACAGTACTTATTGAATGTTTCTGTTGGAATTATGATTAAGAATTCACTCAGTGATGGCATGAACATTGATCTCTTGAACTTCTGGTGATGGCCACAACCTCCCCTCCCCTTCAATATTCACCATCCCCATTTCCCTCTCTCACCTTATTTCCTTGCCTGCTCATCACCTCCCTCTGGAGCTCCTCCCCTCTTTTCTTACTTTCATGGCCTTCTGTCAAAGCAGCTGCACTGGTTGACTCTGTGGTTAAGAAGGCATACGGTTTATTGGCCTTCATCAATTGTGGAACTGAATTTAGGAGCTGAGAGGTAATGTTGCAGCTATGTAGGACCCTGGTCAGACCCCCCTTGGAGTACTGTGCTCAGTTCTGATCGCCTCACTACAGGAAGGATGTGGAAACCATAGAAAGGGTGCAGAGGAGATTTACAAGGATGTTGCCTGGATTGGGGAGCATGCCTTATGAAAACAGGTTGAGTGAACTCGACCTTTTTTCCTTGGAGCGACGGAGGATGAGAAGTGACCTGATAGAGGTGTATAAGATGATGAGAGGCATTGATTGTGTGAATAGTAAGAGACTTTTTCCCAGGGTTGAAGTGGCTGCCACAAGAGGGCACAGGTTTAAGGTACTGGGGAGTAGGGGGACAGAGGAGATGTCAGGAGTAAGTTTTTTACGCAGAGTGGTGAGTGCGTGGAATGGGCTGCCGGCAACAGTGGTGGAGGCAGATACGATAGGGTCTTTTAAGAGACTTTTGGATATGTACATGGGGCTTAGAAAAATAGAGGGTTATGGGTAACACTAGTATTTTCTAAAGTAGGGACATGTTCGGCACAACTTTGTGGGCCGAAGGGCCTGTAGTGTGCTGTAGGTTTTCTATGCTCCTATGTTTCTATGTCCTCTGCTATTGAAAGTCCTCTTCTCCAGCCTGTATCTCTTTCACCAACTTGCCAGCTCTTTACTTCAGCCATCCCCCTCCCAGTTTCAGCTATCACCTTGTGTTGCTCTCTCCCCTCCCCCACCTTCTAAATCTACTCCTCATCTTTTCTCTGGTCCTGCCTAAGGGACTTTGCCCAAAATGTTGACTGTACTCTTTTCCATAGATGCTACCTAGTCTGCTGAGTTCCTCCAGCATTTTGCGTATGTTGCTTGGATTTCCAGCATCTGCAGATTTTCTTTTGTTTGTTCACCTATCACCTTCTTGCCCTCTCCCAACCTTTTTATTCTGGCAGCTTCTCCTTTCCTTTCCTGTCCTGATGAAGGGTCTCGGCCTTTTATTTCCATAGATGCTGCTTAACCTGCTGAGTTCCACCAGCATTTTGTATGCGTTGGTTAGGATTTCTAACGTCAGCAGATTTTCTCATGTTTTCAGTTTCACTTGCTGTAATCAACTATCTAGCTTTAACATTTTGAATAGAGTCTGGTAAACCTACAGAAATAAATATTTATGATGGTAGCACATCCCCTGACTTCAATACTGATGTCTATCAAGGAGCTTCTGAGTATAAACTGCTGACATCCAAATTATGCCCATTTGGTTCTAATTTTGAAGGATGGTTCTATGAATATACCACTGACCAAAAGTTTAAGCAACAATACAGACCTGTCCTGAACTGTGTATTCAGTGCAGGGATACTCTTATAAAGCTGTGCTACTGTAGATATATAACTCATAGGAAACGTTGATGTAATCAATGTCATTCGAACTATGCACTGGGCATTTGTACTGATGGGATAGCTCTGAAGCTGGTACAGATTTGATGGACCACTTGTCCTCTTAGATGTGGAGTAAATATAAAAGTTCATTTTCTTACTCAGTATTAGATTCCCATGGTGATATTAGTTCAGTAACTTAACTGGAATGTTTACCACAGCTGCTATTTAAATTTTAGTTAAAATTTTGCTGTGATTATTCAATATCATTAAATACAGGATTGACTGGATGGTAAGATCTATGCTTCACACTGGGGATGTAGAAGCATTGATGTCAGTCATGTATTTAAACCTCAGGAGCTGGCCGATACAGAACCATAAGACATAGGAGCAGATTTAGACCGCAAACAAGAGAAAATCTGCAGATGCTGGAAATCTGAGCAAAGGGTCCTGCCAAAGGGTTTCAGCCCGAAACATTGACTGTACTTTTTTTCTGTCAATAAAGCCCGGACTGGGCATTCCTCCAGCATTTTGAGCAGATTTAGACTATTCCACATGATGGTGCAGCCCATCATGTCTGCTCCACCATTCCTCATGGCTGACCAGAGGAATTTGTTTCTAATTTTGTTGCGCTGTATACGGGACTACACCCCACAATGTAAATGTTGTGCAGTAGGTACATTTTAATACTTATCTTCAAAATAATTTTCATGTTAGACTGATATCTCACACAATTAAGTAATATGAACAATACAAGATCTATCCCACTCAACCCCATTCTCCTACTTCAACCCGTGCCTAATTCTAGATCTTGTATTGTTCATATTACTTAATTGTGTGAGATATCAGTCTAACATGAAAATTATTTTGAAGATAAGTATTAAAATGTACCTACTGCACAACATTTACATTGTGGGGTGTAGTCCCGTATACAGCGCAACAAAATTAGAAACATAGAAATATAGAAACATAGAAAGCCTACAGCACAATACGGGCCATTTGGCCCACAATGCTGTGCCAACATGTCCTTACCTTAGAAATTACGCAGGGTTACACAGAGCCTTCTATCTTTCTAAGCTCCATGTACCTATCTGAAAGTCTCTTAATCCGCCTCCACCACAGTCACCAGCTGTCCATTCCACACACTCGCCACTCTCTGCGTAAAAAGCTTACCCCTGACATCTCATCTGTACCTACTTCCAAGCACCTTAAAACTGTGCCCTCTCATGCTAGCCATTTCAGCCCTGGGAAAAAGCCTTTGACTACTCACATGATCAATGCCTCTCATCATCTTATACACCTCTCTCAGGTCACCTCTCATCCTCGGTCGCTCCAAGGAGAAAAGGCCAACTTCACTCAAACTATTCTCATAAGGCATGCTCCCCAATCCAGGCAACTTCCCTGTATATCTCCTCTGCACCCTTTCTACAGTTTCTACATCCCTTCTTGTAGTGAGGTGACCAGAACTGAGAACAGTGCTCCAAGTGAGGTCTGACCAGGGTCCTATATGACTGTAACATTACATCATGACTCTTGAACTCAATCCCATGGTTGATGAAGACCAATGCACTGCATGCTTTCTTAACCACAGAGTCAACCTGCGCAGCAGCTTTGAGTGTCCTATGGACACAGACCCCAAGATCCCTCTGATCCTCTACACTGTCATAGAAACATAGAAACATAGAAAACCTACAGCACAATACAGGCCCTTCAGCCCACAAAGTTATGCCGGACATGTCCCTACCTTAGAAATTACTAGGGTTACCCATAGCCCTCTATTTTTCTAAGCTCCATGTACTTATCCAAAAGTCTCTTAAAAGACCCTATCGTATCCACCTCCACCATCATTGTTGGCAGCCCATTCCACACACTCACCACTCTCTGCGTAAAAAACTTACCCCTGATATCTCCTCTGTACCTTCTCCCAAGCACTTTAAACCTGTGCCTTCTTGTGGCAGCCATTTCAGCCCTGGTGAAAAGCCTCTGACTAACCACACGATCAATGCCTCTCATCATTTTATACACCCCTATCAGGTGACCTCTCATCCTCCATTACTCCAAGGAGAAAACGCCAACTTCACTCAAACTATTCTCATAAGGCATGCTCCCCAATCCAGGAAACATCCTTGTAAATCTCCTCTGCACCCTTTCTATAGTTTCCACATCCCTTCTTGTAGTGAGGTGACCAGAACTGAGCACAGTACTCCGAATGGGGTCTGACCAGGGTTCTATATAGCTGCAACATTACCTCTCGGCTCCTAAATTCAATTCCATGTCAAGAATCTTATCATTAATACTATATTCTGCCATCATATTTGACCTACCAAAATAAACCACCTCACACTTATCTGGGTTGAACTCCATCTGCCACTTCTCAGCCCAGGTTTGCATCCTATCGATGTCCCGCTGTAACCCCTGACAGCCCACCACACTATCCAGAACATCCCCCAACCTTTGTGTCATCAGCAAATTTACTGACCATCCCCCCACTTCCTCATCCAGTTTGTTTATAAAAATCATGAAGAGAAGGGTTCCCAGAATAGATCCTTGAGGCACACCACTGGTCACCGACCTCCATGCAGAATATGACCCATCTACAACCATTCTTTGTCTTCTGTGGACAAGCTAATTCTGGATCCACAAAGCAAGGTCCCTTTGGATCCCATGCCTCCTTACTTTCTCAATAAGCTTTGCATGGGGTTCCTTATCAAAAGCCTTGCTGAAATCTACATACACTACATCTACTGCTCTTCCTTCATCAATGTGTTCAGTCACATCCTCAAAATATTCAATGAGGCTCATAAGGCATGACCAGCCTTTGACAAAGCCATGCTGACTACTTATAATCATATTATGCCTCTCCAAATGTTCATAAATCCTGCCTCTCAGGATCTTCTCCATCAACATACTAAGTAAGACTCACTGGCCTATAATTTCCTGGGATACTCTACTCCCTTTCTTGAATAAGGGAACGACATCTGCAGTCTTCCAATCCTCTGGAACCTCTCCCATCCTCATTAGTGATGCAAAGATCATCGCCAGAGGCTCAACAATCTCCTCCCTTGCCTCCCACAGTAGCCTGGGGTATATCTCGTCCAGTCCTGGTGACTCATCCAACTTGATGCTTTCTAAAAGTTCCAGCACATCCTCTTTCTTCATTATATGCAGTCCGCTGTAAGTCATCCCTATAATCGCCAAAGTCCTTTTCCGTAGAGGATACTGAAACAAAGTATT
This sequence comes from Mobula hypostoma, assembly GCF_963921235.1. NCBI lineage: Eukaryota > Metazoa > Chordata > Chondrichthyes > Myliobatiformes > Myliobatidae > Mobula > Mobula hypostoma. The sequence continues at coordinate 6,838,268 of NC_086097.1, read as the reverse complement.
CATTAATTACCTCTGCTATCTCCTCCGGTTCCCTACACACTTTTCCACTGTCACACTTGATTGGTCCTATTCTCTCATGTCTTTACAAAGTTAATTAACAAAGTTAAAATAATAAATACAAGAGATTTTGCAGATGTAGGGAAACCCACACAAAGGGCAACACACACAAAATGCTGGAGGATCTATGGAAAGGCAGCATCTATGGAATAGAGTAAACCATCCATGTTCTGGGCCATGGCTCTTCATCAGGACTGAAAAGGAAGGTGGAAGATGTCAGAATAAAAAGGTGGGGCAGGAGAAGGGGACAAGCTAGAAGATGATAGGTGAATCCAGGTGGGTAGGAAAGGTAAAGGGCTTGAGAGGAAGGAATCTGATAGGAGGGGACAGTGGTCCATAACATGGAAGGAGGAGGGGACCTAGGTGGAGGTGACTGGCAGCGGAGATGATATGAGGCTAGAATGGAAATAAAAGAAGAAAGGAGAGGGAGGATTTCTTTTATCTGAAGGAGAAATCGATATTCATGCTGGGGGGACCTCTTCGTTGAGCACCTCCACTCCATCTGCCAAAAGCAGAATATTCCTGTGGCCAAACATTTTTATTCTGATCCCCAATCCCATTCCAACATGTTCATCCATGGCTTCCTTTTCTTCCAAGAGGAGGCTACCCACTTTACCAGACACTTTATATTCTGTCTGGGTAGCCTCCAACCTGATGGCATGGATATCGATTTCTTCTTCTGGTAAAATCTTTTCTTCCTCCCTCTTCTCTTGTTTTCTAATCCCTTCTCTGGCTTGTTCCACTCTTCACTTGCCTATCACCTCCCTCTGGGTCCCCACCTCCTTCCCTTTCTCCTATGGTCCATTCTCCTCTCCTATCAAGTTCCTTCTTCTCCAGCCCTTTACCGTTCCCACCCATATGGCTTCACCTTCTAGCTATCTTCCTTCCCCTCCCTCCACCTTTTTATTTGTGCGCCTTCTCCCTTCCTTTCCAGTCCTGAAGAAGGGTCTCAGCCCGAAACATTGACTGTTTATTCATTATTGAGTTCTTCCAGCATTTTGTGTGTGTGTTGCAACAAAGTTCAAAGCAAATTTATTATCAAAGTCCATATATCTCACCATGAAAAACCCTGAGGTTAATTTTCTTGCAGGCTTACTCAATAAATCCAATAATCATGATAGAATTAATGAAAGACTGCACCAACTAGGGTGCAAAAGACAACAAACAATATCATAACACCATTTCTGGAGTGACAATGATATTTTACAAGTCTCAATCTGATTGTAGTCTGAAGATTCATTGGAGACATTCATTGCGGCAAAACAGTCTGAAGAACCTACTTAAATGTTAAGGCTGAATGCATTCCAGACAATGGTCTTGATATCAGATCATTAATTTCCACACCCCTCAGGCTGGCTCATCACCACCAACAGAGCAATCAGAGATATCTTTACTGCCGTGCTGCCTTTCAAAATCAATTCATTTGCTCCCAATCGCCTGCTACAGAGCTGAAAACCGAGGCAGGTTTCACTTACGTTCCACTGCAATCATTTCCACTCAATTCAGTAAGGAGCAGCAGTTTCTTCCTCTCACTGAATCACATTTCTTATCCAATCTCATGCAGCAATTAAGTGTCTAATTTGCCTGCATAAAGCGCTCAACATTGGAAAGCAAAGCCCCCAGCTATTGTGGTTGAACATGTATGTTTGAGGTAACACAATGCTGTCTACACTTGAATATTGAGCAGCACCAGGAATTTGCCATTAAGAGATGCATTCCCTTATCCCAATTACGTTGAATCTACAGATGCTTTATACTTTATTGTCGCCAAACAATTGATACTAGAACGTACAATCATCATAGTGATATTTGATTCTGCGCTTCCCGGTCCCTGGATTACAAATTGATAGTAAATATTAAAAATGCGAACTGTTCAGCCCTAAAGATTAAAGATTAGCTTTATCTGTCTGTCACATATGCACCAAAGCATCAAAACATCATGTGAAATGTGTTGTTTGCATCGGGGATGCGCTGGGGCAGACGGTAAGTGCAAGGTTGGGTATGGGCCTAGTCAGGGCTGTCGACTTGGGTCCAAGAGCGTATCAAAGCGGAAGGCCCTGGGTCCGAGAGCAAGGAATGATGGGAGGTTTGGATGATTTAAGTGCCGGGCCAGATCGAGAGGTCAGGGGCCGAAGGTGAGGGTCAAACTGGCTCTGCTTGCTGTTCCGCAAGGCTTACTTGCCTCTGCACTGAGCTGGGTCTGTGGCCTGCAGCTAATGAACTTCAATTCCGAGGTTGTTTGCTTATTTTTATTGCTTGCATGATTTGTTTTTTTTCTCTCTCTGCGCATTGGGTATTTGATGGTCTTCTTTTCCTTGAGCGGGTTCTACTGGGTTTCTCTGTTTTGTGGCTACCTGTAAGGAGACGAATCTCAAGGTTGTGTAAAGTATAGTTACTTTGATAATAAAAGTACTTTAAACTTTGAACGTTGAAGTTTCATCATGCTTCTAGCATGCATGCAAGCACTAATGCCTTTGGGATGTGAGTGGGAGCAGCCAAGGAAAACCCATGTGGTCATGGGGGAATGTATTGCCTCCTTACAGACGGCAGTGGGATATGAACTCCAGTCTGTCTAGGAACTGCACTAACAGCCGTGCTGCTGTGTCACCCCACGTTGTGGTACCACACCCTGCTTGTCTGTGGCAGATGTTATGCTTCACATGAGCAACAATTCTTGGTTTATCACTGCCTAATAAACTTCACATACTTAGTTTATTCAGTTTTAAACAAACCCATGGCATTCAGTGGGCACATGGTCAAGTGGTTAAGGCATTGGACAAGGGACTTGAAGGTTGTGAGTTCGAGCCCCAGCCAAAGCAACGTGTTGTGTCTTTGAGCAAGGCACTTAATCACACAGTGCTGTGCGACGACACCGGTGCCAAGCTGTATGGGCCCTAATGTCCTTCCCATGGACAAAATTGGTGTCATGGAGAGGGAAGATTGCAGCATGGGCAACTGCTGGTCTTCCATACAACCTTGCCCAGGCCTGCGCCCTGGAGAGTGAAGACTTTCCAGGTGCAGATCCATGGTCTGGCAAGACTAATGGATGTCCTAAGGAATGGCATTTATCCCTTCTTCCCCTTCACTGAATGCTTTATCTACCCTTCCAACATTGTGGAATTCCATTGGCACTGAGGAGATGCAGTGATGTGGTGGGGAAGTACAGAGGAGCAAGTTAGTGAAGCTGCTGTTCCACAACTCTGATGGTGTC